>NC_092372.1:119952443-120552443 GCF_030028105.1 Mobula birostris
AGGGTCCATGATCACTCCCAATGGGATCAGAGGGTCATTGATCACTCCCAATGGGGTCAGAAGGTCAGCGGTCACTCCCAGTTGGTCAGAGAGTCAGTGATCACTCGCAATGTGGACAGGTTGTCAGTGATCACTCACAATCGGTCAGAGTATCAGTGATCACTCCCAAAATGTCAGAGGGACAGCGGTCTATCCCAACGGGTCAGAGTGTCAGTGATCACTCCCAATGGGGGAGTCAGAGGGTCAGCGGTCACTCTCCATTGGTCAGAAGGTCAGTGATCACTCCAGATGGGGTCAGAAGGTCAGTGATCACTCCTAATGTGTCAGAGGATCAGTGATCAATGGCAACGGGTCAGAGAGTCAGTGATTACTCCCAATGGGTCAGAGTATCAGTGATCACCCCCAACGTGTCAGAGGGTCCGTGATCACTCCCAATGGGTTCAGAGGGTCGGTGATCACTCCCAATGGGGTCAGAGGGTAGGTTGTCACTCCTAATGTGTCAGAGGATCAGTGATCTCTACCAACCAGTTAGAGGGTCAGTGATCACTCCCAACGGGGTCAGAGGGTCAGTGATTAATCCCAACGGTCAGACGGTCAGTGATCACTTCCAGCGGGTCAGAGTGTCAGTGATCACTCCCAAAGGGTCACAGTGTCAGTGATGACTATCGATGGGTCAGACGGTCGGTGATCACTCCCAACGGGTCAGAGGGTCAGTGATCACACCCTATGGGGTCAGAGGGTCAGCGGTCACTCCCCATTGGTCATAAGGTCAGTGATCACTCGCGATGGGGCTAGATGGTTAGTGATTACTCCCAAAGGGTCAGAATCTTAGTGATCACTCCCAATGGAGTCAGAGGGTCAGTGATCGCTCGCGATGAGTCCAGAGGGTCAGTGATGACTCCCAACGGGGTCAGAGGGTCAGTGATCACTCGCGATGCGGCCAGAGGGTTAGTGATGCCTCCCAACGGCGTCAGAGGGTGAGTGTTCACTCCCTATGGGTCACAGTGTCAGTGATCACTCCCAACGGGTCAGAGGGTCAGTGATCACTCCCAATGGGGTCAGAGGGTCAGCGGTCACTCCGAATTGGTCAGAGGGTCAGTCATCACTCGCGATGGGGCCAGAGGGTCAGTGATCATTCCCAACGGGTCAGTGTCAGTGATCACTCCCAGCGTGTCAGAGGGACAGCGGTCACTCCCAACGGGTCAGAGTGTCAGTGATCACTCCCAATGGGGTCGGAGGGTCAGCGCTCACTCTCAATTGGGCAGAGTGTCAGTGATCACTCCCAACGGGTCAGAGGGTCAGTAATCACTCCCAATGGGGTCAGAGGGTCAGCGGTCACTCGGAATTGGTCAGAGGGTCAGTGATCACTCGTGATGGGGCCAGAGGGTCAGTGATAATTCCCAACGGGTCAGAGTGTCAGTGATCACTCCCAATGGGTCAGAGCGTCAGTAATCACTCCCAACGGGTCAAAGTATCAGTGATCACTCTAAATTAGGTCAGAGGGTCAGCGGTTACTCCCAGTGGGGTCCGAGTGTCAATGATTACTCCCAAAGAGACAGAGGGTCCGTGATCACTCCCAACGTGTCAAAGTAACAGTGACCACTCCCAACGGGGTCAGAGGGTCAGTGATCACTCCCAATGGGTCAAAGTATCAGTGATCACTCCCAAAGTGTCAGAGGGACAGCAGTCACTCCCAACGGGTCAGAGTGTCAGTCGTCACTCCCAACGGTCAGAGGGTCAGCGGTCACTCCCAACGGGGTCAGAGGGTCATTGATCACTCCTAATGTGTCAGAGGGTTAGTGATCACTCCCAATATGTCACAGGGTCAGTGATCACTCCCACAGATCAGCGGTTCCGTGATCACTCCTTCGGGAGAGAGGGTCAGTGATCACTCTCAATGGGTCAGAGTGTCAGTGATCACTCCCAAAGGGTCAGAGTGTCAGTGATCACTCCCAACGGGGTCAGAGGGTCATTGATCACTCCTAATATGTCAGAGGGATAGTGATCACTCCCAATATGTCACAGGGTCAGTGATCACTCCCACAGATCAGTGGGTCCGTGATCACTCCCAACGGGACAGAGGGTCAGTGATCACTCCCAATGGGTCAGAGTGTCAGTGATTACTCCCAAAGGGTCAGAGTGTCAGTGATCACTCCCAATGGGTCAGAGGGTCAATGATCTCTCCCTATGGGTCAGAAGGTCAGTGATCACTCCCAAAGAGGTCAGAAGGTCAGTGATCACTCCCAATGGGTCAGAGGGTCCATGATCACTCCCAATGGGATCAGAGGGTCATTGATCACTCCCAATGCGGTCAGAAGGTCAGCGGTCACTCCCAGTTGGTCAGAGAGTCAGTGATCACTCGCAATGTGGACAGGTTGTCAGTGATCACTCACAATCGGTCAGAGTATCAGTGATCACTTCCAAAATGTCAGAGGGACAGCGGTCTATCCCAATGGGTCAGAGTGTCAGTGATCACTCTCAATGGAGTCAGAGGGTCAGAGATAACTCCCAACGGGTCAGAGTGTCAGTGATCACTCCCAATGGGTCAGAGTATCAGTGATCACTCCCAATGGAGTCCGAGGGTCAGTGATCACTACTAATAGGGTCAGAGGGTCAGTGATCACTCCCAACGGGGTCAGAGGGTCAGTGCTCTCTCCCAATGGGGTCAGACGGTCATTGATCACTCCCAGTGGGGTCAGAGGGTCAGCGGTCACTCCCAGTTGGTCAGAGGGTCAGTGATCACTCGCAATGTGGACAGATTGTCAGTGATCACTCACAATCGGTCAGAGTATCAGTGATCACTCCCAAAATATCAGAGGGACAGCGGTCTATCCCAACGGGTCAGAGTGTCAGTGATCACTCCCAATGGAGTCAGAGGGTCAGTGATCACTCCCAATGGGGTCAGAGGGTCAGAGATAACTCCCAACGGGTCAGAGTGTCAGTCATCACTCCCAACGGTCAGAGGGTCAACGGTCACTCCCAACGGGGTCAGAGGGTCATTGATCACTCCTAATGTGTCAGAGGATTAGTGATCACTCCCAATATGTCACAGGGTTAGTGATCACTCCCACAGATCAGCGGTTCCGTGATCACTCCCAACGGGACAGAGGGTCAGTGATCACTCTCAATGGGTCAGAGTGTCAGTGATCACTTCCAAAGGGTCAGAGTGTCAGTGATCACTCCCAACGGGGTCAGAGGGTCATTGATCACTCCTAATGTGTCAGAGGGTTAGTGATCACTCCCAATACGTCACAGGGTCAGTGATCACTCCCACAGATCTGCGGGTCCGTGATCACTCCCAACGGGACAGAGGGTCAGTGATCACTCCCAATGGGTCAGAGTGTCAGTGATTACTCCCAAAGGGTCAGAGTGTCAGTGATCACTCCCAATGGGTCAGAGGGTCAATGATCTCTCCCTATGGGTCAGAAGGTCAGTGATCACTCCCAAAGAGGTCAGAAGGTCAGTGATCACTCCCAACGGGTCAGAGGGTCCATGATCACTCCCAATGGGATCAGAGGGTCATTGATCACTCCCAATGGGGTCAGAAGGTCAGCGGTCACTCCCAGTTGGTCAGAGAGTCAGTGATCACTCGCAATGTGGACAGGTTGTAAGTGATCACTCACAATCGGTCAGAGTATCAGTGATCACTCCCAAAATGTCAGAGGGACAGCGGTCTATCCCAACGGGTCAGAGTGTCAGTGATCACTCCCAATGGAGTCAGAGGGTCAGTGATCACTCCCAATGGAGTCAGAGGGTCAGTGATCACTCCCAATGGGTCAGAGTGTCAGTGATCACTCCCAAAGGGTCAGAGTGTCAGTGATCACTCCCAATGGGTCAGAGGGTCAATGATCTCTCCCTATGGGTCAGAAGGTCAGTGATCACTCCCAAAGAGGTCAGAAGGTCAGTGATCACTCCCAACGGGTCAGAGGGTCCATGATCACTCCCAATGGGATCAGAGGGTCCTTGATCACTCCCAATGGGGTCAGAAGGTCAGCGGTCACTCCCAGTTGGTCAGAGAGTCAGTGATCACTCGCAATGTGGACAGGTTGTCAGTGATCACTCACAATCGGTCAGAGTATCAGTGATCACTTCCAAAATGTCAGAGGGACAGCGGTCTATCCCAACGGGTCAGAGTGTCAGTGATCACTCCCAATGGAGTCAGAGGGTCAGTGATCACTCCCAATGGAGTCAGAGGGTCAGTGATCACTCCCAACTGGGTCAGAGGGTCAGTGCTCTCTCCCAATGGGGTCAGAGGGTCAGAGATAACTCCCAACGGGTCAGAGTGTCAGTGATCACTCCCAATGGGTCAGAGTATCAGTGATCACTCCCAATGGAGTCCGAGGGTCAGTGATCACTACTAATAGGGTCAGAGGGT
Source organism: Mobula birostris (assembly GCF_030028105.1). Taxonomy (NCBI): domain Eukaryota; kingdom Metazoa; phylum Chordata; class Chondrichthyes; order Myliobatiformes; family Myliobatidae; genus Mobula; species Mobula birostris. The sequence goes on from NC_092372.1 coordinate 119,956,819, forward strand.
CAGTGATCACTCCCAACGGGGTCAGAGGGTCAGTGCTCTCTCCCAATGGGGTCAGACGGTCATTGATCACTCCCAGTGGGGTCAGAGGGTCAGCGGTCACTCCCAGTTGGTCAGAGGGTCAGTGATCACTCGCAATGTGGACAGATTGTCAGTGATCACTCACAATCGGTCAGAGTATCAGTGATCACTCCCAAAATATCAGAGGGACAGCGGTCTATCCCAACGGGTCAGAGTGTCAGTGATCACTCCCAATGGAGTCAGAGGGTCAGTGATCACTCCCAATGGGGTCAGAGGGTCAGAGATAACTCCCAACGGGTCAGAGTGTCAGTCATCACTCCCAACGGTCAGAGGGTCAACGGTCACTCCCAACGGGGTCAGAGGGTCATTGATCACTCCTAATGTGTCAGAGGATTAGTGATCACTCCCAATATGTCACAGGGTTAGTGATCACTCCCACAGATCAGCGGTTCCGTGATCACTCCCAACGGGACAGAGGGTCAGTGATCACTCTCAATGGGTCAGAGTGTCAGTGATCACTTCCAAAGGGTCAGAGTGTCAGTGATCACTCCCAACGGGGTCAGAGGGTCATTGATCACTCCTAATGTGTCAGAGGGTTAGTGATCACTCCCAATACGTCACAGGGTCAGTGATCACTCGCACAGATCTGCGGGTCCGTGATCACTCCCAACGGGACAGAGGGTCAGTGATCACTCCCAATGGGTCAGAGTGTCAGTGATCACTCCCAAAGGGTCAGAGTGTCAGTGATCACTCCCAATGGGTCAGAGGGTCAATGATCTCTCCCTATGGGTCAGAAGGTCAGTGATCACTCCCAAAGAGGTCAGAAGGTCAGTGATCACTCCCAACGGGTCAGAGGGTCCATGATCACTCCCAATGGGATCAGAGGGTCATTGATCACTCCCAATGGGGTCAGAAGGTCAGCGGTCACTCCCAGTTGGTCAGAGAGTCAGTGATCACTCGCAATGTGGACAGGTTGTCAGTGATCACTCACAATCGGTCAGAGTATCAGTGATCACTCCCAAAATGTCAGAGGGACAGCGGTCTATCCCAACGGGTCAGAGTGTCAGTGATCACTCCCAATGGAGTCAGAGGGTCAGTGATCACTCCCAATGGAGTCAGAGGGTCAGTGATCACTCCCAATGGGTCAGAGTGTCAGTGATCACTCCCAAAGGGTCAGAGTGTCAGTGATCACTCCCAATGGGTCAGAGGGTCAATGATCTCTCCCTATGGGTCAGAAGGTCAGTGATCACTCCCAAAGAGGTCAGAAGGTCAGTGATCACTCCCAACGGGTCAGAGGGTCCATGATCACTCCCAATGGGATCAGAGGGTCCTAGATCACTCCCAATGGGGTCAGAAGGTCAGCGGTCACTCCCAGTTGGTCAGAGAGTCAGTGATCACTCGCAATGTGGACAGGTTGTCAGTGATCACTCACAATCGGTCAGAGTATCAGTGATCACTTCCAAAATGTCAGAGGGACAGCGGTCTATCCCAACGGGTCAGAGTGTCAGTGATCACTCCCAATGGAGTCAGAGGGTCAGTGATCACTCCCAATGGAGTCAGAGGGTCAGTGATCACTCCCAACTGGGTCAGAGGGTCAGTGCTCTCTCCCAATGGGGTCAGAGGGTCAGAGATAACTCCCAACGGGTCAGAGTGTCAGTGATCACTCCCAATGGGTCAGAGTATCAGTGATCACTCCCAATGGAGTCCGAGGGTCAGTGATCACTACTAATAGGGTCAGAGGGTCAGTGATCACTCCCAACGGGGTCAGAGGGTCAGTGCTCTCTCCCAATGGGGTCAGACGGTCATTGATCACTCCCAGTGGGGTCAGAGGGTCAGCGGTCACTCCCAGTTGGTCAGAGGGTCAGTGATCACTCGCAATGTGGACAGATTGTCAGTGATCACTCACAATCGGTCAGAGTATCAGTGATCACTCCCAAAATATCAGAGGGACAGCGGTCTATCCCAACGGGTCAGAGTGTCAGTGATCACTCCCAATGGAGTCAGAGGGTCAGTGATCACTCCCAATGGGGTCAGAGGGTCAGAGATAACTCCCAACGGGTCAGAGTGTCAGTCATCACTCCCAACGGTCAGAGGGTCAACGGTCACTCCCAACGGGGTCAGAGGGTCATTGATCACTCCTAATGTGTCAGAGGATTAGTGATCACTCCCAATATGTCACAGGGTTAGTGATCACTCCCACAGATCAGCGGTTCCGTGATCACTCCCAACGGGACAGAGGGTCAGTGATCACTCTCAATGGGTCAGAGTGTCAGTGATCACTTCCAAAGGGTCAGAGTGTCAGTGATCACTCCCAACGGGGTCAGAGGGTCATTGATCACTCCTAATGTGTCAGAGGGTTAGTGATCACTCCCAATACGTCACAGGGTCAGTGATCACTCCCACAGATCTGCGGGTCCGTGATCACTCCCAACGGGACAGAGGGTCAGTGATCACTCCCAATGGGTCAGAGTGTCAGTGATCACTCCCAAAGGGTCAGAGTGTCAGTGATCACTCCCAATGGGTCAGAGGGTCAATGATCTCTCCCTATGGGTCAGAAGGTCAGTGATCACTCCCAAAGAGGTCAGAAGGTCAGTGATCACTCCCAACGGGTCAGAGGGTCCATGATCACTCCCAATGGGATCAGAGGGTCATTGATCACTCCCAATGGGGTCAGAAGGTCAGCGGTCACTCCCAGTTGGTCAGAGAGTCAGTGATCACTCGCAATGTGGACAGGTTGTCAGTGATCACTCACAATCGGTCAGAGTATCAGTGATCACTCCCAAAATGTCAGAGGGACAGCGGTCTATCCCAACGGGTCAGAGTGTCAGTGATCACTCCCAATGGAGTCAGAGGGTCAGTGATCACTCCCAATGGAGTCAGAGGGTCAGTGATCACTCCCAATGGGTCAGAGTGTCAGTGATCACTCCCAAAGGGTCAGAGTGTCAGTGATCACTCCCAATGGGTCAGAGGGTCAATGATCTCTCCCTATGGGTCAGAAGGTCAGTGATCACTCCCAAAGAGGTCAGAAGGTCAGTGATCACTCCCAACGGGTCAGAGGGTCCATGATCACTCCCAATGGGATCAGAGGGTCCTAGATCACTCCCAATGGGGTCAGAAGGTCAGCGGTCACTCCCAGTTGGTCAGAGAGTCAGTGATCACTCGCAATGTGGACAGGTTGTCAGTGATCACTCACAATCGGTCAGAGTATCAGTGATCACTTCCAAAATGTCAGAGGGACAGCGGTCTATCCCAACGGGTCAGAGTGTCAGTGATCACTCCCAATGGAGTCAGAGGGTCAGTGATCACTCCCAATGGAGTCAGAGGGTCAGTGATCACTCCCAACTGGGTCAGAGGGTCAGTGCTCTCTCCCAATGGGGTCAGAGGGTCAGAGATAACTCCCAACGGGTCAGAGTGTCAGTGATCACTCCCAATGGGTCAGAGTATCAGTGATCACTCCCAATGGAGTCAGAGGGTCAGTGATCACTACTAATGGGGTTAGAGGGTCAGTGATCACTCCCAACGGGGTCAGAGGGTCAGTGCTCTCTCCCAATGGGGTCAGACGGTCATTGATCACTCCCAGTGGGGTCAGAGGGTCAGCGGTCACTCCCAGTTGGTCAGAGGGTCAGTGATCACTCGCAATGTGGACAGATTGTCAGTGATCACTCACAATCGGTCAGACTATCAGTGATCACTCCCAAAATATCAGAGAGACAGCGGTCTATCCCAACGGGTCAGAGTGTCAGTGATCACTCCCAATGGAGTCAGAGGGTCAGTGATCACTCCCAATGGGGTCAGAGGGTCAGAGATAACTCCCAACGGGTCAGAGTGTCAGTCATCACTCCCAACGGTCAGAGGGTCAACGGTCACTCCCAACGGCTCAGAGGGTCATTGATCACTCCTACTGTGTCAGAGGGTTTGTGATCACTCCGCAGGTCAGCGGGTCCGTGACCACTCCCAACGGGACAGAGGGTCAGTGATCACTCACAATGGGTTCAGAGGGTCAGTGATCACTCCCAATGGGGTCAGAGGATAAGCGGTCACTCCCAACGGTCAGTGATCACTCCGAACGTGTCAGAGTGTCAGTGATCACTCACAATGGGTTCAGAGGGTCAGTGATCACTCCCAGTGGGGTCAGAGGATAAGCGGTCACTCCCAATGGGACAGAGGGTCAGTGATCACTCCCAACGGGTCACAGAGACCGTGATCACTCCCAATGGGGTCAGAGGGTAGGTTGTCACTCCTAATGTGTCAGAGGATCTGTGATCTCTACCAACCAGTCAGAGGGTCAGTGATCATTTCCAGCGGGTCAGAGTGTCAGTGATCACTCCCAAAGGGTCAGAGTGTCAGTGATCAATCCCAAAGTGTCACAGTGTCAGTGATCACTATCGACGGGTCAGACGGTCGGTGATCACTCCCAACGGGTCAGAGGGTCAGTGATCACACCCAATGGGGTCAGAGGGTCAGCGGTCACTCCCCATTGGTCATAAGGTCAGTGATCACTCGCGATGAGTCCAGAGGGTCAGTGATGACTCCCAACGGGGTCAGAGGGTCAGTGATCACTCGCGATGCGGCCAGAGGGTCAGTGATGCTTCCCAATGGGGTCAGAGGGTCAGCGGTCACTCGGAATTGGTCAGAGGGTCAGTGATCACTCGCGATGGGGCCAGAGGGTCAGTGATCATTCCCAACGGGTCTCAGTGTCAGTGATCACTCCCAGCGTGTCAGAGGGACAGCAGTCACTCCCAACGGGTCAGAGTATCAGTGATCATCCCCAACGGGTCAGAGGGTCAGTGATCACTCGCGATGGGGCCAGAGTGTCAGTCATCACTCCCAATGGGTCAGAGGGTCAGTGATCACTCGCGATCGGGCCAGAGGGTCAGTGATCATTCCCAACGGGTCTCAGTGTCAGTGATCACTCCCAGCGTGTCAGAGGGACAGCAGTCACTCCCAACGGGTCAGAGTATCAGTGATCATCCCCAACGGGTCAGAGGGTCAGTGATCACTCGCGATGGGGCCAAAGTGTCAGTCATCACTCCCAATGGGTCAGAGGGTCAGTGATCACTCCCAAAGGGGTCAGAGGGTCAGCGGTCACTCCGAATTGGTCAGAGGGTCAGTGATCACTCGCGATGGGGCCAGAGGGTCAGTGATCATTCCCAATGGGGTCAGAGGGTCAGAGATAACTCCCAACGTGTCAGAGTGTCAGTCATCACTCCCAACGGTCAGAGGGTCAACGGTCACTCCCAACGGTTCAGAGGGTCATTGATCACTCCTACTGTGTCAGAGGGTTTGTGATCACTCCGCAGGTCAGCGGGTCCGTGACCACTCCCAACGGGACAGAGGGTCAGTGATCACTCACAATGGGTTCAGAGGGTCAGTGATCACTCCCAATGGGGTCAGAGGATAAGCGGTCACTCCCAACGGTCAGTGATCACTCCGAACGTGTCAGAGTATCAGTGATCACTCACAATGGGGTCAGAGGGTCAGAGATAACTCCCAACGGGTCAGAGTGTCAGTCATCATTCCCAACGGTCAGAGGGTCAACGGTCACTCCCAACGGCTCAGAGAGTCATTGATCACTCCTACTGTGTCAGAGGGTTTGTGATCACTCCCGCAGGTCAGCGGGTCCGTGACCACTCCCAACGGGACAGAGGGTCAGTGATCACTCACAATGGGTTCAGAGGGTCAGTGATCACTCCCAATGGGGTCAGAGGATAAGCGGTCACTCCCAATGGGACAGAGGGTCAGTGATCACTCCGAACGGGTCAGAGTGTCAGTGACCACTCCCAACGGGTCAGCGGGTCAGTGATTATTCCCAATGGTTCAGAATATCAGTGATCACTCCCAATGTCGTCAGAGTATCAGTGATCACTCCCAAAGTGTCAGAGGGCAGCGGTCACTCCCAACGCGTCAGAGTGTCAGTGATCACTCCCAACGGGTCACAGAGACCGTGATCACTCCCAATGGGGTCAGAGGGTAGGTTGTCACTCCTAATGTGTCAGAGGATCTGTGATCTCTACCAACCAGTCAGAGGGTCAGTGATCACTCCCAACGGGGTCAGAGGGTCAGTGATTAATCCCAACAGTCAGAAGGTGAGTGATCATTTCCAGCGGGTCAGAGTGTCAGTGATCACTCCCAAAGGGTCAGAGTGTCAGTGATCAATCCCAAAGGGTCACAGTGTCAGTGATCACTATCGACGGGTCAGACGGTCGGTGATTACTCCCAACGGGTCAGAGGGTCAGTGATCACACCCAATGGGGTCAGTGGGTCAGCGTTCACTCCGAAAGGGTCAGTGGGTCCATGATCACTCCCAATGGGGTCAGAGGGTCAGCGGTCACTCGGAATTGGTCAGAGGGTCAGTGATCACTCTCGATGGGGCCAGAGGGTCAGTGATCATTCCCAACGGGTCTCAGTGTCAGTGATCACTCCCAGCGTGTCAGAGGGACAGCAGTCACTCCCAACGGGTCAGAGTATCAGTGATCACTCCCAACGGGGTCAGAGGGTCAGTGATTAATCCCAACGGTCAGACGGTCAGTAATCACTTCCAGCGGGTCAGAGTGTCAGTGATCACTCCCAAAGGGTCACAGTGTCAGTGATCACTATCGATGGGTCAGACGGTCGGTGATCACTCCCAACGGGTCAGAGGGTCAGTGATCACACCCAATGGGGTCAGAGGGTCAGCGGTCACTCCCCATTGGTCATAAGGTCAGTGATCACTCGCGACGAGTCCAGAGGGTCAGTGATGACTCCCAACGGGGTCAGAGGGCAGTGATCACTCGCGATGCGGCCAGAGGGTCAGTGATGCTTCCCAATGGGGTCAGAGGGTCAGCGGTCACTCGGAATTGGTCAGAGGGTCAGTGATCACTCGCGATGGGGCCAGAGTGTCAGTGATCATTCCCAACGGGTCTCAGTGTCAGTGATCACTCCCAGCGTGTCAGAGGGACAGCAGTCACTCCCAACGGGTCAGAGTATCAGTGATCATCCCCAACGGGTCAGAGGGTCAGTGATCACTCGCGATGGGGCCAGAGTGTCAGTCATCACTCCCAATGGGTCAGAGGGTCAGTGATCACTCGCGATCGGGCCAGAGGGTCAGTGATCATTCCCAACGGGTCTCAGTGTCAGTGATCACTCCCAGCGTGTCAGAGGGACAGCAGTCACTCCCAACGGGTCAGAGTATCAGTGATCACTCCCAACGGGGTCAGAGGGTCAGTGATTAATCCCAACGGTCAGACGGTCAGTGATCACTTCCAGCGGGTCAGAGTGTCAGTGATCACTCCCAAAGGGTCACAGTGTCAGTGATCACTATCGATGGGTCAGACGGTCGGTGATCACTCCCAACGGGTCAGAGGGTCAGTGATCACACCCAATGGGGTCAGAGGGTCAGCGGTCACTCCCCATTGGTCATAAGGTCAGTGATCACTCGCGATGGGGCTAGATGGTTAGTGATTACTCCCAAAGGGTCAGAATCTTAGTGATCACTCCCAATGGAGTCAGAGGGTCAGTGATGACTCCCAACGGGGTCAGAGGGTCAGTGATCACTCGCGATGCGACCAGAGGGTCAGTGACGCCTCGCAACGGCGTCAGAGGGTGAGTGTTCACTCCCTATGGGTCACAGTGTCAGTGATCACTCCCAACGGGTCAGAGGGTCAGTGATCACTCCCAATGGGGTCAGAGGGTCAGCGGTCACTCCGAATTGGTCAGAGGGTCAGTGATCACTTGCGATGGGGCCAGAGGGTCAGTGATCATTCCCAACGGGTCTCAGTGTCAGTGATCACTCCCAGCGTGTCAGAGGGACAGCGGTCACTCCCAACGGGTCAGAGTGTCAGTGATCACTCCCAATGGGGTCGGAGCGTCAGCGCTCACTCTCAATTGGGCAGAGTGTCAGTGATCACTCCCAACGGGTCAGAGGGTCAGTAATCACTCCCAATGGGGTCAGAGGGTCAGCGGTCGCTCGGAATTGGTCAGAGGGTCAGTGAACTCTCGTGATGGGGCCAGAGGGTCAGTGATAATTCCCAACGGGTCAGAGTGTCAGTGATCACTCCCAATGGGTCAGATCGTCAGTAATCACTCCCAACGGGTCAAAGTATCAGTGATCACTCTAAATTAGGTCAGAGGGTCAGCAGTTACTCCCAGTGGGGTCCGAGTGTCAATGATTACTCCCAAAGAGACAGAGGGTCCGTGATCACTCCCAACGTGTCAAGGTAACAGTGACCACTCCCAACGGGGTCAGAGGGTCAGTGATCACTCCCAATGGGTCAGAGTATCAGTGATCACTCCCAAAGTGTCAGAGGGACAGCAGTCACTCCCAACGGGTCAGAGTGTCAGTCGTCACTCCCAACGGTCAGAGGGTCAGCGGTCACTCCCAGCGGGGTCAGAGGGTCATTGATCACTCCTAATGTGTCAGAGGGTTAGTGATCACTCCCAATATGTCACAGGGTCAGTGATCACTCCCACAGATCAGCGGTTCCGTGATCACTCCCAACGGGACAGAGGGTCAGTGATCACTCCCAATGGGTCAGAGTGTCAGTGATCACTCCCAAAGGGTCAGAGTGTCAGTGATCACTCCCAATGGGTCAGAGGGTCCATGATCACTCCCAATGGGATCAGAGGGTCATTGATCACTCCCAATGGGGTCAGAAGGTCAGCGGTCACTCCCAGTTGGTCAGAGAGTCAGTGATCACTCGCAATGTGGACAGGTTGTCAGTGATCACTCACAATCGGTCAGAGTATCAGTGATCACTTCCAAAATGTCAGAGGGACAGCGGTCTATCCCAACGGGTCAGAGTATCAGTGATCACTCTCAATGGAGTCAGAGGGTCAGTGATCACTCCCAATGGGGTCAGAGGGTCAGTGATCACTCCCAACGGGGTCAGAGGGTCAGTGCTCTCTCCCAATGGGGTCAGAGGGTCAGAGATAACTCCCAACGGGTCAGAGTGTCAGTGATCACTCCCAATGGAGTCAGAGGGTCAGCGGTCACTCCCAACGGGGTCAGAGGGTCATTGATCACTCCTAATGTGTCAGAGGATTAGTGATCACTCCCAATATGTCACAGGGTCAGTGATCACTCCCAACGTGTCAGAGTATCAGTGATCACTCCCAAAGTGTCAAAGTATCAGTGATCGCCCCCAATGGGGCCAGAGTTTCAGTGATCACTCCCACAGATCAGCGGGTCCGTGATCACTCCCAACGGGACAGAGGGTCAGTGATCACTCTCAATGGGTCAGAGTGTCAGTGATCACTACCAAAGGGTCAGAATGTTAATGATCACTCCCAATGGGTCAGACGGCCAGTGATCACTCCCAGCGTGTCAGAGGGACAGCGGTCACCCCTAACGGGTCAGAGTGTCAGTGATCACTCCCAACGGGTCGGAGAGTCCGTGATCACTCCCAATGGGGTTAGAGGGTCAGAGATCACTCCCATCGGGTCAGAGGGTCATTGATCAATTCCAATGGGGTCAGAGGGTCACTGATCACTCCTAATCTGTCAGAGGGTTAGTGATCACTCCCAATGATTCAGAGGGTCAGTGATCACTCCCAACGGGTCAAAGTATCAGTGATCACTCTCAATGGGGTCAGAGGGTCAGTGGTTACTCCCAGTGGGGTCAGAGTGTCAGTGATTACTCCCAAAGGGTCAGAGTGTACGTGATCACGTGTGATGGGGCCATATATTCAGTGATTACTCCCAACGGGTCAAAGTATCAGTGATCATTCTCAATGGGGTCAGAGGGTCAGTGATCACTCCTAATGTGTCACAAGGTCAGTGATCTCTCCCAACGGGGTCAGAGGGTCAGTGATCACTCCCAACGCGTCAGAGTATCAGTGATCACTCCCAAAGTGTCAGAGGGACAGCAGTCACTCCCAACGGGTCAGAGTGTCAGTCATCACTCCCAACGGTCAGAGGGTCAGCGGTCACTCCCAACGGGGTCAGAGGGTCATTGATCACTCCTAATGTGTCAGAGGGTTAGTGATCACTCCCAATATGTCACAGGGTCAGTGATCACGCCCAACGTGTCAGAGTATCAGTGATCACTCCCAAAGTGTCAAAGTATCAGTGATCACCCCCAATGGGGTCAGAGGGTCAGCGGTACCTACCAATGGGGTCAGTGCGTCAGTGATCACTCCCACAGGTCAGCGGGTCCGTGATCACTCCCAACTGGACAGAGGGTCAGTAATCACTCACAACCGGTCAGAGGGTACATGATCACTCCCAATGGGGTCAGAGCGTCAGTGATCACTCGCGATGGGGCCAGATGGTCAGTGATCACTCCCAACGGGTCACTGTGTCAGTCATCAGTCCCAACGGGTCAAACGGTCAGTGATCGCTCCCAATGGGTCAGACAGCCAGTGATCACTCCCGAGGGTTCAGTTAGTCAGTGATCAATCTCAATGGGTCAGACGGTCCGTGATTACTCCTAAATGGTCAGAGCGTCCATGATCACTCCTAATGGGGTCAGGGTGTCAACGGTCACTCTCAATTGGCCAGATGGTCAGTGATCACTTCCAATGGGTCAGAGGGTCAGCGGTCACTCCGAATTGGTTAGAGGGTCAGTGATCACTCGCGATGGGGCCAGAGGGTCAGTGATAATTCCCAACGGGTCAGAGTGCCAGTGATCACTCCCAATGGGTCAGAGCGTCAGTGATCACTCCCAACGGGTCAATGTATCAGTGATCACTCTCAATTAGGTCAGAGGGTCAGCGGTTACTCCTAGTGGGGTCCGAGTGTCAATGATTACTCCCAAAGAGACAGAGGGTCCGTGATCACTCCCAACGTGTCAAAGTAACAGTGACCACTCCAAATGGGGTCAGAGGGTCAGTGATCACTCCCAATGGGTCAGAGTATCAGTGATCACTCTCAAAGTGTCAGAGGGACAGCAGTCACTCCCAACGGGTCAGAGTTTCAGTCGTCACTCCCAACGGTCAGAGGGTCAGCGGTCACTCCCAACGGGGTCAGAGGGTCATTGATCACTCCTAATCTGTCAGAGGATTAGTGATCACTCCCAATATGTCACAGGGTCAGTGATCACTCCCAACGTGTCAGAGTATCAGTGATCACTCCCAAAGTGTCAAAGTATCAGTGATCGCCCCCAATGGGGCCAGAGTTTCAGTGATCACTCCCACAGATCAGCGGGTCCGTGATCACTCCCAACGGGACAGAGGGTCAGTGATCACTCTCAATGGGTCAGAGTGTCAGTGATCACTACCAAAGGGTCAGAATGTTAATGATCACTCCCAATGGGTCAGACGGCCAGTGATCACTCCCAGCGTGTCAGAGGGACAGCGGTCACCCCTAACGGGTCAGAGTGTCAGTGATCACTCCCAACGGGTCGGAGAGTCCGTGATCACTCCCAATGGGGTCAGAGGGTCAGAGATCACTCCCATCGGGTCAGAGGGTCATTGATCAATTCCAATTGGGTCAGAGGGTCACTGATCACTCCTAATCTGTCAGAGGGTTAGTGATCACTCCCAATGATTCAGAGGGTCAGTGATCACTCCCAACGGGTCAAAGTATCAGTGATCACTCTCAATGGGGTCAGAGGGTCAGTGGTTACTCCCAGTGGGGTCAGAGTGTCAGTGATTACTCCCAAAGGGTCAGAGTGTACGTGATCACGTGTGATGGGGCCATATATTCAGTGATTACTCCCAACGGGTCAAAGTATCAGTGATCATTCTCAATGGGGTCAGAGGGTCAGTGATCACTCCTAATGTGTCACAAGGTCAGTGATCTCTCCCAACGGGGTCAGAGGGTCAGTGATCACTCCCAACGCGTCAGAGTATCAGTGATCACTCCCAAAGTGTCAGAGGGACAGCAGTCACTCCCAACGGGTCAGAGTGTCAGTCATCACTCCCAACGGTCAGAGGGTCAGCGGTCACTCCCAACGGGGTCAGAGGGTCATTGATCACTCCTAATGTGTCAGAGGGTTAGTGATCACTCCCAATATGTCACAGGGTCAGTGATCACGCCCAACGTGTCAGAGTATCAGTGATCACTCCCAAAGTGTCAAAGTATCAGTGATCACCCCCAATGGGGTCAGAGGGTCAGCGGTACCTACCAATGGGGTCAGTGCGTCAGTGATCACTCCCACAGGTCAGCGGGTCCGTGATCACTCCCAACTGGACAGAGGGTCAGTAATCACTCACAACCGGTCAGAGGGTACATGATCACTCCCAATGGGGTCAGAGCGTCAGTGATCACTCGCGATGGGGCCAGATGGTCAGTGATCACTCCCAACGGGTCACTGTGTCAGTCATCAGTCCCAACGGGTCAAACGGTCAGTGATCGCTCCCAATGGGTCAGACAGCCAGTGATCACTCCCGAGGGTTCAGTTAGTCAGTGATCAATCTCAATGGGTCAGACGGTCCGTGATTACTCCTAAATGGTCAGAGCGTCCATGATCACTCCTAATGGGGTCAGGGTGTCAACGGTCACTCTCAATTGGCCAGATGGTCAGTGATCACTTCCAATGGGTCAGAGGGTCAGCGGTCACTCCGAATTGGTTAGAGGGTCAGTGATCACTCGCGATGGGGCCAGAGGGTCAGTGATAATTCCCAACGGGTCAGAGTGCCAGTGATCACTCCCAATGGGTCAGAGCGTCAGTGATCACTCCCAACGGGTCAATGTATCAGTGATCACTCTCAATTAGGTCAGAGGGTCAGCGGTTACTCCTAGTGGGGTCCGAGTGTCAATGATTACTCCCAAAGAGACAGAGGGTCCGTGATCACTCCCAACGTGTCAAAGTAACAGTGACCACTCCAAATGGGGTCAGAGGGTCAGTGATCACTCCCAATGGGTCAGAGTATCAGTGATCACTCTCAAAGTGTCAGAGGGACAGCAGTCACTCCCAACGGGTCAGAGTTTCAGTCGTCACTCCCAACGGTCAGAGGGTCAGCGGTCACTCCCAACGGGGTCAGAGGGTCATTGATCACTCCTAATGTGTCAGAGGATTAGTGATCACTCCCAATATGTCACAGGGTCAGTGATCACTCCCAACGTGTCAGAGTATCAGTGATCACTCCCAAAGTGTCAAAGTATCAGTGATCGCCCCCAATGGGGCCAGAGTTTCAGTGATCACTTCCACAGATCAGCGGGTCCGTGATCACTCCCAACGGGACAGAGGGTCAGTGATCACTCTCAATGGGTCAGAGTGTCAGTGATCACTACCAAAGGGTCAGAATGTTAATGATCACTCCCAATGGGTCAGACGGCCAGTGATCACTCCCAGCGTGTCAGAGGGACAGCGGTCACCCCTAACGGGTCAGAGTGTCAGTGATCACTCCCAACGGGTCGGAGAGTCCGTGATCACTCCCAATGGGGTCAGAGGGTCAGAGATCACTCCCATCGGGTCAGAGGGTCATTGATCAATTCCAATGGGGTCAGAGGGTCACTGATCACTCCTAATCTGTCAGAGGGTTAGTGATCACTCCCAATGATTCAGAGGGTCAGTGATCACTCCCAACGGGTCAAAGTATCAGTGATCACTCTCAATGGGGTCAGAGGGTCAGTGGTTACTCCCAGTGGGGTCAGAGTGTCAGTGATTACTCCCAAAGGGTCAGAGTGTACGTGATCACGTGTGATGGGGCCATATATTCAGTGATTACTCCCAACGGGTCAAAGTATCAGTGATCATTCTCAATGGGGTCAGAGGGTCAGTGATCACTCCTAATGTGTCACAAGGTCAGTGATCTCTCCCAACGGGGTCAGAGGGTCAGTGATCACTCCCAACGCGTCAGAGTATCAGTGATCACTCCCAAAGTGTCAGAGGGACAGCAGTCACTCCCAACGGGTCAGAGTGTCAGTCATCACTCCCAACGGTCAGAGGGTCAGCGGTCACTCCCAACGGGGTCAGAGGGTCATTGATCACTCCTAATGTGTCAGAGGGTTAGTGATCACTCCCAATATGTCACAGGGTCAGTGATCACGCCCAACGTGTCAGAGTATCAGTGATCACTCCCAAAGTGTCAAAGTATCAGTGATCACCCCCAATGGGGTCAGAGGGTCAGCGGTACCTACCAATGGGGTCAGTGCGTCAGTGATCACTCCCACAGGTCAGCGGGTCCGTGATCACTCCCAACGGGTCACTGTGTCAGTCATCAGTCCCAACGGGTCAAACGGTCAGTGATCGCTCACAATGGGTCAGACAGCCAGTGATCACTCCCGAGGGTTCAGTTTGTCAGTGATCAATCTCAATGGGTCAGACGGTCCGTGATCACTCCTAAATGGTCAGAGCGTCCATGATCACTCCTAATGGGGTCAGGGTGTCAACGGTCACTCCCAATTGGCCAGAGGGTCAGTGATCACTTCCAATGGGTCAGAGGGTCAGCGGTCACTCCGAATTGGTTAGAGGGTCAGTGATCACTCCTAATGGGGTCAGGGTGTCAACGGTCACTCCCAATTGGCCAGAGGGTCAGTGATCACTCCCAAAGGGTTCAGGGGGTCAGATATCACAACCAACGGGTCAGTGGGTCAGCGTTCACTCCGAAAGGGTCAGTGGGTCCATGATCACTCCCAATGGGGTCAGAGGGTCAGCGGTCACTCCGAATTGGTCAGAGGGTCAGTGATCACTTGCGATGGGGCCAGAGGGTCAGTGATCATTCCCAACGGGTCTCAGTGTCAGTGATCACTCCCAGCGTGTCAGAGGGACAGCGGTCACTCCCAACGGGTCAGAGTGTCAGTGATCACTCCCAATGGGGTCGGAGGGTCAGCGCTCACTCTCAATTGGGCAGAGTGTCAGTGATCACTCCCAACGGGTCAGAGGGTCAGTAATCACTCCCAATGGGGTCAGAGGGTCAGCGGTCACTCGGAATTGGTCAGAGGGTCAGTGATTACTCGTGATGGGGCCAGAGGGTCAGTGATAATTCCCAACGGGCCAGAGTGTCAGTGATCACTCCCAATGGGTCAGAGCGTCAGTAATCACTCCCAACGGGTCAAAGTATCAGTGATCACTCTAAATTAGGTCAGAGGGTCAGCGGTTACTCCCAGTGGGGTCCGAGTGTCAATGATTACTCCCAAAGAGACAGAGGGTCCGTGATCACTCCCAACGTGTCAAAGTAACAGTGACCACTCCCAACGGGGTCAGAGGGTCAGTGATCACTCCCAATGGGACAGAGGGTCAGTGATCACTCTCAATGGGTCAGAGTGTCAGTGATCACTACCAAAGGGTCAGAATGTTAATGATCACTCCCAATGGGTCAGACGGCCAGTGATCACTCCCAGCGTGTCAGAGGGACAGCGGTCACCCCTAACGGGTCAGAGTGTCAGTGATCACTCCCAACGGGTCGGAGAGTCCGTGATCACTCCCAATGGGGTCAGAGGGTCAGAGATCACTCCCATCGGGTCAGAGGGTCATTGATCAATTCCAATGGGGTCAGAGGGTCACTGATCACGCCTAATCTGTCAGAGGGTTAGTGATCACTCCCAATGATTCAGAGGGTCAGTGATCACTCCCAACGGGTCAAAGTATCAGTGATCACTCTCAATGGGGTCAGAGGGTCAGTGGTTACTCCCAGTGGGGTCAGAGTTTCAGTGATTACTCCCAAAGGGTCAGAGTGTACGTGATCACGTGTGATGGGGCCATATATTCAGTGATTACTCCCAACGGGTCAAAGTATCAGTGATCATTCTCAATGGGGTCAGAGGGTCAGTGATCACTCCTAATGTGTCACAAGGTCAGTGATCTCTCCCAACGGGGTCAGAGGGTCAGTGATCACTCCCAACGCGTCAGAGTATCAGTGATCACTCCCAAAGTGTCAGAGGGACAGCAGTCACTCCCAACGGGTCAGAGTGTCAGTCATCACTCCCAACGGTCAGAGGGTCAGCGGTCACTCCCAACGGGGTCAGAGGGTCATTGATCACTCCTAATGTGTCAGAGGGTTAGTGATCACTCCCAATATGTCACAGGGTCAGTGATCACGCCCAACGTGTCAGAGTATCAGTGATCACTCCCAAAGTGTCAAAGTATCAGTGATCACCCCCAATGGGGTCAGAGGGTCAGCGGTACCTACCAATGGGGTCAGTGCGTCAGTGATCACTCCCACAGGTCAGCGGGTCCGTGATCACTCCCAACGGGTCACTGTGTCAGTCATCAGTCCCAACGGGTCAAACGGTCAGTGATCGCTCACAATGGGTCAGACAGCCAGTGATCACTCCCGAGGGTTCAGTTTGTCAGTGATCAATCTCAATGGGTCAGACGGTCCGTGATCACTCCTAAAAGGTCAGAGCGTCCATGATCACTCCTAATGGGGTCAGGGTGTCAACGGTCACTCCCAATTGGCCAGAGGGTCAGTGATCACTTCCAATGGGTCAGAGGGTCAGCGGTCACTCCGAATTGGTTAGAGGGTCAGTGATCACTCCTAATGGGGTCAGGGTGTCAACGGTCACTCCCAATTGGCCAGAGGGTCAGTGATCACTCCCAAAGGGTTCAGGGGGTCAGATATCACAACCAACGGGTCAGTGGGTCAGCGTTCACTCCGAAAGGGTCAGTGGGTCCATGATCACTCCCAATGGGGTCAGAGGGTCAGCGGTCACTCCGAATTGGTCAGAGGGTCAGTGATCACTTGCGATGGGGCCAGAGGGTCAGTGATCATTCCCAACGGGTCTCAGTGTCAGTGATCACTCCCAGCGTGTCAGAGGGACAGCGGTCACTCCCAACGGGTCAGAGTGTCAGTGATCACTCCCAATGGGGTCGGAGGGTCAGCGCTCACTCTCAATTGGGCAGAGTGTCAGTGATCACTCCCAACGGGTCAGAGGGTCAGTAATCACTCCCAATGGGGTCAGAGGGTCAGCGGTCACTCGGAATTGGTCAGAGGGTCAGTGATTACTCGTGATGGGGCCAGAGGGTCAGTGATAATTCCCAACGGGCCAGAGTGTCAGTGATCACTCCCAATGGGTCAGAGCGTCAGTAATCACTCCCAACGGGTCAAAGTATCAGTGATCACTCTAAATTAGGTCAGAGGGTCAGCGGTTACTCCCAGTGGGGTCCGAGTGTCAATGATTACTCCCAAAGAGACAGAGGGTCCGTGATCACTCCCAACGTGTCAAAGTAACAGTGACCACTCCCAACGGGGTCAGAGGGTCAGTGATCACTCCCAATGGGACAGAGGGTCAGTGATCACTCTCAATGGGTCAGAGTGTCAGTGATCACTACCAAAGGGTCAGAATGTTAATGATCACTCCCAATGGGTCAGACGGCCAGTGATCACTCCCAGCGTGTCAGAGGGACAGCGGTCACCCCTAACGGGTCAGAGTGTCAGTGATCACTCCCAACGGGTCGGAGAGTCCGTGATCACTCCCAATGGGGTCAGAGGGTCAGAGATCACTCCCATCGGGTCAGAGGGTCATTGATCAATTCCAATGGGGTCAGAGGGTCACTGATCACGCCTAATCTGTCAGAGGGTTAGTGATCACTCCCAATGATTCAGAGGGTCAGTGATCACTCCCAACGGGTCAAAGTATCAGTGATCACTCTCAATGGGGTCAGAGGGTCAGTGGTTACTCCCAGTGGGGTCAGAGTTTCAGTGATTACTCCCAAAGGGTCAGAGTGTACGTGATCACGTGTGATGGGGCCATATATTCAGTGATTACTCCCAACGGGTCAAAGTATCAGTGATCATTCTCAATGGGGTCAGAGGGTCAGTGATCACTCCTAATGTGTCACAAGGTCAGTGATCTCTCCCAACGGGGTCAGAGGGTCAGTGATCACTCCCAACGCGTCAGAGTATCAGTGATCACTCCCAAAGTGTCAGAGGGACAGCAGTCACTCCCAACGGGTCAGAGTGTCAGTCATCACTCCCAACGGTCAGAGGGTCAGCGGTCACTCCCAACGGGGTCAGAGGGTCATTGATCACTCCTAATGTGTCAGAGGGTTAGTGATCACTCCCAATATGTCACAGGGTCAGTGATCACGCCCAACGTGTCAGAGTATCAGTGATCACTCCCAAAGTGTCAAAGTATCAGTGATCACCCCCAATGGGGTCAGAGGGTCAGCGGTACCTACCAATGGGGTCAGTGCGTCAGTGATCACTCCCACAGGTCAGCGGGTCCGTGATCACTCCCAACGGGTCACTGTGTCAGTCATCAGTCCCAACGGGTCAAACGGTCAGTGATCGCTCACAATGGGTCAGACAGCCAGTGATCACTCCCGAGGGTTCAGTTTGTCAGTGATCAATCTCAATGGGTCAGACGGTCCGTGATCACTCCTAAATGGTCAGAGCGTCCATGATCACTCCTAATGGGGTCAGGGTGTCAACGGTCACTCCCAATTGGCCAGAGGGTCAGTGATCACTTCCAATGGGTCAGAGGGTCAGCGGTCACTCCGAATTGGTTAGAGGGTCAGTGATCACTCCTAATGGGGTCAGGGTGTCAACGGTCACTCCCAATTGGCCAGAGGGTCAGTGATCACTCCCAAAGGGTTCAGGGGGTCAGATATCACAACCAACGGGTCAGTGGGTCAGCGTTCACTCCGAAAGGGTCAGTGGGTCCATGATCACTCCCAATGGGGTCAGAGGGTCAGCGGTCACTCCCAACGGGTCAGAGTATCAGTGATCACTCCCAACGGGGTCAGAGGGTCAGTGATTAATCCCAACGGTCAGACGGTCAGTGATCACTTCCAGCGGGTCAGAGTGTCAGTGATCACTCCCAAAGGGTCACAGTGTCAGTGATCACTATCGATGGGTCAGACGGTCGGTGATCACTCCCAACGGGTCAGAGGGTCAGTGATCACACCCAATGGGGTCAGAGGGTCAGCGGTCACTCCCCATTGGTCATAAGGTCAGTGATCACTCGCGATGGGGCTAGATGGTTAGTGATTACTCCCAAAGGGTCAGAATCTTAGTGATCACTCCCAATGGAGTCAGAGGGTCAGTGATGACTCCCAACGGGGTCAGAGGGTCAGTGATCACTCGCGATGCGACCAGAGGGTCAGTGACGCCTCGCAACGGCGTCAGAGGGTGAGTGTTCACTCCCTATGGGTCACAGTGTCAGTGATCACTCCCAACGGGTCAGAGGGTCAGTGATCACTCCCAATGGGGTCAGAGGGTCAGCGGTCACTCCGAATTGGTCAGAGGGTCAGTGATCACTTGCGATGGGGCCAGAGGGTCAGTGATCATTCCCAACGGGTCTCAGTGTCAGTGATCACTCCCAGCGTGTCAGAGGGACAGCGGTCACTCCCAACGGGTCAGAGTGTCAGTGATCACTCCCAATGGGGTCGGAGCGTCAGCGCTCACTCTCAATTGGGCAGAGTGTCAGTGATCACTCCCAACGGGTCAGAGGGTCAGTAATCACTCCCAATGGGGTCAGAGGGTCAGCGGTCACTCGGAATTGGTCAGAGGGTCAGTGATCACTCGTGATGGGGCCAGAGGGTCTGTGATAATTCCCAACGGGTCAGAGTGTCAGTGATCACTCCCAATGGGTCAGATCGTCAGTAATCACTCCCAACGGGTCAAAGTATCAGTGATCACTCTAAATTAGGTCAGAGGGTCAGCAGTTACTCCCAGTGGGGTCCGAGTGTCAATGATTACTCCCAAAGAGACAGAGGGTCCGTGATCACTCCCAACGTGTCAAGGTAACAGTGACCACTCCCAACGGGTCAGAGGGTCAGTGATCACACCCAATGGGGTCAGAGGGTCAGCGGTCACTCCCCATTGGTCATAAGGTCAGTGATCACTCGCGACGAGTCCAGAGGGTCAGTGATGACTCCCAACGGGGTCAGAGGGCAGTGATCACTCGCGATGCGGCCAGAGGGTCAGTGATGCTTCCCAATGGGGTCAGAGGGTCAGCGGTCACTCGGAATTGGTCAGAGGGTCAGTGATCACTCGCGATGGGGCCAGAGTGTCAGTGATCATTCCCAACGGGTCTCAGTGTCAGTGATCACTCCCAGCGTGTCAGAGGGACAGCAGTCACTCCCAACGGGTCAGAGTATCAGTGATCATCCCCAACGGGTCAGAGGGTCAGTGATCACTCGCGATGGGGCCAGAGTGTCAGTCATCACTCCCAATGGGTCAGAGGGTCAGTGATCACTCGCGATCGGGCCAGAGGGTCAGTGATCATTCCCAACGGGTCTCAGTGTCAGTGATCACTCCCAGCGTGTCAGAGGGACAGCAGTCACTCCCAACGGGTCAGAGTATCAGTGATCACTCCCAACGGGGTCAGAGGGTCAGTGATTAATCCCAACGGTCAGACGGTCAGTGATCACTTCCAGCGGGTCAGAGTGTCAGTGATCACTCCCAAAGGGTCACAGTGTCAGTGATCACTATCGATGGGTCAGACGGTCGGTGATCACTCCCAACGGGTCAGAGGGTCAGTGATCACACCCAATGGGGTCAGAGGGTCAGCGGTCACTCCCCATTGGTCATAAGGTCAGTGATCACTCGCGATGGGGCTAGATGGTTAGTGATTACTCCCAAAGGGTCAGAATCTTAGTGATCACTCCCAATGGAGTCAGAGGGTCAGTGATGACTCCCAACGGGGTCAGAGGGTCAGTGATCACTCGCGATGCGACCAGAGGGTCAGTGACGCCTCGCAACGGCGTCAGAGGGTGAGTGTTCACTCCCTATGGGTCACAGTGTCAGTGATCACTCCCAACGGGTCAGAGGGTCAGTGATCACTCCCAATGGGGTCAGAGGGTCAGCGGTCACTCCGAATTGGTCAGAGGGTCAGTGATCACTTGCGATGGGGCCAGAGGGTCAGTGATCATTCCCAACGGGTCTCAGTGTCAGTGATCACTCCCAGCGTGTCAGAGGGACAGCGGTCACTCCCAACGGGTCAGAGTGTCAGTGATCACTCCCAATGGGGTCGGAGCGTCAGCGCTCACTCTCAATTGGGCAGAGTGTCAGTGATCACTCCCAACGGGTCAGAGGGTCAGTAATCACTCCCAATGGGGTCAGAGGGTCAGCGGTCGCTCGGAATTGGTCAGAGGGTCAGTGAACTCTCGTGATGGGGCCAGAGGGTCAGTGATAATTCCCAACGGGTCAGAGTGTCAGTGATCACTCCCAATGGGTCAGATCGTCAGTAATCACTCCCAACGGGTCAAAGTATCAGTGATCACTCTAAATTAGGTCAGAGGGTCAGCAGTTACTCCCAGTGGGGTCCGAGTGTCAATGATTACTCCCAAAGAGACAGAGGGTCCGTGATCACTCCCAACGTGTCAAGGTAACAGTGACCACTCCCAACGGGGTCAGAGGGTCAGTGATCACTCCCAATGGGTCAGAGTATCAGTGATCACTCCCAAAGTGTCAGAGGGACAGCAGTCACTCCCAACGGGTCAGAGTGTCAGTCGTCACTCCCAACGGTCAGAGGGTCAGCGGTCACTCCCAGCGGGGTCAGAGGGTCATTGATCACTCCTAATGTGTCAGAGGGTTAGTGATCACTCCCAATATGTCACAGGGTCAGTGATCACTCCCACAGATCAGCGGTTCCGTGATCACTCCCAACGGGACAGAGGGTCAGTGATCACTCCCAATGGGTCAGAGTGTCAGTGATCACTCCCAAAGGGTCAGAGTGTCAGTGATCACTCCCAATGGGTCAGAGGGTCCATGATCACTCCCAATGGGATCAGAGGGTCATTGATCACTCCCAATGGGGTCAGAAGGTCAGCGGTCACTCCCAGTTGGTCAGAGAGTCAGTGATCACTCGCAATGTGGACAGGTTGTCAGTGATCACTCACAATCGGTCAGAGTATCAGTGATCACTTCCAAAATGTCAGAGGGACAGCGGTCTATCCCAACGGGTCAGAGTATCAGTGATCACTCTCAATGGAGTCAGAGGGTCAGTGATCACTCCCAATGGGGTCAGAGGGTCAGTGATCACTCCCAACGGGGTCAGAGGGTCAGTGCTCTCTCCCAATGGGGTCAGAGGGTCAGAGATAACTCCCAACGGGTCAGAGTGTCAGTGATCACTCCCAATGGAGTCAGAGGGTCAGCGGTCACTCCCAACGGGGTCAGAGGGTTATTGATCACTCCTAATGTGTCAGAGGATTAGTGATCACTCCCAATATGTCACAGGGTCAGTGATCACTCCCAACGTGTCAGAGTATCAGTGATCACTCCCAAAGTGTCAAAGTATCAGTGATCGCCCCCAATGGGGCCAGAGTTTCAGTGATCACTCCCACAGATCAGCGGGTCCGTGATCACTCCCAACGGGACAGAGGGTCAGTGATCACTCTCAATGGGTCAGAGTGTCAGTGATCACTACCAAAGGGTCAGAATGTTAATGATCACTCCCAATGGGTCAGACGGCCAGTGATCACTCCCAGCGTGTCAGAGGGACAGCGGTCACCCCTAACGGGTCAGAGTGTCAGTGATCACTCCCAACGGGTCGGAGAGTCCGTGATCACTCCCAATGGGGTTAGAGGGTCAGAGATCACTCCCATCGGGTCAGAGGGTCATTGATCAATTCCAATGGGGTCAGAGGGTCACTGATCACTCCTAATCTGTCAGAGGGTTAGTGATCACTCCCAATGATTCAGAGGGTCAGTGATCACTCCCAACGGATCAAAGTATCAGTGATCACTCTCAATGGGGTCAGAGGGTCAGTGGTTACTCCCAGTGGGGTCAGAGTGTCAGTGATTACTCCCAAAGGGTCAGAGTGTACGTGATCACGTGTGATGGGGCCATATATTCAGTGATTACTCCCAACGGGTCAAAGTATCAGTGATCATTCTCAATGGGGTCAGAGGGTCAGTGATCACTCCTAATGTGTCACAAGGTCAGTGATCTCTCCCAACGGGGTCAGAGGGTCAGTGATCACTCCCAACGCGTCAGAGTATCAGTGATCACTCCCAAAGTGTCAGAGGGACAGCAGTCACTCCCAACGGGTCAGAGTGTCAGTCATCACTCCCAACGGTCAGAGGGTCAGCAGTCACTCCCAACGGGGTCAGAGGGTCATTGATCACTCCTAATGTGTCAGAGGGTTAGTGATCACTCCCAATATGTCACAGGGTCAGTGATCACGCCCAACGTGTCAGAGTATCAGTGATCACTCCCAAAGTGTCAAAGTATCAGTGATCACCCCCAATGGGGTCAGAGGGTCAGCGGTACCTACCAATGGGGTCAGTGCGTCAGTGATCACTCCCACAGGTCAGCGGGTCCGTGATCACTCCCAACTGGACAGAGGGTCAGTAATCACTCACAACCGGTCAGAGGGTACATGATCACTCCCAATGGGGTCAGAGCGTCAGTGATCACTCGCGATGGGGCCAGATGGTCAGTGATCACTCCCAACGGGTCACTGTGTCAGTCATCAGTCCCAACGGGTCAAACGGTCAGTGATCGCTCCCAATGGGTCAGACAGCCAGTGATCACTCCCGAGGGTTCAGTTAGTCAGTGATCAATCTCAATGGGTCAGACGGTCCGTGATTACTCCTAAATGGTCAGAGCGTCCATGATCACTCCTAATGGGGTCAGGGTGTCAACGGTCACTCTCAATTGGCCAGATGGTCAGTGATCACTTCCAATGGGTCAGAGGGTCAGCGGTCACTCCGAATTGGTTAGAGGGTCAGTGATCACTCGCGATGGGGCCAGAGGGTCAGTGATAATTCCCAACGGGTCAGAGTGCCAGTGATCACTCCCAATGGGTCAGAGCGTCAGTGATCACTCCCAACGGGTCAATGTATCAGTGATCACTCTCAATTAGGTCAGAGGGTCAGCGGTTACTCCTAGTGGGGTCCGAGTGTCAATGATTACTCCCAAAGAGACAGAGGGTCCGTGATCACTCCCAACGTGTCAAAGTAACAGTGACCACTCCAAATGGGGTCAGAGGGTCAGTGATCACTCCCAATGGGTCAGAGTATCAGTGATCACTCTCAAAGTGTCAGAGGGACAGCAGTCACTCCCAACGGGTCAGAGTTTCAGTCGTCACTCCCAACGGTCAGAGGGTCAGCGGTCACTCCCAACGGGGTCAGAGGGTCATTGATCACTCCTAATGTGTCAGAGGATTAGTGATCACTCCCAATATGTCACAGGGTCAGTGATCACTCCCAACGTGTCAGAGTATCAGTGATCACTCCCAAAGTGTCAAAGTATCAGTGATCGCCCCCAATGGGGCCAGAGTTTCAGTGATCACTCCCACAGATCAGCGGGTCCGTGATCACTCCCAACGGGACAGAGGGTCAGTGATCACTCTCAATGGGTCAGAGTGTCAGTGATCACTACCAAAGGGTCAGAATGTTAATGATCACTCCCAATGGGTCAGACGGCCAGTGATCACTCCCAGCGTGTCAGAGGGACAGCGGTCACCCCTAACGGGTCAGAGTGTCAGTGATCACTCCCAACGGGTCGGAGAGTCCGTGATCACTCCCAATGGGGTCAGAGGGTCAGAGATCACTCCCATCGGGTCAGAGGGTCATTGATCAATTCCAATGGGGTCAGAGGGTCACTGATCACTCCTAATCTGTCAGAGGGTTAGTGATCACTCCCAATGATTCAGAGGGTCAGTGATCACTCCCAACGGGTCAAAGTATCAGTGATCACTCTCAATGGGGTCAGAGGGTCAGTGGTTACTCCCAGTGGGGTCAGAGTGTCAGTGATTACTCCCAAAGGGTCAGAGTGTACGTGATCACGTGTGATGGGGCCATATATTCAGTGATTACTCCCAACGGGTCAAAGTATCAGTGATCATTCTCAATGGGGTCAGAGGGTCAGTGATCACTCCTAATGTGTCACAAGGTCAGTGATCTCTCCCAACGGGGTCAGAGGGTCAGTGATCACTCCCAACGCGTCAGAGTATCAGTGATCACTCCCAAAGTGTCAGAGGGACAGCAGTCACTCCCAACGGGTCAGAGTGTCAGTCATCACTCCCAACGGTCAGAGGGTCAGCGGTCACTCCCAACGGGGTCAGAGGGTCATTGATCACTCCTAATGTGTCAGAGGGTTAGTGATCACTCCCAATATGTCACAGGGTCAGTGATCACGCCCAACGTGTCAGAGTATCAGTGATCACTCCCAAAGTGTCAAAGTATCAGTGATCACCCCCAATGGGGTCAGAGGGTCAGCGGTACCTACCAATGGGGTCAGTGCGTCAGTGATCACTCCCACAGGTCAGCGGGTCCGTGATCACTCCCAACGGGTCACTGTGTCAGTCATCAGTCCCAACGGGTCAAACGGTCAGTGATCGCTCACAATGGGTCAGACAGCCAGTGATCACTCCCGAGGGTTCAGTTTGTCAGTGATCAATCTCAATGGGTCAGACGGTCCGTGATCACTCCTAAATGGTCAGAGCGTCCATGATCACTCCTAATGGGGTCAGGGTGTCAACGGTCACTCCCAATTGGCCAGAGGGTCAGTGATCACTTCCAATGGGTCAGAGGGTCAGCGGTCACTCCGAATTGGTTAGAGGGTCAGTGATCACTCCTAATGGGGTCAGGGTGTCAACGGTCACTCCCAATTGGCCAGAGGGTCAGTGATCACTCCCAAAGGGTTCAGGGGGTCAGATATCACAACCAACGGGTCAGTGGGTCAGCGTTCACTCCGAAAGGGTCAGTGGGTCCATGATCACTCCCAATGGGGTCAGAGGGTCAGCGGTCACTCCGAATTGGTCAGAGGGTCAGTGATCACTTGCGGTGGGGCCAGAGGGTCAGTGATCATTCCCAACGGGTCTCAGTGTCAGTGATCACTCCCAGCGTGTCAGAGGGACAGCGGTCACTCCCAACGGGTCAGAGTGTCAGTGATCACTCCCAATGGGGTCGGAGGGTCAGCGCTCACTCTCAATTGGGCAGAGTGTCAGTGATCACTCCCAACGGGTCAGAGGGTCAGTAATCACTCCCAATGGGGTCAGAGGGTCAGCGGTCACTCGGAATTGGTCAGAGGGTCAGTGATTACTCGTGATGGGGCCAGAGGGTCAGTGATAATTCCCAACGGGCCAGAGTGTCAGTGATCACTCCCACTGGGTCAGAGTGTCAGTAATCACTCCCAAAGGGTCAAAGTATCAGTGATCACTCTAAATTAGGTCAGAGGGTCAGCGGTTACTCCCAGTGGGGTCCGAGTGTCAATGATTACTCCCAAAGAGACAGAGGGTCCGTGATCACTCCCAACGTGTCAAAGTAACAGTGACCACTCCCAACGGGGTCAGAGGGTCAGTGATCACTCCCAATGGGTCAGAGTATCAGTGATCACTCCCAAAGTGTCAGAGGGACAGCAGTCACTCCCAACGGGTCAGAGTGTCAGTCGTCACTCCCAACGGTCAGAGGGTCAGCGGTCACTCCCAACGGGGTCAGAGGGTCATTGATCACTCCTAATGTGTCAGAGGGTTAGTGATCACTCCCAATATGTCACAGGGTCAGTGATCACTCCCGCAGATCAGCGGTTCCGTGATCATTCCCAACGGGACAGAGGGTCAGTGATCACTCTCAATGGGTCAGAGTGTCAGTGATCACTCCCAAAGGGTCAGAGTGTCAGTGATCACTCCCAACGGGGTCAGAGGGTCAGTAATCACTCCCAACGTGTCAAAGTAACAGTGACCACTCCCAACGGGATCAGAGGGTCAGTGATCACTCCCAATGGGTCAAAGTATCAGTGATCACTCCCAAAGTGTCAGAGGGACAGCAGTCACTCCCAACGGGTCAGAGTGTCAGTCGTCACTCCCAACGGTCAGAGGGTCAGCGGTCACTCCCAACGGGGTCAGAGGGTCATTGATCACTCCTAATGTGTCAGAGGGTTAGTGATCACTCCCAATATGTCACAGGGTCAGTGATCACTCCCACAGATCAGCGGTTCCGTGATCACTCCCAACGGGACAGAGGGTCAGTGATCACTCTCAATGGGTCAGAGTGTCAGTGATCACTCCCAAAGGGTCAGAGTGTCAGTGATCACTCCCAACGGGGTCAGAGGGTCATTGATCACTCCTAATGTGTCAGAGGGTTAGTGATCACTCCCAATATGTCGCAGGGTCAGTGATCACTCCCAATGGGTCAGAGTATCAGTGATCACTCCCAAAGTGTCAGAGGGACAGCAGTCACTCCCAACGGGTCAGAGTGTCAGTCGTCACTCCCAACGGTCAGAGGGTCAGCGGTCACTCCCAACGGGGTCAGAGGGTCATTGATCACTCCTAATGTGTCAGAGGGTTAGTGATCACTCCCAATATGTCACAGGGTCAGTGATCACTCCCACAGATCAGCGGTTCCGTGATCACTCCCAACGGGACAGAGGGTCAGTGATCACTCTCAATGGGTCAGAGTGTCAGTGATCACTCCCAAAGGGTCAGAGTGTCAGTGATCACTCCCAACGGGGTCAGAGGGTCATTGATCACTCCTAATGTGTCAGAGGGTTAGTGATCACTCCCAATATGTCGCAGGGTCAGTGATCACTCCCAATGGGTCAGAGTATCAGTGATCACTCCCAAAGTGTCAGAGGGACAGCAGTCACTCCCAACGGGTCAGAGTGTCAGTCGTCACTCCCAACGGTCAGAGGGTCAGCGGTCACTCCCAACGGGGTCAGAGGGTCATTGATCACTCCTAATGTGTCAGAGGGTTAGTGATCACTCCCAATATGTCACAGGGTCAGTGATCACTCCCACAGATCAGCGGTTCCGTGATCACTCCCAACGGGACAGAGGGTCAGTGATCACTCTCAATGGGTCAGAGTGTCAGTGATCACTCCCAAAGGGTCAGAGTGTTAGTGATCACTCCCAACGGGGTCAGAGGGTCATTGATCACTCCTAATGTGTCAGAGGGTTAGTGATCACTCCCAATATGTCACAGGGTCAGTGATCACTCCCACAGATCAGCGGGTCCATGATCACTCACAACGGGTCAGACGGTCATTGATCACTCCCAGTGGGGTCAGAGGGTCAGCGGTCACTCCCAGTTAGTCAGAGGGTCAGTGATCACTCGCAATGTGGACAGATTGTCAGTGATCACTCACAATCGGTCAGAGTATCAGTGATCACTCCCAAAATATCAGAGGGACAGCGGTCTATCCCAACGGGTCAGAGTGTCAGTGATCACTCCCAATGGAGTCAGAGGGTCAGTGATCACTCCCAATGGGGTCAGAGGGTCAGAGATAACTCCCAACGGGTCAGAGTGTCAGTCATCACTCCCAACGGTCAGAGGGTGAACGGTCACTCCCAACGGCTCAGAGGGTCATTGATCACTCCTACTGTGTCAGAGGGTTTGTGATCACTCCCGCAGGTCAGCGGGTCCGTGACCACTCCCAACGGGACGGAGGGTCAGTGATCACTCACAATGGGTTCAGAGGGTCAGTGATCATTCCCAAAGGGTTCAGGGGGTCAGATATCACAACCAACGGGTCAGTGGGTCAGTGTTCACTCCGAAAGGGTCAGTGGGTCCATGATCACTCCCAATGGGGTCAGAGGGTCAGCGGTCATTCCCAATTGGTCAGAGGGTCAGTGATCACTCCCAACGTGTCAGAGTGTCAGTGATCACTCCCAATGGGTCAGAGTATCAGTGATCACTCCCAACGGGTTCAGTGGATCAGTGATCACTCCCAATGGGGTCAGAGGGTCAGCGGTCACTCCCAATTGGGCAGAGAGTCGGTGATCACTCGCGATGGGGCCAGAGGGTCGGTGATCATTCCCAACGGGTCAGAGGGTCAGATATCACAACGAACGGGCCAGAGGGTCAGCGGTCACTCCCAATTGGTCAGAGGGTCAGTGATCAATCGCGATGGGGCCAGAGGGTCGGTGATCATTCCCAACGGGTCAGAGTGTCAGTGATCACTCCCAAAGGTTCAGAGGATCGATGATCACTCAAAATAGGTTCAGAGTGTCAGTGATCACTCCCAATGAGGTCAGAGGGTCAGCGGTCACTCCCAATTGGTCAGAGGGTCAGTGATCACTCGCGATTGGGCCAGAGGGTCAGTGATCATTCCCAACGTGTCAGAGTGACAGTGATCATTCCCAATGGGTCAGAGTATCAGTGATCACTCCCAGCGTGTCAGAGGGACAGCGATCACTCCTAACGGGTCAGAGTGTCAGTGAACAGTCTCAACGGGTTGGAGAGTCTGTGATTACGCCCAATGGGGTCAGAGGGTCAGAGATCACTCCCAACGTGTCAGAGGGTCAATGGTCACACCCAGCTGGTCAGAGGGTCAGTGATCTCTCCCTATGGAGGCCACCGTTTGGATGAGTCGTGTTCTGATTCATGGAGGAGTGTTTGATGTTCTGAGATTCATATGATCGGATTGAACTTTATATTGTACTCTCTCTATGGGTCAGAAGGTCAGTGATCACTCCCAAATGGGTTAGAGTATCAGATATCACAACCAACGGGTCAGAGGGTCAGCGGTCACTCCCAATTGGTCACAGGGTCAGTGATCACTCACGATGGGCCAGAGTGTTGGTAATCATTCCCAAAGGGTCAGAGTGTCAGTGATCACTCCCAAAGGATCAGAGAGTCCATGATCACTCACAATAGGTTCAGAATGTCAGTGATCAATCCCAATGGAGTCTTAGGGTCAGGTGGTCAATCCCAATTGGTCAGAGGGTCAGTGATCACTCGCGATGGGGCCAGATGGACAGTGATCACTCCCAACGGGTCACTGTGTCAGTCATCACTCCCAACGGGTCAGAGGGTCAGTGATCGCTCCCGAAGTGTCAGTTTGTCAGTGATCACTCTCAATGGGTCAGACGGTCCGTGGTCACTCTCAAATGGTCAGAGCGTCCATGATCACTCCTAATGGGGTCAGGTGTCAACGGTCATTCCCAATTGGCCAGACGGTCAGTGATCACTTCCAACGGGTCAGAGGGTCAGTGATTACTCCGATTTGGTCAGAGGGTCAGTGATCACTCGCGATGGGGTCAGAGGGTCAGTGATCATTCCCAACGGGTCAGAGTGTCAGTGATCACTCCCAATGGGTCAGAGTGTCAGAGATAACTCCCAACGGGTCAGAGTGTCAATCATCACTCCCAGCGGTCAGTGGGTCAGTGGTCACTCCCAACGGGGTCAGAGGGTCATTGATCACTCCTAATGTGTCAGAGGGTTAGTGATCACTTCCACAGGTCAGCGGGTCCGTGATCACTCCCAACGGGACAGAGGGTCAATGATCACTCACAATGGGTTCAGAGGGTCAGTGATCACTCCCAATGGGATCAGAGGATAAGCGGTCACCCTCAACGGGACAGAAGGTCAGTGGTCACTCGAACGGGTCACAGTGTCAGTGATCACTCCCAACGGGTTAGCGGGTCAGTGATTATTCCCAATGGTTCAGAATATCAGTGTTCACTCCCAATGTCGTCAGAGTATCAGTGATCACTCCCAACGGGGTCAGAGGGTCAGTGATTAATCCCAACAGTCAGAAGGTCAGTGATCACGTCCAGCGGGTCAGAGTGTCAGAGATCACTCCCAAAGGGTCAGACGGTCGGTGATCACTCCCAATGGGTCAGACGGTCGGTGATCACACCCAATGGGGTCAGAGTCTCAGCGGTCTCTCCCCATTAGTCAGAAGGTCAGTGATCACTCGCGATGGGGCCAGATGGTCAGTGATCACTCCCAATGGGGTCAGAGGGTCAGTGATCTCTCCCATATAGTCAGAGGGTCAGTGATCGCTTGCGATGAGTCCAGAGGGTCAGTGATTTCTCCCAACGGCGTCAGAGGGTCAGTGATCACTCCCTATGGGTCACAGTGTCAGAGATCACTCCCAACGTGTCAGAGGGTCAATGGTCACACCCAGCTGGTCAGAGGGTCAGTGATCTCTCACTATGGAGGCCACCGTTTGGATGAGTCGTGTTCTGATTCATGGAGGAGTGTTTGATGTTCTGAGATTCATATGATTGGATTGAACTTTATATTGTACTCTCTCTATGGGTCAGAAGGTCAGTGATCACTCCCAAATGGGTTAGAGTATCAGATATCACAACCAACGGGTCAGAGGGTCAGCGGTCACTCCCAATTGGTCACAGGGTCAGTGATCACTCACGATGGGCCAGAGTGTTGGTAATCATTCCCAAAGGGTCAGAGTGTCAGTGATCACTCCCAAAGGATCAGAGAGTCCATGATCACTCACAATAGGTTCAGAATGTCAGTGATCAATCCCAATGGAGTCTTAGGGTCAGGTGGTCAATCCCAATTGGTCAGAGGGTCAGTGATCACTCGCGATGGGGCCAGATGGACAGTGATCACTCCCAACGGGTCACTGTGTCAGTCATCACTCCCAACGGGTCAGAGGGTCGGTGATCGCTCCCGAAGGGTCAGTTTGTCAGTGATCACTCTCAATGGGTCAGACGGTCCGTGGTCACTCTCAAATGGTCAGAGCGTCCATGATCACTCCTAATGGGGTCAGGTGTCAACGGTCATTCCCAATTGGCCAGACGGTCAGTGATCACTTCCAACGGATCAGAGGGTCAGTGATTACTCCGAATTGGTCAGAGGGTCAGTGATCACTCGCGATGGGGTCAGAGGGTCAGTGATCATTCCCAACGGGTCAGAGTGTCAGTGATCACTCCCAATGGGGTCAGAGTGTCAGAGATAACTCCCAACGGGTCAGAGTGTCAATCATCACTCCCAGCGGTCAGTGGGTCAGTGGTCACTCCCAACGGGGTCAGAGGGTCATTGATCACTCCTAATGTGTCAGAGGGTTAGTGATCACTTCCACAGGTCAGCGGGTCCGTGATCACTCCCAACGGGACAGAGGGTCAATGATCACTCACAATGGGTTCAGAGGGTCAGTGATCACTCCCAATGGGATCAGAGGATAAGCGGTCACCCTCAACGGGACAGAAGGTCAGTGGTCACTCGAACGGGTCACAGTGTCAGTGATCACTCCCAACGGGTTAGCGGGTCAGTGATTATTCCCAATGGTTCAGAATATCAGTGTTCACTCCCAATGGCGTCAGAGTATCAGTGATCACTCCCAACGGGGTCAGAGGGTCAGTGATTAATCCCAACAGTCAGAAGGTCAGTGATCACGTCCAGCGGGTCAGAGTGTCAGAGATCACTCCCAAAGGGTCAGACGGTCGGTGATCACTCCCAATGGGTCAGACGGTCGGTGATCACACCCAATGGGGTCAGAGTCTCAGCGGTCTCTCCCCATTAGTCAGAAGGTCAGTGATCACTCGCGATGGGGCCAGATGGTCAGTGATCACTCCCAATGGGGTCAGAGGGTCAGTGATCTCTCCCATATAGTCAGAGGGTCAGTGATCGCTTGCGATGAGTCCAGAGGGTCAGTGATTTCTCCCAACGGCGTCAGAGGGTCAGTGATCACTCCCTATGGGTCACAGTGTCAGTGATCACTCCCAACGGGTCACAGGGTCAGTGATCTCTCGCGATGGGGCCAGAGTGTCAGTCATCACTCCTAATGGGTCAGAGGGTCAGTGATCACTTCTAATGGGTCAGGGTATCAGTGATCACTCCCAGCGTGTCAGAGGGACAACGGTCACTCCCAATGGGTCAGAGTGTCAGTGATCACTCCTACCGGGTCGGAGAGTCCGTGATCACTCCCAATGGGGTCAGATTATCAGTGATCACTCCCAACGGGTCAGAGTCTCAGTGATCACTCCCACAGGTCAGAGTGTCAGTAATCACTCCCAACGGGTCACAGGGTCAGTGATCTCTCGCGATGGGGCCAGAGTGTCAGTCATCACTCCTAATGGGTCAGAGGGTCAGTGATCGCTTCCAATGGGTCAGAGTATCAGTGATCACTCCCAACGGGTGAGAGGGTCAGTGGTCAGTCGGAATGTGTCAGAGTGTCAGTTATCCCTCCCAATGGAGTCAGATGGTCAGCGGGCACTCCGAATTGGTCAGAGGGTCAGTGATCACTCGCGATGGAGCCAGAGGGTCAGCGGTCACTCCCAATTGGTCAGAGGGTCAGTGATCATTCCCAACGTGTCAGAGTGACAGTGATCATTCCCAATGGGTCAGAGTATCAGTGATCACTCCCAGCGTGTCAGAGGGACAGCGATCACTCCTAACGGGTCAGAGTGTCAGTGAACAGTCTCAACGGGTTGGAGAGTCTGTGATTACGCCCAATGGGGTCAGAGGGTCAGAGATCACTCCCAACGTGTCAGAGGGTCAATGGTCACACCCAGCTGGTCAGAGGGTCAGTGATCTCTCCCTATGGAGGCCACCGTTTGGATGAGTCGTGTTCTGATTCATGGAGGAGTGTTTGATGTTCTGAGATTCATATGATCGGATTGAACTTTATATTGTACTCTCTCTATGGGTCAGAAGGTCAGTGATCACTCCCAAATGGGTTAGAGTATCAGATATCACAACCAACGGGTCAGAGGGTCAGCGGTCACTCCCAATTGGTCACAGGGTCAGTGATCACTCACGATGGGCCAGAGTGTTGGTAATCATTCCCAAAGGGTCAGAGTGTCAGTGATCACTCCCAAAGGATCAGAGAGTCCATGATCACTCACAATAGGTTCAGAATGTCAGTGATCAATCCCAATGGAGTCTTAGGGTCAGGTGGTCAATCCCAATTGGTCAGAGGGTCAGTGATCACTCGCGATGGGGCCAGATGGACAGTGATCACTCCCAACGGGTCACTGTGTCAGTCATCACTCCCAACGGGTCAGAGGGTCAGTGATCGCTCCCGAAGGGTCAGTTTGTCAGTGATCACTCTCAATGGGTCAGACGGTCCGTGGTCACTCTCAAATGGTCAGAGCGTCCATGATCACTCCTAATGGGGTCAGGTGTCAACGGTCATTCCCAATTGGCCAGACGGTCAGTGATCACTTCCAACGGATCAGAGGGTCAGTGATTACTCCGAATTGGTCAGAGGGTCAGTGATCACTCCCAATGGGGTCAGAGTGTCAGAGATAACTCCCAACGGGTCAGAGTGTCAATCATCACTCCCAGCGGTCAGTGGGTCAGTGGTCACTCCCAACGGGGTCAGAGGGTCATTGATCACTCCTAATGTGTCAGAGGGTTAGTGATCACTTCCACAGGTCAGCGGGTCCGTGATCACTCCCAACGGGACAGAGGGTCAATGATCACTCACAATGGGTTCAGAGGGTCAGTGATCACTCCCAATGGGATCAGAGGATAAGCGGTCACCCTCAACGGGACAGAAGGTCAGTGGTCACTCGAACGGGTCACAGTGTCAGTGATCACTCCCAACGGGTTAGCGGGTCAGTGATTATTCCCAATGGTTCAGAATATCAGTGTTCACTCCCAATGGCGTCAGAGTATCAGTGATCACTCCCAACGGGGTCAGAGGGTCAGTGATTAATCCCAACAGTCAGAAGGTCAGTGATCACGTCCAGCGGGTCAGAGTGTCAGAGATCACTCCCAAAGGGTCAGACGGTCGGTGATCACTCCCAATGGGTCAGACGGTCGGTGATCACACCCAATGGGGTCAGAGGCTCAGCGGTCTCTCCCCATTAGTCAGGAGGTCAGTGATCACTCGCGATGGGGCCAGATGGTCAGTGATCACTCCCAATGGGGTCAGAGGGTCAGTGATCTCTCCCATATAGTCAGAGGGTCAGTGATCGCTTGCGATGAGTCCAGAGGGTCAGTGATTTCTCCCAACGGCGTCAGAGGGTCAGTGATCACTCCCTATGGGTCACAGTGTCAGTGATCACTCCCAACGGGTCACAGGGTCAGTGATCTCTCGCGATGGGGCCAGAGTGTCAGTCATCACTCCTAATGGGTCAGAGGGTCAGTGATCACTTCTAATGGGTCAGGGTATCAGTGATCACTCCCAGCGTGTCAGAGGGACAACGGTCACTCCCAATGGGTCAGAGTGTCAGTGATCACTCCCACCGGGTCGGAGAGTCCGTGATCACTCCCAATGGGGTCAGATTATCAGTGATCACTCCCAACGGGTCAGAGTCTCAGTGATCACTCCCACAGGTCAGAGTGTCAGTAATCACTCCCAACGGGTCACAGGGTCAGTGATCTCTCGCGATGGGGCCAGAGTGTCAGTCATCACTCCTAATGGGTCAGAGGGTCAGTGATCGCTTCCAATGGGTCAGAGTATCAGTGATCACTCCCAACGGGTGAGAGGGTCAGTGGTCAGTCGGAATGTGTCAGAGTGTCAGTTATCCCTCCCAATGGAGTCAGATGGTCAGCGGGCACTCCGAATTGGTCAGAGGGTCAGTGATCACTCGCGATGGAGCCAGAGGGTCAGCGGTCACTCCCAATTGGTCAGAGGGTCAGTGATCACTCGCGATTGGGCCAGAGGGTCAGTGATCATTCCCAACGTGTCAGAGTGACAGTGATCATTCCCAATGGGTCAGAGTATCAGTGATCACTCCCAGCGTGTCAGAGGGACAGCGATCACTCCTAACGGGTCAGAGTGTCTGTGAACAGTCTCAACGGGTTGGAGAGTCTGTGATTACGCCCAATGGGGTCAGAGGGTCAGAGATCACTCCCAACGTGTCAGAGGGTCAATGGTCACACCCAGCTGGTCAGAGGGTCAGTGATCTCTCCCTATGGAGGCCACCGTTTGGATGAGTCGTGTTCTGATTCATGGAGGAGTGTTTGATGTTCTGAGATTCATATGATCGGATTGAACTTTATATTGTACTCTCTCTATGGGTCAGAAGGTCAGTGATCACTCCCAAATGGGTTAGAGTATCAGATATCACAACCAACGGGTCAAAGGGTCAGCGGTCACTCCCAACGGGTGAGAGGGTCAGTGCTCACTCGCAATGGGGTCAGAGGGTCAAAGATCACTCCCAACGGGTCAGAGGGACAGCTGTCACTCCCAACGGATCAGAGAGTCAGTGATGACTCCCAATGGGGTCAGATGGTCAGTGATCACTCCCAACGGGTCAGAGGGTCAGTGATCACTCCCAATCAGTCAGAGTGTCAGTGATCACTCCCAATTGGTCAGAGGGTCAATGATCTCTCCCTATGGGTCAGAAGGTCAGTGATCACTCCCAAAGAGGTCAGAGGGTCAGATATCACAACCAACGGGTCAGTGGGTTAGCGGTCACTCCCGATTGGTCAGAGGGTCTGTGATCAGTTGCGAAGGGGCCAGAGGGTCAGTGATCACTCCCACAGGTCAGCGGGTCCGTGATCACTCCCAACGGGACAGAGGGTCAGTGATCACTCCCAATGTGTCAGAGTGTCAGTGATCACTCCCAATGGGTCAGAGTGTCAGTGATCACTCCCAAAGGGTCAGAGTGTCAGTGATCACTCCTGACGGGATGAGAGGGTCATTGATCACTCCTAATGTGTCAGAGGGTTAGTGATCACTCCCAATATGTTACAGGGTCAGTGATCACTCCCACAGATCAGCGGGTCCGTGATCACTCCCAACGGGACAGAGGGTCAGTGATCACTCCCAATGGGTCAGAGTGTCAGTGATCACTCCCAAAGGGTCAGAGTGTCAGTGATCACTCCCAATGGGTTAGAGGATCAATGATCTCTCCCTATGGGTCAGAAGGTCAGTGATCACTCCCAAAGAGGTCACGGGGTCAGATATCACAACCAACGGGTCAGTGGGTCAGCGGTCACTCCCGATTGGTCAGAGGGTCTGTGATCAGTTGCGAAGGGGCCAGAGGGTCAGTGATCACTCCCAACGGGTCAGAGGGTCCATGATCACTCCCAATGGGGTCAGAGGGTCAGCGGTCACTCCCAGTTAGTCAGAGGGTCAGTGATCACTCGCAATGTGGACAGATTGTCAGTGATCACTCACAATCGGTCAGAGTATCAGTGATCACTCCCAAAATGTCAGAGGGACAGCGGTCTATGCCAACGGGTCAGAGTGTCAGTGATCACTCCCAATGGAGTCAGAGGGTCAGTGATCACTCCCAACGGATTCAGTGGGTCAGTGCTCTCTCCCAATAGGGTAAGAGGGTCAGAGATAACTCCCAGCGGTCAGTGGGTCAGTGGTCACTCCCAACGGGGTCAGAGGGTCATTGATCACTCCTAATGTGTCAGAGGGTTAGTGATCA
The DNA here is from genome assembly GCF_030028105.1 of Mobula birostris. Classification (NCBI taxonomy): domain Eukaryota; kingdom Metazoa; phylum Chordata; class Chondrichthyes; order Myliobatiformes; family Myliobatidae; genus Mobula; species Mobula birostris. The sequence continues at coordinate 119,993,617 of NC_092372.1, forward strand.
CTCCCACAGGTCAGCGGGTCCGTGATCACTCCCACCGGGACAGAGGGTCAGTGATCACTCCCAATGGGGTCAGAGGATAAGCGGTCACTCCCAACGGGACAGAGGGTCAGTGATCACTCACAATGGGTTCAGAGGGTCAGTGCTCACTCCCAATGGGGTCAGAGGATAAGCGGTCACTCCCAACGGGACAGAGGGTCAGTGATCACTCCGAACGGGTCAGAGTTTCAGTGATCACTCCCAACGGGTCAGCATGTCAGTGATTATTCCCAATGGTTCAGAATATCAGTGATCACTCCCAATGGCTTCAGAGTATCAAAGATCACTCCCAAAGTGTCAGAGGGCAGCGGTCACTCCCAACGCGTCAGAGTGTCAGTGATCACTCCCAACGGGTCACAGAGACCGTGATCACTCCCAATGGGGTCAGAGGGTAGGTTGTCACTCCTAATGTGTCAGAGGATCTGACATCTCTACCAACAAGTCAGAAGGTCAGTGATCACTCCCAATGGGTCAGACGGTCGGTGATCACTCCCAACGGGTCAGAGGGTCAGTGATCACACCCAATGGGGTCAGAGGGTCAGCGGTCACTCTCCATTGGTCAGAAGGTCAGTGATCACTTCAGATGGGGTCAGAAGGTCAGTGATCACTCCTAATGTGTCAGAGGATCAGTGATCAATGCCAACGGGTCAGAGAGTCAGTGATCACTCCCAATGGGTCAGAGCATCAGTGATCACCCCCAACGTGTCAGAGGGTCCGTGATCACTCCCAATGGGTTCAGAGGGTCGGTGATCACTCCCAATGGGGTCAGAGGGTAGGTTGTCACTCCTAATGTGTGAGAGGATCAGTGATCTCTACCAACCAGTTAGAGGGTCAGTGATCACTCCCAATGGAGTCAGAGGGTCAGTGATCACTCCCAACGGGTTCAGAGGGTCAGTGCTCTCTCCCAATAGGGTAAGAGGGTCAGAGATAACTCCCAACGTGTCAGAGTGTCAGTCATCACTCCCAACTGTCAGAGGGTCAGCGGTCACTCCCAACGGCTCAGAGGGTCATTGATCGCTCCTAATGTGTCAGAGGGTTAGTGATCACTCCCACAGGTCAGCGGGTCCGTGATCACTCCCACCGGGACAGAGGGTCAGTGATCACTCCCAATGGGGTCAGAGGATAAGCGGTCACTCCCAACGGGACAGAGGGTCAGTGATCACTCACAATGGGTTCAGAGGGTCAGTGATCACTCCCAATGGGGTCAGAGGATAAGCGGTCACTCCCAACGGGACAGAGGGTCAGTGATCACTCCGAACGGGTCAGAGTTTCAGTGATCACCCCCAACGTGTCAGAGGGTCCGTGATCACTCCCAATGGGTTCAGAGGGTCGGTGATCACTCCCAATGGGGTCAGAGGGTGGGTTGTCACTCCTAATGTGTCAGAGGATCAGTGATCTCTACCAACCAGTTAGAGGGTCAGTGATCACTCCCAACGGGGTCAGAGGGTCAGTGATTAATCCCAAAGGTCAGACGGTCGGTGATCACTTCCAGCGGGTCAGAGTGTCAGTGATCACTCCCAAAGGGTCACAGTGTCAGTGATCACTATCGCTGGGTCAGACGGTCGGTGATCACTCCCAACGGGTCAGAGGGTCAGTGATCACACCCAATGGGGTCAGAGGGTCAGCGGTCACTCCCCATTGGTCATAAGGTCAGTGATCACTCGCGATGGGGCTAGATGGTTAGTGATTACTCCCAAAGGGTCAGAATCTTAGTGATCACTCCCAATGGAGTCAGAGGGTCAGTGATCGCTCGCGATGAGTCCAGAGGGTCAGTGATGACTCCCAACGGGGTCAGAGGGTCAGTGATCACTCGCGATGCGGCCAGAGGGTCAGTGATGCCTCCCCACGGCGTCAGAGGGTGAGTGTTCACTCCCTATGGGTCACAGTGTCAGTGATCACTCCCAACGGGTCAGAGGGTCAGTGATCACTCCCAATGGGGTCAGAGGGTCAGCGGTCACTCGGAATTGGTCAGAGGGTCAGTGATCACTCGTGATGGGGCCAGAGGGTCAGTGATGCCTCCCAACGGCGTCAGAGGGTGAGTGTTCACTCCCTATAGGTCACAGAGTCAGTGATCACTCCCAACGGGTCAGAGGGTCAGTGATCACTCCCAATGGGGTCAGAGGGTCAGTGATTACTCGTGATGGGGCCAGAGGGTCAGTGATAATTCCGAACGGGTCAGAGAGTCAGTGATCACTCCCAGCGTGTCAGAGCGTCAGTAATCACTCCCAACTGGTCAAAGTATCAGTGATCACTCTAAATTAGGTCAGAGGGTCAGCGGTTACTCCCAGTGGGGTCCGAGTGTCAATGATTACTCCCAAAGAGACAGAGGGTCCGTGATCACTCCCAACGTGTCAAAGTAACAGCGACCACTCCCAACGGGGTCAGAGGGTCAGTGATCACTCCCAATGGGTCAGAGTATCAGTGATCACTCCCAAAGTGTCAGAGGGACAGCAGTCACTCCCAACGGGTCAGAGTGTCAGTCGTCACTCCCAACGGTCAGAGGGTCAGCGGTCACTCCCAACGGGGTCAGAGGGTCATTGATCACTCCAAATGTGTCAGAGGGTTAGTGATCACTCCCAATATGTCACAGGGTCAGTGATCACTCCCACAGATCAGCGGTTCCGTGATCACTCCCAATGGGACAGAGGGTCAGTGATCACTCTCAATGGGTCAGAGTGTCAGTGATCACTCCCAAAGGGTCAGAGTGTCAGTGATCACTCCCAACGGGGTCAGAGGGTCATTGATCACTCCTAATGTGTCAGAGGGTTAGTGATCACTCCCAATATGTCACAGGGTCAGTGATCACTCCCACAGATCAGCGGTTCCGTGATCACTCCCAATGGGACAGAGGGTCAGTGATCACTCTCAATGGGTCAGTGTCAGTGATCACTCCCAAAGGGTCAGAGTGTCAGTGATCACTCCCAACGGGGTCAGAGGGTCATTGATCACTCCTAATGTGTCAGAGGGTTAGTGATCACTCCCAATATGTCACAGGGTCAGTGATCACTCCCACAGATCAGCGGGTCCGTGATCACTCCCAACGGGACAGAGGGTCAGTGATCACTCCCAATGGGTCAGAGTGTCAGTGATCACTCCCAAAGGGTCAGAGTGTCAGTGATCACTCCCAATGGGTCAGAGGGTCAATGATCTCTCCCTATGGGTCAGAAGGTCAGTGATCACTCCCAAAGAGGTCAGAAGGTCAGTGATCACTCCCAACGGGTCAGAGGGTCCATGATCACTCCCAATGGGATCAGAGGGTCAGTGATCACTACTAATGGGGTCAGAGGGTCAGTGATCACTCCCAACGGGGTCAGAGGGTCAGTGCTCTCTCCCAATGGGGTCAGACGGTCATTGATCACTCCCAGTGGGGTCAGAGGTCAGCGGTCACTCCCAGTTGGTCAGAGTATCAGTGATCACTCCCAAAATATCAGAGGGACAGCGGTCTATCCCAACGGGTCAGAGTGTCAGTGATCACTCCCAATGGAGTCAGAGGGTCAGTGATCACTCCCAATGGGGTCAGAGGGTCAGAGATAACTCCCAACGGGTCAGAGTGTCAGTCATCACTCCCAACGGTCAGAGGGTCAACGGTCACTCCCAACGGCTCAGAGGGTCATTGATCACACCTACTGTGTCAGAGGGTTTGTGATCACTCCCGCAGGTCAGCGGGTCCGTGACCACTCCCAACGGGACAGAGGGTCAGTGATCACTCACAATGGGTTCAGAGGGTCAGTGATCACTCGCAATGGGGTCTGAGGATAAGCGGTCACTCCCAACGGTCAGTGATCACTCCGAACGTGTCAGAGTGTCAGTGATCACTCACAATGGGTTCAGAGGGTCAGTGATCACTCCCAATAGGGTCAGAGGATAAGCGGTCACTCCGAACGGGTCAGAGTGTCAGTGACCACTCCCAACGGGTCAGCGGGTCAGTGATTATTCCCAATGGTTCAGAATATCAGTGATCACTCCCAATGTCGTCAGAGTATCAGTGATCACTCCCAAAGTGTCAGAGGGCAGCGGTCACTCCCAACGCGTCAGAGTGTCAGTGATCACTCCCAACGGGTCACAGAGACCGTGATCACTCCCAATGGGGTCAGAGGGTAGGTTGTCACTCCTAATGTGTCAGAGGATGTGTGATCTCTACCAACCAGTCAGAGGGTCAGTGATCACTCCCAAAGGGTCAGAGTGTCAGTGATCAATCCCAAAGGGTCACAGTGTCAGTGATCACTATCGACGGGTCAGACGGTCGGTGATCACTCCCAACGGGTCAGAAGGTCAGTGATCACACCCAATGGGGTCAGAGGGTCAGCGGTCACTCCCCATTGGTCATAAGGTCAGTGATCACTCGCGATGAGTCCAGAGGGTCAGTGATGACTCCCAACGGGGTCAGAGGGTCAGTGATCACTCGCGATGCGGCCAGAGGGTCAGTGATGCCTCCCAATGGGGTCAGAGGGTCAGCGGTCACTCGGAATTGGTCAGAGGGTCAGTGATCACTCGCGATGGGGCCAGAGGGTCAGTGATCATTCCCAACGGGTCTCAGTGTCAGTGATCACTCCCAGCGTGTCAGAGGGACAGCAGTCACTCTCAACGGGTCAGAGTATCAGTGATCATCCCCAACGGGTCAGAGGGTCAGTGATCATTCGCGATGGGGCCAGAGTGTCAGTCATCACTCCCAATGGGTCAGAGGGTCAGTGATCACTCCCAAAGGGGTCAGAGGGTCAGCGGTCACTCCGAATTGGTCAGAGGGTCAGTGATCACTCGCGATGGGGCCAGAGGGTCAGTGATCATTCCCAACGGGTCTCAGTGTCAGTGATCACTCCCAGCGTGTCAGAGGGACAGCGGTCACTCCCAACGGGTCAGAGTGTCAGTGATCACACCTAACGGGTCAGAGGGTCCATGATCACTCACAATGGGTTCAGAGGGTCAGTGATCACTCCCAATGGGGTCGGAGGGTCAGCGCTCACTCTCAATTGGGCAGAGTGTCAGTGATCACTCCCAACGGGTCAGAGGGTCAGTAATCACTCCCAATGGGGTCAGAGGGTCAGCGGTCACTCGGAATTGGTCAGAGTGTCAGTGATCACTCGAGATGGGGCCAGAGGGTCAGTGATAATCCCAACGGGTCAGAGTGCCAGTGATCACTCCCAATGGGTCAGAGCGACAGTGATCACTCCCAACGGGTCAAAGTATCAGTGATCACTCTCAATTAGGTCAGAGGGTCAGCGGTTACTCCTAGTGGGGTCCGAGTGTCAATGATTACTCCCAAAGAGACAGAGGGTCCGTGATCACTCCCAACGTGTCAAAGTAACAGTGACCACTCCAAATGGGGTCAGAGGGTCAGTGATCACTCCCAATGGGTCAGAGTATCAGTGATCACTCTCAAAGTGTCAGAGGGACAGCAGTCACTCCCAACGGGTCAGAGTTTCAGTCGTCACTCCCAACGGTCAGAGGGTCAGCGGTCACTCCCAACGGGGTCAGAGGGTCATTGATCACTCCTAATGTGTCAGAGGATTAGTGATTACTCCCAATATGTCACAGGGTCAGTGATCACTCCCAACGTGTCAGAGTATCAGTGATCACTCCCACAGATCTGCGGGTCCGTGATCACTCCCAACGGGACAGAGGGTCAGTGATCACTCTCAATGGGTCAGAGTGTCAGTGATCACTACCAAAGGGTCAGAATGTCAGTGATCACTCCCAATGGGTCAGACGGCCAGTGATCACTCCCAGCGTGTCAGAGGGACAGCGGTCACCCCTAACGGGTCAGAGTGTCAGTGATCACTCCCAACGGGTCGGAGAGTCCGTGATCACTCCCAATGGGGTCAGAGGGTCAGAGATCACTCCCATCGGGTCAGAGGGTCATTGATCAATTCCAATGGGGTCAGAGGGTCACTGATCACTCCTAATCTGTCAGAGGGTTAGTGATCACTCCCAATGATTCAGAGGGTCAGTGATCACTCCCAACGGGTCAAAGTATCAGTGATCACTCTCAATGGGGTCAGAGGGTCAGTGGTTACTCCCAGTGGGGTCAGAGTGTCAGTGATTACTCCCAAAGGGTCAGAGTGTACGTGATCACGTGTGATGGGGCCATATATTCAGTGATTGCTCCCAACGGGTCAAAGTATCAGTGATCATTCTCAATGGGGTCAGAGGGTCAGTGATCACTCCTAATGTGTCACAAGGTCAGTGATCTCTCCCAACGGGGTCAGAGGGTCAGTGATCACTCCCAACGCGTCAGAGTATCAATGATCACTCCCAAAGTGTCAGAGGGACAGCAGTCACTCCCAACGGGTCAGAGTGTCAGTCATCACTCCCAACGGTCAGAGGGTCAGCGGTCACTCCCAACGGGGTCAGAGGGTCATTGATCACTCCTAATGTGTCAGAGGGTTAGTGATCACTCCCAAAGTGTCAAAGTATCAGTGATCACCCCCAATGGGGTCAGAGGGTCAGCGGTACCTACCAATGGGGTCAGTGCGTCAGTGATCACTCCCACAGGTCAGCGGCTCCGTGATCACTCCCAACGGGACAGAGGGTCAGTAATCACTCACAATGGGTTCAGAGGGTCAGTGATCATTCCCAATGGGTCAGAGTGACAGTGATCACTCACAACGGGTCAGAGGGTACATGATCACTCCCAATGGGGTCAGAGCGTCAGTGATCACTCGCGATGGGGCCAGATGGTCAGTGATCACTCCCAACGGGTCACTGTGTCAGTCATCAGTCCCAACGGGTCAGACGGTCAGTGATCGCTCCCAATGGGTCAGACAGCCAGTAATCACTCCCGAGGGTTCAGTTTGTCAGTGATCAATCTCAATGGGCCAGACGGTCCGTGATCACTCCTAAATGGTCAGAGCGTCCATGATCACTCCTAATGGGGTCAGGGTGTCAACGGTCACTCCCAATTGGCCAGAGGGTCAGTGATCACTTCCAATGGGTCAGAGGGTCAGCGGTCACTCCGAATTGGTTAGAGGGTCAGTGATCACCCGCGATGGAGCCAGAGGGTCAGTGATCAATCCCAGTGTGTCAGAGTGTCAGTGATCTCTCCCAGCGTGTCAGAGGGACAACGGTCACTCCCAATGGGTCAGAGTGTCAGTGATCACTCCCACCGGGTCGGAGAGTCCGTGATCACTCCCAATGGGGTCAGAGGGGAGGGTCAGAGATAACTCCCAACGGGTCAGAGTCTCAGTGATCACTCCCACAGGTCAGAGTGTCAGTGATCACTCCCAATGGGCTCAGTGGGTCATTGCTCACTCCTAATGTGTCACAAGGACAGTGATCTCTCCCAACGGGGTTTAAATGGTCAGTGATCACTCCCACAGGTCAGAGCGTCCGTGATCACTCCCAACGGGTCAGAGGGTCAGTAATCACTCCCAACGTGTCTGAGGGTCAATGATCACCCCCAACTGGTCAGAGGGTGAGTGATCTCTCCCTATTGAGGGCACCGTTTGGATGAATCGTGTTCCGATTCATGGAGGACTGCCGATGTTCTAAGATTCATATGATCGGATTGCACTTTATATTGTACTCTCCCTATGGGTCAGAAGGTCAGTGATCACTCCCAAAGGGTTCAGGGGGTCAGATATCACAACCAACGTGTCAGTGGGTCAGAGTTCACTCCGAAAGGGTCAGTGGGTCCATGATCACTCCCAATGGGGTCAGAGGGTCAGCGGTCATTCCCAATTGGTCAGAGGGTCAGTGATCACTTCCAACGTGTCAGAGTGTCAGTGATCACTCCCAATGGGTCAGAGTATCAGTGATCACTCCCAACGGGTTCAGTGGATCAGTGATCACTCCCAATGGGGTCAGAGGGTCAGCGGTCACTCCCAATTGGGCAGAGAGTCGGTGATCACTCGCGATGGGGCCAGAGGGTCGGTGATCATTCCCAACGGGTCAGAGGGTCAGATATCACAACGAACGGGCCAGAGGGTCAGCGGTCACTCCCAATTGGTCAGAGGGTCAGTGATCAATCGCGATGGGGCCAGAGGGTCGGTGATCATTCCCAACGGGTCAGAGTGTCAGTGATCACTCCCAAAGGTTCAGAGGATCGATGATCACTCAAAATAGGTTCAGAGTGTCAGTGATCACTCCCAATGAGGTCAGAGGGTCAGCGGTCACTCCCAGTTGGTCAGAGGGTCAGTGATCACTCGCGATTGGGCCAGAGGGTCAGTGATCATTCCCAACGTGTCAGAGTGACAGTGATCATTCCCAATGGGTCAGAGTATCAGTGATCACTCCCAGCGTGTCAGAGGGACAGCGATCACTCCTAACGGGTCAGAGTGTCAGTGAACAGTCTCAACGGGTTGGAGAGTCTGTGATTACGCCCAATGGGGTCAGATGGTCAGAGATCACTCCCAACGTGTCAGAGGGTCAATGGTCACACCCAGCTGGTCAGAGGGTCAGTGATCTCTCCCTATGGAGGCCACCGTTTGGATGAGTCGTGTTCTGATTCATGGAGGAGTGTTTGATGTTCTGAGATTCATATGATCGGATTGAACTTTATATTGTACTCTCTCTATGGGTCAGAAGGTCAGTGATCACTCCCAAATGGGTTAGAGTATCAGATATCACAACCAACGGGTCAGAGGGTCAGCGGTCACTCCCAATTGGTCACAGGGTCAGTGATCACTCACGATGGGGCCAGAGTGTCGGTAATCATTCCCAAAGGGTCAGAGTGTCAGTGATCACTCCCAAAGGATCAGAGGGTCCATGATCACTCACAATAGGTTCAGAATGTCAGTGATCAATGCCAATGGAGTCTTAGGGTCAGGTGGTCAATCCCAATTGGTCAGAGGGTCGGTGATCACTCGCGATGGGGCCAGATGGACAGTGATCACTCCCTACGGGTCACTGTGTCAGTCATCACTCCCCACGGGTCAGAGGGTCAGTGATCGCTCCCGAAGGGTCAGTTTGTCAGTGATCATTCTCAATGGGTCAGACGGTCCGTGGTCACTCTCAAATGGTCAGAGCGTCCATGATCACTCCTAATGGGGTCAGGTGTCAACGGTCATTCCCAATTGGCCAGACGGTCAGTGATCACTTCCAACGGATCAGAGGGTCAGTGATTACTCCGAATTGGTCAGAGGGTCAGTGATCACTCGCGATGGGGTCAGAGGGTCAGTGATCATTCCCAACGGGTCAGAGTGTCAGTGATCACTCCCAATGGGGTCAGAGTGTCAGAGATAACTCCCAACGGGTCAGAGTGTCAATCATCACTCCCAGCGGTCAGTGGGTCAGTGGTCACTCCCAACGGGGTCAGAGGGTCATTGATCACTCCTAATGTGTCAGAGGGTTAGTGATCACTTCCACAGGTCAGCGGGTCCGTGATCACTCCCAACGGGACAGAGGGTCAATGATCACTCACAATGGGTTCAGAGGGTCAGTGATCACTCCCAATGGGATCAGAGGATAAGCGGTCACCCTCAACGGGACAGAAGGTCAGTGGTCACTCGAACGGGTCACAGTGTCAGTGATCACTCCCAACGGGTTAGCGGGTCAGTGATTATTCCCAATGGTTCAGAATATCAGTGTTCACTCCCAATGGCGTCAGAGTATCAGTGATCACTCCCAACGGGGTCAGAGGGTCAGTGATTAATCCCAACAGTCAGAAGGTCAGTGATCACTTCCAGCGGGTCAGAGTGTCAGAGATCACTCCCAAAGGGTCAGACGGTCGGTGATCACTCCCAATGGGTCAGACGGTCGGTGATCACTCCCAATGGGGTCAGTGGCTCAGCGGTCTCTCCCCATTGGTCAGAAGGTCAGTGATCACTCGCGATGGGGCCAGATGGTCAGTGATCACTCCCAATGGGGTCAGAGGGTCAGTGATCTCTCCCATATAGTCAGAGGGTCAGTGATCGCTTGCGATGAGTCCAGAGGGTCAGTGATTTCTCCCAACGGTGTCAGAGGGTCAGTGATCACTCCCTATGGGTCACAGTGTCAGTGATCACTCCCAACGGGTCACAGGGTCAGTGATCACTTCCAATGGGTCAGAGTATCAGTGATCACTCCCAGCGTGTCAGAGGGACAACGGTCACTCCCAATGGGTCAGAGTGTCAGTGATCACTCCCACCGGGTCGGAGAGTCCGTGATCACTCCCAATGGGGTCAGAGGGGAGGGTCAGAGATAACTCCCAACGGGTCAGAGTCTCAGTGATCACTCCCACAGGTCAGAGTGTCAGTAATCTCTCCCAACGGGTCACAGGGTCAGTGATCTCTCGCGATGGGGCCAGAGTGTCAGTCATCACTCCTAATGGGTCAGAGGGTCAGTGATCAGTCCCAATGGGTCAAAGTATCAGTGATCACTCCCAAAGTGTCAGAGGGACAGCAGTCACTCCCAACGGGTCAGAGTGTCAGTCGTCACTCCCAACGGTCAGAGGGTCAGCGGTCACTCCCAACGGGGTCAGAGGGTCATTGATCACTCCTAATGTGTCAGAGGATTAGTGATTACTCCCAATATGTCACAGGGTCAGTGATCACTCCCAACGTGTCAGAGTATCAGTGATCACTCCCACAGATCTGCGGGTCCGTGATCACTCCCAACGGGACAGAGGGTCAGTGATCACTCTCAATGGGTCAGAGTGTCAGTGATCACTACCAAAGGGTCAGAATGTCAGTGATCACTCCCAATGGGTCAGACGGCCAGTGATCACTCCCAGCGTGTCAGAGGGACAGCGGTCACCCCTAACGGGTCAGAGTGTCAGTGATCACTCCCAACGGGTCGGAGAGTCCGTGATCACTCCCAATGGGGTCAGAGGGTCAGAGATCACTCCCATCGGGTCAGAGGGTCATTGATCAATTCCAATGGGGTCAGAGGGTCACTGATCACTCCTAATCTGTCAGAGGGTTAGTGATCACTCCCAATGATTCAGAGGGTCAGTGATCACTCCCAACGGGTCAAAGTATCAGTGATCACTCTCAATGGGGTCAGAGGGTCAGTGGTTACTCCCAGTGGGGTCAGAGTGTCAGTGATTACTCCCAAAGGGTCAGAGTGTACGTGATCACGTGTGATGGGGCCATATATTCAGTGATTGCTCCCAACGGGTCAAAGTATCAGTGATCATTCTCAATGGGGTCAGAGGGTCAGTGATCACTCCTAATGTGTCACAAGGTCAGTGATCTCTCCCAACGGGGTCAGAGGGTCAGTGATCACTCCCAACGCGTCAGAGTATCAATGATCACTCCCAAAGTGTCAGAGGGACAGCAGTCACTCCCAACGGGTCAGAGTGTCAGTCATCACTCCCAACGGTCAGAGGGTCAGCGGTCACTCCCAACGGGGTCAGAGGGTCATTGATCACTCCTAATGTGTCAGAGGGTTAGTGATCACTCCCAAAGTGTCAAAGTATCAGTGATCACCCCCAATGGGGTCAGAGGGTCAGCGGTACCTACCAATGGGGTCAGTGCGTCAGTGATCACTCCCACAGGTCAGCGGCTCCGTGATCACTCCCAACGGGACAGAGGGTCAGTAATCACTCACAATGGGTTCAGAGGGTCAGTGATCATTCCCAATGGGTCAGAGTGACAGTGATCACTCACAACGGGTCAGAGGGTACATGATCACTCCCAATGGGGTCAGAGCGTCAGTGATCACTCGCGATGGGGCCAGATGGTCAGTGATCACTCCCAACGGGTCACTGTGTCAGTCATCAGTCCCAACGGGTCAGACGGTCAGTGATCGCTCCCAATGGGTCAGACAGCCAGTAATCACTCCCGAGGGTTCAGTTTGTCAGTGATCAATCTCAATGGGCCAGACGGTCCGTGATCACTCCTAAATGGTCAGAGCGTCCATGATCACTCCTAATGGGGTCAGGGTGTCAACGGTCACTCCCAATTGGCCAGAGGGTCAGTGATCACTTCCAATGGGTCAGAGGGTCAGCGGTCACTCCGAATTGGTTAGAGGGTCAGTGATCACCCGCGATGGAGCCAGAGGGTCAGTGATCAATCCCAGTGTGTCAGAGTGTCAGTGATCTCTCCCAGCGTGTCAGAGGGACAACGGTCACTCCCAATGGGTCAGAGTGTCAGTGATCACTCCCACCGGGTCGGAGAGTCCGTGATCACTCCCAATGGGGTCAGAGGGGAGGGTCAGAGATAACTCCCAACGGGTCAGAGTCTCAGTGATCACTCCCACAGGTCAGAGTGTCAGTGATCACTCCCAATGGGCTCAGTGGGTCATTGCTCACTCCTAATGTGTCACAAGGACAGTGATCTCTCCCAACGGGGTTTAAATGGTCAGTGATCACTCCCACAGGTCAGAGCGTCCGTGATCACTCCCAACGGGTCAGAGGGTCAGTAATCACTCCCAACGTGTCTGAGGGTCAATGATCACCCCCAACTGGTCAGAGGGTCAGTGATCAATCGGGATGGGGCCAGAGGGTCGGTGATCATTCCCAACGGGTCAGAGTGTCAGTGATCACTCCCAAAGGTTCAGAGGATCGATGATCACTCAAAATAGGTTCAGAGTGTCAGTGATCACTCCCAATGAGGTCAGAGGGTCAGCGGTCACTCCCAATTGGTCAGAGGGTCAGTGATCACTCGCGATTGGGCCAGAGGGTCAGTGATCATTCCCAACGTGTCAGAGTGACAGTGATCATTCCCAATGGGTCAGAGTATCAGTGATCACTCCCAGCGTGTCAGAGGGACAGCGATCACTCCTAACGGGTCAGAGTGTCAGTGAACAGTCTCAACGGGTTGGAGAGTCTGTGATTACGCCCAATGGGGTCAGATGGTCAGAGATCACTCCCAACGTGTCAGAGGGTCAATGGTCACACCCAGCTGGTCAGAGGGTCAGTGATCTCTCCCTATGGAGGCCACCGTTTGGATGAGTCGTGTTCTGATTCATGGAGGAGTGTTTGATGTTCTGAGATTCATATGATCGGATTGAACTTTATATTGTACTCTCTCTATGGGTCAGAAGGTCAGTGATCACTCCCAAATGGGTTAGAGTATCAGATATCACAACCAACGGGTCAGAGGGTCAGCGGTCACTCCCAATTGGTCACAGGGTCAGTGATCACTCACGATGGGGCCAGAGTGTCGGTAATCATTCCCAAAGGGTCAGAGTGTCAGTGATCACTCCCAAAGGATCAGAGGGTCCATGATCACTCACAATAGGTTCAGAATGTCAGTGATCAATGCCAATGGAGTCTTAGGGTCAGGTGGTCAATCCCAATTGGTCAGAGGGTCGGTGATCACTCGCGATGGGGCCAGATGGACAGTGATCACTCCCTACGGGTCACTGTGTCAGTCATCACTCCCAACGGGTCAGAGGGTCAGTGATCGCTCCCGAAGGGTCAGTTTGTCAGTGATCATTCTCAATGGGTCAGACGGTCCGTGGTCACTCTCAAATGGTCAGAGCGTCCATGATCACTCCTAATGGGGTCAGGTGTCAACGGTCATTCCCAATTGGCCAGACGGTCAGTGATCACTTCCAACGGATCAGAGGGTCAGTGATTACTCCGAATTGGTCAGAGGGTCAGTGATCACTCGCGATGGGGTCAGAGGGTCAGTGATCATTCCCAACGGGTCAGAGTGTCAGTGATCACTCCCAATGGGGTCAGAGTGTCAGAGATAACTCCCAACGGGTCAGAGTGTCAATCATCACTCCCAGCGGTCAGTGGGTCAGTGGTCACTCCCAACGGGGTCAGAGGGTCATTGATCACTCCTAATGTGTCAGAGGGTTAGTGATCACTTCCACAGGTCAGCGGGTCCGTGATCACTCCCAACGGGACAGAGGGTCAATGATCACTCACAATGGGTTCAGAGGGTCAGTGATCACTCCCAATGGGATCAGAGGATAAGCGGTCACCCTCAACGGGACAGAAGGTCAGTGGTCACTCGAACGGGTCACAGTGTCAGTGATCACTCCCAACGGGTTAGCGGGTCAGTGATTATTCCCAATGGTTCAGAATATCAGTGTTCACTCCCAATGGCGTCAGAGTATCAGTGATCACTCCCAACGGGGTCAGAGGGTCAGTGATTAATCCCAACAGTCAGAAGGTCAGTGATCACTTCCAGCGGGTCAGAGTGTCAGAGATCACTCCCAAAGGGTCAGACGGTCGGTGATCACTCCCAATGGGTCAGACGGTCGGTGATCACTCCCAATGGGGTCAGTGGCTCAGCGGTCTCTCCCCATTGGTCAGAAGGTCAGTGATCACTCGCGATGGGGCCAGATGGTCAGTGATCACTCCCAATGGGGTCAGAGGGTCAGTGATCTCTCCCATATAGTCAGAGGGTCAGTGATCGCTTGCGATGAGTCCAGAGGGTCAGTGATTTCTCCCAACGGTGTCAGAGGGTCAGTGATCACTCCCTATGGGTCACAGTGTCAGTGATCACTCCCAACGGGTCACAGGGTCAGTGATCACTTCCAATGGGTCAGAGTATCAGTGATCACTCCCAGCGTGTCAGAGGGACAACGGTCACTCCCAATGGGTCAGAGTGTCAGTGATCACTCCCACCGGGTCGGAGAGTCCGTGATCACTCCCAATGGGGTCAGAGGGGAGGGTCAGAGATAACTCCCAACGGGTCAGAGTCTCAGTGATCACTCCCACAGGTCAGAGTGTCAGTAATCTCTCCCAACGGGTCACAGGGTCAGTGATCTCTCGCGATGGGGCCAGAGTGTCAGTCATCACTCCTAATGGGTCAGAGGGTCAGTGATCACTTCCAATGGGTCAGAGTATCAGTGATCACTCCCAACGGGTGAGAGGGTCAGTGGTCAGTCGGAATGTGTCAGAGTGTCAGTTATCCCTCCCAATGGGGTCAGAGGGTCAGCGGGCACTCCGAATTGGTCAGAGGGTCAGTGATCACTCGCGATGGAGCCAGAGGGTCAGCGGTCACTCCCAATTGGTCAGAGGGTCAGTGATCACTCGCGATTGGGCCAGAGGGTCAGTGATCATTCCCAACGTGTCAGAGTGACAGTGATCATTCCCAATGGGTCAGAGTATCAGTGATCACTCCCAGCGTGTCAGAGGGACAGCGATCACTCCTAACGGGTCAGAGTGTCAGTGAACAGTCTCAACGGGTTGGAGAGTCTGTGATTACGCCCAATGGGGTCAGATGGTCAGAGATCACTCCCAACGTGTCAGAGGGTCAATGGTCACACCCAGCTGGTCAGAGGGTCAGTGATCTCTCCCTATGGAGGCCACCGTTTGGATGAGTCGTGTTCTGATTCATGGAGGAGTGTTTGATGTTCTGAGATTCATATGATCGGATTGAACTTTATATTGTACTCTCTCTATGGGTCAGAAGGTCAGTGATCACTCCCAAATGGGTTAGAGTATCAGATATCACAACCAACGGGTCAGAGGGTCAGCGGTCACTCCCAATTGGTCACAGGGTCAGTGATCACTCACGATGGGGCCAGAGTGTTGGTAATCATTCCCAAAGGGTCAGAGTGTCAGTGATCACTCCCAAAGGATCAGAGAGTCCATGATCACTCACAATAGGTTCAGAATGTCAGCGATCAATCCCAATGGAGTCTTAGGGTCAGGTGGTCAATCCCAATTGGTCAGAGGGTCAGTGATCACTCGCGATGGGGCCAGATGGACAGTGATCACTCCCAACGGGTCACTGTGTCAGTCATCACTCCCAACGGGTCAGAGGGTCAGTGATCGCTCCCGAAGGGTCAGTTTGTCAGTGATCACTCCCAACGGGTCAGAGGGTCAGTGATCACTCCCAACTGGTCAGAGTGTCCATGATCACTGACAATGGGTATAGTGGGTCAGTGATCACTCGCAATGGGGTCAGAGGGTAAACGGTCACTCCCAATGGGGTTAGGGAGTCAGAGATCACTCCCAACGGGTCAGAGTGTCAGTGACTACTCCCAACGGGTCAAAGGGTTCATGACCACTCCCAATGGAGTCAGAGGGTCAGGTGGTCACTCCCAATTGGTCAGAGCGTCAGTGATCAGTCGCGATGGGGCCAGATGGTCAGTGATCACTTTCAACGGGTCACTGTGTCAGTCATCACTCCCAACGGGTCAGAGGGTCAGTGATTGCTCCTAATGGGTCAGACGGCCAGTGATCACTCCTGACGTGTCAGTTTGTCAGTGATCACTCTCAATGGGTCAGACGGTCCGTGGTCACCCCCAAATGATCAGAGCGTCCATGATCACTCCTAATGGGGTCAGGGTGTCAACGGTCACTCCCAATTTGCCAGACGGTCATTGATCACTTCCAACGGGTCAGAGGGTCAGTGATTACTCCCAATGGGGTCAGAGGGTCAGCGGTCAGTCCGAATTGGTCAGAGGGTCAGTGATCACTCGCGATGGGGTCAGAGGGTCAGTGATCATTCCCAACGGGTCAGAGTGTCAGTGATCACTCCCAATGGTGTCAGAGGGCCAGAGATATCTCCCAACGGATTAGAGTGTCAGTCATCACTCCCACAGGTCAGCGGGTCCGTGATCACTCCCAACGGGACAGAGGGTCAGTGATCACTCACAATGGGTTCCGAGGGTCAGTGGTCACTCCCAATGGTGTCAGAGGATAATCGGTCACTCCCAATGGGGTTAGAGGGTGAGCGATCACTCCGAACGGGTCAGAGTGTCAGTGATAACTCCCAATGGGTCAGCGGGTCAGTGATTATTCCCAATGGTACAGATATCAGTGATCACTCCCAATGGCGTCTGAGTATCAGTGATCACTCCCAAAGTGTCAGAGGGCAGCGGTTACTCCCAACGCATCAGAGTGTCAGTGGTCACTCCCAACGGGTCACAGAGTCCGTGATCACTCCCAATGGGGTCAGAGGGTAGGTTGTCACTCCTAATGTGTCAGAGGATCTGTGATCTCTACCAACCAGTCAGAGGGTCAGTGATCACTCCCAACGGGATCAGAGTGTCAGTGATTAATCCCAACGGTCAGAAGGTCAATTAGGTCGGAGGGTCAGCGGTTACTCCCAGTGGGGTCCGAGCGTCAATGATTACTCCCAAAGAGACAGAGGGTCCGTGATCACTCTCAACGTGTCAAAGTATCAGTGACCACTCCCACTGGGGTCAGAGGGTCAGTGATCACTGCCAATGGGTCAGACTATCCGTGATCACTCCCAAAGTGTCAGAGGGACAGCAGACACTCCCAACGGGTCAGAATGTCAGTCATCACTCCCAACGGTCAGAGGGTCAGCGGTCACTCCCAACGAGGTCAGAGGGTCATTGATCACTCCTAATGTGTCAGAGGGTTAGTGATCACTCCCAATATGTCACAGGGTCAGTGATCACGCCCAACCTGTCAGAGTATCAGTGATCACTCCCAAAGTGTCAGAGGGTCAGTGATCACTCCCAATGGGTCAGAGTATCAGTGATCACTCCCAACGGGTTCAGAGGGTCAGTGATCACTCACAATGGGGTCAGAGGGTCAGCGGTCACTCCCAATTGGGCAGAGAGTCGGTGATCACTCGCGATGGGGCCAGAATGTCAATGATCCCTCCCAACGGGTCAGAGGGTCAGTGATCACAACCAACGGGTCAGAGGGTCAGCGGTCACTCCCAATTGGTCACAGGGTCAGTGATCACTCACGATGGGACCAGAGTGTCAGTAATCATTCCCAAAGGGTCAGAGTGTCAGTGATCACTCCCAAAGGATCAGAGGGTCCATGCTCACTCACAATAGGTTCAGAGTGTCAGTGATCAATCCCAATGGAGTCAGAGGGTCAGGTGGTCAATCCCAATTGGTCAGAGGGTCAGTGATCACTCGCGATGGAGCCAGATGGTCGGTGATCACTCCCAACGGATCACTGTGTCAGTCATCACTCCCAACGGGTCAGAGGGTCAGTGATCGCTCCCGAAGGGTCAGTTTATCAGTGATCACTCTCAATGGGTCAGACGCTCCGTGGTCACTCTCAAATGGTCAGAGCGTCCATGATCACTCCTAATGGGGTCAGGGTGTCAACGGTCACTCCCAATTGTCCAGACGGTCATTGATCACTTCCAACGGGTCAGAGGGTCAGTGATTACTCCGAATGGGGTCAGAGGGTTAGCGGTCAGTCCGAATTGGTCAGAGGGTTAGTGATCACTCGCGATGGGGTCAGAGGGTCAGTAATCATTCCCAATGGGTCAGAGTGTCAGTGATCACTCCCAATGGGGTCAGAGGGTCCGAGATAACTGCCAACGGGTCAGAGTGTCAATCATCACTCCCAGCGGTCAGAGGGTCAGCGGTCATTCCCAACGGGGTCAGAGGGTCATTGATCACTCCTAATGTGTCAGAGGGTTAGTGATCACTCCCACAGGTCAGCGGGTCCGTGATCACTCCCAATGGGGTCAGAGGGTCAGTGATCTCTCCCAAATAGTCAGAGGGACAGTGATCGCTCGCGATGAGTCCAGAGGGTCAGTGATGCCTCCGAATGGAGTCAGAGGGTCAGAGATCACTCCCTCTGGGTCAGTGTCAGTGATCATTCCCAACGGGTCAGAGGGTCAGCGGTCACTCCCAGCGAGGTCAGAGGGTCATTGATCACTCCTAATGTGTCAGAGGGTTAGTGATCACTCCCAATATGTCACAGGGTCAGTGATCACGCCCAACCTGTCAGAGTATCAGTGATCACTCCTAACGTGTCAGAGGGTCAATGATCACACCCAACTGGTCAGAGGGTCAGTGATCTCTCCCTGTGGAGGCCACCGTTTGGATGAGTCGTGTTCTGATTCATGGAGGAGTGTTTGATGTTCTGAGATTCATATGATCGGATTGAACTTTATATTGTACTCTCCCTATGGGTCAGAAGGTCAGTGATCACTCCCAAATGGGTCAGAGTATCAGTGATCACTCCCAACGGGTTCAGAGGGTCAGTGATCACTCCCAACGGGTCAGAGGGTCCATGATCACTCCCAATGGGGTCAGAGGGTCATTGTTCACTCCCAATGGGGTTAGAGGATCAGCGGTCACTCCCAGTTGGTCAGAGGGTCAGTGATCACTCCCAATGGGGTCAGAGGGGAGGGTCAGATATAACTCCCAACGGGTCAGAGTCTCAGTGATCACTCCTTCAGGTCAAGGGTCAGCGGTCACTCCCAACGAGGTCAGAGGGTCATTGATCACTCCTAATGTGTCAGAGGGTTAGTGATCACTCCCAATATGTCACAGGGTCAGTGATTACGCCCAACCTGTCAGAGTATCAGTGATCACTCCTAACGTGTCAGAGGGTCAATGATCACACCCAACTGGTCAGAGGGTCAGTGATCTCTCCCTATGGAGGCCACCGTTTGGATGAGTCGTGTTCTGATTCATGGAGGAGTGTTTGATGTTCTGAGATTCATATGATCGGATTGAACTTTATATTGTACTCTCCCTATGGGTCAGAAGGTCAGTGATCACTCCCAAATGGGTCAGAGTATCAGTGATCACTCCCAACGGGTTCAGAGGGTCAGTGATCACTCCCAAAGGGTCAGAGTGTCTGTGATCATTCCCAATGGGGTCAGAGGGTCATTGATCACTCCCAATGGGGTCAGAGGATCATCGGTCACTCCCAGTTGGTCAGAGGGTCAGTGATCACTCGCAATGTGGACAGATGGTCAGTGATCACTCACAATCGGTCAGAGTATCAGTGATCACTCCCAAAATGTCAGAGGGATAGCGATCTATCCCAACGGGTCAGAGGTCAGTGATCACTCCCAATGGAGTCAGAGGATAAGCGGTCACTCCCAACGGGACAGAGGGTCAGTGATCACTCAGAACGGATCAGAGTGTCAGTAATCACTCCGAACGGGTCATCGGGTCAGTAATTATTCCCAATGGTTCAGAATATCAGTGATCACTCCCAAAGTGTCAGAGGGCAGGGATCACTCCCAACGCGTCAGAATGTCAGTGATCACTCCCAACGGGTCACAGAGTCCGTGATCACTCCCAATGGGGTCTGAGGGTAGGTTGTCACTCCTAATGTGTCAGAGGATCTGTGATTTCTAGCAACCAGTCAGAGGGTCAGTGATCACTCCCAACGGGGTCAGAGGGTCAGTGATTAATACCAAAGGGTCAGAGTGTCAGTGATCAACCCCAATGGGGTCAGAAGGTCAGCGGTCCCTACCAATGGGGTCAGTGTGTCAGTGATCACTCCCACAGGTCAGCGGGTCTGTGATCACTCCCAACGGGACAGAGGGTGAGTGATCACTTCCAATGGGTCAGATGGTCAGTGATTACTCCCAATGGGATCAGAGGGTCAGCGGTCACTCCGAATTGGTTAGAGGGTCAGTGATCACTCGCGATGGGTCCAGAGGGTCAGTGATCATTCCCAACGGGTCAGAGTGTCAGTGATCACTTCCAATGGGTTAGAGTATCAGTGATCACTCCCAGCGTGTCAGAGGGACAACAGTCACTCCCAATGGGTCAGAGTGTCAGTGATCACTCCCACCGGGTCGGAGAGTCCGTGATCACTCGCAATGGGGTCAGAGGGGAGGGTCAGAGATAACTCCCAACGGGTCAGAGTCTCAGTGATCACTCCCACAGGTCAGCGGGTCCGTGATCACTCCCAATGGGGTCAGAGGGTCAGTGATCTCTCCCAAATAGTCAGAGGGTCAGTGATCGCTCGCGATGAGTCCAGAGGGCCAGTGATGCCTCCCAACGGCGTCAGAGGGTCAGTGATCACTCCCTCTGGGTCACACTGTCAGTGATCACTCCCAACGTGTCAGAGGGTCAGTGATCCCTCGCGATGGGGCCAGAGTGTCAGTCATCACTCCCAATGGGTCAGAGGGTCAGTGATCACTCCCAACGGGTCAGAGGGTTAGCAGTCACTCCCAACGAGGTCAGAGGGTCATTGATCACTCCTAATGTGTCAGAGGTTAGTGATCACTCCCAATATGTCACAGGGTCAGTGATCACGCCCAACCTGTCAGAGTATCAGTGATCACTCCCAACGTGTCAGAGGGTCAGTGATCACACCCAAATGGTCAGAGGGTCAGTGATCTCTCCCTATGGAGACTACCGTTTGGATGAGTCGTGTTCTGATTCATGGAGGAGTGTTTGATGTTCTGAGATTCATATGATCGGATTGAACTTTATATTGTACTCTCCCTATGGGTCAGAAGGTCAGTGATCACTCCCAAATGGGTCAGAGTATGGGTGATCACTCCCAAAGGGTCAGAGTGTCAGTGATCATTAACAAAGGGTGACAGGGTCAGTGATCACTCCCAACGAGTCAGAGAGTCCATGATCACTCCCAATGGGGTCAGAGGGTCAGTGATCACTCCCAACGGGGTCAGAGGGTCAGTGCTCTCTCCCAATGGGGTCAGAGTTTCAGAGATAACTCCCAACGGGTCAGAGTGTCAGTCATCGCTCCCAACGGTCGAGGGTCAGCGGTCACTCCCAACGGCTCAGAGGGTCATTGATCGCTCCTAATGCGTCAGAGGGTTAGTGATCACTCCCAACGGGACAGAGGGTCAGTGATCACTCACAATGGGTTCAGAGGGTCAGTGATCACTCCCAATGGGGTCAGAGGATAAGCGGTCACTCCCAACGGGACAGAGGGTCAGTGATCACTCCGAACGGGTCAGAGTGTCAGTAATCACTCCGAACGGGTCATCGGGTCAGTGATTATTCCCAATGGTTCAGAATATCAGTGATCACTCCCAAAGTGTCAGAGGGCAGCTGTCACTCCCAACGCGTCAGAGTGTCAGTGATCACTCCCAACGGGTCACAGAGTCCGTGATCACTCCCAATGGGGTCAGAGGGTAGGTTGTCACTCCTAATGTGTCAGAGGATCTGTGATCTCTACCAACCAGTCAGAGGGTCAGTGATCACTCCCAACGGGGTCAGAGGGTCAGTGATTAATCCCAAAGGGTCAGAGTGTCAGTGATCAGCCCCAATGGGGTCAGAGGGTCAGCGGTCCCTACCAATGGGGTCAGTGTGTCAGTGATCACTCCCACAGGTCAGCGGGTCCGTGATCACTCCCAACGGGACAGAGGGTCAGTGATCACTTCCAATGGGTCAGAGGGTCAGTGATTATTCAAATGGGGTCAGAGGGTCAGCGGTCACTCCGAATTGGTTAGAGGGTCAGTGATCACTCGCGATGGGGCCAGAGGGTCAGTGATCATTCCCAACGGGTCAGAGTGTCAGTGATCACTTCAAATGGGTCAGAGTATCAGTGATCACTCCCAGCGTGTCAGAGGGACAACGGTCACTCCCAATGTGTCAGAGTGTCAGTGATCACTCCCACCGGGGCGGAGAGTCCGTGATCACTCCCAATGGGGTAAGAGGGGAGGGTCAGAGATAACTCCCAACGGGTCAGAGTCTCAGTGATCACTCCCACAGGTCAGAGTGTCAGTGATCACTCCCAATGGGGTCAGAGGGTCAGTGATCAATCCCAACGGGGTCAGAGGGTCAGTGCTCTCTCCCAATGGGGTTAGAGGGTCAGAGGTAACTCCCAACGGGTCAGAGTATCAGTCATCACTCCCAGCGGTCAGAGGGTCAGTGGTCACTCCCAACGGGGTCAGAAGGTCATTGATCACTCCTAATCTGTCAGAGGGTTAGTGATCACTCCCAATATGTCACAGGGGCAGTGATCATGCCCAACGTGTCAGAGTATCAGTGACCACTCCCAAAGTGTCAAAGTATCAGTGATCACCCCCAATGGGGTCAGAGGGTCAGCGGTTGCTACCAATGGGGTCAGTGTGTCAGTGATCACTCCCACAGGTCAGCGGGTCCGTGATCACTCCCAACGGGACAGAGGGTCAGTGATCACTCACAATGGGTTCAGAGGGTCAGTGATCATTCCCAATGGGTCAGAGTGACAGTGATCACTCACAACGGATCAGAGGGTACATGATCACTCCCAATGGGGTCAGAGCGTCAGTGATCACTCGCGATGGGGCCAGATGGTCAGTGATCACTCCCAACGGGTCACTGTGTCAGTCATCAGTCCCAACGGGTCAGACGGTCAGTGATCGCTCCCAATGGGTCAGACAGCCAGTGGTCACTCCCGAGGGTTCAGTTTGTCAGTGATCACTCTCAATGGGTCAGACGGTCCGTGATCACTCCTAAATGGTCAGAGCGTCCATGATCACTCCTAATGGGGTCAGGGTGTCAACGGTCACTCCCAATTGGCCAGAGCGTCAGCGATCACTCGCGATGGGGCCAGATGGTCAGTGATCACTCCCAACGGGTCAGAGGGTCAGTGATCACTCACGATGGGGCCAGAGTGTCGGTAATCATTCCCAAAGGGTCAGAGTGCCTGTGATCACTCCCAAAGGATCAGAGGGTCTATGCTCACTCACAATAGGTTCAGAGTGTCAGTGATCAATCCCAATGGAGTCGGAGGGTCAAGTGGTCAATCCCAATTGGTGAGAGGGTCAGTGATCACTCGCGATGGGGCCAGATGGTCAGTGATCACTCCCAACGGATCACTGTGTCAGTCATCACTCCCAACGTGTCAGAGGGTCAGTGATCGCTCTCGAAGGGTCAGTTTGTCAGTGATCACTCTCAATGGGTCAGACGCTCCGTGGTCACTCTCAAATCGTCAGAGCGTCCATGATCACTCCTAATGGGGTCAGGGTGTCAACGGTCACTCCCAATTGGCCAGACGGTCAGTGATCACTTCCAACGGGTCAGAGGGTCAGTGAATACTCCGAATGGGGTCAGAGGGTCAGCGGTCAGTCCGAATTGGTCAGAGGGTCAGTGATCACTCGCGATGGGGTCAGAGGGTCAGTGATCATTCCCAACGGGTCAGAGTGTCAGTGATCACTCCCAATGGGGTCAGAGGGTCAGAGATAACTCCCAACGGGTCAGAGTGTCTATCATCACTCCCAGCGGTCAGAGGGTCAGCGGTCACTCCCAACGGGGTCAGAGGGTCATTGATCACTCCTAATGTGTCAGAGGGTTAGTGATCTCTCCCACAGGTCAGCGGGTCCGTGATCACTCCCAATGGGGTCAGAGGGTCAGTGATCTCTCCCAAATAGTCAGAGGGTCAGTGATCGCTCGCGATGAGTCCAGAGGGTCAGTGATGCCTCCCAACGGCGTCAGAAGGTCAGTGATCACTCCCTCTGGGTCACAGTGTCAGTGATCACTCCCAACGGGTCAGAGGGTCAGCGGTCATTCCCAACGAGGTCAGAGGGTCATTGATCACTCCTAATGTGTCACAGGGTTAGTGATCACTCCCAATATGACACAGTGTTAGTGATCACGCCCAACCTGTCAGAGTATCAGTGATCACTCCCAACGTGTCAGAGGGTCAATGATCACACCCAACTGGTCAGAGGGTCAGTGATCTCTCCCTATGGAGGCCACCGTTTGGATGAGTCGTGTTCCAATTCATGGAGGAGTGTTTGATGTTCTGAGATTCATATGATCGGATTGAACTTTATATTGTACTCCCCCTATGGGTCAGAAGGTCAGTGATCACTCCCAAATGAGTTAGAGGATCAGATATCACAACCAACGGGTCAGAGGGTCCGTGGACACTCACAATTGGTTAGAGGGTCAGTGATCACTCCCAACGTGTCAGAGTGTCAGTGATCACTCCCAATGGGTCAGAGTATCAGTGATCACTCCCAACGGGTTCGGAGGGTCAGTGATCTCAATGGGGTCAGAGGGTCAGAGGGTCAGCGGTCACTCCCAATTGGGCAGAGAGTCGGTGATCACTCGCGATGGGGCCAGAGTGTCAATGATCACTCCCAACGGGTCAGAGGGTCAGTGATCACAACCAACGGGTCAGAGGGTCAGCGGTCACTCCCAATTGGTCACAGGGTCAGTGATCACTCACGATGGGGCCAGAGTGTCGGTAATCATTGCCAAAGGGTCAGAGTGTCAGTGATCACTCCCAATGGAGTCTTAGGGTCAGGTGGTCAATCCCAATTGGTCAGAGGCTCAGTGATCACTCGCGATGGGGTCAGTTTGTCAGTGATCACTCTCAATGGGTCAGACGCTCCGTGGTCACTCTCAAATGGTCAGAGCGTCCATGATCACTCCTAATGGGGTCAGGGTGTCAACGGTCACTCCCAATTGGCCAGACGGTCAGTGATCACTTCCAACAGGTCAGAGGGTCGGTGATTACTCCGAAGGGGGTCAGAGGGTCAGCAGTCAGTCCGAATTGGTCAGAGGGTCAGTGATCACTCCCAATGGGCTCAGAGGGTCATTGCTCACTCCTAATGTGTCACAAGGTCAGTGGTCTCTCCCAACGGGGTCAGAGGGTCAGTGATCACTCCCAACGTGTCTGAGGGTCAATGATCACCCCCAACTGGTCAGAGGGTGAGTGATCTCTCCCTATTGAGGGCACCGTTTGGATGAATCGTGTTTCGATTCATGGAGGACTGGCGATGTTCTAAGATTCATGTGATCGGATTGCACTTTATATTGTACTCTCCCTATGGGTCAGAGGGTCAGTGATCACTTCCAATGGGTCAGAGTATCAGTGATCACTCCCAGCGTGTCAGAGGGACAACGGTCACTCCCAATTGGTCAGAGGGTCAGTGATCACTCCGAACGTGTCAGAGTGTCAGTGATCACTCCCAATGGGTCAGAGTATCAGTGATTACTCCCAATGCGGTCAGAGGGTCAGCGGTCACTCCGAATTGGTCAGAGGGTCAGTGATCACTCACGATGGAGTCAGAGGGTCAGTGATCATTCCCAACGGGTCAGAGTGCCAGTGATCACTCCCAATGGGGTCAGAGGGCCAGAGATAGCTCCCAACGGCTCAGAGTGTCAGTCATCACTCCCACAGGACAGCGGGTCCGTGATCACTCCCAACGGGACAGGGGGTCCGTGATCACTCCCAACGTACCAAAGTATCAGTGACCACTCCCAATGGGGTCAGAGGGTCAGTGATCACTCCCAATGTGTCAGAGGGACAGCGGTCACTCCCAACGGGTCAGAGTGTCAGTCATCACTCCCAACGGTCAGAGGGTCAGCGGTCACTCCCAACGAGGTCAGAGGGTCATTGATCACTCCTAATGTGTCAGAGGGTTAGTGATCACTCCCAATATGTCACAGGGTCAGTGATCACGCCTAACCTGTCAGAGTATCAGTGATCTGTCCCAACGTGTCAGAGGGTCAATGATCACACCCAACTGGTCAGAGGGTCAGTGATCTCTCCCTATGGAGGCCACCGTCTGGATGAGCCGTGTTCTGATTCATGGAGGAGTGTTTGATGTTCTGAAATTCATATGATCGGATTGAACTTTAATTTGTACTCTCTCTATGGGTCAGAAGGTCAGTGATCACTCCCAAATGGGTTAGAGGGTCAGATATCACAACCAACGGGTTAGAGGGTCAGCGGTCACTCCCAATTGGTCAGAGGGTCAGTGATCACTCCGAACGTGTCAGAGTGTCAGTGATCACTCCCAATGGGTCAGAGTATCAGTGATTACTCCCAATGCGGTCAGAGGGTCAGCGGTCACTCCGAATTGGTCAGAGGGTCAGTGATCACTCACGATGGAGTCAGAGGGTCAGTGATCATTCCCAACGGGTCAGAGTGCCAGTGATCACTCCCAATGGGGTCAGAGGGCCAGAGATAGCTCCCAACGGCTCAGAGTGTCAGTCATCACTCCCACAGGACAGCGGGTCCGTGATCACTCCCAACGGGACAGAGGGTCCGTGATCACTCCCAACGTACCAAAGTATCAGTGACCACTCCCAATGGGGTCAGAGGGTCAGTGATCACTCCCAATGTGTCACAAAGTCAGTGATCACTCCCAAAGTGTCAGAGGGACAGCGGTCACTCCCAACGGGTCAGAGTGTCAGTCATCACTCCCAACGGTCAGAGGGTCAGCGGTCACTCCCAACGAGGTCAGAGGGTCATTGATCACTCCCAATATGTCACAGGGTCAGTGATCACGCCTAACCTGTCAGAGTATCAGTGATCTCTCCCAACGTGTCAGAGGGTCAATGATCACACCCAACTGGTCAGAGGGTCAGTGATCTCTCCCTATGGAGGCCACCGTCTGGATGAGCCGTGTTCTGATTCATGGAGGAGTGTTTGATGTTCTGAAATTCATATGATCGGATTGAACTTTAATTTGTACTCTCTCTATGGGTCAGAAGGTCAGTGATCACTCCCAAATGGGTTAGAGGGTCAGATATCACAACCAACGGGTTAGAGGGTCAGCGGTCACTCCCAATTGGTCAGAGGGTCAGTGATCACTCCGAACGTGTCAGAGTGTCAGTGATCACTCCCAATGGGTCAGAGTATCAGGGATCACTCCCAACGGGTTCTGAGGGTCAGTGATCACTCTCAATGGGGTCAGAGGGTCAGCGGTCACTCCCAATTGGGCAGAGAGACGGTGATCACTCGCGATGGGGCAGAGTGTCAATGATCACTCCCAACGGGTCAGAGGGTCTGATATCACAACCAACGGGTCAGAGGGTCAGCGGTCATTCCCAATTGGTCACAGGGTCAGTGATCACTCACGATGGGGCCAGAGGGTCGGTAATCATTCCCAACGGTTTAGAGTGTCAGTGATCACTCCCAAAGGGTCAGAGGGTCCATGATCACTCACAATAGGTTCAGAGTGTCAGTGATCACTCCCAATGGAGTCGGAGGGTCAGCGGTCACTCTGAATTGGTCAGAGGGTCAGTGATCACTCGCGATGGGGCCAGAGGGTCAGTGATCACTCCCAACGGGTCAGAGGATCAGTGATCACTCCCAACTGGTCAGAGGGTCCATGATCGCTGACAATGGGTTCAGTGGGTCAGTGATCACTCCCAATGGGGTCAGAGGGTAAACGGTCACTCCCAATGGGATTAGGGGGTCAGAGATCACTGCCAACGGGTCAGAGTATCAGTGACCACTCCCAACGGGTCAAAGGGTTCATGATCACTCCCAATGGAGTCAGAGGGTCAGGTGGTCACTTCCAATTGGTCAGAGCGTCAGTGATCACTCGCGATGGAGCCAGATGGTCGGTGATCACTCCCAACGGATCACTGTGTCAGTCATCACTCCCAACGGGTCAGAGGGTCAGTGATCGCTCCCGAAGGGTCAGTTTATCAGTGATCACTCTCAATGGGTCAGACGCTCCGTGGTCACTCTCAAATGGTCAGAGCGTCCATGATCACTCCTAATGGGGTCAGGGTGTCAACGGTCACTCCCAATTGTCCAGACGGTCATTGATCACTTCCAACGGGTCAGAGGGTCAGTGATTACTCCGAATGGGGTCAGAGGGTTAGCGGTCAGTCCGAATTGGTCAGAGGGTTAGTGATCACTCGCGATGGGGTCAGAGGGTCAGTAATCATTCCCAATGGGTCAGAGTGTCAGTGATCACTCCCAATGGGGTCAGAGGGTCCGAGATAACTGCCAACGGGTCAGAGTGTCAATCATCACTCCCAGCGGTCAGAGGGTCAGCGGTCATTCCCAACGGGGTCAGAGGGTCATTGATCACTCCTAATGTGTCAGAGGGTTAGTGATCACTCCCACAGGTCAGCGGGTCCGTGATCACTCCCAATGGGGTCAGAGGGTCAGTGATCTCTCCCAAATAGTCAGAGGGACAGTGATCGCTCGCGATGAGTCCAGAGGGTCAGTGATGCCTCCGAATGGAGTCAGAGGGTCAGAGATCACTCCCTCTGGGTCAGTGTCAGTGATCATTCCCAACGGGTCAGAGGGTCAGCGGTCACTCCCAGCGAGGTCAGAGGGTCATTGATCACTCCTAATGTGTCAGAGGGTTAGTGATCACTCCCAATATGTCACAGGGTCAGTGATCACGCCCAACCTGTCAGAGTATCAGTGATCACTCCTAACGTGTCAGAGGGTCAATGATCACACCCAACTGGTCAGAGGGTCAGTGATCTCTCCCTGTGGAGGCCACCGTTTGGATGAGTCGTGTTCTGATTCATGGAGGAGTGTTTGATGTTCTGAGATTCATATGATCGGATTGAACTTTATATTGTACTCTCCCTATGGGTCAGAAGGTCAGTGATCACTCCCAAATGGGTCAGAGTATCAGTGATCACTCCCAACGGGTTCAGAGGGTCAGTGATCACTCCCAACGGGTCAGAGGGTCCATGATCACTCCCAATGGGGTCAGAGGGTCATTGTTCACTCCCAATGGGGTTAGAGGATCAGCGGTCACTCCCAGTTGGTCAGAGGGTCAGTGATCACTCCCAATGGGGTCAGAGGGGAGGGTCAGATATAACTCCCAACGGGTCAGAGTCTCAGTGATCACTCCTTCAGGTCAAGGGTCAGCGGTCACTCCCAACGAGGTCAGAGGGTCATTGATCACTCCTAATGTGTCAGAGGGTTAGTGATCACTCCCAATATGTCACAGGGTCAGTGATTACGCCCAACCTGTCAGAGTATCAGTGATCACTCCTAACGTGTCAGAGGGTCAATGATCACACCCAACTGGTCAGAGGGTCAGTGATCTCTCCCTATGGAGGCCACCGTTTGGATGAGTCGTGTTCTGATTCATGGAGGAGTGTTTGATGTTCTGAGATTCATATGATCGGATTGAACTTTATATTGTACTCTCCCTATGGGTCAGAAGGTCAGTGATCACTCCCAAATGGGTCAGAGTATCAGTGATCACTCCCAACGGGTTCAGAGGGTCAGTGATCACTCCCAAAGGGTCAGAGTGTCTGTGATCATTCCCAATGGGGTCAGAGGGTCATTGATCACTCCCAATGGGGTCAGAGGATCATCGGTCACTCCCAGTTGGTCAGAGGGTCAGTGATCACTCGCAATGTGGACAGATGGTCAGTGATCACTCACAATCGGTCAGAGTATCAGTGATCACTCCCAAAATGTCAGAGGGATAGCGATCTATCCCAACGGGTCAGAGGTCAGTGATCACTCCCAATGGAGTCAGAGGATAAGCGGTCACTCCCAACGGGACAGAGGGTCAGTGATCACTCAGAACGGATCAGAGTGTCAGTAATCACTCCGAACGGGTCATCGGGTCAGTAATTATTCCCAATGGTTCAGAATATCAGTGATCACTCCCAAAGTGTCAGAGGGCAGGGATCACTCCCAACGCGTCAGAATGTCAGTGATCACTCCCAACGGGTCACAGAGTCCGTGATCACTCCCAATGGGGTCTGAGGGTAGGTTGTCACTCCTAATGTGTCAGAGGATCTGTGATTTCTAGCAACCAGTCAGAGGGTCAGTGATCACTCCCAACGGGGTCAGAGGGTCAGTGATTAATACCAAAGGGTCAGAGTGTCAGTGATCAACCCCAATGGGGTCAGAAGGTCAGCGGTCCCTACCAATGGGGTCAGTGTGTCAGTGATCACTCCCACAGGTCAGCGGGTCTGTGATCACTCCCAACGGGACAGAGGGTGAGTGATCACTTCCAATGGGTCAGATGGTCAGTGATTACTCCCAATGGGATCAGAGGGTCAGCGGTCACTCCGAATTGGTTAGAGGGTCAGTGATCACTCGCGATGGGTCCAGAGGGTCAGTGATCATTCCCAACGGGTCAGAGTGTCAGTGATCACTTCCAATGGGTTAGAGTATCAGTGATCACTCCCAGCGTGTCAGAGGGACAACAGTCACTCCCAATGGGTCAGAGTGTCAGTGATCACTCCCACCGGGTCGGAGAGTCCGTGATCACTCGCAATGGGGTCAGAGGGGAGGGTCAGAGATAACTCCCAACGGGTCAGAGTCTCAGTGATCACTCCCACAGGTCAGCGGGTCCGTGATCACTCCCAATGGGGTCAGAGGGTCAGTGATCTCTCCCAAATAGTCAGAGGGTCAGTGATCGCTCGCGATGAGTCCAGAGGGCCAGTGATGCCTCCCAACGGCGTCAGAGGGTCAGTGATCACTCCCTCTGGGTCACACTGTCAGTGATCACTCCCAACGTGTCAGAGGGTCAGTGATCCCTCGCGATGGGGCCAGAGTGTCAGTCATCACTCCCAATGGGTCAGAGGGTCAGTGATCACTCCCAACGGGTCAGAGGGTTAGCAGTCACTCCCAACGAGGTCAGAGGGTCATTGATCACTCCTAATGTGTCAGAGGTTAGTGATCACTCCCAATATGTCACAGGGTCAGTGATCACGCCCAACCTGTCAGAGTATCAGTGATCACTCCCAACGTGTCAGAGGGTCAGTGATCACACCCAAATGGTCAGAGGGTCAGTGATCTCTCCCTATGGAGACTACCGTTTGGATGAGTCGTGTTCTGATTCATGGAGGAGTGTTTGATGTTCTGAGATTCATATGATCGGATTGAACTTTATATTGTACTCTCCCTATGGGTCAGAAGGTCAGTGATCACTCCCAAATGGGTCAGAGTATGGGTGATCACTCCCAAAGGGTCAGAGTGTCAGTGATCATTAACAAAGGGTGACAGGGTCAGTGATCACTCCCAACGAGTCAGAGAGTCCATGATCACTCCCAATGGGGTCAGAGGGTCAGTGATCACTCCCAACGGGGTCAGAGGGTCAGTGCTCTCTCCCAATGGGGTCAGAGTTTCAGAGATAACTCCCAACGGGTCAGAGTGTCAGTCATCGCTCCCAACGGTCGAGGGTCAGCGGTCACTCCCAACGGCTCAGAGGGTCATTGATCGCTCCTAATGCGTCAGAGGGTTAGTGATCACTCCCAACGGGACAGAGGGTCAGTGATCACTCACAATGGGTTCAGAGGGTCAGTGATCACTCCCAATGGGGTCAGAGGATAAGCGGTCACTCCCAACGGGACAGAGGGTCAGTGATCACTCCGAACGGGTCAGAGTGTCAGTAATCACTCCGAACGGGTCATCGGGTCAGTGATTATTCCCAATGGTTCAGAATATCAGTGATCACTCCCAAAGTGTCAGAGGGCAGCTGTCACTCCCAACGCGTCAGAGTGTCAGTGATCACTCCCAACGGGTCACAGAGTCCGTGATCACTCCCAATGGGGTCAGAGGGTAGGTTGTCACTCCTAATGTGTCAGAGGATCTGTGATCTCTACCAACCAGTCAGAGGGTCAGTGATCACTCCCAACGGGGTCAGAGGGTCAGTGATTAATCCCAAAGGGTCAGAGTGTCAGTGATCAGCCCCAATGGGGTCAGAGGGTCAGCGGTCCCTACCAATGGGGTCAGTGTGTCAGTGATCACTCCCACAGGTCAGCGGGTCCGTGATCACTCCCAACGGGACAGAGGGTCAGTGATCACTTCCAATGGGTCAGAGGGTCAGTGATTATTCAAATGGGGTCAGAGGGTCAGCGGTCACTCCGAATTGGTTAGAGGGTCAGTGATCACTCGCGATGGGGCCAGAGGGTCAGTGATCATTCCCAACGGGTCAGAGTGTCAGTGATCACTTCAAATGGGTCAGAGTATCAGTGATCACTCCCAGCGTGTCAGAGGGACAACGGTCACTCCCAATGTGTCAGAGTGTCAGTGATCACTCCCACCGGGGCGGAGAGTCCGTGATCACTCCCAATGGGGTAAGAGGGGAGGGTCAGAGATAACTCCCAACGGGTCAGAGTCTCAGTGATCACTCCCACAGGTCAGAGTGTCAGTGATCACTCCCAATGGGGTCAGAGGGTCAGTGATCAATCCCAACGGGGTCAGAGGGTCAGTGCTCTCTCCCAATGGGGTTAGAGGGTCAGAGGTAACTCCCAACGGGTCAGAGTATCAGTCATCACTCCCAGCGGTCAGAGGGTCAGTGGTCACTCCCAACGGGGTCAGAAGGTCATTGATCACTCCTAATCTGTCAGAGGGTTAGTGATCACTCCCAATATGTCACAGGGGCAGTGATCATGCCCAACGTGTCAGAGTATCAGTGACCACTCCCAAAGTGTCAAAGTATCAGTGATCACCCCCAATGGGGTCAGAGGGTCAGCGGTTGCTACCAATGGGGTCAGTGTGTCAGTGATCACTCCCACAGGTCAGCGGGTCCGTGATCACTCCCAACGGGACAGAGGGTCAGTGATCACTCACAATGGGTTCAGAGGGTCAGTGATCATTCCCAATGGGTCAGAGTGACAGTGATCACTCACAACGGATCAGAGGGTACATGATCACTCCCAATGGGGTCAGAGCGTCAGTGATCACTCGCGATGGGGCCAGATGGTCAGTGATCACTCCCAACGGGTCACTGTGTCAGTCATCAGTCCCAACGGGTCAGACGGTCAGTGATCGCTCCCAATGGGTCAGACAGCCAGTGGTCACTCCCGAGGGTTCAGTTTGTCAGTGATCACTCTCAATGGGTCAGACGGTCCGTGATCACTCCTAAATGGTCAGAGCGTCCATGATCACTCCTAATGGGGTCAGGGTGTCAACGGTCACTCCCAATTGGCCAGAGCGTCAGCGATCACTCGCGATGGGGCCAGATGGTCAGTGATCACTCCCAACGGGTCAGAGGGTCAGTGATCACTCACGATGGGGCCAGAGTGTCGGTAATCATTCCCAAAGGGTCAGAGTGCCTGTGATCACTCCCAAAGGATCAGAGGGTCTATGCTCACTCACAATAGGTTCAGAGTGTCAGTGATCAATCCCAATGGAGTCGGAGGGTCAAGTGGTCAATCCCAATTGGTGAGAGGGTCAGTGATCACTCGCGATGGGGCCAGATGGTCAGTGATCACTCCCAACGGATCACTGTGTCAGTCATCACTCCCAACGTGTCAGAGGGTCAGTGATCGCTCTCGAAGGGTCAGTTTGTCAGTGATCACTCTCAATGGGTCAGACGCTCCGTGGTCACTCTCAAATCGTCAGAGCGTCCATGATCACTCCTAATGGGGTCAGGGTGTCAACGGTCACTCCCAATTGGCCAGACGGTCAGTGATCACTTCCAACGGGTCAGAGGGTCAGTGAATACTCCGAATGGGGTCAGAGGGTCAGCGGTCAGTCCGAATTGGTCAGAGGGTCAGTGATCACTCGCGATGGGGTCAGAGGGTCAGTGATCATTCCCAACGGGTCAGAGTGTCAGTGATCACTCCCAATGGGGTCAGAGGGTCAGAGATAACTCCCAACGGGTCAGAGTGTCTATCATCACTCCCAGCGGTCAGAGGGTCAGCGGTCACTCCCAACGGGGTCAGAGGGTCATTGATCACTCCTAATGTGTCAGAGGGTTAGTGATCTCTCCCACAGGTCAGCGGGTCCGTGATCACTCCCAATGGGGTCAGAGGGTCAGTGATCTCTCCCAAATAGTCAGAGGGTCAGTGATCGCTCGCGATGAGTCCAGAGGGTCAGTGATGCCTCCCAACGGCGTCAGAAGGTCAGTGATCACTCCCTCTGGGTCACAGTGTCAGTGATCACTCCCAACGGGTCAGAGGGTCAGCGGTCATTCCCAACGAGGTCAGAGGGTCATTGATCACTCCTAATGTGTCACAGGGTTAGTGATCACTCCCAATATGACACAGTGTTAGTGATCACGCCCAACCTGTCAGAGTATCAGTGATCACTCCCAACGTGTCAGAGGGTCAATGATCACACCCAACTGGTCAGAGGGTCAGTGATCTCTCCCTATGGAGGCCACCGTTTGGATGAGTCGTGTTCCAATTCATGGAGGAGTGTTTGATGTTCTGAGATTCATATGATCGGATTGAACTTTATATTGTACTCCCCCTATGGGTCAGAAGGTCAGTGATCACTCCCAAATGAGTTAGAGGATCAGATATCACAACCAACGGGTCAGAGGGTCCGTGGACACTCACAATTGGTTAGAGGGTCAGTGATCACTCCCAACGTGTCAGAGTGTCAGTGATCACTCCCAATGGGTCAGAGTATCAGTGATCACTCCCAACGGGTTCGGAGGGTCAGTGATCTCAATGGGGTCAGAGGGTCAGAGGGTCAGCGGTCACTCCCAATTGGGCAGAGAGTCGGTGATCACTCGCGATGGGGCCAGAGTGTCAATGATCACTCCCAACGGGTCAGAGGGTCAGTGATCACAACCAACGGGTCAGAGGGTCAGCGGTCACTCCCAATTGGTCACAGGGTCAGTGATCACTCACGATGGGGCCAGAGTGTCGGTAATCATTGCCAAAGGGTCAGAGTGTCAGTGATCACTCCCAATGGAGTCTTAGGGTCAGGTGGTCAATCCCAATTGGTCAGAGGCTCAGTGATCACTCGCGATGGGGTCAGTTTGTCAGTGATCACTCTCAATGGGTCAGACGCTCCGTGGTCACTCTCAAATGGTCAGAGCGTCCATGATCACTCCTAATGGGGTCAGGGTGTCAACGGTCACTCCCAATTGGCCAGACGGTCAGTGATCACTTCCAACAGGTCAGAGGGTCGGTGATTACTCCGAAGGGGGTCAGAGGGTCAGCAGTCAGTCCGAATTGGTCAGAGGGTCAGTGATCACTCCCAATGGGCTCAGAGGGTCATTGCTCACTCCTAATGTGTCACAAGGTCAGTGGTCTCTCCCAACGGGGTCAGAGGGTCAGTGATCACTCCCAACGTGTCTGAGGGTCAATGATCACCCCCAACTGGTCAGAGGGTGAGTGATCTCTCCCTATTGAGGGCACCGTTTGGATGAATCGTGTTTCGATTCATGGAGGACTGGCGATGTTCTAAGATTCATGTGATCGGATTGCACTTTATATTGTACTCTCCCTATGGGTCAGAGGGTCAGTGATCACTTCCAATGGGTCAGAGTATCAGTGATCACTCCCAGCGTGTCAGAGGGACAACGGTCACTCCCAATTGGTCAGAGGGTCAGTGATCACTCCGAACGTGTCAGAGTGTCAGTGATCACTCCCAATGGGTCAGAGTATCAGTGATTACTCCCAATGCGGTCAGAGGGTCAGCGGTCACTCCGAATTGGTCAGAGGGTCAGTGATCACTCACGATGGAGTCAGAGGGTCAGTGATCATTCCCAACGGGTCAGAGTGCCAGTGATCACTCCCAATGGGGTCAGAGGGCCAGAGATAGCTCCCAACGGCTCAGAGTGTCAGTCATCACTCCCACAGGACAGCGGGTCCGTGATCACTCCCAACGGGACAGGGGGTCCGTGATCACTCCCAACGTACCAAAGTATCAGTGACCACTCCCAATGGGGTCAGAGGGTCAGTGATCACTCCCAATGTGTCAGAGGGACAGCGGTCACTCCCAACGGGTCAGAGTGTCAGTCATCACTCCCAACGGTCAGAGGGTCAGCGGTCACTCCCAACGAGGTCAGAGGGTCATTGATCACTCCTAATGTGTCAGAGGGTTAGTGATCACTCCCAATATGTCACAGGGTCAGTGATCACGCCTAACCTGTCAGAGTATCAGTGATCTGTCCCAACGTGTCAGAGGGTCAATGATCACACCCAACTGGTCAGAGGGTCAGTGATCTCTCCCTATGGAGGCCACCGTCTGGATGAGCCGTGTTCTGATTCATGGAGGAGTGTTTGATGTTCTGAAATTCATATGATCGGATTGAACTTTAATTTGTACTCTCTCTATGGGTCAGAAGGTCAGTGATCACTCCCAAATGGGTTAGAGGGTCAGATATCACAACCAACGGGTTAGAGGGTCAGCGGTCACTCCCAATTGGTCAGAGGGTCAGTGATCACTCCGAACGTGTCAGAGTGTCAGTGATCACTCCCAATGGGTCAGAGTATCAGTGATTACTCCCAATGCGGTCAGAGGGTCAGCGGTCACTCCGAATTGGTCAGAGGGTCAGTGATCACTCACGATGGAGTCAGAGGGTCAGTGATCATTCCCAACGGGTCAGAGTGCCAGTGATCACTCCCAATGGGGTCAGAGGGCCAGAGATAGCTCCCAACGGCTCAGAGTGTCAGTCATCACTCCCACAGGACAGCGGGTCCGTGATCACTCCCAACGGGACAGAGGGTCCGTGATCACTCCCAACGTACCAAAGTATCAGTGACCACTCCCAATGGGGTCAGAGGGTCAGTGATCACTCCCAATGTGTCACAAAGTCAGTGATCACTCCCAAAGTGTCAGAGGGACAGCGGTCACTCCCAACGGGTCAGAGTGTCAGTCATCACTCCCAACGGTCAGAGGGTCAGCGGTCACTCCCAACGAGGTCAGAGGGTCATTGATCACTCCCAATATGTCACAGGGTCAGTGATCACGCCTAACCTGTCAGAGTATCAGTGATCTCTCCCAACGTGTCAGAGGGTCAATGATCACACCCAACTGGTCAGAGGGTCAGTGATCTCTCCCTATGGAGGCCACCGTCTGGATGAGCCGTGTTCTGATTCATGGAGGAGTGTTTGATGTTCTGAAATTCATATGATCGGATTGAACTTTAATTTGTACTCTCTCTATGGGTCAGAAGGTCAGTGATCACTCCCAAATGGGTTAGAGGGTCAGATATCACAACCAACGGGTTAGAGGGTCAGCGGTCACTCCCAATTGGTCAGAGGGTCAGTGATCACTCCGAACGTGTCAGAGTGTCAGTGATCACTCCCAATGGGTCAGAGTATCAGGGATCACTCCCAACGGGTTCTGAGGGTCAGTGATCACTCTCAATGGGGTCAGAGGGTCAGCGGTCACTCCCAATTGGGCAGAGAGACGGTGATCACTCGCGATGGGGCAGAGTGTCAATGATCACTCCCAACGGGTCAGAGGGTCTGATATCACAACCAACGGGTCAGAGGGTCAGCGGTCATTCCCAATTGGTCACAGGGTCAGTGATCACTCACGATGGGGCCAGAGGGTCGGTAATCATTCCCAACGGTTTAGAGTGTCAGTGATCACTCCCAAAGGGTCAGAGGGTCCATGATCACTCACAATAGGTTCAGAGTGTCAGTGATCACTCCCAATGGAGTCGGAGGGTCAGCGGTCACTCTGAATTGGTCAGAGGGTCAGTGATCACTCGCGATGGGGCCAGAGGGTCAGTGATCACTCCCAACGGGTCAGAGGATCAGTGATCACTCCCAACTGGTCAGAGGGTCCATGATCGCTGACAATGGGTTCAGTGGGTCAGTGATCACTCCCAATGGGGTCAGAGGGTAAACGGTCACTCCCAATGGGATTAGGGGGTCAGAGATCACTGCCAACGGGTCAGAGTATCAGTGACCACTCCCAACGGGTCAAAGGGTTCATGATCACTCCCAATGGAGTCAGAGGGTCAGGTGGTCACTTCCAATTGGTCAGAGCGTCAGTGATCACTCGCGATGGGGCCAGATGGTCAGTGATCACTCCCAACGGATCACTGTGTCAGTCATCACTCCCAACGGGTCAGAGGGTCAGTGATCGCTCCTAATGGGTCAGACGGCCAGTGATCACTCCTGACGTGTCAGTTTGTCAGTGATCACTCTCAATGGGTCAGACGGTCCGTGGTCACTCCCAAATGGTCAGAGCGTCCATGATCACTCCTAACAGGGTCAGGGTGTCAACGGTTACTCCCAATTGGCCAGACGGTCAGTGATCACTTGCAACGGGTGAGAGGGTCAGTGATTACTCCCAATGGGGTCAGAGGGTCAGCGGTCAGTCCGAATTGGTCAGAGGGTCAGTGATCACTCACGATGGGGTCAGAGGGTCAGTGATCATTCCCAACGAGTCAGAGTGCCAGTGATCACTCCCAATGGGGTCAGAGGGCCAGAGATAGCTCCCAACGGGTCAGAGTGTCAGTCATCACTCCCACAGGTCAGCGGGTCCGTGATCACTCCCAACGGGGCAGAGGGTCAGTGATCACTCACAATGGGTTCCGAAGGTCAGTGATCACTCCCAATGGTGTCAGAGGATAATTGGTCACTCCCAATGGGGTTAGAGGGTCAGTGATCACTCCGAACGGGTCAGAGTGTCAGTGATTACTCCCAACGGGTCAGCGGGTCAGTTTTTATTCCCAATGGTTCAGAATATCAGTGATCACTCCCAATGGCGTCAGAGCATCAGTGATCACTCCCAAAGTGTCAGAGGGCAGCGGTCACTCCCAACGTGTCAGAGTGTCAGTGATCACTCCCAATGGGGTCAGAGGGTAGGTTGTCACTCCTAATGTGTCAGAGGATCTGTGATCTCTACCAACCAATCAGAGGGTCAGTGATCACTCCCAACGGGGTCAGAGGGTCAGTGATTAATCCCAACGGTCAGAAGGTCAATTAGGTCAGAGGGTCAGCGGTTACTCCCAGTGGGGTCCGAGTGTCAATAATTACTCCCAAAGAGACAGAGGGTCCGTGATCACTCCCAACGTATCAAAGTATCAGTGACCACTCCCAATGGGGTCAGAGGGTCAGTGATCACTCCCAATGTGTCACAAAGTCAGTGATCACTCCCAAAGTGTCAGAGGGACAGCAGTCACTCCCAACGGGTCAGAGTGTCAGTCATCACTCCCAACGGTCAGAGGGTCAGCGGTCACTCCCAACGAGGTCAGGGGGTCATTGATCACTCCTAATGTGTCAGAGGGTTAATGATCACTCCCAATATGTCACAGGGTCAGTAATCACGCCTAACCTGTCAGAGTATCAGTGATCACTCCCAACGTGTCAGAGGGTCAATGATCACACCCAACTGGTCAGAGGGTCAGTGATCTCTCCCTATGGAGGCCACCGTCTGGATGAGCCGTGTTCTGATTCATGGAGGAGTGTTTGATGTTCTGAGATTCATATGATCGGATTGAACTTTATATTGTACTCTCTCTATGGGTCAGAAGGTCAGTGATCACTCCCAAATGGGTTAGAGTATCAGATATCACAACCAACGGGTCAGAGGGTCAGCGGTCACTCCCAATTGGTCAGAGGGTCAGTGATCACTCACGATGGGGCCAGAGTGTCGGTAATCATTCCCAAAGGGTCAGAGTGTCAGTGATCACTCCCAAAGGATCAGAGGGTCCATGATCACTCACAATAGGTTCAGAATGTCAGTGATCAATGCCAATGGAGTCTTAGGGTCAGGTGGTCAATCCCAATTGGTCAGAGGGTCAGTGATCACTCGCGATGGGGCCAGATGGACAGTGATCACTCCCAACGGGTCACTGTGTCAGTCATCACTCCCAACGGTTCAGAGGGTCAGTGATCGCTCCCGAAGGGTCAGTTTGTCAGTGATCATTCTCAATGGGTTAGACGGTCCGTGGTCACTCTCAAATGGTCAGGGCGTCCATGATCACTCCTAATGGGGTCAGGTGTTAACGGTCACTCCCAATTGTCCAGACGGTCAGTGATCACTTCCAACGGGTCAGAGGGTCAGTGATTACTCCGAATGGGGTCAGAGGGTTAGCGGTCAGTCCGAATTGGTCAGAGGGTCAGTGATCACTCACGATGGGGCCAGAGGGTCGGTAATCATTCCCAACGGTTTAGAGTGTCAGTGATCACTCCCAAAGGGTCAGAGGGTCCATGATCACTCACAATAGGTTCAGAGTGTCAGTGATCACTCCCAATGGAGTCGGAGGGTCAGCGGTCACTCTGAATTGGTCAGAGGGTCAGTGATCACTCGCGATGGGGCCAGAGGGTCAGTGATCACTCCCAACGGGTCAGAGGATCAGTGATCACTCCCAACTGGTCAGAGGGTCCATTATCGCTGACAATGGGTTCAGTGGGTCAGTGATCACTCCCAATGGGGTCAGAGGGTAAACGGTCACTCCCAATGGGATTAGGGGGTCAGAGATCACTGCCAACGGGTCAGAGTATCAGTGACCACTCCCAACGGGTCAAAGGGTTCATGATCACTCCCAATGGAGTCAGAGGGTCAGGTGGTCACTTCCAATTGGTCAGAGCGTCAGTGATCACTCGCGATGGGGCCAGATGGTCAGTGATCACTCCCAACGGATCACTGTGTCAGTCATCACTCCCAACGGGTCAGAGGGTCAGTGATCGCTCCTAATGGGTCAGACGGCCAGTGATCACTCCTGACGTGTCAGTTTGTCAGTGATCACTCTCAATGGGTCAGACGGTCCGTGGTCACTCCCAAATGGTCAGAGCGTCCATGATCACTCCTAACAGGGTCAGGGTGTCAACGGTTACTCCCAATTTGCCAGACGGTCAGTGATCACTTGCAACGGGTGAGAGGGTCAGTGATTACTCCCAATGGGGTCAGAGGGTCAGCGGTCAGTCCGAATTGGTCAGAGGGTCAGTGATCACTCACGATGGGGTCAGAGGGTCAGTGATCATTCCCAACGAGTCAGAGTGCCAGTGATCACTCCCAATGGGGTCAGAGGGCCAGAGATAGCTCCCAACGGGTCAGAGTGTCAGTCATCACTCCCACAGGTCAGCGGGTCCGTGATCACTCCCAACGGGGCAGAGGGTCAGTGATCACTCACAATGGGTTCCGAAGGTCAGTGATCACTCCCAATGGTGTCAGAGGATAAGTGGTCACTCCCAATGGGGTTAGAGGGTCAGTGATCACTCCGAACGGGTCAGAGTGTCAGTGATTACTCCCAACGGGTCAGCGGGTCAGTTTTTATTCCCAATGGTTCAGAATATCAGTGATCACTCCCAATGGCGTCAGAGCATCAGTGATCACTCCCAAAGTGTCAGAGGGCAGCGGTCACTCCCAACGTGTCAGAGTGTCAGTGATCACTCCCAATGGGGTCAGAGGGTAGGTTGTCACTCCTAATGTGTCAGAGGATCTGTGATCTCTACCAACCAATCAGAGGGTCAGTGATCACTCCCAACGGGGT
The DNA here is from genome assembly GCF_030028105.1 of Mobula birostris. Taxonomy (NCBI): domain Eukaryota; kingdom Metazoa; phylum Chordata; class Chondrichthyes; order Myliobatiformes; family Myliobatidae; genus Mobula; species Mobula birostris. Next base: position 120,034,947 of record NC_092372.1, read on the forward strand.
CAGAGGGTCAGTGATTAATCCCAACGGTCAGAAGATCAATTAGGTCAGAGGGTCAGCGGTTACTCCCAGTGGGGTCCGAGTGTCAATAATTACTCCCAAAGAGACAGAGGGTCCGTGATCACTCCCAACGTATCAAAGTATCAGTGACCACTCCCAATGGGGTCAGAGGGTCAGTGATCACTCCCAATGTGTCACAAAGTCAGTGATCACTCCCAAAGTGTCAGAGGGACAGCAGTCACTCCCAACGGGTCAGAGTGTCAGTCATCACTCCCAACGGTCAGAGGGTCAGCGGTCACTCCCAACGAGGTCAGAGGGTCATTGATCACTCCTAATGTGTCAGAGGGTTAATGATCACTCCCAATATGTCACAGGGTCAGTAATCACGCCTAACCTGTCAGAGTATCAGTGATCACTCCCAACGTGTCAGAGGGTCAATGATCACACCCAACTGGTCAGAGGGTCAGTGATCTCTCCCTATGGAGGCCACCGTCTGGATGAGCCGTGTTCTGATTCATGGAGGAGTGTTTGATGTTCTGAGATTCATATGATCGGATTGAACTTTATATTGTACTCTCTCTATGGGTCAGAAGGTCAGTGATCACTCCCAAATGGGTTAGAGTATCAGATATCACAACCAACGGGTCAGAGGGTCAGCGGTCACTCCCAATTGGTCAGAGGGTCAGTGATCACTCACGATGGGGCCAGAGTGTCGGTAATCATTCCCAAAGGGTCAGAGTGTCAGTGATCACTCCCAAAGGATCAGAGGGTCCATGATCACTCACAATAGGTTCAGAATGTCAGTGATCAATGCCAATGGAGTCTTAGGGTCAGGTGGTCAATCCCAATTGGTCAGAGGGTCAGTGATCACTCGCGATGGGGCCAGATGGACAGTGATCACTCCCAACGGGTCACTGTGTCAGTCATCACTCCCAACGGTTCAGAGGGTCAGTGATCGCTCCCGAAGGGTCAGTTTGTCAGTGATCACTCTCAATGGGTTAGACGGTCCGTGGTCACTCTCAAATGGTCAGAGCGTCCATGATCACTCCTAATGGGGTCAGGTGTCAACGGTCACTCCCAATTGTCCAGACGGTCAGTGATCACTTCCAACGGGTCAGAGGGTCAGTGATTACTCCGAATGGGGTCAGAGGGTTAGCAGTCAGTCCGAATTGGTCAGAGGGTCAGTGATCACTCGCGATGGGGTCAGAGTGTCAGTGATCACTCCCAATGGGGTCAGAGGGTCAGAGATAACTCCCAACGGGTCAGAGTTTCAATCATCACTCCCAGCGGTCAGTGGGTCAGTGGTCACTCCCAACGGGGTCAGAGGGTCAGTGATCACTCCCAATGGGATCAGAGGATAAGCGGTCACCCTCAACGGGACAGAAGGTCAGTGATCACTCCGAACGGGTCAGAGTGTCAGTGATCACTCCCAACGGGTTAGCGGGTCAGTGATCATTCCCAATGGTTCAGAATATCAGTGATCACTCCCAATGGCGTCAGAGTATCAGTGATCACTCCCAAAGTGTCAGAGCGTAGCGGTCACTCCCAAGGCGTCAGAGTGTCAGTGATCACTCCCAACGGGTCACAGAGTCCGTGATCACTCCCAATCGGGTCAGAGGGTAGGTTGTCACACCTAATGTGTCAGAGGATCTGTGATCTCTACCAACCAGTCAGAGGGTCAGTGATCACTCCCAACGGGGTCAGAGGGTCAGTGATTAATCCCAACAGTCAGAAGGTCAGTGATCACTTCCAGCGGGTCAGAGTGTCAGTGATCACTCTCAATGGGGTCAGAGGGTCAGCGGTCACTCCCAATTGGGCAGAGAGTCGGTGATCACTCGCGATGGGGCCAGAGTGTCAATGATCACTCCCAACGGGTCAGAGGGTCAGTGATCACAACCAACGGATCAGAGGGTCAGCGGTCACTCCCAATTGGTCACAGGGTCAGTGATCACTCACGATGGGGCCAGGGTGTCGGTAATCATTCCCAAAGGGTCAGAGCGTCAGTGATCACTCCCAAAGGAGTCTTAGGGTCAGTGATCACAACCAACGGATCAGAGGGTCAGCGGTCACTCCCAATTGGTCACAGGGTCAGTGATCACTCACGATGGGGCCAGGGTGTCGGTAATCATTCCCAAAGGGTCAGAGTGTCAGTGATCACTCCCAAAGGATCAGAGAGTCCATGATCACTCACAATAGGTTCAGAATGTCAGTGATCAATCCCAATGGAGTCTTAGGGTCAGGTGGTCAATCCCAATTGGTCAGAGGGTCAGTGATCACTCGCGATGGGGCCAGATGGACAGTGATCACTCCCAACGGGTCACTGTGTCAGTCATCACTCCCAACGGGTCAGAGGGTCAGTGATCGCTCCCGAAGGGTCAGTTTGGCAGTGATCATTCTCAATGGGTTAGACGGTCCGTGGTCACTCTCAAATGGTCAGAGCGTCCATGATCACTCCTAATGGGGTCAGGTGTTAACGGTCACTCCCAATTGTCCAGACGGTCAGTGATCACTTCCAACGGGTCAGAGGGTCAGTGATTACTCCGAATGGGGTCAGAGGGTTAGCGGTCAGTCCGAATTGGTCAGAGGGTCAGTGATCACTCGCGATGGGGCCAGAGGGTCAGTGATCATTCCCAACGGGTCAGAGTGTCAGTGATCACTTCCAATGGATCAGAGTATCAGTGATCACTCCCAGCGTGTCAGAGGGACAACGGTCACTCCCAATGGGTCAGAGTGTCAGTGATCACTCCCACCGGGTCGGAGTGTCCGTGATCACTCCCAATGGGGTCAGAGGGGAGGGTCAGAGATAACTCCCAACGGGTCAGAGTCTCAGTGATCACTCCCACAGGTCAGAGTGTCAGTGATCACTCCCAGTGGGCTCAGAGGGTCATTGCTCACTCCTAATGTGTCACAAGGTCAGTGATCTCTCCCAACGGGGTCAGAGGGTCAGTGATCACTCCCACAGGTCAGAGCGTCCGTGATCACTCCCAACGGGTCAGAGGGTCAGTAATCACTCCCAACGTGTCTGAGGGTCAATGATCACCCCCAACTGGTCAGAGGGTGAGTGATCTCTCCCTATTGAGGGCACCGTTTGGATGAATCGTTTTCCGATTCATGGAGGACTGTCGATGTTCTAAGATTCATATGATCGGATTGCACTTTATATTGCACTCTCCCTATGGGTCAGAAGGTCAGTGATCACTCCCAAAGGGTTCAGGGGGTCAGATATCACAACCAACGGGTCAGTGGGTCAGCGTTCACTGCGAACGGGTCAGTGGGTCCATGATCACTCCCGATGGGATCAGAGGGTCAGCGGTCACTCCCAATTGGTCAGAGGGTCAGTGATCACTCCCAACGTGTCAGAGTGTCAGTGATCACTCCCAATGGGTCAGAGTATCAGTGATCACTCCCAACGGGCTCAGTGGGTCAGTGATCACTCCCAGTGGGGTCAGAGAGTCAGTGGTCACTCCCAATGGGGTCAGAGGGTCAGCGGTCACTCCCCATTGGTCAGAAGGTCAGTGATCGCTCACGATGGGGCCAGATGGTCAGTGATTACTCCCAAATGGTCAGAGTATCAGTGATCACTCCCAAAGTGTCAGAGGTTCAGCAGTCACTCCCAACGGGTCAGAGTGTCAGTCATCACTCCCAACGGTCAGAGTGTCAGCGGTCACTCCCAACGCGGTCAGAGGGTCATTGATCACTCCTAATGTGTCAGAGGGTTAGTGATCACTCCCAATATGTCACAAGGTCAGTGATCACACCCAATGGGGTCAGAGTGTCAGTGATCACTCCCACAGGTCAGCGGGTCCGTGATCACTCCCAACGGGACAGAGTGTCAGTGAGCACTGCCAATGGGTCAGAGTGTCAGTGATCACTCCCAATGGGTCAGACGGTTGGCGATCACTCCCAACGGGTCAGAGGGTCAGTGATCACACCCAATGGGGTCAGAGGGTCAGCGGTCACTCCCCATTGGTCAGAAGGTCAGTGATCACTCGCGATGGGGCCAGATGGTCAGTGATTACTCCCAAATGGTCAGAGTGTCAGTGATCACTCACAATGGGGTCAGAGGGTCAGTGATCTCTCCCAAATAGTCAGAGGGTCAGTGATCATTCCCAACGGGTCAGAGGGTCAGTGATCCCTCGCGATGGGGCCAGAGTGTCAGTCATCACTCCCAATGGGTCAGAGGGTCAGTGATCACTCCCAATAGGGTCAGAGGGTCAGCGGTCACTCCGAATTGGTTAGAGGGTCAGTGATCACTCGCGATGGGGCCAGAGAGTCAGTGATCATTCCCAACGGGTCAGAGTGTCAGTGATCACTTCCAATGGGTCAGAGTATCAGTGATCACTCCCAGCGTGTCAGAGGGACAACGATCACTCCCAATGGGTCAGAGTCTCAGTGATCACTCCCACAGGTCAGAGTGCCAGTGATCACTCCCAATGGGCTCAGAGGGTCATTGCTCACTCCTAATGTGTCACAAGGTCAGTGATCTCTCCCAACGGGGTCAGAGGGTCAGTGATCACTCCCACAGGTCAGAGCGTCCGTGATCACTCCCAACGGGTCAGAGGGTCAGTAATCACTCCCAACGTGTCTGAGTGTCAATGATCACCCCCAACTGGTCAGAGGGTGAGTGATCTCTCCCTATTGAGTGCACCGTTTGGATGAATCGTGTTCCGATTCATGGAGGACTGTCGATGTTCTAAGATTCATATGATCGGATTGCACTTTATATTGCACTCTCCCTATGGGTCAGAAGGTCAGTGATCACTCCCAAAGGGTTCAGGGGGTCAGATATCACAACCAACGGGTCAGTGGGTCAGCATTCACTCCGAACGGGTCACTGGGTCCATGATCACTCCCAATGGGATCAGAGGGTCAGCGGTCACTCCCAATTGGTCAGAGGGTCAGTGATCACTCCCAACGTGTCAGAGTGTCAGTGATCACTCCCAATGGGTCAGAGTACCAGTGATCACTCCCAACGGGCTCAGTGGGTCAGTGATCACTCCCAGTAGGGTCAGAGAGTCAGCGGTCACTCCCAATGGGGTCAGAGGGTCAGTGATCACTCCCAATGGGTCAGAGTATCAGTGATCACTCCCAAAGTGTCAGAGGGACAGCAGTCACTCCCAACGGGTCAGAGTGTCAGTCATCAATCCCAACGGTCAGAGTGTCAGCGGTCACTCCCAACGCGGTCAGAGGGTCATTGATCACTCCTAATGTGTCAGAGGGTTAGTGATCACTCCCAATATGTCACAGGGTCAGTGATCACCTCCAATGGGGTCAGAGTGTCAGTGATCACTCCCACAGGTCAGCGGGTCCGTGATCACTCCCACTGGGTCAAAGTGTCAGTGATCACTCCCAATGGGTCAGACGGTTGGTGATCACTCCCAACGGGTCAGAGGGTCAGTGATCACACCCAATGGGGTCAGAGGGTCAGTGGTCACTCCCCATTGGTCAGAAGGTCAGTGATCACTCGCGATGGGGCCAGATGGTCAGTGATTACTCCCAAATGGTCAGAGTGTCAGTGATCACTCACAATGGGATCAGAGGGTCAGTGATCTCTCCCAATTTTTCAGAGGGTCAGTGATCACTCGCGAAGAGTCCAGAGGGTCAGTGATGCCTCCCAACGGCGTCAGAGGGTCAGTGATAACTCCCTATGGGTCACAGTGTCAGTCATCACTCCCAATGGGTCAGAGGGTCAGTGATCACTCCCAATGGGGTCAGAGGGTCAACGGTCACTCCGAATTGGTCAGAGGGTCAGTGATCACTCGCGATGGAACCAGTGGGTCAATGATCATTTCCAACGAGTCAGAGTTTCAGTGATCGCTCCCAATGGGTCAGATTATCAGCGATCACTCCAAGCGTGTCAGAGGGACAGCGGTCACTCCCAACGGGTCAGAGTGTCAGTGATCACTCCCAACGGGTCATAGTGTCAGTGATCACTCCCAACGGGTCAGAGGGTCCATGATCACTCACAATGGGTTCATAGGGTCAGTGATCACTCCTAATGGGGTTGGAGGGTCAGCGGTCACTCTCAATTGGGCAGAGAGTCTGTGATCACTCCCAAAGGGTCAAAGGGTCAGTAATCACTCCTAATGGGGTCAGAGGGTCAGCGGTCACTCCGAATTGGTCAGAGGGTCAGTGATCACTCGCGATGGGGCCAGAGGGTCAGTGATAATTCCCAACTGGTCAGAGTGTCAGTGATCACTCCCAACGGGTCAAAGTATCAGTGATCACTCTCAATTAGGTCAGAGGGTCAGCGGTTACTCCCAGTGGGGTCCGAGTGTCAATGATTACTCCCAAAGAGATAGAGGGTCTGTGATCACTCCCAACGTGTCAAAGTATCAGTGTCCACTCCCAATGGGGTCAGAGTGTCAGTGATCACTCCCAGTGGGTCAGAGTATCAGTGATCACACCCAAAGTGTCAGAGGGACAGCAGTCACTCCCAAGGGGTCAGAGTGTCAGTCATCACTCCCAATGGTCAGAGAGTCAGCGGTCACTCCCAACGTGGTCAGAGGGCCATTGATCACTCCTAATGTGTCAGAGGGTTAGTGATCACTCCCAATATGTCACAGGGTCAGTGATCACCCCCAATGGGGTCAGAGTGTCAGTGATCACTCCCACAGGTCAGCGGGTCCGTGATCACTCCCAACGGGACAGAGTGTCAGTGATCACTGCCAATGGGTCAGAGTGTCAGTGATCACTCCCAATGGGTCAGACGGTTGGTGATCACTCCCAACGGGTCAGAGGGTCAGTGATCACACCCAATGGGGTCAGAGGGTCAGCGGTCACTCCCCATTGGTCAGAAGGTCAGTGATCACTCGCGATGGGGCCAGATGGTCAGTGTTTACTCCCAAATGGTCAGAGTGTCAGTGATCACTCACAATGGGGTCAGAGGGTCAGTGATCCCTCCCAATTGGTCAGAGGGTCAGTGATCACTCGCGATGAGTCCAGAGGGTCAGTGATGACTCCCAACGAGGTCAGAGGGTCAGTGATCACTCGCGATGGGTCCAGAGGGTCAGTGATGCCTCCCAACGGCGTCAGAGGGTCAGTGATAACTCCCTATGGGTCACAGTGTCAGTGATCACTCCCAACTGGTCAGAGGGTCAGTGATCACTCCCAATGGGGTCAGAGGGTCAGTCATCATTCCCAATGGGGTCAGAGGGTCAGTCATCACTCCCAACGAGTCAGAGTGTCAGTGATCACTCCCAATGGGTCAGAGTATCAGCGTTCACTCCCAGCGTGTCAGAGGGACAGCGGTCACTCCCAACGGGTCAGAGTGTCAGTGATCAGTCCCAACAGGTCATAGTGTCAGTCATCACTCCCAACGGGTCAGAGGGTCCATGATCACTCACAATGGTTTCATAGGGTCAGTGATCACTCCCAATGGAGTCGGAGGGTCAGCGGTCACTCTCAATTGGGCAGAGTGTCTGTGATCACTCCCAACGGGTCTGAGGGTCAGTAATCACTCCCAATGGAGTCGGAGGGTCAGCGGTCACTCTCAATTGGGCAGAGTGTCTGTGATCACTCCCAACGGGTCAGAGGGTCAGTAATCACTCCCAATGGGGTCAGAGGGTCAGCGGTCACTCCGAATTGGCGGTGTTCGGACAAAGTCAGCATGGATTTGTGAAAGGAAAATCATGTCTGACGAATCTCATAGAATTTTTTGAGGATGTAACTAGTAGAGTGGATAGGGGAGAACCAGTGGATGTGGTATATTTGGACTTTCAGAAGGCTTTTGACAAGGTCCCACACAGGAGATTAGTGTGCAAACTTAAAGCACAAGGTATTGGGGGTAAGGTATTGGTGTGGGTGGAGAGTTGGTTAGCAGACAGGAAGCAAAGAGTGGGAATAAACGGGACCTTTTCAAATGGCAGGCGGTGACTAAGTGGGGTACCGCAAGGCTCAGTGCTGGGACCCCAGTTGTTTACAATATATATTAATGACTTGGATGAGGGAATTAAATGCAGCATCTCCAAGTTTGTGGATGACACGAAGCTGGGTGGCGGTTTTGGCTGTGAGGAGGATGCTAAGAGGATGCAGGGTGACTTGGATAGGTTGGGTGAGTGGGCAAATTCATGGCAGATGCAATTTAATGTGGATAAGTGTGAAGTTATCTACTTTGGTGGCAAAAATAGGAAAACAGATTATTATCTGAATGGTGGCCGATTAGGAAAAGGGGAGGTGCAACGAGACCTGGGTGTCATTATACACCAGTCATTGAAAGTGGGCATGCAGGTACAGCAGGCGGTGAAAAAGGCGAATGGTATGCTGGCATTTATAGCAAGAGGATTCGAGTACAGGAGCAGGGAGGTACTACTGCAGTTGTACAAGGCCTTGGTGAGACCACACCTGGAGTACTGTGTGCAGTTTTGGTCCCCTAATCTGAGGAAAGACATCCTTGCCATAGAGGGAGTACAGAGAAGGTTCACCAGATTGATTCCTGGGATGGCAGGACTTTCATATGAAGAAAGACTGGATGAACTAGGCTTGTACTCGTTGGAATTTAGAAGATTGAGGGGGGATCTGATTGAAACATATAAGATCCTAAAGGGATTGGACAGGCTAGATGCAGGAAGATTGTTCCCGATGTTGGGGAAGTCCAGAACGAGGGGTCACAGTTTGAGGATACAGGGGAAGCCTTTTAGGACCGAGATTAGGAAAAACTTCTTCACACAGAGAGTGGTGAATCTGTGGAATTCTCTGCCACAGGAAACAGTTGAGGCCAGTTCATTGGCTATATTTAAGAGGGAGTTAGATATGGCCCTTGTGGCTACGGGGGTCAGGGGGATGGAGGGAAGGCTGGGGCGGTGTTCTGAGTTGGATGATCAGCCATGATCATAATAAATGGCGGTGCAGGCTCGAAGGGCCGAATGGCCTACTCCTGCACCTATTTTCTATGTTTCTATGTTTCAATGGGGTCAGAGGGTCAGTGGTTACTCCCAGTGGGATCCGAGTGTCAGTGATTACTCCCAAAGAGTCAGAGGGTCCGTGATCACTCCCAAATGGTCAGAGCGTCCATGATCACTCCTAATGGGGTCAGGGTGCAACGGTCACGCTCAATTGGCCAGAGGGTCAGTGATCACTTCGAACGGGTCAGAGCGTCAGTGATTACTCCCAATGGGGTCAGAGGGTCAGCGGTCACTCCGAATTGGTCAGAGGTCAGTGATCACTTGCGATGGGGCTAGAGTGTCAGTGATCATTCCTAATGGGTCAGAGGGGAGAGTAACTCCCAACAGGTCAGAGTATCAGTGATCACTCCCAGCGTGTCAGAGGGTCAGTTATCACTCCCAACGGGGTCAGAGGGTCATTGATCACTCCTAATGTGTCACAAGGTCAGTGATCACTCCCAAAGTGTCAGAGGGACAGCGGACCCAACGTGTCAGAGTATCAGTCAACACTCCCAACGGTCAGAGGGTTAGTGATCACGCCCAACGTGTCAGAGTATCAGTGATCACTCCCAAAGTGTCAAAGTATCAGTGATCAATCTCAATGGAGTCAGGGGGTCAGCGGTCCCGACCAATGGGGTCAGAGTGTCAGTGATTACTCCCACAGGTCAGCGGGTCCGTGATCACTCCCAACGGGACAGAGGGTCAGTGATCACTCACAATGGGTTCAGAGGGTCAGTGATCACTCCCAATGGGGTCAGAGGGTAAGCGGTCACTCCCAAAGGGGTCAGAGGGTCAGTGACCACTCCCAACGGGTCAGAGTGTCAGTGATCACTCACAACAGGTCAGAGGGTACATGATCACTCCCAATGGGGTCAGAGGGTCAGTGATCACTCTCAACGGGTCACTCGCGATGGGACTAGAGGGTCAGTGATCACTCCCAACGGGTCAAAGGGTCAGTGATCACTCCCACTGGGCTCAGAGGGTCATTGATCACTGCTAATGTGTCACAAGGTCAGTGATCTCTCCCTATGGGTCAGAAGGTCAGTGATCACTCCCAAATGGGTTAGAGGGTCAGATATCACAACCAACGGGTCAGAGGGTCAGCGGTCACTCCCAATTGGTCAGAGGGTCAGTAATCACTCCCAACGTCTCAGAATATCAGTGATCACTCCCAACGGGTTCAGACGGTCAGTGATCACTCTCAATGGGATCAGAGGGTCAGCAGTCACTCTCAATTGGGCAGAGAGTTGGTGATCACTCGCGATGGGGCCAGAGTGTCAATGATCACTCCCAACGGGTCAGAGGGTCAGATATCACAACCAACGGGTCAGAGGGTCAGTGGTCACTCCCAATTGGTCAGAGGGACAGTGATCACTCGCGATGGGGCCAGAGGGTCGGTGATCATTCCCAACGGGTCAGAGTGTCAGTGATCACTCCCAAAGGGTCAGAGGGGCCATGATCACTCACAATGGGTTCAAAGGGTCAAGGATCACTCCCAATGGTGTCAGAGGGTAAGCGGTCACTCCCAATGGGGTTAGAGGGTCAGTGATCACTCCCAACGGGTCAGAGTGTCAGTGATCACTCACAACAGGTCAGAGGGTACATGATCACTCCCAATGGGGTCAGAGCATCAGCGATCACTCCCAGCGTGTCAGAGGGACAGTGGTCACTCCAAACGGGTCAGAGTGTCAGTGATCACTCCCAAAGGGTCAGAGTGTCAGTGATCACTCCTAACGGGTCAGAGGGTCCATGATCACTCACAATGGGTTTAGAGGGTCAGTGATCACTCCCAATGGGGTCGGAGGGTCAGTGGTCACTCTCAATTGGGCAGAGGGTCAGTGATCACTCCCAATGGGTCAGAGTATCAATGATCATTCCCAAAGTGTCAGAGGGACAGCGGTCACTGCCAACGGGTCAGAGTGCCAGTGATCACTCCCAATGGGGTCAGAGGGGCTGTGATCACTCCTAATGTGTCAGAGGGTTAGTGATCACTCGCAATGGGTCACAGGATCAGTGATCACTCCCAACGTGTCAGAGTGTCAGTGATCACTCCGAACGGGTCAGTGGGTCCATGATCACTCCCAATGGGGTCAGCGGGTCAGCGGTCATTCCCAATTGGTCAGAGGGTCAGTGATCACTCCCAATGGGTTAGAGGGTCAGCGGTAAGTCCCAATTGTTCATTGGGTCAGTGATCACTCGCGATGGGGCCAGAGGGTCAGTGATCACTCCCAACGGGTCACATGGTCAGTGATCACTCCCAACTGGTCGGAGGGTCCATGATCACTCACAATGGGTTCAGAGGGTCAGTGATCACTCACAATGGGGTCAGAGGGTAAGCGGTCACTCCCAATGGGGTCAGAGGGTCAGTGATCACTCCCAATGGGTCAGAGGGTAGGTGATCACTCCCAACGGGTCAGAGGGTCAGTGATCTCTCCCAATGGGTCAGAGGGTCAGTGATCTCTCCCAATGGAGGCCGCCGTTTGGATAAGTCATGTTCTGATTCATGGAGGACTGTTCGATGTTCTGAGATTCGTATGATCGGACTGTACTTTCTATTGGTCTCCTTCAGTTTCTCTGTGTCTTCTTTCTTGTAGCTGGTTGGCGGATGGGTGATGTGTGTGTGGGTGGTGGGGATTGATGCTACCGTCACTGGTCTTTTTCTGCATGGGGGAGATGGTCGATGTTTTATTTTCTCTGTGTGGAGGGGTTGGGGATGTTTTGCTACTGTTACTGTCAGCACTATAAAAATAAGTTAATACTAATTAGGATAAAGAGGGGCTGGTTCCGGAGTTGAGGGGCTTTTACTTCCTTTTTTCTCCGGTGTGCATGTGTATGGTTTTCTCTGTCATGCAGTACTGTTCAGCGAAAGCCTTTGTAAGTAAATGTTGGTTTTGCCGTCCCAGATAAAGTTGTTTTTCTCGGCATGAAGTTGTCGAGTGGTCCTTTTTCAAAGTAGAAGTTACCACATATTTTTGGCAATGAGGTAAACTGTTTTTTTGCACGTGTTGCCCCGTTTTGTTTTTGTTGTTAGCTTTAGCTAGGCTGCAGTGTGCTAGCTAGTTAGGCGGCTCCGTATGAGCAGTGGTGCCGATGAGGAGCAGCGCAGGGACGAGAGGTAAAAGGTGCCGGTGTCTGAGCAGGAGCTGTGCGGGGACGAGGATCCTCGCGTTAAGATGGCTACGTTTGGGACTATCGGTGAAGTTGTGGAGGGGAACGAGGACTAGCCGGAGTATGAGGAAAGGTTGGGACACTTTTTCTGTGCTAATGGAATGACTGAGGATGCTAAGAAGTGCTCTATTCTCCTGTGTGTGTGAGGCAAAGACTTACAAGCTGGTAAGGAAATTAGCCACACCACGGAAACCGGGGAATATTCCATATGCCGAACTGTCAAGCTCATGGGGGGGGGGGGGGGGGGGACCACTACAATCCGAAACCTTCTGTGATAGTCCAACGGTGAAAGTTTCACAGCTGATTCAGGAGGCCAGGTCAGTCTGTGGCCAATTTTGTGGCCGAGCTTTGGCAGCTGTCGGAGCATTATAATTTCGGAGCGGTGTTGGAAGACATGCTTCGTGATCGATTGGTATGCAGCATTAATAATGACACCATATGACGCCGCCTGCTGGGAGAAACCCCACTATTGACTTCCAAGAAAGCCCTAGACATTTCCCAAGGCATGGAGATGGCTGCTATTAATGTCAAGGATATCCAGAAAGGACATGGGGGGTTGCAGTCGGCAGCAGTGCACCAAGTCAGGAAGGAGACTGGTAAACAGGCAAAGTGGGTGGAATGTTTCCGGTGTGGAGGGATGCACAATGCAAATGATTGCAAATTCAAAGGCTCTGTCTGCCATGCTTGTAGCAAAAAGGGACACTTAGCTAAAAAGTGCAGGAGTTCAAAGGGTAAGATTAAGCCTGGGCAGGGGAAAACTCAACAGGCTCAGGCAGCTACACATCATCTAGAAGATGCAGATGAAGGGGCAGCGTGTGCCTACAACATGTTTACAGTGGAAACAGACGAGGAACCACCTGAACCATGTAATGCCACAGTCACTGTCAGGAGAAAGGACATTAAGTTTGAGATTGATTCAGGGGCTACTGCATCGGTCATTAGTGAGGAGACCTACAGGAGGACATGGGGGTCCAACCTGCCTCCCATTAGACCGTCAAAGCTCAAACTTAGGACCTATACGGGGCAGCCCATACCTCATTTAGGGGCGTTATATGTGGACATTTCAGTTGGGTGTCAGAAGGCTGAAGCCAGGCTAGTGATAGCTAAGGGCAGGGGGTCCAGTCTTTTGGGTCGCGATTGGCTTCGCAAAATCCGGCTAAACTGGCATGAGATTAAGTACGCACACACGACGGAGGACATTCTGCAGCGGTATAGTGACGTTTTCAGGGACGAGCTAGGAACACTGAAGGGCGTGACAGTGAAACTCCATGTCGACCCTGAGGTTACACGACGTTTTTTAAGCCCAGGTCGGTGCCCTATGCAGTGAAAGGCAAAGTCGAGGACAGGGGTGGTGCTAAAGTGGGGCTGACTGGGGCTATAGCCCTAGCAGAAATTGCAATAGCACCAGCATAGCACCACCAAGAAATTAACTGAAATTTCACATACAAATTGCAGCTGCTTTGCTTTCTCTGTATAGTTTTGAATACAAGATTGTTTCTCCAGTTGATCTAGTGAAACAGCGCCCCCAATTACCATAGCACCCACGCAGCAATAAAGTTATGAACTCTGTCAGATCCACTCTACACTTCTGCTTATTCGTTCGTTGTCAATGTCTTGCCATTGCTGTCTTCAGATCAGTTTGCTGATCTAAGATCACTTAAGGTGGTGATGTCACTCACTCTCACTCATGCCAGAGATTGATAGTGTACATCCAGGCGCAGATCCATGGTCTCTTGAGACTAACGGATGCCCCCCCCCTCCCCCACACACACACACGCACATTGTGCTTTTACAAGCTAGCGTGGGCCTGGCAGGTGCATTATTTTGGCGGTGTGAAAAATGGATCGATTTTTAGTGAGAAAATGACCTCGTCCAGAGGAATCAGTGGTGTCTCAGCCTGAGCCTGTCTTAACTGAAAGTGACATGCAGAAAGTTAAGTGGGGATGAGGGCGACAGCAGTTCACCGAAGGAGTGTGAGGGCGAAGTGGAGGAACCAGAAACGGAGCAGGATTCGGAAGAGAACGTGGATGAAGCTGCTCTTAGTGCTAGTGGGAATACTGTTAGCGACGTTAGCCAGCAGCCCGAGGAAGGACCCCGTCGGCCAGCATTGAAAAAGTACCGTTCGCTGCTCGCAACAGTTTGGCAAGCAGCAAAGGAGTTTTATTTATGGCTGGTTTGACTGACTGGAATATTCGATCACGAAAGATACTATGTGTGACATCTGCTTCATGCAAACAGAGTTTCTCTTGCCTCAGACGCCTCAAAAACTACCTGAGGAATAGCAGCGGCGATGCTCGGAACAGCAACTTGGCCCTGTTGGCCATAAACAGCCGGAGGACCAAAGCACTTGACACTCAGAAAATCATTGATACTTTCACCACCAATCACAACAACAGATGGATTGTGCTTCTGTGAAAACATCAATGGTGAGTGTAGTTGATTTTTAAAAAAAAATTGGGTCAAGACTAATGCTGATTATTATTATTATTTTGTGCTGGATACCCCATAGTCCTTATGTTTCCTGCAACTCCTAAAATATTACATTTACTGCTATTAAGCCTATTAGTTTTGCTTAGACTTCCAAGTGGTGATTCTGTTGATTTTTGTTTTAAATTCAGTAGCCGAATTAATTGAGGTATTGCATAGTCAGATTACAATTTGTCCAACTCCTGGTAAAGCCTTGCATCAGTTGTTCGCCTTATCTGACTTCAATAACGGTGTATCTTTTGGCATTGTCTGTTTATGTAATGCGAATAGCAGTGGATATTGTGGGCTAGTGTTGTGTTTTTCAGTTGTAAAGCACACATTTGACGCTGATTGCGGGATTGGTGCGTGATTCACTGTGGGTCGGATGCTCTGTTGGTTTGTTTGTTTATGCTCCATGTAGCCCGGGTTGTCTCCGATGCTGTTGACACTGTCACAGTTCACTTCTATATTATGTTTATCAATTGCTGTTGCTTGTGAATCAACAGAGGCATTTACAGTAGGCACGTAATGCTTGAAACTGACTTTTGAACACCACACGTCTGGCCTTGCGAATACATATTACCATAGGGTACATCCCTCAGCACCATCACTGAAATAATTCTGCCCCACTGTAGCACCAGCAAGAAAAAATCTCTGGCGCCACCACTGGTCAAGGAGAAGCTGGAACGTTTACAGAGGCTGGGCATTATCGAGCTCGTCCAGTTTTCAAGGTGGGCGGCTCCCATTGTTCCAGTTTTGAAGGCAAACAAAACAGTGAGGATATGTGGGGATTATAAACTTACGATGAATCAGGTCTCAAAGGTGGAGGAGTACCCATTGCCACGGGTGGATGACCTGTTTGCGACCCTGTCAGGGGGTAAACTGTTCACAAAGCTGGACATGAGCCACACCTACCAACAGCTGCTGCTCGACGAGGATTCAAAGGAGTACGTCACAATCAATACGCACAAGGGATTATTCAAGTACAATCGCCTGGTGTTTGGAGTGGCGTCCAGCCCTGCCATTTTCCAAAGGACAATGGACACTTTGCTGCAGGGGATTCCACACGTAGCAGTGTACCTTGATGACATCTTGATCACGGGGGCCACGGAGATGGAGCATCTGGCTAATTTAGAACGGGTGCTGAAGAGGCTCTCAGACACAGGGCTGCAATTGAAATACGGCATATGTGTGTTGCTGGCACTGAGTGTGACTTACCTGAGACACAAGAACACAGCTGAGGGGCTCTACCCTGTGGAGGACAAAGTGAGAGCTATTAAGGAGGTCCCAAGCCCCAAGACCGTCACTGAACTCAGATCATTTTTGGGCATGATGAATTATTATGGCAAGTTTCTTCCTGACCTCTCAAGGGTTTTGACCCCACTGTATAAGCTGCTTCACAATGACACTAAGTGGCAGTGGGGTGAAGAGCAGGAGGAAGCTTTCAAGGAAGTGAAAGAACTTCTCCACTCAGCGAAGCTGCTTGTTCACTATGACCCAGTCAGGGAGATCACCCTTGCATGCGATGCCTCGCCCTGTGGAGTCGGGGCAGTTCTCTCACATGTAATGGAGGACCGTTCAGAGAAGCCTATTGGTTTTGCTTCACATACCCTGACGGTTGCTGAGAAGGGATGTTCACAGCTAGACAAAGAAGGTCTGGTCATTGTTTTTGCAGTCAAATGCTTTCATCAGTACCTCTATGGACGTGCATTCACAATTTATACGGACCATAAACCACTGATGATCCTGTTCAGTGAGACTAGATGCATCCCACCGCTAGTCTCAACCAGGATACAGCGTTGGGCTCTTATACTGTCAGGCTACCAGTACACTATAGTGTACAAAGTGGGTGAGGATAATGCAAACGCCGATGTGCTGAGTCGACTACCTTTACCTGAGAAACCTGCTACTACATATGTGCCTCCAGAGACTGTATTTTCATTGGAGAGGCTGTCAGAGGTGCCTGTAAAGGCGACCCAGATCAAGCAGTGGACAGAGAGGGACCCAGTCCTGTCCCAAGTCAAGACTTTCCTTTTACAAGGTTGGCCCAGTGTCGTGGAAGGAGAGGAACTGAGGCCTTACACCAAATGCACTACAGAACTCAGTCTGCAGGATGGCTGCATTTTCTGGGGGGGGGGGGGGTGAGGGTCATCGTGCCTCCCCCTGGCCATTCACAGATTGTGGAGGAAATTCATGAGGCTCACCCAGGAGTGTCTCAAATGAAAAGCCTTGCAAGATCCTATGTTTGGTGGCCAAGAATGGATCAGGATCTGGAGAACAAGGTAAAATCATGCACACAATGTCAGACTAATTAGAATATGCCACCACCAGCTCCTTTGCACCCATGGGAGTGGCCAGACCACCCCTGGTCTAACCTACATTTGGACTTTGCTGGCCCTTTTATGGGGCAGATGTTTCTTGTAATGGTAGATGCGCACTCCAAATGGATAGAAGCTCACATCAGGAGCAACATCACAGCCCCCTCAACCATAGACAAACTCAGGCAAGTGTTTGCAGTCCACGGGTTGCCTGACCCTCTAGTCACTGATAATGGCCCACGTTCACCAGTGAACTGTTCAGTGAGTTCATGCAGCAGAATGGCATTCATCACATTTGGACGGCCCCTTTCCACCCAGACTCAAATGGTTTGGCTGAGCGGGCTGTTCAGACAGTGAAGGAAGGCCTGAAGTGGATGACAGGGGACCCCCTTAGCATGCGGCTTTCACGTTTCCTGTTTAAATACCGCCTCAGGCCACAGACTACGACTGCCCGCACTCCAGTAAAGATGCTGATGGGGCGTAGGCCCAAGTCAAGATTGGACCTGCTGCGCCCGGACATGAAGGCGAAAGTGGAGAGAAAGCAGGAAAAGCAGAAGGAGGACATGATCAACATGCACGAGAGAGACAGTTAAAACCGGATGACAATATCTATGTGAGAAACAATCAGCAATGGCTGCCTGGGGTTATTCTTAAGCAGAGTGGTCAGTCTCCTATGTTGTTAAGCTGACTGATGGAAGTGTTTTCCGCAGACATCAGGACCATGTGCGCCTGCAACATGATACCGGCTCAGAGGCTGACAGTTCCATGGAGTTTCCAATTGTGAGACAGACTACTGTGGGAGCATGTCCACCAGTGACTTTGCCGGAGAGAGAGAGACACTTGCAGAGGGGTCGGGGTCCCCTGAAGAGAATGGACATTCTCACGCAGACACACAGACCCCTCTCATGCCCTCTATGCCAGATCCACCCAAAACACCCTCACCAGCGGTGCCTGCTGGGTCACTGGGGATAGTGCGCAGATCACAGTGCACTCGTAAACCTCCTGACAGGCTGAATGTTTGCCTGGACGTTTTTTTTTTGTTAGACTGAGTGTTGAATCTGCCACATTTTTCAGGTGTTTTGTATTGGTAAACTGTTGCTGAGACACTAGTATAAGTTTCAGGGGTACGCAAGCTAATGACACCACTGTTTTTTGTTTCCCAGTTCTTTTACATTTGGGGAGTGTTGGAATTTAAAGGGGGAGAAGTGTTGTAATGTGAGCATTATAAAAATAAGTTAATACTAATTAGGATAATGGTAATATAGCAATACTCCCGCTAGGGGAAGCTGTTTGTAAAGAGAGACTAGTTCCGGGGTTGGGGGGTTTTACTTCATTTTTTCCAGTGTGCATGTGTGTAGCTTCTCTGCCATGCAGCACGGTTCAGTGGAAGCCTCTGTATGTAAATATTGGATTTGCCGTCCCAGAAAAAGTTGTTCTTTCGGCATGCAGTTGTCGAGTGGTCCTTTTTCAAAGTAGAAGTTACCACACCAGCCATTATCAATACTCTTCAGAGATTGCCTGCCTGGCGTCAGTGGTCACATAACCAGGACTTGTGATCTGCACCAGCTGCTCGTACAACCATCCACCACCTGATCCCATGGCTTCACATGACCCTGATCAGGGGGCTAAGCAGGTGCTACACTCTGCCCAAGGGTGACCTGCAGGCCAGCAGAGGGAAGGAGCGTCTTACACCTGCTTTGGTAGAGACATGTCTCCACACCGCCACTCAATTTAGTTTTAAAAAGTAGCAAAAAGTCTTAGAGGTCTATAAGGCAAATGCTGGGAAATATGTCTAGCTCGATAGTCATCTTGGTTGACACATCACAGATGGGCGAAAGGGCCTCTTTCCCTGATCTAAGACTCAATGAATGGCTTCATAACCAAATCTTCCACTGTAGAGGAAGACATGGCAGAAGTTATGGTAAAGATTGGCAATACAAAAGTCCAGGTGCAACGTACAGAAGGCCATTGTGAAAATGAATAGGCAATTCCATATGAAGCTAGAGACAGAATTGGATGCGTGACACCTCTGGCCCAGTTTGCATGCCATTACTTCCTATAAGGCAAAATCGAACAGCATAAATGGCAACACACATAAAAGTTGCTGGTGAACGCAGCAGGCCAGGCAGCATCTATAGGAAGAGGTACAGTCGACGTTTCGGGCTGAGGCCCTTCGTCAGGACTAATGGAAAGAAGAGATAGTAAGAGATTTGAAAGTGGGAGGGGGAGGGGGAGACCGGAAATGATAGGAGAAGACAGGAGGGGGAGAGATGGAGTCGAGAGCTGGACAGTTGATTGGCAAAAGGGATATGAGAGGATCATGGGATGGACGGGAGGCCTAGGAGAAAGAAAGGGGGAGAGGGGAAGCCCAGAGGATGGGCAAGGAGTATAGTGAGAGGGACAGAAGGAGAAAAAGGAGAGAGAGAAAAAAATTAATAATAATAAAAGACAAATAAATAACGGATAGGGTATGAAGGGGAGGTGGGGCATTAACGGAAGTTAGAGGAGTCAATGTTCATGCCATCAGGTTGGAGGCTACCCAGACGGAATATAAGGTGTTGTTCCTCCAACCTGAGTGTGGCTTCATCTTGACAGTAGAGGAGGCCGTGGATAGACATATCAGAATGGGAATTTTGATGGAAATTCACCAGCAATTTTTGTGAGTGTTGCTTGAAATTCCAGCATCTGCAGATTTCCTCGTGTTTGCAAGCATAAATGGCAGTGATGTTTCACTTCCTGATCTCACTGCCTTTTATACAGGCTTTGAAAGGGAGAATGAAACTCTACCTGTGTGCATCCAAATACCATTTGGTGATGCTGTGATCTCTGTCTCAGAGGCTGATGTCAGAACATCCTTCAAGAACTGAACGCTCATAAGTTGTCAGACCCTGAGAGTGTAACTGGCCGGGTACTGAAAATTTGTACCAATCAACTGGCTGGAGTGTTCAAGGGCATCCCCAACAGCTGCTTTATGAAGTTTCCACCTGCTTCAGAAGGGCAGCAATCATACCAGTGACCAAGAAGAGCAGGGTGAGTTGTGTCAACGATTTTGACCAAGACCCTTTGCCAGCACTGGAGAAGAAGGGGGAAGAAACTAGAATAAGAAGGTAGAGGGGAAGGAATACCCACTGGTAAGAGAGAGGGAAGGGAGGTGGCTGAGGAACGGAGGAGGGATGAAGTGAGAAGCCGGGAAGTGGTAGATAGAAAAGGTTAAGGGCTGAAGAAGAAGGAATCTGATAAGTGAGGAGAGTGGACCATGGGAGAAAGGGAAGGAGAAGGGGTATCAGAAGGAGGTGAAAGGGAGATGAGGAGAAGAGAAGGAATAAGAAGGGAGCCAGAATGGGGAATGGAAAAAGAGAGAAAGGACGAGGGGAGAAATTACCAGAAGCTAGAGAAATCGATGTTCATGCCATCAGGTTGGACAAAACATGAGTTGTTGCTCCTTCAAACTGAGAGTAGCTTTACTGTGGCAGTGGAAGAGACCATGGACTGACAAGTTGGAATGGGAATGGAATTTGATATTAAAATTGTTGGCCACTTGGAAATCCTGCTTGTTGTGGATGGAGTGAAGGTGCTAAACAAATCTGTCTCCAATCTGCATCAGATCTCACCGATGTAGACGAGGCCACACTGGGAGCACTGGATAAAGTAGATGACCCCACAGCCTTGCAAAGAAACTGTTACCTCACTTGGAAGGACAGTTTGGGGATCTGAATGGTGGTGAGGGAATAGGTGAAGGGGCAGGTGCAGGGCTTGAAGGGTTAAGTAGCTGAAGGAAGATCAGTGGGAAATGATGAATGGAAGAGGGAGTCCCTGCAAAAATCCTATCACTTCCCAGCTTCTCACTTCATCCCCTCCCACCTTCCCCCTGACATGGCTTCACCTATCACCTGTCAGCTTGTACTACTTCCCCTCCCCACATTCTTACTTTGGCTTCTTCCCCCTTCCTTTCCAGTCCTGATGAAGGGTCTCAGCCTGAAACGTTCCCTGTTAATTCGTCTCCTTAGATGCTTCCTGATCTGCTGAGTTCGTCCAGCATTTTGTGTGTGTTAAAGTTCAAAATTCAAAAGTAAATTTCTTACCAAAGTACATATATGTTACCATATACAACCCCGAGATTCATTATTTTGCAGGCATTCACAGTAAATACAAGAAACACAATAGAATCAATGAAAGACCACGCACAACAGGACAGACAAACAAACCTATATGCAGGAGACAACAAAGTGCACAAATACAAAAAGAAAGAGAAAAAGAGAAATACTGATTATTATAATAATAATAAATAAGCAACAAATACTGAAAACATAAGATGAAGAGCCTTGAAAGTGAGTCCACAAGTTGTGGGAGCAGTTTGGTGATGGAGTGGTGAAGTTGAGTGAAGTTATCCACTTTGGTTCAAGAGTGTGATTGTTGAGGAGTAGCAACTGTTTCTGAATTTGGGTATGTGGGTCCTGCGGCTCCTGTATTTCTTTCCTGATGACAGCAGCGAGAAGAAAGCATGTCTTGGGTAGTGGGGATCCCTGATGATGGATGCTGCTTTCTTGCGACAGCTCTCCATGTAGATGTGCTCAATCGTGGGGAAGGCTTTATCTATGATGGGCTGGATTGTATCAAATACTTTTTGTATGCTTTTCCATTCAAGGGCATTGGTGCTTCCATATCAGGCTGTGATGCAATCGGTCAATATATTCTCCACCACACATCTATAGAAGTTTGTCAAAGTTTTAGATGACATGCCAATTCTTCACAAACTTCTAAGAAAGAAGAGGCACTTTCATCGTAATGGCACTTACTTGCTGGATCCAGAATGGACCCTCCAGAATGATACCGCTGAGAAATATAAAGTTGCTGACTCTCTCCACCTCTGATCCCCTTATGAGGACTGGCTCATGGACCTTTAGTTTCCTTCTCCTGAAGTCAATAATCAGCTCCTCGGTCTTGCTGACATTGAGTGAGAGGTTGTTGTTATGGCACCATGCAGCCTGATTTTCAATCTCCCTCCTATATGCTGAAATATTAAATACAATAGACAAAGTGCTTGTATATTTCACATTCCCTTTAACATCAACATGTTCACTGGAAAATTTACTGGAGATGGCGACTATGTAAAAGAGTGAAACAAAAGTGTTTGGGCATTGATAGGGATAACAGCTGCCAGTTTGGCACCATCAAAGTCCCAAGAATATTGGATTATTGATGTTCCATTGCATAGAGCTTCGGGAAAAAGGAAATTGCTGGGAAAAGTTTAAAAAAGAAATCTTGAGGAGGGCATTGTAAAAAGTTTTCAAAAAAGTTGCAGGAGAAATATGTGTTAATAAGGATTTTAAAAGAAGGAATGAAAGAGTTCAGCCAGGAAGAAGGAAAAAGGAGGTGACAAACAAGAGAAAATCTGCAGATGCTGGAAATCCGAGCAACACACACAAAATGCTGGGGGAACTCAGCAGGCCAGGCAGCATCGATGGAAAAGAGTACAGTCGACCTTTCAGGTCCTGAGGAAAGGTCTCGTCCTGAAACGTCGACTGTACTATTTTCCATAGAAGCTGCCTGGCCTGCTGAGTTCCTCCAGTATTTTGTGTGCGAATGGAAGTGAGGTGTTTTAGAGGAATAAGTAGATGAAATACAACATCACTGCGACAAATGGCATGGAGAACTGGAGAGTCAGCAGGAAGAAAGTAACAAATTTCAGGAGCTCCATGGTTTGGAAATGGCCTTCCAAGTGCTGTGAAATAAAGAATTTGGAGCATGTGTCAAATACTGTGTGAGGGAGGGATTAAATGACTGTAGCAGATGTCACTGAGTCAGCAAAGTGAGATCTGGACTAAAATAGGGCTGTGGAGAAAGGAAATGTCTTAGACACAAGGTGGAAAACGCTGGAAGAGTATGCAGTGGAAGGCGAAGGGGAACGTGTGGAGTGAAGAGTACCAGTCTTAGTATGGCGCATAGCACAGCACCTACAGATAAGGAAAAGAAGGCGGAATCAGCTAATCGTGAACCTTGAACTCTCTCACAGTGCAAGAAAATCTGGAAAGCGTTGGATGGGCAGTAAATGTGGAAGGTCACAATTTATCTTCAGAGACAATAACCTCAATGCTGGGTTTTGATTGGCTGAGAAGCATCTGTTGTTTACTTTTGATTGGTTAGTGTTGATTGGATTATCCCAAGACAGTAAGTGTGCCCACGTTATGTAGAGTCATAGAATAATTCAGCATGAAAACAGGTCCCACAGTCCAACTGGAGGATGCTGACCACAGTATCCTCCCTGCTTGTCCCAGTTGTTCATATTCGGCCCATAACACTCTAAGCCCATCCCCTCCATGTATCCATCCAAATGCTTCTTAAATTTTGCCATTGTTCCCACCTCAACCTCTTCTTCTGGCAGCTCATTCCAGGTACTCACTTCCCTCCATGCAAAGCAGTTACCTCTCAGATCTCTGCCCTCTTATCTCACATTTGTGCCCTCCAGATTTGCTATGCCCCCCAACCCTGGGGAGATGTTATGACTGTCCACCTTATCTATATCCCTCATGATTTTATAAACTTCTATGATGTTAGCTCCCATTCTCCTACATTCCAAGGAATAAAGATTGGAAAGGCCACCTTCTTCCTAGAACGCAAGCCATCTGGCCCAGGCAGCCTCCTTGTGTACCCTCTCCAGCTTGACAATAGCTTTCCTACAACAAGGTGACCAAAACTGTGCACAATGCTCGAAGTTCAGTCTCACCAGTGACTTAGATAACTGCAACATTATGTTCCTCTTCCTGAACACTGAGTGATGAAGCCAGCATAGGTGCCTTCTTCATCACCCTGTCTATGTGTGCAGCCACTTTCAATGAATGGTGCACTGGTACTCCCAGGTTCCTCTGTTCAAAAGCACTTGGTAGTGCCCTGCCATTCACTCAACAAGTCCTAACCTGGTCTGAATGTCTAAAGTTTATCAGTGAGCATTTATCTAAGTTAAAATTCATTTGCCATTCCTCAGCCCATCTTCCTAACTGATGGAGATTTCTTTGTAATTCATTGTAACCCATTTCACTGGGAAAGATAGCGTGAACAGTTCTGACAGACATGGGCGACTTCTTCCAGTTCATCCACAAAACAGCTTATTCTTGTTCTTTGTTCTTTGTCTTTTGTTCCTTCACAAACTGGTTGGGGTTCTGTTGGAGTCTGTAACCTACAGGTCAAACTGCGGTTTCCAAGTGGTGGGCTTCCAGTCCGGCTATGCGGCCTGGTGGTTCGCTATCTCCTGGAAAGGCCTGGAAGATGTTCACCTTTGGGGGGAGGGTGACAACTCACTTTCTCATGGATTTTGCTGACTAACGTGTCCGGAGGGACTGAAACATCAGAACAGTGGCTGCTCGTTGTTGCAGGAACAACGCGGGAGAGGGGGAAGGAGAGACAACGTCCAACGATGTTAATTGCTGTTCTAGCTGATGCAGATTATGTCACTAACACCACCATGTCAGCATTGAGGCATAACATAACACGTGTTGAAGTAGCTGGTTCTGCTCCAGGTGGGCAAGTAGGGTCACCATGCTAATGATGCCTATAATTTTGAGTCAGTATCAGGAAATGAAGAAGAGTTCTAACAAATATCCCAGTGGAAGCAAGGGTCTGCATCAGGCACGATGGGCTGAGTGGCCTACTTCTGCTCCTGTTGGCCATATTTCTGAATCAAACTGGTGAGGAGTCTGAACTTTTACAATTTCTGCTTACCTGGTATACTGCACATATCATCTGTGCACCTCCACCCCGCCTAACCTACACAGCCCCCAAATCTTATCCCATTAAACCTAACAGCTATTTCGGACCTGGGGAGTCTCCCGAGGAAATGAGATGATTACACACGACATTCCTACAAAATGGCTGCAAGGTGAAGGAAATCAATTGATCCCTTAAAAGGACCTATGGCAAAACCAGGAAACCTAACAACGAGGAGGAATCCGCCACTACTGCCTGTCTTCCCTATAATTCCACGGTTTCTGAAAGGATCGCCAGGATCCTGAAGAAATACTGGATTAATACCATCCACAAACCCATAAGGAAGCTCAAAGCACATCTTATGTGGGTCAGAGATGACCTGGGACTCAGGTCGGCTGACATTTACAGGATTCCCTGTGAATGCGGAGCTGTGTGTATCGGCCAGATGGGATGCACAATGGAAACCCACATCTAGGAGCACAGAGGGTGTATCCATTGGGTTACCCGGAGAAATCAGCAATAGCAGAACATTGCATTTGCAATGGCCATAGGACTGACTGACGGCACAAAACTACTGTGCCGCACCAGTGGCTTTTGGGACCACCTAGTGAAGGGAGCCACTGAAGTAAAACTAGAAGAAAGAATTTTAACAAAGACAAAGGTCTTGCTCCAAGTAAGAACTGGAATTCGATTGTAAACTAGGTGGGAAAGCAAAAACCTGATTGGGTGAGGACTAACCAATCAGGAGGAATGGTTGACAAAGGTCTAAATACCACTGGACTTGACATGCCCAGGCATCATCCCTAATGAAGATGGCAAAGTTTGTCAATGAATTGTTGGTTATAATCAAAAGGTGGGAGGAGAGAGAGCAGCGCGCCGCGTGTGCGCAGCCCTCCGGTGAAAAATGATATCATATCCGTTAAATAGGGGCCATAGACAATTCTGATTTGATGGAGACAGACGTGAAAGCACAGAGAAACATCTGGAGAAATTTCTGAAACACCAGTTCGCTGCTGTTGTTACTGCGTGGTCAGGAATCTTCCGGAGGGAAGGCCGCAAAATCCCTGGCTTTGCCTGCTGTTGGCAACTGAGATTGAGGTCGAATCGTTTGGACAGAGATGGCACTCAGTACTCAGTGTCAGAGAGCTGATCGGAGGCTCGAAGTTTTCGGGTGACTCAGAGTCAGACTGTGGTCGGGCATGGCAGGGAGAGCTTTTCTTCCTTCTCCCGTCTGCATGAGATGTGGGACACTTGAGAGACTTTGAACGTTTTACTGTGCTCATGGACTGTTCTTCATCAAGTTATGGTATTGTTGCACTGTTGTAACTATATGTTATAATTATGTGGTTTTGTCAGTTTTTCAGTCTTGGTCTGTCCTGTGTTTTGTGATATCACACTGGAGGAAATATTGAATCATTTCTTAATGCATGCATTACTAAATGACAATAAAAGAGGACTGCGTGTCTTCATAATCTAATCTAATCTACTAGTCTCGACACCATCATCATCATAATGGTGTCGAGGTCTTCACTGACGACAACAATGGACGAACAACAACAATAATCAATATCTGTACCCGGCTGGAAGCCTGAGAAGACTGTATTCACTCACGGATTTTCTTTTATGATCTCCATCTGGCATGTTTAGAGTTAAGGACATTGAAAATGTAGGTCACTCCCTTGTCTCTTTTTCTGGTGCATTGATGGCTGAATTGGTGCTGCTTCCTTCACTCGTGTAGAAGTAGAAAATTTCATCAATTTTTCTGCCAGTTTCCACCCTTTCTTCACTTTCACACAGTCCACCTCCCATTTCTGTGTCTCTCCATGCCCACCTCAGAAGACAGGTCAGCCACAAACATCCATTACAATCCCATGTCTTTCTTGACTAACTTCTTACCAGTGGTGTGTGACTGTGTTACCGGTGGTTACCGCCCCTCATTCCATAAATGTGCTATGCTAGAGGTAAGCGATAGTTGTGATTGCAGTTGACTGAATGGCAAATCAAGCTGGTGAGGGATTCAGTTATCATAGTCTGTTTTAGAATGAAGAATAAAGGTAAATGGAAACCTGTTTGCTGTTTGTTGGGTGCTAGAAATTAAATTAAAATGATCTCTGGAATATATCAATCGTGCATAAATAGGTGGTCAACAAACAGCTGAAGGACCGATGTGGGAAAGAGGGTCTGATATCACTGGGACTCTAATGCCACTACCAGGACTGGAAGGAAGTGTACCGTTGGAAAACCTGAAAAGGAGACACGAGGGGTACAGGTGCAGGGTCTTAACCTGAAATATCGTCTTTCCTTTTGCCTCCACAGATGCTGCCTGACCCGTTGAGTACCTCCAGCAGCTTGTTGTTTGCTCCACCGGAAGTGCATTGAGAGAAAGATCATCAGAATATGGACAGAGAGGCTGGTCTAAGTAACTATAGAGCAGGAGTGGGCAGATTTCAGAAATAAATTCAGTTCAGAAGATTATAAAAGAAATTAATAATCCCTGCCCCCCACCTCCATCTTCTCTCCTACTGAAGCTAGTTTGCATCTTTCTTTCCCAGTTCTGATGAAGCGTGACAGATTATGATAACTACCTGTATGACAGCCCTAGTGAAGCTTCAGGTAGCTGGTCTCTCACAGTAATGCTCAGCCTAGTGACTATCTCTTGAGGCAACCTGCTGTCATGCCCAGAATTGTACCGGCTACAATGTTCATCACGGGACTTAGCTGTCATAGAGCGCAGAAACAGGCCCTTTGACCTGCACTTGAACCATAACCCTCCATACCCTTCCCATCCATGTACCTATCCAAACTTCTCTCCAATGTTGTAACTGAACACACATCCACCACTTCCACTGGCAGCTGGTTCCACGCTCTCACCATCTGGTCCAGATCCCACTATAAGCTGTGATTGTCTTCATTACTGTCGAATATGTCACCAACCTTAGTGTCATCTGTAAATTTGCTGTAGTGACTTTGAAGGTATTCAGCCGTTGTGACTGACTTCAAAGTACATTCATTATCAATGTGTTTATAAATTGTATGTCTTTGAGATTCATCTGCTTGCAGTCGCCCACAGCAAGAATCTCAAAATAACCCAATTAAAACAACAAGGGCAGCACCCAATGCACAGAGACAGAAAAAAAAACATGAATCACGAAATACTAAAAGCATTCCGAACCAAATTGAGTCCACAGACCTGGATCACGGATCAGCTGGGGTAGGCCCGTAGCCTGGGTCTCAGTTCATTACTCGCAGGCATGAGGCCTGGGGCAGTCTCAGCCTCAGCCCCGGCCCCGTGGAGAGGGGAGCAAATGTTGCTGAAGAGCAAATGGAAGCAGCCTAACCCTTGCCTCGGGTTACGACACCCTGCCTTTTTTCAGTCTAACTGGGTCGGTGTTTATAACTTCCCAACACCAGGTGGTGCCCTGCACTAGGACCTGCGCCCTGCCGCCCGGCTACGCTTCCAGTCTGTACCCCGGCACCCAGCCTATGGCCACTCTCGGACCTATCCAAATCGGCATAGCGCTTAGATCGATGCAACCTCAGTCTCGGTTTAGGTGTACGGGCTCCGGAACCCCTCCACACCGACTCCCCTCTGCTTTGCTCAGTCTGACTACGTCTCCGTCTCGAACATGCATCGTACCCGCACGGCTCAACCCTCGAGTCAGCCTCGCCTTCGCTTGCCTGTTCATTGTTTGTGTTTGATGGTTTACCTCAGGAGAAGTGTTATTACTGAAGTATTTACTGGTATTTCTTATCTTCCGAACCACCAGTCAGCTTTCACCCAACTCTGGTAGCGCCATGTTAAACCAGGTAAAATACAGTACAGTAAGTTCAGTAACATTAATGGTAATGTGGGATAGCACTCAATGAGATAACTTGGAGCTACGTTCCCTGAAGTAACTGACATTGATACATTTTGTCATGCTGCGCTGTGTTTAACATCAGGCACACTAATATTACTGGATGCAAACACGAGGAAATCTGCAGATGCTGGAATTTCAAGCAACACACACAAAATGCTGGTGAACGCAGCAGGCCAGGCAGCATCTCTAGGAAGAGGTACGGTTGATGTTTCGGGCCAAAACCCTTCGTCAGGACTAACTGAAAGAAGAGATAGTAAAAGATTTGAAACTGGGAGGGGGAGGGGGAGATCCAAAATGAAGTCAATTGACTTCTCTAACTTCCGTTAATGCCCCACCTCCCCTTCATACCCCATCCATTATTTATTTATTAGTATTATATATTTTTTTCTCTCGCTTTTTCTCCCTCTGTCCCTCTCACTATACCCCTTGCCTCTGGGCTTTTCCCCCCGCCCTTTTCTTTCTCCCTAGGCCTCCTGTCCCACGATCCTCTCATATCCCTTTTGCCAATCACCTGTCCAGCTCTTGGCTCCATCCCTCCCCCTCCTGTCTTCTCCTAGCATTTCAGATCTCCCCCTCCCCCCCCACTTTCAAATCTCTTACTAGCTCTTCCTTCAGTTAGTCCTGACGAAGGGTCTTGGCCTGAAACGTCGACTGTACCTCTTCCTAGAGATGCTGCCCGGCCTGCTGTGTTCACCAGCAACTTTGGTATTTGACTGCTACTCTTGTCCGTTAGCAACCCTACGCACCCGCACCCCCCACCCCACCGGGTCAGCTGGTCTGCAAGAATATTGTCGATATTAAACCGGTCCGCAGTGCAAAAAAGGTTGGGGACCCCTGATTTAGACTGTGTGCTAGCAGATGAGATTTACAGGGAATGAAGGGATTTAGACTGTGTCCAGGCAGATGAGATTTACAGGGAATGAAGGGTGTGAGGGGATCCTGGAGTGCCCTTATTAACTGTTTGAAGAGAGACAGAGAGAGACATTCATCATTGATGGTTTGTTTGGAAAGGAGAGAGAGAGATGAAGATTAACAGTGGACTGTCACTTTAAGACATTGGAAGTAACTTTGGATTTCTACTGAGTTTGGAGTCGGAGACAGCACCAAGCAGCTTGAAGGTTGCTATGGTGACCAAAGGCAGATTGTTGATGTTACTTTCAAGGACTTGTTGCCTGCTTGCACTCCTTTACAGACAAAGGAAGGAGGGACTCTTTGAATGACAGGTGATGCTCAGCCTGGTGAAATAAATGAGAGGTCAGATGATACAGACCTCAGACACATGATCTGGACACTGAATGAGCATTGCTGTGCCCGCAGAGAAAGTGGATTTTTGGAGGATCGATCAGGTGGATCAATCCAAATTGCTATTCCATCGGTGAAGAAGGGGTTAACTGGTGGGGAGTTGTCTATGTGTCCACCCTTGCCGGGGTGATAGCTCCACCACAGGAAAACCGGTCCCCCTGGTTTAAGTCACAGTCGGTGACTTATAAAGGATCTCGGAGGACAACGAGAAGATCGACGGCATCAGCTCACCTGAAGACTCAACTCACTCTCTCTCTCTCTCCATCACTACTCAACTAAATACCACGAACTGAACTGAACTGAACCTTAATCACCATCGTAAGACCGTATCTTTTTACCTCTAGACTTAAAGAAGCTTGGTTTTTTCATACATATATATTCCACACTTACTTTTATATATAATCATTGCTAACCTGTGTGATTTATTTACTTCGATATTACTGTATTGCGTAGTTACTAATAGTATTAGTTTATAGCAATGCGAGACTCCAAAGTGCTCTCTATTTCTGCTGATTTCTTTATCCCCATCACGGGGTATGTGACAAGGGATTTAGACTGTGTGCTGCCAGATGAGATTTACAGGGAATGAAGGGATTTAGACTGTGTGCTGGCAGATGAGATTTACAGGGAATGAAGGGATTTAGACTGTGTGCTGGCAGATGAGATTTACAGGGAATGTAGGGATTTAGACTGTGTGCTGGCAGATGAGATTTACAGGGAATGAAGGGATTTAGACTGTGTCCAGGCAGATGAAATTTACAAGGAATGAAGGGATTTTGACTGTGTGCTGGCAGATGAGATTTACAGGGAGTGAAGGATTAAATTCCTTAAGCCTTAAATTCTCATAAGGCATGCTCCCCAATCCAGGCAACATCCTTGTAAATCTCCTCTGCACTCTTTCTATGGTTTCCACATCCTTCCTGTAGTGAGGCAACCAGAACTAAGCACAGTACTGTACTCCAAGTGGGGTCTGACCAGGGTCCTATATAGCTGCAACATTACTTCTCGGCTCCTAAACTCAGTCCCGTGGTTGATGAAGGCCAATGCACCGTATGTATTCTTAACCACAGAGTCAACTTGCGCAGCGGCGTTAAGTGTCCTATGGACTCTGACCCCAAGATCCCTCTGATCCTCCACCCTACCAAGGTTCTGATCATTTATACTATATTCTGCCATCATATTTGACCTACCAAAATGAACCACCTCGCACTTATCTGGGTTGAACTCCATCTGCCACCTCTCAGCCCAGTTTTACATCCCATCAATGTCCCGCTGTAACCCCTGACAGCTCTCCACACTATTCACAACACCCCCAACCTTTGTGTCATCAGCAACTTTACTAACCTATCTCTCCACTTCCTCATCCAGGTCATTTATAAAAATCACTAAGAGTAGGAGTCCCAGAACAGATCCCTGAGGCACACCACTGGTCACCGATCTCCATGCAGAATATAACCCATCCTACAAACCCTCTTTGCCTTCTGTAGGCAAGCCAGTTCTGGATCCACAAAGTAATGTCCCCTTAGATCCCATGCCACCTTACTTTCTCAATAAGCCTTGCATGGGGTACCTTATCAAATGCCTTGCTGAATCCATTGTTGCATACCTCATGGATATGTTGTGACTGTCTTATGACCATGATGTCATTGAGTATCTTATGAGCATGAGGTGATGGTGGGGTGATGTAATTTTCCCACCAGTATGAGGTCATGTGATGACATGTTCACCACGGGTATAAAAGGGAGACTCCTGGAGTGACACAGTTAGTTTTTAAGTTTAGTTTGTTATTTAATTCGTCAGATACTCCGTTATGCTGCATATTCGGCTTATGACGCAGTTTCATCTTAAAATGGAGTTCTACTTTCTATTGTAAGTAGTATTGGAGAGTGAAGACCTTACCAAAGTACAGGAATTTGCCAAGTCGAGTAAAGCTGATATCGTTCGGTGGTTTTGGAGAGGATCGACCTTTATTGAATTTTTGTTCAAGAAAAAATGACCTAAGGCAGGAAGGATTGCGCAGTGTCTATTCTCCAGAGGAAAAGGTCAGTTCCTTTAAACCGTTTTATTTCCGTCATCGTGAATCCTGCGGACAAGGCAGGTTCTGGCTGGGATCAGTAGTAGTGTCACGTCTTCAAGGAATTCTTTACTTCAGAAAAGTCTCTCCTAATTGACTGTATAAATCTCTTGGACTTTCGAATTTACCATTCTAAGAACTGTGTTCGAATTTACCACTTTAAGAACTGTTTCCGCATTCACCCTTTTAAGAGCTGTTCCAGAGTTGCCGTATAGCAGTTAACTTCCAGTTAAATTAGTCGTTTGAATGTTTTTCACTATTGTTGAGCAGAGTTTAATAAATGTTTGTTTGTCTTTATAGAACCTGACTCAATCGATATTCATTGCTGCCGGTCACATAACACCATATACACTACATCTACTGCTCTACTTTCATCAATATGTTTAGTCACATCCTCAAAAAATTCAATCAGGCTCTTAAGGCACAACCTGCCTTTGACAAAGCCATGCTGACTATTCCTAATCATATTATGCCTCTCCGAATGTTCATAAATCCTGTCTCTCAGGATCTTCTTCATCAATTTATCAAGCACTGAAGTAAGACTCACTGGTTTATAATTTCCTGGGCTATCTCTACTCACTTTCTTGAATAAGGGAACAACATCCACAACCCTACAATCCTCCGGAACC
Organism: Mobula birostris; assembly: GCF_030028105.1. NCBI lineage: Eukaryota > Metazoa > Chordata > Chondrichthyes > Myliobatiformes > Myliobatidae > Mobula > Mobula birostris. The sequence goes on from NC_092372.1 coordinate 120,067,344, forward strand.
TCTCACGTCCCCATTGATGATGCAAAGATCATCGCCAGAGGCTCAGCAATATCCTCCCTCACTTCCCACAGTAGCCTGGGGTACATATAATCTGGTCCCGGTGACTTATCCAACTTGATGCTCTCCGAAAGCTCCTGCACATCTTCTTTCTTAATATCTATACGCTCAATCTTTTCAATCTGCTGCAATTCATCCTTACAATTGCCAAGATCCTTTTCCATAGTGAATACTGAAGCAAAGTATTCACTAAGTACCTCTGCTTTCTCCCTCGGTTCCATACACACTTTTCCACTCTCACACTTGATTGGTCCTATTCTCTCACATCTTATCGTCTTGCTGTTCACATACTTGTAGAATACCTTGGGGTTTTCCTTAATCCTGCCCACCAAGGCCTTCTCATGGCCCCTTCTGGCGCTCCCAATTTCATTCTTAAGCTCCTTCCTGCTGGTCTTATAATCTTCTAGATCTCTACTCTATCATTACCTAGTTTTTTGAACCTTTCGTAAGCTCTTCATTTCTTTACCACAGCCTTTGTACACCCTGGTTCCTGTACCCTACCATCCTTTCCCTGTCTCATTGGAACGTACCTATGCAGAACTCCCCATAAGTATCCCTTGAATATTTGCCACATTTCTTCCGTACATTTCCCTGAGAACATCTGTTCCCATTTATACTTCCAAGTTCCTGCCTGATAGCCTCATATTTCCCCTTACTCCAGTTAAACACTTTCCTAACTTACCTGTTCCTATCCCTCTCCAGTGCTTTGGTAAAGGAGATAGAATTGTGCTCACTATCTCCAAAATGCTCTCCCAGTGAGAGACCTGACACCTGACCAGGTTCATTTCCAAATACCAGATGAAGTACAGTCTCTCCCCTTGCAGGTGTATCTAAATATTGTGTCAAGAAGCCTTCCTGAACACACCTAACAAACTCCACCCCATCTAAACCCCTTGCTCTAGGGAGATGCCAATCAATATTTGGGAAATTAAAATCTTCCACCATGACAACCCTGTTATTATTACACCCTTCCAGAACCTGTCTCCCTATCCGCTCTTTGATGTCCCTGGTACTATTGGGAGGTCTATAAAAAACACCCAGTAGAGTTATTGTCCCCTTCCTTCTACCGACTTGCACAACCATATACTTCGCTATACTGTAGTCCATCTGCCACTTTGCCAGATGTTTTAATCTCTCTAAGTCCTTTTGCAGACTCCCTGCTTCCTACATTACCTGCCCCTCAACCTATCTTTGTATCGTCAACAAACCTGCCTATAAAACCATTTCTTTGTTGCCGATTAATACCCCTTCAGCTCATTTTCCAGCAGTCTGATATACACTCTCACCTCTCTCTTCCTCTTCATATATCTGAAAGAAACTTTTACCCTATTGGCTAGCTTACCCTCATATTTAATCTTATAATTAAAAAATTAGGAAATTTTTATTTGTCTTCTGTTGGTTTTCAAAATTTTCCCAATCTTCCAGTTTTCCACTAATTTTTGTTTCATATGGCTTTGTTGAAAGTAGAGTTCTATTCTGAGTGTATTCCACCAAACCCATTCCTGTACTTTCTATTCACCCCACTGTGCGTAGAGAGATTCATTTCCTATTCCACTGTACTTCATATTAATTGCATATTGTCTTAGTAAGTTTTCTGGTCATTTCAGAGTTGAGCACTTGGTATTTATTCCACTGCCCAATGTAATCCATTTACCTCAGCATTCTCGCTGGCATTCCATTTACTGCTCAATTTCATTAACCCTATAATGAAATCCCAATATCCCCATTATACAGTATATAAAACTTGGGTTAGGCTGCATATTATGTGTAAGTGTTCATTCCAAGGACGTGGAGGTTTTGGAGAAGTTGCAGAAGATGCTTACCAGGATGCTACCTGGATTAGAGTGTCTGAGCCATGAGGAGAGGACGGACATACTTGGATTGTTTTCTGTGGGGTGTTGGAGGCTGAGGGGAGACTTGGTAGGAGTCTATAAAATTATGAGAGCCATAGAGAGAGCAGACGGTCAGAATATTTCCCCAGGTTTGAAATGTCAAGTAGTGGATAATTTAAAGAAGCGTGGGACAGGTTTTCAATTCAGAAAGTGGCAGGTGCCTGGAGCAGACTACCAGGCCTTGTGGTGCAAGTGAACACCACGGCAGTGTTTAAGAGGTGTGGATAATGTAGAGCAGGAGTTCCCAGCCTTTTTTAATGCCATGGATCTCTGCCGTTAACCAAGGGTTGGGAACCCTGATGTAGAAGCAAGAGAAATTTAGTTTAATTCAGCATGTTGTTCAAATCAAACACTGTGGACCAAAGGGCCTGTTATCGTGGTGTACTGTGTGTGATTGCTCAATTAAACTCCGGCACACCATGAGTATTTTTTATTTATTAAAATTATTGTCTTTAGTAATAAAACAGCTGGCTTTGGAAACTGCATGATCTGCACCATTGTTCATAAGTTACACCATCAGCCATGGTCAGAGCTGGAGGTGTTCCTTCCCTCTGACTCACAATAGGGAGAGGAGTGTTTCGATTCCCCATCACTGTTAGGGTCCTGCTTGGAGATGGGAGACTTGTGAGACCTTCTGTCCCGCTGGGGCTCCTTGGTTAACTGAGGGGGGCTCTCCGGGTTGTGGCTGAGTAAGTCCTGGAGGTACTTGATGTACCTGACCGCAGCCCGCAGCGTCTCCACTTTGCTCAGGCGCTTCTCCGACAGTGGCCCCGGAAGGTGGTCGCGCAGCCTGGCGTAGCCCTCGTTCACACACTTAACCCTCTGCCTCTCCCTCTCATTCCTCTTTTGAATGAAGGCCGGCTCAAAGGGACAGTCATAAACGCCAAAGTGTCCATGGAACGGCATGTAGGGGAACACGCTGCTGTAAGTATCGTAGTAGGTGGACTCCAGGCTGGTTGGGTAGACCAGCAATGGGACGTGTACCAAACTGTCAGCATGGGGAAGGTGCTGACTGTGATGTGTGGATGGGTCAGCCACTAGTGGTACGCCCAGCTGCATGTAGTTAGAGGCACCCACTGCCCTGCTGTCTAGCAATGACCTGGGATAGTTACTGTTCATCCTGACTCTTTGATTAGAAGGCGAAGAAGCAATCCTACTGTTATAAAAAGCATTAAACTGATTGCTGGGTCACCTGATAGCACTGGCCCATTTGGGACCGGAGGTGGGATCAGCACCTTTCACTCGCTCCCCAGTCCTGGGACAGAAACCCACAAGTGACACATATCGCAGTCTCCTTCAGGCGAGTCCAGGCGATGAACTCCCTTCTAACTCCTCCACCCCCCCCCCAACTCTATCTGGGCCTTGAGCTTCACGCTGCAAATGAGTGGGTGGTGAAGCCGCAGGGGTCTCCCGTGCACCCGACGGAGGGAGCAGAAAGCCTGCTGATCTGCTGGAACTGAAAGGCTGAGGAAGGTCAGTCTGTTCAGGTGTCCTTTACCAACCCTAGAATGGAAAGGAACATATTATTGATTGTCAATAACTGTGCCGTTACTGTCAGTCATAAAATCACGTCTAACAAATCTCATAGAATTTTTTGAGGATGTAACTAGTAGAGTGGATAGGGGAGAACCAGTGGATGTGCTATATTTGGATTTTCAAAAGGCTTTTGACAAGGTCCCACACAGGAGATTAGTGTGCAAACTTAAAGCACACGGTATTGGGGGTAAGGTATTGATGTGGATAGAGAATTGGTTAGCAGACAGGAAGCAAAGAGTAGGAATAAACGGGACCTTTTCAGAATGGCAGGTGGTGACTAGTGGGGTACCGCAAGGCTCAGTGCTGGGACCCCAGTTGTTTACAATATATATTAATGACTTGGATGAGGGAATTAAATGCAGCATCTCCAAGTTTGCGGATGACACGAAGCTGGGTGGCAGTGTTAGCTGTGAGGAGGATGCTAAGAGGATGCAGAGTGACTTGGATAGGTTGGGTAAGTGGGCAAATTCATGGCAGATGCAATTTAATGTGGATAAATGTGAAGTTATCCACTTTGGTGGCAAAAATAGGAAAACAGATTATTATCTGAATGGTGGCCGATTTGGAAAAGGGGAGGTGCAATGAGACCTGGGTGTCATTATACACCAGTCATTGAAAGTGGGCATGCAGGTACAGCAGGCGGTGAAAAAGGCGAATGGTATGCTGGCATTTATAGCGAGAGGATTCGAGTACAGGAGCAGGGAGGTACTACTGCAGTTGTACAAGGCCTTGGTGAGACCACACCTGGAGTATTGTGTGCAGTTTTGGTCCCCTAATCTGAGGAAAGACATCCTTGCCATAGAGGGAGTACAAAGAATGTTCACCAGATTGATTCCTGGGATGGCAGGACTTTCATATGAAGAAAGACTGGATGAACTGGGCTTGTACTCATTGGAATTTAGAAGATTGAGGGGGGATCTTATTGAAACGTATAAAATCCTAAAGGGATTGGACAGGCTAGATGCAGGAAGATTGTTCCCGATGTTGGGGAAGTCCAGAACAAGGGGTCACAGTTTGAGGATAAAGGGGAAGCCTTTTAGGACCGAGATTAGGAAAAACTTCTTCACACAGAGAGTGGTGAATCTGTGGAATTCTCTGCCACAGGAAACAGTTGAGGCCGGTTCATTGGCTATATTTAAGAGGGAGTTAGATATGGCCCTTGTGGCTACGGGGATCAGGGGGTATGGAGGGAAGGCTGGGGCGGGGTTCTGGGTTGGATGATCAGCCATGATCATAATAAATGGCGGTGCAGGCTCGAAGGGCCGAATGGCCTACTCCTGCACCTATTTTCTATGTTTTCTATGTTTTCTATAACATAAGAGTCATGGAGAAATAACACTGAAACAGACTCCCTAATCCCACCCAAAACCATCGTTCTCTCCCCACTCTCTCGTCAACTCTGAGTTACAGGGGCCTTAGGAGCCACCTCACCAGGTTCAGGAACAGTTATTGCCCTTCACCCATCAGGTTCCTGAACAGCGTGGGTAAGTTCACCCACCTCACCCCACAGAGAAAGAATCTCAGGGTTCTAGGTGGTGACATGTATGTACTCTGATAAGATATTTTACTTTGAACTTTCAACTTATTCCATAACCTATGGATTCACTTTCAAGGACTGTACAACTCATGTTCACAGTATTATTTATTTGGTTATAACCATCTATCTATCTGGTTATTTTTGTACTTGCATGGATTGCCTTCTTTTGATGATTGCTTGTTTGTGAGTAGTTTTTCATTTATTCTGTTGTATTTCTTTGTTCCTATGAATGCCTGCAAGAAAATGAATCTCAGGTGACATATGCACACTTTGATAATAAATCTACTTTGAACTTTGAACTCTCAGCAGAATCTGCCTCTCACTTGCGCACCAGGAGAATTGACAGAGGCTAATCTGTGTATTTTTGGAACATGGGAGGAACTGGAGCACCCAGGCAGTCACAGGGAAAACATGCAAACTCCACATAGACAGTACCGAGGTCAGGATTGAACCCGCATCCCTGCTGCTGTGAGTCAGCAGGTCTGTCGGCTGTACCTCTGTGCCGACCAAGGACGTTTCATCCCCTTGATAGTAAATTTCGGATCAGACGACAGAGTGAGTTCAAATTACATTGCAGAAATGTGGATGCTTTCTTTTAAGTGTGCTATCGGTAAAAGTGACAACAATGAGTTAGGTTGCCATCAAACAGCGAGCCTGGGTTAAATAGAACATCAAGTCCGCAGCAATGTGCCTGATTTTCAACTAGCCATCGGGCTCGCCCTCCAAGTTGCACCTAACTACGCCCCCTCAAGTAAGTGCAATGGGCCCCATCCACATTTTTCTAATCAACATGAATACCCTCTTACCCTTACTCAGAGTCAGTCTGAAGACACGGTAATGGAAGAGCATTGCATAACATTCCCACGCTAGGAAACCATAGGAAATATGAGTTACTGCACTTGTCCATTTACTCACTGGTCCAAATGGCCTTCCAAACTGATTTGTGGCAGTGGTCCAGTCCCCTGTTTCTCACAGTTCCTAACACAGCCAAAGAGGCCATTTGGACCAGTGAGTCTATGCCGATTTGCAGAGCAACCCCATTAGTTCCAAACAACCTCACAATTTTTCCCCCTGTACTCTCTTTTCTCACATGTCTGTCAACGCTTCTAAACGTCTGGTTACTTACCTATGCACAGCAGGAGCTCATTAACTTAAACAGTATGTTTCTGGAGTGCTGGGGGAGACTTGGTACCCACAGGAAGCCCATGGCATCACGGGGGTAAAGTACCAGCTTGACATACAGGTCAGGATTGAATCCAGGTCATGGGAGCTGTGTGGCAACAGATCCAACTGAGGTTATGCATATGATGTGTGGGTGTTTATCATTCCCCTCAACAGTGAATGGCACAATGGCCCAGGAACAGTTCTTAAGATGGGCTCTGTATTGAAGGAGGGCCAGGGTCGAACTAAGTTCCTCATTGACAGAGAGGAAGGAGAAGAAAATCCCTGACAGGAGATATCCCTCCCTAATCCACCTTTAAATCCTGCGATATACCACCCAAATGTATGACATTTGGTTAGGAAGTGTCAGCTCCTGAGCTCCCTGACTGAGATATAAATTAGTGAGAATAGGTTGGTGCTCTGGTGTCAGAACAGGGAATTGAGGGAAGAAAAATTGCCTGCCAATTATTGGTAAGGCTTTATTTGGACTAGTGGATTCATTTCTGACCACTCTAGATTCTAAAACTGTCAGCCAAGGCTCAGTGGTGGCCCTCATAACTTCTACTTCAGATTCCATCCCAGAGACTGATGCACAGTCCTAGGGCCCCAGCAGTAATGGAATGATGCACTGACAGTGCAGTCCAGGGCCCCCAGTGGTAAAGGAATGGTACATCGAGAGTGCAGTCTAGGGCCCCAGTAATAATGGATTGGTGCATTGACAGTGCAGTCCAGGGGCTCCAGTATTGAAGAAATAGTAAATCTGTAGTACTACTTTGGGTGGCACCTTAAACCAAGATGCTTTAGCCTTCTCAGTTAACAAAATGTTTCAAGTCCCACAGTGCACTTATCCACATGGTGCATCCTGCTCCTGCCTCATCATACATTTCTTTGATTTCAAGCTCTAATTTCATTCAGAGGTGAACCAAGACCAGAACATGGAATGAGGTATTGGTGCTTGAAACAAAGCTGGGGAGCGGTACTAAGTATACATCGTCACTGAGACACTGAGATCCGTTACAGCAGAGGATGGAGTGTGGTCTTCCTGGATTGCTGAAAACTACAGCACAATAGGCAGTAGTTTGCCCAACTCGCAGTAATAGTTGGTCTGCAATATTCTTGAAAGCCAAGCAGGTTTTAAAAGACAGAAACTTTACTTATAATATTCCGCAGCTTCTTCTCTGAGGATTGTCACGTCGTGGTGGTGGAGAGGGATGTGGGCTCCTGAGTTTCTGAGAGCGATGCCATTTGGAGCTCGGCTCCTGCTAGGGTCATGCATGGCAGTAAGGTCAAAAGAGGAGCCTCCAGACAAAGAACGATCCAACCAAAACCTCAGTGGTCGAGGTGGCGAAAGATGATGGCACCCCAGAACAGCAGTGAAGACGGAGGAAACTGCTGCCGTGAAGAGTCGCTAGTCGTCTTGTGTTCCATGTCACTGAAAGCTGACCCTGATCTGTCAGGGACCGTGTGGTGGCTGCCCACGCATCAGCTTCCCCGTGATGAAGCCACACACAGGTGTTCTTCATTAAGGGAATAAGTCCTGAGGAGAACATCATGCTCGACTTAAGTGATTGCACTACTACTAATGTAATTACTGAATAGAGCAAAATGAAAGAATGTTTGTTTGATGAAGTATTTGTATCCAAAGCATTAACTGATAAATCATCTGAATATTTCCAACAACTGTTTCATTAAAAATATGCTACATGTAACAATTAAAGAAAGAATGGAAACATTCCATCATTATTATTCCCACAATACACTGTCTATCCTGGCTTAATGTAGGTTGGGTTTTTAATGGATTATTGATTAAGGATGTAATGGATGTGCAAACACCAAGTCAGAGACTGAAAACATTATTCTTTAACATACCAATGTGCTGAGCCAGTGCCTCCGATTTAAACCTATATTGAATAATTACAGTCCATTTTAAACACACGCTAAAGATACATTGACTGGGACAAGATTACTTTACGTTTATGAAGTATGGTGTTTTGAAGTTTGAAGTTTGCTGAAACCTTCGCTTTGGAAAGGAGACCATGTCTATCTGAACTGTGCCTATGAAGTGGATAACTCTTGGAAGTGGTTACAGGAATTATGTAGGTATTTAGTGGGTGTCTGGCCATTATGATATGAGCAGCATGTTAAGTTTGTCCAGTGTGTTATTGTACAAGATGCCACACTGCATCAACAGGGGACTCATCATGACCTTCTTAGTTCCACTTAGAAACAGCCTGCAATGCATAAAGGGAAGGTACATCGTGACTGTGGAGGTGAATCCGTGTATGATACATTGAAGAACGAGCAAACATGAGACAGACCTTTTTTTTTTGACTAACACTGAGAATTGTGGTGCAAGTTGTGAGGAAAAGGAGACACATCCTGTGTAAGATGTAAGATACACACTGGGAGATAGTCCTGACGCAGGGTCTCGGCCTGAAACATCTGTCCTGACGAAGGGTCTCGGCCTGAAACGTCGACTGTACCTCTTCCTAGAGATGCTGCCTGGCCTGCTGCGTTCACCAGCAACTTTGATGTGTGTTGCTGGGAGATAGTGGTAACTGGTTGAGGGATGTAGCTCCATTAACATCAATGCAACTTGGGAAGAAATCTAATGATCAGAAATGAGCAATCAAAGGAAGTGAGTCATCTTTTTTTTCAGATTATGAGAACACTCAGTCCTCTTTTATTGTCATTTAGAAATGCATACATGCATTAAGAAATGATACAATGTTTCTCTGGAGTGATATCACAGAAAACAAGACAAACCAAAGACTAACACTGACAGAACCACATAATTATAACATATAGTTACAGCAGTGCAAAGCAATACTATAATTTGATGAAGAACAAACAATGGACACGGTAAATAAAGTCTCAAATTCCCGAGTCAATCGACTCCCGAGTCCCCGATAGCAGGCGGCAAAAGGGAGAAACTCCCTTCCATAAACCTCCAGGCACCGTCAACTTGCCGATGCCTTGGAAGCAGCCGACCACAGCCGACACTGGGTCTGTCCGTCCAAAAACTTCGAGCCTCCAGCCAGCCCCTCCAATACAGCCTCCTGAGCGCCATCCCCTGCTGAGTGCCTTTGACCTAGCCCCGGCCGCTGAAACAAACAAAGCCGAGGATTCGGGGCCTTCTGCTCGGGAGATTCCGGTTACCACACAGTAGCAGCGGCAGCGAAGCGGGCATTTCAGAAGTTTCTCCAGACGTACGTCTGTACTCTCACATTCGTCTCCATCAAATCAGAATTGTGCACAGTCCCCTACTTGACAGATTGCAGATATCATTCACCGGAGAGACCGCACACGTTGCCGTCGCACCGTCATTTTCTCCTCCCTCTTCAAATGGTATCAGCAGTATCATTAACCTTGTTCATTGCTTCATTAGATCCATCCTCCTCATCAATCAGACATCTATCTCTGCCCAGTCAGTATTCCATCCTTCACTTCAAATGGTAAACTTCACCCCACATGAACTTCAACCAGGTTTATATGAATGACAGCTCACTGCTCACACAATGTATACCTACATATCCCTAACAGACCCATTTACCAAGCACATTAACAGACACACTTCTCTCTTTCATCCAGGATGAGGTAACGGGGAAGTTTATACTTTCATTATGTGCCCCCATGTTGTATGACGTGGGCAATCATTGTCTTTCATCACCATAATAGTTCTTGGCAAATTTTTCTACAGAAGTGGTTTGCCATTGCCTTCTTCTAAACAATGACTTTACAAGATGGGTGACCCCAGCCATTATCAATACTCCTCAGAGATTGTCTGCCTGGTGTCAGTGGTTGTATAACTAGGACTTGTGATGTGCACCAGCTGCTCATACGACCATCCACCACCTGTTCCCATGGCTTCATGTGACCCTGATTGGGGGGCTAAGCAAGTGCTACACTTTGCCCAAGAGTGACCTGTAGGCTAGCAGAGGGAAGGAGTGGCTTCCACCTCCGTTGGAAGAGACATAGCTCCACCCTGCTACCCAAATGAATTTCTGACCTATGTTATTTAAGTGCAGACTTCCAGGACTTGTCTAAACACTCCACATTCACAAACAGGTTTGATATGGGATCATTGTTGTAATGCATGGGACCAGCCTGTGCATGGTACAGTTCCACAAACAGCAACAATTGATGCTGGTCTATTTTATAGTGATGCTGGTGTAAGAATGAATATCGATGAGGTTCCAGAGTCAGAGTCATTCATTTATCACAATGGACTTTTTCCAAGATCGTGACAGCATTGTGAGTCGATATAGCCCATCAAGTCTATGACAGCTCTACCAATCTCATTCCCACGTAACCTGTAACTTATTCTGTGCATGCATCCTTTAATTCCTAACACCCACCTGCATTAGGCGATAATTTACAGTGGTCAATAGTTTCCTCCATCACCTTTGGGATGTGGAGGTTTGGGGAAAAACTGTGGCATCTGGAGGAGTGCACACAGTCACAGGAAGAACATGCATACTCCATGCAGATGGCACTGAAGGCCAGCATTAAGCTCAGGTCTCTGGAGTTGTAAGCTCTACGTACGGTTTCATTGCTATGTTACAATGCAGCACTGTAAAGTCCACTGTGTTGCTCCAATTTGTACTGAAGGGATAAAACCTCTGTTTAATATCTTGACTTAAAGTCAACACCCTCAGGCTCTCTTAATAATGCATTGGGGTGCAGCCTAAATTGTAATTTCAAACGTCAATGCTCTGACTTGAGCCTTTGACCATGAAGAGGAACAGCTACTGCTGAATCAAAGTGCAATTTAATTTGACAGGCAGAAGGAATTCAATACCCAAGTCAAAAAAAAAAAGAGAGCAGGATGGTCAATTAAATGTTATTGGTCATGATCAGTAAAGGATTTAAAAACTGGGGATATTGCACAATTGATGAATGAGAATGTTGAGGTGCTGGAGATATTCAGGATACATCCTAAGGGCTCAAGAATAGAGAACTGATTTAAGAACAATTGAGGTAGACTGACACTGTATGAAACCAATAAGCCTGGAACTATGTTTGGTGGATATTGTTGTCTAAGTTACGGATGGCCTGCAACACCCTATCACTTATATAGTTCAATCTGAGATTTGGATGATCTATGGTAGTAGCTGCAAGAATATGTGATATTGTTGGGCAATTCAGAAATGTTTCTTTCCTCTTCAAGCTGTTGGAATCATATCCTGTCCTGAACCTTAATTGTCTGCTGTGACCATAATGCAGCTTACTCTTTCACTTACCAGGGTTTTCCAAGAGTTAGGGTCAATTACAAAAGCCATCATGACTTGTAAGCATGCACCTTCATAGACAAAACTTGTGGCGTACCCAGTTCTGTTGTTCACTCTCAGTGTTAACCGCAAAGCATGTCCTTAGGTGGATAGTACTTGCCAATCTGCTCTGATGGTCCTGATTGGTAAATTTTGCTTTTGAAGAACATTTACAATGATGACCCTATTTTGTCACTCCATATGTGGGTAAGCAATTTTGATGGATACTGTTCACCTATTTCACTTGGTGTGCTTGAATTATCTGTGTTTCCCCACAACTGCAGAAGAGTAGTTTGTATAACAGCATTTCAGTCTTATTGGTGAGCTTGAACTTGTTCCATGGTCTTTTATCTAATCTGTTTAAGGTGAAAACAGCTCTTTCTGGTGTGAGCATTCAGATCTTCATTGGGGAAAAATGTAGGTGATCACTGAGGAACCCTGATAGCTAAACTTTGTTCTAATCTGCTCTCATTGACTTTGTTTCTGTATATAATTTACTGTGTGCTCATGGTGATAACAAGTTCTAAAGCAAGGGTCCCAAGCTGGGGTCCAAAGATCATTCACTTAATGGTAGGGGTCCATGACACAAAAAAGGTTGGGAACCTTTGGTCTAAAGCTTTTGAGAAGTGACCTATTAGTTCCTACCACTGAAAAGGGCAGAATTGTCAGCAAATGAATACTGTCACAATGGAGACATTGGGAACGGACCCAAATGCAAGACACAGACAGTGAAGTACAAGGAACAGGACTTGACTAGAGTAGGGACATGACAGGATACAGTCAAGGAGCAGGGACAAGAACGCAGACTTGGGGTAGGACATGGACTAGACAGGGAACCCGGACAAGGAACTATGAACTAGGAGCCTGGGCTTGGACTCCGAGCCAGAGACTGGACAAGGATCCAGGACCTGGGTCTTGCCTCAGGCTCAGACCCCAGAACTAGGCAAGGACATGACATGGTTACAGGACAGAACATGGCTGGAGTCTTGGCTCTTGAGGTTTGAGCTTGCAGACAGGCTGGGGTCTTGAGGCTTGAGCTTGCAGACAGGCTGGGGTCTTGAGGCTTGAGCTTGGAGACAGGCTGGGGTCTTGAGGCTTGAGCTTGGAGACAGGCTGGGGTCTTGAGGCTTGAGTTTGGAGACAGGCTGGGGTCTAGAGGCTTGAGCTTGGAGACGGGCTGGGGTCTTGAGGCTTGAGCTTGGAGACAGGCTGGGGTCTTGAGGCTTGAGCTTGGAGACGGGCTGGGGTCTTGAGGCTTGAGCTTGGAGACAGGCTGGGGTCTTGAGGCTTGAGCTTGCAGACAGGCTGGGGTCTTGAGGCTTGAGCTTGGAGACAGGCTGGAGGCTGGGGTCTTGAGGCTTGAGCTTGCTAACTCAGAGGCTGGAGCTTGGAGACAGACTGGGAACTGTACATCAAACATAGAGCCGGGACTTCTCCTACAAAAAGCCGGGACTCCTCTTTAACACGACACCAAGGTGGTACAGGTCCATCCATTGGGTAACGGCAGAACGGCCAGACTTACCCAACAGAGGCGAGAACAAGACAAGACAGATCCCCCCGCAGGGCAATGGCAGAACGGCCTGACTTACCCCACAGAGGGGAGGACAAGACAAATCCCCCCACAGGGCAATGGCAGAATGGCCTGACTTACCCCACGGGAGCGAGGACAAGAATAGACAAACACCGAAGAATAACAGACAGTTCCATCTCTGCATCGGGGTTGCTCCGAGTCGCAGTTACTGCCAGCAACCTCAGCTGGCTACGGAAACAGCCAGATCCCTACCTAGCTCGGAGTGGCTGGCAACCACTGAGCTGGCCCAGGAAACAGCCAAATCCATACCACAAAGACAGCTCCAACTACCAACAGCAAGGCTCTATGAAGCGATGGTTCTCCAACTTGGCCTGAAGATAACAAGTGGTTGCTTTAGCCTTCCACCAGTAGGTTGCTCCTAGGAAATCTTGACCAGACAAACCAGCAGCCCGCACTCGACCCTAAGGCCACTTATATTCCAAGCCCCAAGATGGGAATCAGGTGCCTATGAGTAACTCAACCAAACAAGGCAAACAAGGGACAGCTGGAAGACCCAGAGTCCTGAATCCATGGACCGGACTGTGAACCGGAATGCAGACTTCACAGACTGGACCAAGACAAATACCTTTCTGACTCTAGTCTTTACTTTGAGCTCTCTAGCCAAATCTTGCAAAGTGTTTACTTTGAGCTCTCTATCCAAATCTTGCATGTAGATGCACCTTCTCCACGTCTTTAGCCATACAGTTAAAAAGTATCAAAGAGTGTATGAGTTAGAACACATCCTTGCTAAACCAAATTTTTCAGTCTGATGGTGGTCCATTAAATAGAACAGTGGCCTTCAGGTTATCATAGAGCAAGCTCACAGTGTAGGATTTAATGGGATTGTTGGGCATTCTGCCTTATCCTGGTCCAAAAATAAATCTGCCCTGCTGACTACGTGGAATGGTTTGACTTTATCCACAAAAAGAGTTCAAAGTTCAAAGTAAATGCATTATCAAAGTACTTAAATGTCACCATATACAGCCCCAAGATTCATTTTCTTGTGGGCATACTCAATAAATGCATTATAGAATAATGACTATAACAGAATCAATGAAAGTCCATGCCAACTTGGGCGTTCAACCCAAGAAAGAAATAATAATAACTAAATAAACAACAAATACTCAGAACATGAGATGAAGAGTCTTTGAACATGAGTCCATTGGGTGTGCAAACATTTCAATGATGAGGCAAGTGAAGTTGAGTGAAGTTACTCTATTGGTCAGAGCCTGCTGATTGAGAGGTAATAACTGTTCCTGAACCTGGTGGTGAGAGTCCTGAGGCTCCTCTACTTTCTTTCTAATAACAGCAGCCAGAAGAAAGCATGGCCTGGTGGAGGGATCTCTGATGATGAATGCTGTTTTCCTGCCACAACGCTCCGTGTAGATGTAGTTGATGGTGGGGGGGGGCTTTTCCTGTGATGGACTGGGTCATCCACCACCACCAACCTCATAGTTCCCGCACCCCGCACCTCCCGTTTCTACCTCCTACCCAAGATCCACAAACCTGCTTGTCCAGATACCATTTTGACTCTAATCTTTTCTTTGAGCTTTCTATCCAAATCTTGCATGTAGGTGACCTTCTCCACGTCTTTAGTCATACGGTATAAGGAACAGACCCACAAAAACGCGTTTTATCACCTTGCTCCTTGCTCACTGAACTCATATCGGCATACCTCGACCCTATACACCTCCGATCCCCACCAGGAAGGCCTGAAAGCTCTCCATTTTTTGTTCTGGACACTAGACCTAACCACCCCCACTCTCCTCTGCCCAGCGGAAATTGTCCTTACTCTCAATAATTTCTACTTTGGCTCCTCCCATTTCCTTCAAACAAAAGGGGTAGCTATGGGCACTCACATGGGTCCTAGCTATCGCTGCCTGTTTGTCGGCTACGTGGAACAGTCTATGTTCCAAGCCTACACTGGTGACCGTCCTGCACTTTTCCGGCGCTACAGCGACGACTGTATTGGTGCTGCTTCCTGCATCCGTGCTGAACTCGCCGACTTCATCCACTTCAACTCCATTTTCGATCCTGCCCTCCAATTCACCTGGTCCATTTCCGACACCACCCTCCCCTTTCTCAATCTCACTGTCTTTATCTCCGGAGACAGCTTATCCACCGATGTCTAATACAAACCCGCAGACTCTCACAGGTACCTAGACTACACCTCGTCCCATCCTACTACTTGTAAAAACGCCATCCCCTTCTCTCAATTCCCCCTTCTCCACCGCATCTGCTCTCAGGATGAAGCTTTTCATTCTAGAACGAAGGAGATGTGCTCCTTTTTCAAAGAAAGGGGCTTCCCTTCCTCCACCATCTGCGCTGCCCTCAACCGCATCTCTTCTATTTCATGCAAGTCTGCTCTTACCCAATCCTCCCGCCACCCCACCAGGGGTAGGGTTCCTCTTGTCCTCACCTGCCACCCCACCAGCCTCCGCGTCCAGCGCATAATTTTCCGAAACTTCTGGCACCTCCAACGGGATCCCATCAGCAAGCACATCTTTCCTTCCACCCCCACTTTCTGCTTTCCGCAGGGTTCGCTCCCTACGTGACTCCCTTGTGCTTTCGTCCCTCCCCACTGATCTCACTCCTGGCACTTACCTTTGCAAGCGGAACAAGTGCTACACATCCCCATACACGTCCTCCCTCACTACCATCCAGGGCCCTTAAGGTGAGGCGGTACTTCACCTGTGAGTCTGTTGGGGTTATTTATTGTGTTCGGTGCTCCCGGCGTGGCCCTCTGTATATTGGTGAGATCTGACGTAGACTGGGAGACCGCTTCGCCGAGCCTCTACGCTCCGTCCGACACAATAAGCGGGATCTCCCAGTGGCCACCCATTTTAATTCCAATTCCCATTCCCAAATGTCCATCCATGGCCTGCTCTACTGATGTAATGAGGCTACACTTAGACTGGGGGAACAACACCTTATATTTCGTTTGGGTAGCCTCCAATCTGATGGCATGAACATCGATTTCTCAAACTTCCGGTAATGCCTCCCTTCACCATTTCCCATCTCCTTTTCCCTCTCTCACCTTACCTCCTTACCCGCCCATCGCCTCCCTCTGGAGCTCCTCCCTCCTTTTTCTTTCTTCCATGGCCTTCTGTCTCTTTCACCAATTACCTTCCCAACTCTTTAATTCATCCCTCCCCCTCCAGGTTTCACCTATCACCTAGTGGCTCTCTCCCCTCCCTCAACCTTTTAAATCTACTCCTCATTTTTTTTTTCTCTCATCCTGCCGAAGGGTCTCGGCCCGAAACATTGACTGTACTTTTTTCCACGGATGCTGCCTGGCCTGCTGCGTTCGTCCAGCATTTCGTATGTGATGCTTGGACTGGGCCGTATCTACTACTTTTTGTAGGACTTCCCATTCAATCAGTTTCGTTAAGAACCAAACAGCCTGAAGCTCTGTAACTACTGGAGTGACACCGTGTATTAAATGCGGAACGATGTGTGGGGAATTTGCGAACATCGCTGACTCGAGAGTGCACCACCAGAACCATGGTATCGGAGCGCAGGAGATGCATTGCAAAGGAGCCAATCCAATACCCTAGAGTGCGGAAGGACACCCGCTTCCCCGCTCCCTCTCCCGCCAAACTCTACCAACCAGCTGGTTCATTTGCCTTAAAAGATAGCAGACAGGGGAGACATTTATATTTTAGCAAATACATTTTAAATCGTAATCAACCTAGCCTTATCAAGTATTATCAGAACACACACACCACACTCCACCCTGGTGCGATACTGGGTGGGAATCGGGTGAAGATAGGACACTGCAGATGCTAGAATCTGGAGATTAAAACAGCTGCTGGAGGAACTCTGCAGCTCAGGCAACGTACGCAGAGGGAAATAAACAGCCGGCGTTTCGGGTCGAAATTCTTGATGTGGATAGCGAATGACAATCTACTTCACATTCTTCGAAGCTGTTTCCACTCAAGATATCGCGGGAGATGTTAATCAACTTATTCGCCCTTTTTCGTTTTTCACTATTGGCCAAACAGAAATACCTACCAAGGAGCCGTATTTCATGTCGCTGAGTCGGTACAGCACGGGAGTGGCCCTTCGGCCCATTAAGTTTGTGCCAACGCCAATTCTAATTTATTCTCCCTACATTGCTATCAGCTTCTCTCATCCACCCGCTCAATGTACACTGAACGAATAACCTACGTGCTTTGTGCGTTCACATACACACCGCACACGCGGGTGTGATTATTGGGAGGAGTGCTCGGAGGATTCAATAGGACGCCTTTGAACACGTTCCGTTCAGATGTCCCTTCTAAATGCGTTAAGTCGTTGCATTTTAAAGCCTAAAAACTACAATATCAAATAATTAATTTCCGATGTCCCTTATATTACTCGCTGTTGTTTTACGCTGGCTTTCGACAACTGTTACGTGGTCTTCGCAAATAAAAACGCCTCAACGATAAATACAGGCCAATTCTGTTTGGGACAGATCCCTCTGCTGAATACATAGTGGTCTTTCATCAACAGTACAATACAACACACCATTGTGGGATCAGCTATTAAATCGGTGCGGGATAAGGCGATTCCATTGATCTAATCTAGTTGGTCCAAAAGCATTTTGTAATTAATTAGATTGTCATCCCTGCCCCTTCACATGTTTCGATGTGAACTTGGCCTCAGCCAACTCTCATTCCATTGACCTACCTGACGCTGTAGTCAAATATTCCAAGAACTAACTTGAGCTGATAGCAGAGGACTCGGTTTTAGATGAGTGGAAGCAAGTACAGGGGAGATGTCAGCGGTAGGAGTTTTACCGCCGGGTTGGCGGTAGAGGCTGATACATTAGGGTGCATTTTAAAGATTCTAAGATAGGCACAGAAATGAAAGGAGAATGGAGTGTTTGTTTGTTTATTTAGATACTGCGCGAAATGGGCCCTCCCGGCTCTTCAAGCCTGCAGCCCAGCAAACTCCGAACTAATGACAGGACAATTTACAGTGACGAATTAACCTCCCAACCGGTACGTCCTGGACCGCGCGAGGAAACCGGAGCACCCGGAGAAGCCACGCGGTCACGGAGAGGACGTACAAACTCCTTGCAGACAGGTTCAAGGGTCGGCACAACAGCGTGGGCTGAAGGGACTGTACTGTGCCATACTGTTCTATGTTCTGTGAGATTCCTCCGGTCCATTGAGTAGCCGAGGGACGACTACTGAGGAGGGCAGCAGCCTCCGCTCGGACGGTACGGGGAGCAGGGGAAGTGGGGACGTGGTCGCTACCGCAATGCACTCAGTCACTTCAGGAGGGCAACAGGAGTGAGGAAACGACACAGGCACAAAACAACGTATATAACAGAGATTTTAAGAATTAATAAAAATGCTACACCCCAGTGAATCAGCTAGCCCAGCACAGGTGAGAGAACAGACAAGATTCCCCCATGCTAGATATTCCTGACTGTGTATTTTCGGGTTTAAAATGTTTAACGACTGCTACCAGTTATAATTCTACATTCCTGATTTGCTGAAGTACTGTTGCGACGAGCAACCAATTATTCTGCGCGCAAGAGATCTTGGCGAGACCGGGATCCATCACATTCCAGCTATCCTGCATTTGGATCTACTCACTAGTCTGAGAGAAGGATTCGGTTTGATCCCGCCTGGAGCACGGAGAGGAGAGGAGCATGCAGCAGAAGAGGCAGAGAACCTCTATCTTTCATTGCCATATTTGATTCAACACAAAACACCTACACACTGAAAAGCAGGTGCCTTAAACTAAGCTGGCAGGAGTCCGCTTGATCTTCCTGCCGTTATGATGAACGAGCTGCATCGCTGCAGACCAGAAGGGACCAGGGTTGAAGAAGAGTTCGTGTTTTACAACGAACGCCACAATAAATCAATGGATGAAATAATTCCGATCCTGTTAAACTACTGCAGCCAAATATGGAAACTGATATGTCTTTAGCATTGCGGATTCAATTGTTTTCAATAATTTTTTTCAACTAATATTAGCCCCAAATTGGTGCAAATTGTTTCCAATACCCAGCTCATCAAGGTGCGGAGTATTTAGCTGGTTAGAGTCCAGGCTCCATACACTCTCAGGAGTGTGATGAAACAGGAATTTCGCAGTCTGGAGACACGAGAGACGGCAGATGCTGTAACCTCAGACAACAAACAATCTGCTGAGGGAACTCGGCGAGTCAAGCTGCATCTCAAGGGCGCAAACAATCGTCGACGTTTCGGTTCAAAATGCTGCGCAGGACTGAGATTGGAGAGGGGTGTCGAAAATAAACTGGCTGTCGCCTCTCTCCACGGTTCAACACAAAAGGTCGCCAATTCCTTGTCCCACACAGATACTGCTTGATCCGTTGAGTTCCTCCGGCAGACTGAGTAGATGTCAAAGTGTTTGCATCGCAATGTCCTCTTACATCCTTCCAGAGGTGAAACGTAACGCAAGGAAGTGGAGATATTAATGTGCCTTGAGGTGAAAACTGTTCTATCTTTCAGGAGATTTTGACGTGAGAGCGATCCAGACAAGAACCACGAGCAACGCCGAGAATAAGTACCATTTATTTCCATTTGTAGAGATCAGAACACAACCAGTTTCGAAATGATGTTTCTGTCACGTTAGTCATAAACGATAGAGTCAGAGAGAGTTATGGCACGAAAACATGGAGCCTGCGCCACGCCGACACTGATTCTATATTAATCCAATTTTCCCGGATTCATTTCCGACAGGAATAGATAATACTTGCTCCTCCATCATAAGAGATATATAATACACGTCTCCACAGAAATAAAACACGTCACGATCAAACGCTGGAGGAACTTGGCAGCTGCGGAGAGAGAAGGACAGGGCACGCTTCGGGTCGGGGCCCTTCCTGTGATCTGGATCCCCCAGCGCAACGTTTACTGTCATGTCTGGTAACTCATCGTCCTTCCTCAGAGATGACCATCCGGCCCCGTCTCTAACCTACCTGCCGTTTACTAAATCTACTGTTTGAAGAGCCGTCTTTACAGAACAAGATGGTTAGAGACGCTGACCACAAAGAAACGGATTTATATACCTACCACTGGCTTATCAGACAAAGGAATGGTTTGAGAAGGGAGCTTGAGACCGACCCGTCAGGAAGAAGTGGCCAGTGACCTAGTGATTACATCAAGTCACCCGGGCTTCAGACCAACAGACCGCATCGAACGAGGGTATACGGAATGGCCAATTATAATTGCACCAGAGGTGTAGACAGACTTAACTCAGAGATTGACTATTGGCAAAGAATGAGCGGGCTCCTTGCCCTAGTCAACCTACCCACTTTACACTAATTAATTACCCGAATCTACACTAATTACACAGCGAAGAGGTAGCATTACAGAGTAAGAAATCAGTATTTACCCGCTGTTAACAGCTTTTTAAATGAAGTAGCAGAAACAAGATTTCAGTTCAGTGCAGGTTGTCTACTTTCCCACCTCTATAACCGCAGATAGCTGGGTTCCCAACCTGGCACCTGGGACTGGTATTGGTCAAAGGCATAAGGTTGAGAAGCCTTGGCTTCCATCAAATAGCGTCCCCCGGGCCCTGTTTAGATCCCAGTCAAAACAAAAAGTAGTCTTGGCCTCACAATAAAAGGACATCGCCATTTCTCATCAATCTTCAGATTACCTCGTCTGAGATTATTCTAAAATAAGAACATTAATAAATTACTTTAAAAAAAACAAGTTCTGTAAATGGGTAAGACAATCATCTTTATTCTTTCCTCCTTGTATTAAAGTCAGTCTACCAGAACTTACCTGGGAGTTTTTTT
The DNA here is from genome assembly GCF_030028105.1 of Mobula birostris. Lineage (NCBI taxonomy): Eukaryota > Metazoa > Chordata > Chondrichthyes > Myliobatiformes > Myliobatidae > Mobula > Mobula birostris. The sequence continues at coordinate 120,088,129 of NC_092372.1, forward strand.
CCCGTGTGAAAGGTGTATTACTTTGCCATGCTTTGCTTTCAGCGAAGGTGGTGATTCTAATATTCCAGTTGCTGTCGGACGGCAGAAGCGGGAGCACAACGTGATGGTGCCATGTATTCCTCTGCGCAATTTGTCAGTGTGTGCATGTGTGTGTTTGGAGTGCATATTGGCAGAGTACTAGCTATGATTCCCTTTAACATCCTGTTAGCTGGGAGTCCTGTCAGACAGCAATCACATACCTGATCTCACTTCAAACACTCACACAGCCCTAGGGCGCTGCTTCCGACTAAGTCATCCTGGAGCTGGAGAAAGAAGTCGAACTTGCGAAGTGCTGCCCAGGACAGGGAGTCAGCAAGGAGACAACTGGCAGACGCGCAACCGAAGGCGGTTGAACAAAGAGGCAGATAATGACATATCCAGCACAACAAAGTCAGCTGGATATCCGAGTTAACCGCGTCAGGGGGTGGCTGATTAAAACGTGGGTACGGTGGGTGGATAAACAATTCGGAAAGCAAAGGAATGAACATCAAAGGCCGCCGTGTCTCGGCGGATTGACGGCGAGAGGACAGATTGGCAGGGTATCCGGTCACCGGAGGTGGACAGGCACAGTACCAGCAACAAGCTGCGGTGGACGGCGCTTCTGCTCTCTCGCTTCCGCTGTCTTCAGCACTGAGCCCAGAGGTGGGGCAGAGCACAACAGCACTTCGTACCCGGACCTCGAAGCTTCACACAACAGGTGCTTTAGCGTCCCCATGGATCGGTTGCCTGACCTTGACTGAAAATACATTGTACATTGGTTCTGTTTACACAATTTAACACTTTAATTAAATTATAATTCTTAAATATGGTTTAAGCATACGTATTCTCATTTTAAAATATAATTATTTAAATCCTTGAGCTGGAAAGCCTTTGACACCTGCGAGTGGCGAAGAGACTCTCAAGGTCTCAAGAGCAGCTCAGGTCACCTCCCGCGACAGCCACCGCACTGGGGCCTGTAATGCAACTGAACCGGGGAGAAAACGAAGCTGCAGAACAGCGTGGTAGCTGGGCAGAGATGAACTCTGCAGACAAACAAGAGAAAATCTGCAGATGCTGGAAACCCGAGCAACCCGCACAAAATGCTGGAGGAACTCAGCAGACCAAAGAGCATCCATGGAAAAAGAGTACAGTCGAGGTTTCGGCCTGCTGAGTTCCTCCAGCATTTTGTATGAACTTTGGAGAGTTGCTGTCAATCAACACTTCCACCAATGCCACTACAGCCTCTTGTTCCCTTACGTATTTGACTACCTTTGCTTCAGTACGTTAGTTAAATATCGATTGACTTTATCTGTGCACTGGTTCTAGACATAGCAGGCAACACACATAAAAGTTGCTGGCAACTTTTATGCGTGTTGCTTGAAATTCCAGCATCTGCAGATTTCCTCGTGTTTGCGTCTAGACACAGCAGGAATAGTTATCCAGACACATTTTGGAGTACTCTTCCAATTGTCACTTTCAAGGACTGCGATGGGATAAAGAAACAAACAACTTTACCATTCTCAGATATTTTCACAGGCACATTGACAATACTCATATTCCACGAAACCTCAAGTTCAAGTTTAATTATCATTCAGCCATACGCGAGTATAGCCAAATGGAACAGCCTTTCTCTACGGATAAGGTGAAAAATAAGTTACCCAGAGCACACAGCACATATAGTTATGATTACAGAAAACATGCAGTCTCAAATAATAATATAGCCCAAGTCGCTGAATGGCATGGCCTGTAGAATGATGGTGCATGGGACGTTGTCCCGGTCCAGCTTGTTCTTCCATCAAGCGAACACAGGAGGGCGGCACTGAGTCAACACCGGAGGACAGCACGACTCCAGAGCACTCGCAGAAGAATCTTTGGTCTCCTATCCTGCCTCGGCGTCTCCTCAACTGGGCGACAGCAACCGGTGACCCTGCGGCACGAGGGTCAAGTCCATGCCACAAATGAGGAAATGCAGGTCCCCCGCTGTAGGGTCTCGCCAATAAACCAATGAACCGGACTTGCGGTATTTTACATGATCAATATCCAACAAGGTCTTGCGATCACAAGAAAAACAAACGTCCAAGACAATCACTCGCATCTTTTTTTCTTGGACTGTGCACCGCCTCGGTACAGCAATGGTACGCAACAAGTCCAGGCGACAACGCAACCGCGGTGGTCAGCCCAACCTGGTTGCGACTGAGCAACTCGCTGATGCAATAGTCCTGTAGTACTTAATGCTCTCGTTAACCAACAGTGTCTTGTGATTGGGAAAAAGATGCAAAGGACGAACAATTACATCTTTGGTTGGACTCAGAGAGTCCACTGCGTCTGAGTGCTCCGTCATCTCACTGCACTTGTATGGAATTTGCTGTAGAGCACACTTTCGGTACAGCACTTGTATTGTAACTGGTACCTGGAGTTCCAGGGTTCCACAGCAACACACACAAAATGCTAGAGAAACTCAGCAGGTCGGGCAGCATGTATGGGGATGAATAGATAGTCGCCATTTTGGGCCGAGACCCTTCTTCAAGACTGAAAAAAGAAGGGGAAGATGCCAGAATAAAAAGGTGGGGGAGGGAAAAGAGGCTAGCAGGAAGGTGATAGGTGAAGCCAAGTGGGTGGGAAAGGTCAAGGGCTGGAGAAGAAGGAATTTGATAGGAGAGGAGCGTGGACCCTAGGAGAAAGGGGAGGAGGAGGGGACCCGGGGGAGTAATTGGCAGGTGAGAAGAGGTAAAAGCTCAGTGGGAATGGGGGGGGGGGGATGGAATTATTTACCATATGGAGAAATCGATGTTCCTGCCATCAGGTTGGAGGCTACCCAGTTGGAATATATGGTGTTGTTCCTACCTGAAGGTAGCCTTATTTTGGCACAAGAGGAGGACATGGATCGACAGGTTGGAACAAGAATGGGAATTAAATATTTGGTCACCAGGAAGTCCTGCTTGTGGTGTATGGTGTGGAAGTGGTCGATGAAGAGGTCCTCTTATTTCTGACATGTCACCCAGTGTAGAGGAGGCTGTATTGAGAGTACCAGACACAATATGCGACACCAACAGGTTCACAGGTGAAGTGTTGCCTCACCTGAAAGGACTGTCTGCGACCCTGAATGGAGATGAGGGAAGAGGTTAATGGTTGGGTGTAGCACTGTGGCCACTTGCAGGGATAAGTGCTGGGAGGGAGATTAGTGGGAAGGAATGAATGGACAAGAGAATCATAGAGGGAGTGATTCCTGTGGAAAGTGGGGGGGGGGTGGTGGGAGAGAGAGAAAGAGGTATAGATATGTATGGTGGCAGGATCACTTTGGAGATGGTGGTGTCATGGTCCAGTCCGTGAAGTCTGCATTCCGGTTCACAGTCCGGTCTGTGGACTCAGGACTCCGGGTCTTCCAGCTGTCCCTTGTTTGGTTGAGTTAATCATAGGCACCTGATTCCCATCTTTGGGCTTGGAATATGAGTAGCCTTGGGGTTGAGTGTGAGGTGGTGGTTTGTTTTGTCAGTCCCCCTTGGAGCAACCTGCTGAATGGAAGGCTAGAGTGGCTACTTGTCATCCTTAGGCTGTGTTGGAGAACCTTGGAGCCTTGCTGTTGGTAACTGGAGCTGTCTTTGTGATATGGATTTGACTGTTTCCTGGGCTAGCTGAGTGGCTGCCAGCCACTCTGAGCTAGGTAGGGACCTGGCTGTTTCTGTAGCAAGCTGAGGTTGCTGACTGAACTGAGACTCGGAGCTTCCCCGGAGCAGAGATGGAACTGTCTGTCATTCTTTGGTGTTTGTCTCTTCTTGTCTTTACCTCTGTGGGGTAAGCCAGGCTGTTTTACTGTTGCCCTGTGGAGGGATCTGTCTTGTCTTGTCCCCACCTCTGCGGGATAAGTCAGGCTGTTCTGCCATTGCCCTGCAGGGGGTCCTGTCTTGTCTTGTCTTTGCCTCTGTGGGGTATGTCTGGCCATTCTGCTGTTACCCAACAGGTGGACTTGTCCCACCTTGGTGTGGAGATAAAGTTGAGTTCTGGCTTGTCTATGGATGAAACCTGGCTCTATTTCTATGTACTGTCCTGTCTCATGTTGGTGTCATGTTAAAGATGAGTCCCAGCTTTTTGAAGGATAAGTCCTGGCTCTCTGTTGATGTACAGTACCCAGTCTGTCTCTGAGCTCCAGACTCCGAGTTATCAGCCTCCGCATTCCAAGACCCCAGCTCCCAGCCTGCAGCCTCAAGAGCCAAGACTAAGACTGTTTCCAAGAACCCAAGCCTCGAAGGTCCCGCAGGCAAGCTCCAAGAACCCAAGCCTCGAAGGTCCCGCAGGCAAGCTCCAAGAACCCAAGCCTCGAAGGTCCCGCAGGCAAGCTCCAAGAACCCAAGCCTCAAAGGTCCCGCAGGCAAGCTCCAAGAACCCAAGCCTCGAAGGTCCCGCAGCCAAGCTCATGACCCAAGGCCCCAGCCTGTCTCCAAGCTCAGGCATCTAGACCCCAGCCACACCCTGCCCTGAAGCCATGTCAAGTCCTTGCCTGGTTCTGGGGTCCAAGCCCGAGACAAGACCCAGGTTCTGGGTCCTTGTCCAGTCTCGGGCTTGGAGTCGAAGCCTTGTCTCCTAGTCCATGGTTTCTAGTCCTGGTCCTGCTTTCCCTCACCCAAGTCTGCGTTCTTGTCCCTGCTCCTTGTCTGAACCCTGTCACGTCCCTAGTCTAGTCAAGTCCTGTTCCTTGTACTTCAGTGCCTGTGTCTTGCATTTGGGTCCATTCCCAGCACTGCATTGTGACAGGTGGAAGTTGTGGAGGATGATGTGTTGGAAGCGGAGACTCACGGGGTGGTAGGTAAGAACAAAAAGTGTTATCACTGTTAATGTGGTGGGACGATGGGGAGAGTGTGGATTATGGGAAATGGAGGAGAGGCGGGTGAGGGCAGCATCAATAGTGGAAGGAGGGAAACCCTGTTCTTTGAAGAAGGAGGACATCTCTGATGTCCTGGAATAGAAAGCCTCATCCTGGGAACAGATGTGGTGGAGGTGAAGAAATTGAGAAAAGGGAATAGCATTTTTATGGGAGATAGGGTGGCAAGAGGTATAGTTGAGATCAGCATGGGATTCGGTAGGTTTATAAAAGATGTCGGTTGACAGTTTGTTTGTAAAGATGGAGACAGAAAGATCAGAAAGGGAAGGGAGGTGTCAGAGATGGACTAATTGAATATAAGAGCAGGGTGGAAGTTAGAGGCAAAGTTGTTAAAATTGATGAGCTTGCTGCTCCTGATATTTCAAAGTTCAAAGTAAATTAATTATCAAAGTGATGTTTCTGTAGCTCTGGGTTTTTATGGAATGGAATTACTAGCCCCAAGCTCAACCCTCCTTTAGCAGCTGGGCTTGGGGACTGTCCATGGAAGAGTTACAAAAATAAATAAGTACTTGTAGATCTATCTGGAGGCTGACCAGCAGGCACATGGAATGCTCCTTTCTCTGTGCAAGTTGTGCCCACCTTTCCAATACATATTTCAACATCTACTTCATGCTCTGAAGCAACGATTCCCAATGGGGGCAGTTACATTTCCTAAGGGGGGCAGCAGGGGAAATAGTAGTTGTAAGGGGCATTCAGTATCCTTGTGGGGGAGGAGTGGAAATGGCATCCTAACTTGAGGCACAAGACCTGACCAACCATTAGCAGAGCAGGCACTTCCAAAAAAAGGATGAGGCACTGGAACACAGGACGAACCAGAGCCCGATCGGCGGTGAACACGCATCATCACAACATGTCTGAAACCTGGCAATCTCATCTGACTTCACCAACCAAACAGACATTATTAGGGATGTATATCTCAGCAAACAGGCTGCACAACAGTTCCCTTGACTCATGGCATGAAATGAGTTCATGCAATTTAACAGTTGGTAAGTGAAGTATACCCTCTCAACTTTCTCTACAGATCTGTAGAAAACAGGTTGTGCAATGACAGTGCTGGCCAGAACCAAATGGTGAAATGGAGCCAATCAATATATCTGCTGACCCTGAGGTTTCCTCTTGAGGTGTTCAATGTGACCTCTGATTCATATGTGTGATCATGAACCATCTTTGAGGATTATGAGACCTTGCGTGATGGGTCAATTGTACTAACTGGAATAGTATAAAGGTAGCTTGCCGAGCACCAGCTCTATCCTAACTAACATTCAGATTCCAATCTGAATCCTTGTCAACATAATTTTTGCTGTTGTGATTGTCTTCATCTTTATCTTGCCATTCCTTTGCATGTCACTGCCATCGTTCTACCCATGTCAACTCATTGTCGTCATCAACATCCCGATAGGTGTTCCCAGTTTGTGTAAATTTTTTATTTTAATTTAGCCCTGTGTCATAATGGGGTGCTGGGAATAGACCCAAATGCAAGACACAGGCACTGAAGTACAAGGAACAGGACTTGACTAGAGTAGGGAAGTGACAGGATACAGGCAAGGAGCAGGGACAAGAACGCAGACTTGGGCAAGGGAAAGCGGGACCAGGACTAGAAACCATGGACTAGGAGACAAGGCTTCGACTCCGAGCCCGAGACTGGACAAGGACCCAGAACCTGGGTCTTTCCTCGGGCTCGGACCCCATAACCAGGCAAGGACACGACATGGCTTCAGTACAGGACATGACTGGGGTCTAGAGGCCTGAGCTTGGAGACAGGCTGGGGTCTTTGCTCTTGGGTCTTGAGCTTGGCTGCAGGCTGGAGTCTGGGATCTTGAGCCTGGCTGCAGGCTGGGGTCTTGGGTCTTGAGCCTGGCTGCAGGCTGGGGTCTTGGGTCTTGAGCCTGGCTGCAGGCTGGGGTCTTGGATCGGGAAGCTTGGAGGCTGGGGAATTCAGGCTTGTGTTCTTGGAGCTTGGCTGCGGGATCCTCGAGGCTTGTGTTCTTGGAGCTTGGCTGCGGGATCCTCGAGGCTTGGGTTCTTGGATCTTGGCTTGGGATCCTCGAGGCTTGGGTTCTTGGAGCTTGGCTGCCGGCTGGGGTCTGGGATCCTGAGCTTGCGGAGGCTGGAACTCGGAGACAGACTGGGAACTGTACATTAACATAGAGCTGGGACTTGTCCTTCGAAAAGCCGGGACTCATCGTTAACAGGACACCAACATGAGACAGGACAGTACATAGACATAGAGCCAGGACTTATACTTAGACAAGCCGGGACTCAACCTCTCCACACCAAGGTGGGACAGGTCCACCTGTTTGGTAACGGCAGAATGGCCAGACTTACCCAACAGAGGCAAAGACAAGACAAGACATGTCCCCCCGCAGGGCAACAGCAAAACAGCCTGACTTACCCCACAGAGGTGAGGACAAGACAAGACATGACCCCCTGCAGGGCAATGGCAGAACAGCCTGACTTAACCCACGGAGGCGAGGACAAGACAAGATAGATCCCCCTGCAGGGCAATGGCAAAACGGCCTGACTTACCCGACAAAGGCAAGGACAAGAAGAGACAAACGCCAAAGAATGACAGACAGTTCCATCTCTGCTTCGGGGTTGGTCCAAGTCTCAGTTCAGCCAGCAACCTCAGCTGGCTACAGAAATAGCCAGATCCCTACCTAGCTCAGAGTGGCTGTCGGCCATTCAGTTGGCCCGGGAAACAGCTGAATCCATACCGCAAAGACTACTCCAAGTGGCAACAAGGCTCCATGAAGCAGTGGTCCTCCAATCAGGCCTGGAGATCACGAATGGTTTCACTAGCCTTCCATCAGCAGGTTACTCCAAGGGGAAATGACAAGACAAACCAGCAGCCCACACTCAACCCCAAGGCTACTTATATTCCAAGCCCAAGCTGGGAATCAGGTACCTATGATTAACTCACCCAAACAAGGGACAGCTGGAAGACCCGGAGTCCTGAGTCCACGGACCGGACTGTGAACCAGAATGCGGACTTCATGGACCGGACCATGACACCCCGTTAACGATGAATAAATATGTACGGTATGATCTCTGAGTCTGAAGGCAGTGAAGCTTTGAATTCTAATTCTGCTAAGAAACAGAAACTATAGAAAGTGCATCAATACAATTTTACATACCTGGAGTATGGTTTTATTCCAATGCCATCAGATCAGCAATGTTTCATGTGTCTTATTTATAATTCCTTACTGTTTAATGAAGCCATGAAACCATCAAGATTACAGGAACACTTCCACAAAAGGCACCCTGGTATTACTCAGTTCCAGAAGACGAAAGCAGCAAAGTTGTACACTCCAGTCATTTGCCAAGAAAGCTAAAAGTGACTTGATAGTGGTCTCATTGCTTCTTATAACATTTCCAAAATGATAGCAAAGTGTGGAAAATCTCATACAATTGGTGAAAGATTAATAATGCCTGCTGTATCAGAAGTGCTCAGCACAGTTCTCAAAATGGATACCAGTATTTTAAAATCAATTCCTCTGAGTTTAGCTCATCGTATTGATGAAATGAGTGAAGACATTGACTATCAACTATGCAGAGAGCTAAAATAAACAGAATTTGGGATACAACTGGATGAGCCAACTGTGCAAGACAACAAGACATTGCTAATGGCATATGTATGGTTTATTAAAAATGGAGAAGTTTATGAAGAGATTCTCTTTTGTAAAAAGCTAAAAACAAACATCAACAGAGAATCATTCCATGATGAGCTCAAATGCATATTGAGGATAAAGTATTCCAATTAGGAACACGATTTCTTGTGCAACAGATGGAGAACCATATATAACAGGTTGCCATGCTGGTTTAGTGGCACTTATTAAAAAACAATTCCAAGTCTGTTTGCAATCCATCCTCAACATCTCGCAGCCAAAAACCTCAGCCAGTGACTTTTTTCATGCATGACTGTTGTAATATCTGCTATCAACAAAATTAAAGCTCATCCATTAAATAGCAGAATATTTTGCCAGTTATTCCAAGATAAGTGCTAAGCAGTATTGCACCCATATTGTACTGTCTCAGTACTTATATATTTGTGTGCTGTAGCACTTACTTTTTATTCACAGTTATTTTGTAAATAACACTATTCTTTGCATTTCTGGTTAGATGCTAACTGCATTTCATTGGCTTTGTATCTGTACTCGGCACAATGACAATAAAGTTGAATCTAATCTAATCTACTAATGATGAAGAGTTTGAACGCTTGCTTCTTCACACTGAAGTGCATTGGCTTTCAAAAAGCTGCTGCTTAAAATGTTCTTTTTCTGATGTTTTTGACACTGTAGTTAAATTTTTGCTCAAAGTTGATAACAGCATGGGAAACAAGACTGAATTTCTACATGGAAGTGTGGTATACCTAGCTGATCTGTACGAGAAAAAGAACGTTCTAAATATGAAACTGCAAGGTGAGAATTTCAATTTAATCCAAGTAAAAAGTGCACTGTCCACTTTAATTAGAAAATTGGAAATATAAAAGCAAAACATTGGAGGAAGAATGTTCTCACAATTTCCCTGCATGGAAAGTAAGGCATTCTGTTTCACAGACAGTGATTTGCAAGAGTACTGCTTACCACTGCAGTCACTGAAGAAGGATTTTCAGAATCGATTCAAGGATTTGAACGACCTGGAAATTCCGGACTGGGTAATTAACCTATTTCTTTTCAAGGTGGCAGAACAGGAAGAGAGCTTGCAAGGAGAATTACCAAAATTCAGAATGATGAAGAAGCAAAAATGCTTTTCAAAACTGTCGGCTTTTGTGGTATGTGGCTACAATGTCATACAAAGTTTCCCGGTCTTTGGAGAAGAGCCAAACTGCTCTTCGTTGCATTTCCATCCCACTACCTTGTTGGAAGAGTCTTCAGTGCAGTGAACTACATACTCACAAAAACAGAAACTGCTTGGATATTGTTACACGTGAGGACTTTAGGCTTTTGCTGTCACAACTTGAACCAGATATTTAAACTCTTGCTAAAAACCATCAAACTCAAGAATCACATTAATATCAAAGCTGCTGTACAGTGCACAGGTACTGTGTAAGCTAGCTTTAATGACAAATAAAAACTTAAAGCAGAATCCTTTTTTTCATGTTAGCATATGGTAGACATGTTTTTACACTATGGGGTACCAGACATATATTGTGCCTAAGAGGGGCGTGGTCAAGTATGAAGGTTCTTTAGGAGAGCATTGGGCTAAAAAAGGGTTGGAAACACTGCTCTAAAGGAAGTGCATTGCCATTGATCAAAGGAGAAGGAGTAATGCTGATGAATAAATCCTTCTAATGGCCCATCGTTCTCTGGGGAAGTAATGTGAAAGAGTCCAGACAAGTGGCACATTCACATCTAGGAAATCTGTGTTCCCACCTGCCCCAACTACCCCTCTCCACCAATGGGGAATCATAGCAAAGGAGGAAGAAGCACTTTGGTCACGTGTATCCTAGTACAGTACTGTGCAGAAGTCTTAGCACATGTACAGCATATAGCTAGGGAGCCTTTTGCACAGTACTCCAGTAATTTATGTACTGCTGCCACAAAAAAAACAAATTTCATGATATATGTGAGTGATGATAAATCTGATTCTGATATGGGTCTCTGTTGTAGAGTGAGAGTGGAGGGATTGGGAAGCACCAGAATGATCAATAAGTTAATTGTTCAGAATCAAATGACCTTGCCTGGTGTCTCTAGGCTGGATTTGTCCGCACTGGTGCTACCTCCCACCCCTGCCCCTGGCACTCTTTCTCTATCACCTGTCCCACACCCCTCCCTCGCCATTCCTAACATCCTTTGCTCCCGCTAGACTTACAAATATGCGCTCTGCTCCACAACTATTATCCTAGCTATATATATATATAGACACACACACACCTAAGACTATTGCACAGTACTGTACATGTGATAACAGTAGTGGGGAGATTTGGTGTAGTGGTAATTACCACTGGGTCAGTAATCCAGAGACCCAATAATACATTGGGGACATGAGTTCAAATCCCACCATGGCAGATGGTGAATTTGAATTCAATAAAATATCTGATGACCATGAAACCATGTCAATTGTTGTAAAAATCCATTTGGTTCACCAATGCCCTTTAGGGGAGGAATCCTGCCGTCCTTACCTGCTCCGGCCTAGACGTGACTCCAGACCCACAGCAACATGGTTGACTTTTAAATGCCCTCTGAAATGGTCTAGCAAGCCATTCAGTTGTATCCAACTGCTAAAAAGAAAATAATAAGGAATGAACCCAGGTGGACAACCCAGCATCGACCTAGGCACTGAAAATGACAATGGCAAAACCAGCCCTGTTGACCCTGCAAAGTCCTCTTTACTAACATCTGGGACATGTGCCAAAGTCGGGAGAGCTCTCTCACAGACTAGTCAAGCAACAGCCTGACATAGTCATACTGACAGAATCAGACCTTACAGTTACTATTCCGGACTCCACCACCACCATTCCTGGGTATGTACTGTCTCATCGGCAGGACAGGCCTAGCAGAGGTGGTGGCGCAATGGATTACAGTAGGGAGAGAGTTGCACTGGCAACTCTGCACATCGACTCGGGACCCCATGAAGTCTGGTGGCACCAGGTTAAACATGGGCAAGGAAACCTCCTGCTGATTACCACATCCCATCCTCCCTCAGCTGGTGAATCAGTACTTCTCCATGTTGAGCAGCACTGAGGGTGGCAAGAATGTACCCACAGAATGTACTCTGGGTGGGGTCTTCAGTGTCCATCACCAGGAGTGGCTCGGTAGTACCACCGCAGACCGAGCTGGTCGGGTCCTACTGGACAGAGCTACTAGTATGGGACCTCAGCAGGTGGTGAGGGAACCAACAAGAGGGAAAGACGCATGTGATCTCATTCTCACCAACCTGCCTGCCACGGAAGCATCTGTCCATGACAGCATTGGTAGACGTGACCACTACACAGTATTTGTGGAGATTAAATCCCGCCTCCATGTTGAAGAAACCCTGCACCGTGTTGTGGGCACTACCACCATGCAAAATGGGATAGGCTTCGAACAGATCTAGCAGCCCAAGACTGGGCATCTATGAGGTGCTGTGGGCCATCAGCAGCAGCAGGATTGTAACCTTATGGCCTGGCATATCCCTGCTGCAACATTACCAGCAGGCCAGGGATCAACCCTGGTTCAATGAAGAGTGCAGGAGGGCATGCCGTGAACAACACCAGGCATACCCCAGTATAAGGCTTTGCCCTGGTGGAGCCACAATACAGGACTACGAGCAGGCAAACAATATAAACAGCAAGTAATAGGCAGAGCTAGGGGGTCCCACAACCAACAGATCAGATCTGTGCTCTGTAGCCCTGCCACATGCAGCCACGAACAGTGGTGGGCAATCAAACTACCCACTGGAGGAGGCTCCACAAATATCCCCATCCTCAATGATAGAGGAGCCCAGCACACCTGTGCAAAGGAGAAGGCTGAGGCATTTGCAACAATCGTCAGTCAGAGGTGCCGAGTAGATGATCCAGCTCAGCCTCCTCCGGAAGTCCCCAGCATCCCAGATGTCAGGATGCAACCAATCTGATTCACTCCACGTGATATCAAGAAATGGCTGAAAGCACTGGATACTGCGAAGGCTATGGACACAGACAAAATCCTGGTAACAGTCCTGAAGACTTGTGCTCCAGAACTTGGCGCGTCACTAGCCGAGCTGTTCCAGTACAGCTACAACACTGGCATCTACCCGGCAACATGGAAAATTGTCCAGGTATGTCCTGTACACAAGAAGCAGGACAAGTCCAACCCAGCCAATACCACCCTATCAGCCTACTCTCAATCATCAGCAAAGCCCTGGAAGGGGTCATCAACAGTGTTATCATGCAGCACCCACTCAGCAATAACCTGCTTACGGATGCCCAGTTTAGATTCTATCAAGGCCACTCAGATCCTGACCTCATCACCAAATATGGACCAAACAGCTAAATACCAGAGGTGAGGTGAGAGTGATGGACCTCGACAACAAGGCAGCATTTGGCCAAGTATAGCATCAAGGTACCCTAGTTGAAATAAAGTCAATGGGAATTAGGGGAAAATCCCTCCGCGGTTGGAATCATACCTGACACAAAGGAAGTCACTGCAGGGGTTCCTCGGAGAAGTGTCCTAAGACCAACCATCTTCAGCTGCTTCATCAATGACCTTCCTTCCATCATAAGGTCAGAGGTGGGGATGTTCGCAGATGACTGCACAGTGATCTGCCCCATTCATGACTCCTCAGATAGTGAAGCAGGTCATACCCAAATGCAGCAGGACCTGGACAATATCCAGGCTTGGGCTGACAAGTGGCAAATCACATTCAAGCCACACAAGTGCCAGGCAATGACCATCTCCAACAAGAGAAGCTCTAACCATCGTCCCTTGACATTCAATCATCATCACTGAATCCCCTACTAATGGCGCACGGCCGTTCCGAATGAATATCGTATGTGTAACTAGGGGGCTGAGGACAATCCGGATTTGATGGAGACAGCCGTGAGAAGCACGGAGGAACATCTGGAGAAACTTCTGAAATGCCTGGTTCGCTGCCGCTGCTACTGTGTGATCAAGAATCTCCAAAGACGAAGGCCCCAAATCCATGGCTTTGCCTATTACCTGTTGCCGGGGCCGGGGTTGAAGCGCTCGGCAGAGATGGTGCTCGGTGCTCAGTGTCGGAGAGCTGGTCAGAGGCTCGGAGTTGGACTGTGGTCAGATGCTTCCAGGATGCTGCATCAGCAAGTTGGCAGCGCTGGAGGTTCACCGTCTACGTGAGATGACGGGACTTTTGAGAGACTTTGAGATTTTTACCATGCCATGGTCTGTTCTTATCAAATCCTGGGGACTGGAGGGTGGCTAATGTTGTCCCTCTCTTCAAGAAGGGAGGAAGAAAGAAAACACGGAACTATAGACCAGTTAGCCTGATGTCGGTGGTGGGAAAGATGCTGGAGTCAATTATAAAAGATGAAATTACAACACATCTGGATAGCAGAAACAGGATTGGTCTGAGTCAGCATGGATTTATGAAGGGGAAATCGTGCTTGACTAATCTTCCAGAATTTTTTGAGGATGTAACTATGAAAATGGACAAGGGAGAGCCAGTGGATGTAGTGTACCCGGACTTTCAGAAAGCCTTTGATAAAGTCCCACATTGGAGATTAGCGGGTGAAATTAGGGCACATGGTATTGGGGACAGAGTACTGACATGGATTGAAAATTGGCTGGCTGACAGAAAACAAAGAGTAGCGATTAATGGGTCCCTTTTGGAATGGCAGGCGGAGACCAGTGGGGTACCGCAGGTTTCAGTGCTGGGACCGCAGCTGTTTACAATATATATTAATGATTTAGACGAGGGAATTAAAAGTAACATTAGCAAATTTGCCGATGATACAAAGCTGGGTGGCAGTGTGAAATGTGAGGAGGATATTATGAGAATGCAGGGTGACTTGGACAGGCTGGGTGAGTGGGCAGATGCAGTTTAATGTGGATAAATGTGAGGTTATCCACTTTGGTGGTAAGAACAGGAAGGCAGATTATTATCTAAATGGGGTCAAGTTAGGAAAGGAGGAAAAACAACGAGATCTAGGTGTTCTTGTACATCAGTCACTGAAAGCAAACATGCAAGAACAGCAGGCTGTGAAGAAAGCTAATGGCATGCTGGCCTTCATAACAAGGGGAACTGAGTATAAGAGCAAAGAGGTCCTTCTGCAGCTATACAGGGCCCTGGTGAGACTACACCTGGAGTACTGTGTGCAGTTTTGGTCTCCAAATTTGAGGAAGGACATTCTTGCTATTAAGGGAGCGCAGCGTAGGTTCTTTTTAAAAACGCACACAATAGGAATTCTGCAGATGCTGGAAATTCAAGCAACACACATCAAAGTTGCTGGTGAACGCAGCAGGCCAGGCAGCATCTCTAGGAAGAGGTGCAGTCGATGTTTCAGGCCGAGACCCTTCGTCAGGACTAACTGAAGGAAGAGTTAGTAAGAGATTTGAAAGTGGGGGGGGAGGGGGAGATCCAAAATGATAGGAAAAGACAGGAGGGGGAGGGATGGAGCCAAGAGCTGGACAGGTGATTGGCAAAGGGATATGAGAGGATCATGGGACAGGAGGTCCGGGGAGAAAGACAAGTGGGGAGAAACCAGAGGATGGGCAAAGGGTATATACCTTATATTCCGTCTGGGTAGCCTCCAACCTGATGGCATGAACATCGACTTTTCTAACTTCCGCTAATGCCCCACCTCCCCCTCGTACCCCATCCATTATTTATTTATATACACACATTCGTTCTCTCACTCTCCTTTTTCTCCCTCTGCCCCTCTGACTATACCTCTTGCCCATCCTCTGGTTCCTCCCCCCCCCTTGTCTTTCTCCCCGGACCTCCTGTCCCATGATCCTCTCATATCCCCTTTGCTAATCACCTGTCCAGCTCGTGGATCCATCCCTCCCCTTCCTGTCTTCTCCTATCATTTTGGATCTCCCCCTCCCCCTCCCACTTTCAAATCTCTTACTAACTCTTCCCTCAGTTAGTCCTGACGAAGGGTCTCGGCCTGAAACGTCGACTGTACCTCTTCCTAGAGATGCTGCCTGGCCTGCTGCGTTCACCAGCAACTTTGATGTGTGTTGCAGCGTAGGTTCACAAGGTTAATTCCCAGGATGGCGGGACTGTCATATGTCGAAAGATTGGAGCGACTGGGCTTGTATACTCTGGAATTTAGAAGGCTGAGAGGGGATCTTATTGAAACATATAAGATTATTAAGGGATTGGACACGCTGCAGGCAGGAAGCATGTTCCCGCTGATGGGTGAGTCCAGAGCCAGAGGCCACAGTTTAAGAATAAGGGGTAGGCCATTTAGAACGGAGTTGAGGAAAAACTTGTTCACCCAGAGAGTGGTGGATGTATGGAATGCTGTGCCCCAGAAGGCTGTGGAGGCCAAGTCTCTGGATGCTTTCAAGAAAGAGATGGATAGAGCTCTTAAAGATGGCGGAATCAAAGGTTATGGGGATAAGGCAGGAACTGGATACTGATTGTGGATGATCAGCCATGATCACAGTGAACGGCGCTGCTGGCTCAAAGGGCCTACTCTTGCACCTATTGTCTATTGTTGTAACTATATGTTATAATTATGTGGTTTTTATTAGTTTTTAAGTCAGTTTTTCATGTGTTTCTGTAATATCATTCTGGAAAAACTATCATTTCTTAATACATGCATTACTAAATGACAATAAAAGAGGACTGCGTGTCCTCATAATCTGATCAAATCTAATCTAATCTAATCAACATCCTGGGGTTAGCATTGACAAGAAACTGAACTGGTCTAGCTATATGAACGCCATGGCTACCAGAGCAGGTCAAAGGCTGGGAATCCTGCAGTGTGTAACTCACCTCCTGACTCCCCAAAGCTTGGCCACCATCTACAAGGCTCTGGTCGGGAATGTAATGAAATACTCACCACTCGCCTGGATGAGTGCGGCTCCATCAACACGCAAGAAACTTGACACCAAGGCAGCCAACTTGATTGGTACCCCTTCCACAAGCATCCAATCCCTCCATCATCGACAAACAGTTGCAGCAGGGTGTATTATCTACAAGATGCACTGCAACAGCACACCAAAGTTCCTAAGGCAGCACCTTCTGGACCCACAACCACTACCATCTCGAAGGACGAGAACAGCAGATACCTGGGAACACTACCAGTTGGAAATCCACCTCCAAGTCATTCACCATCCTGACTTGGAAACATATCGTTGTTCCTTCATTGTTGCTGGGTCAAAATCATGGAATTCCCTCCCTAACAGCACTGTGGGTGTACCCACACCTCAGGGACTGCAGCAGTTCAAGAAGGCAGCTCATCACCTCCTTCTCAAGGACAACTAGGGATGGGCAATAAATGCTGGCTTAGCTGGCGACGTCCACATCCCGTAAATGAATAAATAAATTTTAAAAAATACACCATTACCAATACCAATATCCAGGAAGAGTATGAAATATGTGTGGAATCAACTTCAGTAAAAAATATATTTAAGAATCTGAAAGGTTTTGAATACTAATAGGTTTTTGTAAAAAAAACTTTCTGTGAGGAAATTGGAAGGCCGTATCTTTCGGATATCCAATTTTTGTAGAGGTTCATGGAAAAATTTGCCATTTCTTTATGGACAGTGTCAGCCTTCTACATGATGCTCAGGACCATGGGATCAATGGCTATAAGTATTAAATAATATGGTCATATGACAGAGCAGAACATTCACCCACTGGTGAACAGAGCTGCCTCAGTTAATCATGCCGATATTACTAATAATAATTAACTATATTGGCTCAGCTTGTTTGTTTTTTCCTTATTTTAAATTTCCTTTGGGAGTAAAGGATATGTCCAACCTGGCCTACTGGGCATGTCTGCCTGTTCTGCATTTTGAAGCTTCTATATTTTTGTCTCTGTTCTCTCTAATTGCTCAATGCAAAACATAATATAGAAGAAAATAAATAAATAAATTACAGTATATGCATATTGAATGGATTAAAATTTGTGCTAAAACAGAAATAATATATATTAAAAAAGTGAGGTAGTGTTCATGGGTTCAATGTCCATTTAGGAATCAGATGGCAGAGGGGAAGAAGCTGTTCCTGAATCGCTGAGTGTGTGCCTTCAGGCTTCTGTATCTCCTACCTGATGGTAACAGTGAGAAAAGGGCATGTCCTGGGTGCTGGGGGTCCTTAATAATGGACGCTGCCTTTCTGAAACACCGCTCCCTGAAGATGTCCTGGGTACTTTGTAGGTTAGTACCCAAGATGGAGCCGACTAAATTTACAACCCTCTGCAGCTTCTTTCGGTCCTATGATGCAGCCTGTCAGAATGCTCTCCATGGTACATCTATAGAAGTTCTTGAGTGCATTTATTGACGTGCCAAATCTCTTCAAACTCCTAATGAAGTATAGCCGCTGTCTTGCCTTTTTTATAACTGTGTCGATATGTTGGGACCAGAGACCAGAGAAAGGAGTAACTACAATTTTGTGCTGCTCTTAGTTTCGTTTCTCTCCCCCTAGTTTAAACATTGAGTTTAAAATTTTTAATTGCTGATTCTTGAGGGGGAATAATATGTCTATGTCTACGAGGAGTGGGAAGAACTTGTCTGAACCTAGTGATAAAGGTAATGGGAAAGGAAAGATGCCAAAGAAAAGATCTGATGAAATGTCACCATGGGCTGAAGATATGGTCCGGACGCTGAATTCAATTATAGATCAGAATGGATCAATTAAAGATCAACTGGAAAAGAATAGTAATGAAATGAAGTCATTTCTGGGAAAACTTAAAGACTTGGAAACTCAAGTTGTTACACACGAAGAGGAATTGAAAATAACTAAGCAAAAATTGTCTGAGGCTACAACTCCTTTGGAAAGATACCAAAATAAGATTATAGACCTGGAAACTAGGTCTCGCCGGAGAAATATACGAATTGCTGGACTCCAAGAAGGGGTTGAAGATGGAGACTTAACTGCTTAATTTGGTAAGCTTTTTCATACTTTATTTCCTACTATATTATCAAAGCCACCTACTACAGAAAGAGCACATAGAGCCTCTATGTCAAAATTTAAAGATTCAAATAGACCAAGATCTGTTTTGGTCTGCTTTCGCCATTTTAGAATTAACGATCAAATAATGCGACAGGCAAGAAAACAGAGTTTTTATGGAATCCGAGCTCCGTTTTTATGATGATTATCCAAGGGAGGTACTGGAACAAAGATCAAGATTTGCTCTGGTAATGAAACAGGCATATGATAAGAAACTGTTTCCTTCTTTGCGTTAACTGACAAGAATTAAAGTTTTTCCTTCTAACTCTCCTCCTCGTACATTTTTTGATTCAAAAACTGCATTGGAGTTCGTTCAAACTATACCTGCCACCGTTACCGAATGAATTGTCTGAAATTGGTTATTTGTATATTCTTGGCATTTTGGAAAGAAGATTTATGAAGGTTACTTGGATATTTTATTGAGAGACTAATGAAAGAAGATAAGGAGAGTCATTCGTTATTGCATATTATTGTTTTTTTTTGAACGAAGATTTATGGTTCGAGTACAACTGCTTAAATGGTTACTCAGACATTCGACTGAGAAAAAGAAGATAAAGGGACTTGTCTCTTTAACCTAATATTTGGTTTGATGTCTTTTTCTCTGTTTCATTCTTAATTAATTAATTAGTAGTTTTTCCTACTAACGGGGCTTTTTTTATATATTTAGGGGACGGTTTAATTACTTATGTTATTATTAATTGGTATTTTTGGAAATTTAGTGTGATTTAACATGCTATTAATTTTTTTTCTGCTTTATTATGGCGTCTTATAATTGAATTTAAATTTTTTTTAGAGACATAATGTTGAACCTAAAAAATTGTGCTGGTTTTTCTCTTTAAGAGATAACATTATTATGCTGGAATGTAAACATTTTTCTTTGCTGAGACTTTATCGTTCCTTTCACAAGGTCAGTCGTTTTTTAACTGGGGGGAGGGAGAGATAATCCTTTAAAAATGTTTCTCCTGAACAGACAGAGCAGTCCCTGGCTTTGTATTCTATCTAGTCTGCTTGCCTTTTTCGGGCTTTTGGGAGGGGGAGGGGTTAGAGTTAGGAATTTTTTCCCATTGGGTGGTTCCGGAGCATGCTTGTTTTTTATGTGGTTGTATTCTTCATCACCGCCATTTTTGATCATCTCGTATTGGTGTGACAGATGTAAGACTGAGACAGTTACAATGGCACATGTTTTGGTCTTGTTCTATACTGGAACAGCTCTGGAAGTCAGTTTTTTCGACAATTTCTAAAGCACTTAAAATTAATTTACAACCTAACAAATTTTTGGAATAATTCCTTAAAATATCCATGGTATCTGTGTCTGACCAACATGTTATTGCATTTGTTACATTGATAGCTAGGAGGGCCATTTTGTTGAAGTGGTAGGATACAACAGCTCCCATTTTGTCACAATGGTTCTCTCAAGTGATGCTATGTCTTAGTTTGGAGAAAGTTAGAAGTCGAACCTTTGAACCTATGTTTGATTTTGAGAAAAGATGGGGTTCATTTGCTCATTATTATCATTTGAGTTAATTGATAGATTCTCCACGATCTAACTGTAAATTTTTTGGTACTTTTTTTTTGCTGGCGGTTTGATGTTTATCTTTAGAAACTTTATGTATGACGCATGGCTCTGGGGTTGAACACCTAATGGGATTTTTCTTTTTTCCCACTTTTCTTGCTTAGTAGGGTTTTTTTTCATCACAAAATTTTTTCAATCTATATAATTTTTTTTCGTGAGACGTTGTAAGTGATGTTTACTTCGATGTACTCATGTTTATTTTGGAAAAAAATAAAAAGATTTGAAAAGAAAGATATGTTGGGACCAGGTTAAGCCCTCAGAGATCTTGACACCCAGGAACTTGAAACTGCTTACTCTCTCCACTTCTGATCCCTCTATGAGGATGGGTATGTGTTCCTTCATCTTACCCTTCCTGAAGTCCACAATCAGCTCTTCCGTCTTATTGACGTTGAGTGCCAGGTTGTTGCTATGACACCAATCAACTAATTGGTATATCTAATTCCTGTATGCCCTCTCGCCTGCATCTGAGATTCTACCAACAATGGTTGTATCATCAGCAAATTTATAGATGGTATTTGATCTACACCTAGCCACACAGTCATGGATATGGAGAGAGTAGAGCAGTGGGCTAAGCACACACACCGGAGGTGTACCCATGCAGATAACCTGGTTTACCGCTTCTCCCCATGGTTTTACCCTATCAGAGACATTCCCTCCCCTACCCTCCATGCAACTTGGCAAGCTTATTTTCTCTCTTTCCAAGTTCTGACAAAAGTTCTTCAACTGAACACAGTAGTGTAGTGGTTAGCACGACTATTACATCTCGAGGTGTTGGAGTTCAGAATTTAATTCTGGCAACCTCTGTAAGGAGATTGTATGTCCTCCCCATGGAGTGCTCTGGTTTCCCCCCACAGTCCGAAGAGGTACGGGGTAGATTACCTGGTGATGGTAAATCTTCCTGTGATTGGGTTAGGTTATATCGAGGTTGCCGGGCGTTGCTAGGTGGTGTGGCTTGAAGGGCCAGAAGGGCCTATTCCACTCTGCATCTTCGAAATAAAACAAAGTCAACTCTTACTATCTCCATAGATGCAGCCTGACATGCTGAGTATCTCCAGCAATTTTCTGTTTTTGTTTGAAATTTCCAGTATCTGCAGATTTAAAAAAATTATTGGCTCAGTTAATCCTTCATGAGCCAGTTAAATTTCTAGCTTATTTAAACAATCAGAGTTCCTGTAGCTGTAGAGAGTTTGGGTGGTGCAGAATATCTGATCTATTTATAGAATCATTGAGTTAAAGAGAACCACAGTGCAGAAACAGGTCCTTCAGCCCATCTAGCATTTGCCAACATGGTCCTCTGCCTAGTACCATCTTCCTGCACATGCATCATATCTCTCCATACTTCACTCATCCATGTACCTATTTGTTCTCTTTCAAAGGCAAGCTTTAGGATAAAGGTAACACACACAAAATGCTGAGGAACTCAGTAGGTTAGGCAGCATCTATGGAAATGAATAAACAATCAACAATTCAGGCTGAGATTCTTCTTCAGGATTGAGTCCTTCCATTTCTCCTATTGTCCACTCCCCTCTCCTATCAGATTCTTTCCTTGCCAGGCCTTGACCTTTCCCACCCACCTGGCTTCACCTATCAACTTCCAGCTAGCTTCCTTCCCCTCTCCCACTTTTTTATTCTGGCATCTTCCTCCTTCTTTCTCAGTCCTGATGAAGGGTCTCAGCCCAAAACGTTGACTGTTTACTCTTTTCCATAGATGCTACCTGACTCACTGAGCACCTCCAGCATTTTGTGTGTGTTGCCCTGGATTTCCAGCAACTGCAGAATTTTTCATATTTAGGATAAAAGTAGCAACTATGCCAAATACCGGAAGAAGAGCAGGCCATCCAGTCACACATGTCCGTTCCATAAACCTGTGTATGTGCACAGAATGTTTACAGGTCATGGTAAATGTACTATACACACGTTTGTGTCCTTTGCATGCTCAATGGCTATTGGTGTGGAGAATGTCTCTGCTCTCATTTAATGAGACTCTGCCAGGTCTCCAGTCTCATTCTATCAACCCGTGTACCAAGTAAAGCAAGCCTCACATATATCATATTGCCAATAAGCTAATCCTTGGTATTTGATTATGTTATGAAAAATACGCACTGTATACATTACAGGGCAAATGTATCCTTTCCAAGGTGCAGTGAGCCAAACTGTACACAGTGTTAGTTAGATACTGTAAGTCCAGACAGAGATTTAATCGTAGTACACAGATGTAGTCATTGGTATCACCAATGCAGTGTTGAATATATTAGTTTTACTGTGGAAAAAAACTCTATATCATACATACAAGGTCTCAGAAGAAGACCTGTATCTTCAGTTTTGATTACTCCACATGGATTCTATCCATGATATTCAATGTTTCTCAAATCACTGTTCTGGTTCACATTCAAAGCCAAGCATAAACACATGTATGCTTTTGACTTCTCTCTCAAGAATTGTCTCGGTCCTTACAGTTGCTACATTGAAGGTAATGACAGAACTCTTCCTTCTTTTCATTGCCAAGGATCACAAGCTCCAATAGCAAATTCTCCTTGTGACTGATTTTCCTCATCAAGTTTCTCTGAGTCCATCCCTCGTTTCAATCCAAAACATCACTGTGTTTCTATGATTCCTTTGGATTGTCCTCTCTCCTGCAGAAACCTCAGTCCCATGTTTCCTCAACTCTGCAAGTTTCAGGCTCTTATAGTTTGCTGAGTTATTTGTCTTTTTCTTTGTACCCTTTCCTCAGGCCAGGCTCCTTCATCCCATAGCTTGTTCTTCTATCTTCAGAGTTCCTGACACATTTTGAACCCCCTCCACACCTTGCCTCTTGTCCACTCTAGATCTTTTCTAATGAGACTCAGATTGTTTACTTGGACAGGGTGGCATGGTAACGTAGCAGCACAACATTTTACAGTGCACCAACTACAAGAATGGGGTTCGAATCCCGTCGCTGTCTGCCACAAGCTTGTACGTTTTCCTCATGACCACATAGGTTTCCTGGGTTCCTCCCACATTTCAAAGACGTATGGATTTGGGTTAGTGAATTGAGGGCATGCTATGTTGATGCAGTAATGCATGCAACACTTGCGGGCTGCCCAGCACCATCCTCTCTGATTTGATTTGATGCAAATGACCTATTTCACTGTTTGTTTCAATGTACACATGACAAATAAAGCATATCTTTTACACTTCTCTATTCCACTTATGTACCCTAAGCTGAGGAACCCCAGCCCCCCACTCCCCAACCCCCGGATCTGCAGCACAGTGTCCACCAAACACCAGCTCCAACATCGTCATCAAATCTGCCAACAAGACTGGTGCAATTTTTCTTGAAAAATGTCTGTCATCCTCAGCTCTCTTTCTGAACTCTGACCCCACCACCAAGTATCAGGTTGTAGTTAACCACCCCACTGGATATCTTCTTTGCATAGCCTCCAGCTTCACAATCCACCCCGCACCTCAGCTCCTCAACCATGCAGCGTGACTCAATTCTCTCAGTGACTCACAAGGACTGTTCCTATTGACCCACTGTTTCAATTTATAAATAAAAAAACCAAAATCCTTTCTATTTTGGCATTATTCTGTCTCCCCTACCTAGTCATTTCCCACCTACATATGCAAAACTTCTGTTTCTCTCTGCCACTTTCCTTCCCAGACCCTAAATGGTTCATCTTCACAATGGATGCCTAATCCTCTACATTTCAATTGCACAGCGGATATGCAGAGCGACCAAGGAAAGTACACTTTCCCTTGAATAGTGGTCGAACCAGTCTTCCCCCCAACAAACCTCCCACCTGATTGAAATATTTATACCGCCTTCCTTTAACTCCATTCACTTCTGACGTAAATAGATACTGCTATGGAGGTAACATATGTTTATCTCTTTGTAGGATACATGGAACCCATTTTTTCTCATCATTAGAGAAGCCCTTCCTGACAATCAAGCAGGTTTCAGATTGAACTGCAGTTGATGTGACCTGGTTCCAATTCTCAAGACTTCCATTAGCATTTACAGTGCCAGAAGATTGACATTGTTTTCATTCCAACATGGCTAAAGGGAAAGGTCTCACCTCAGTAAAGGTTTCTGATGCTGATTCCACCTGCGCCTTGGGAATGGGAAAACTGCACCCACTTGTTTAAAGGTGGAATCCCACAGTCACAGCCTTGTCACTCTTTGACATATGTGTAAGTGCATCTCCAACATACCTCAACAATATGCTGATGACGTGTTAACACAGGCACCTACCATCACCTTGGTTAATGCTACTGTACATTGCACAAAGACTTCAACACCTAAAGTAATTGTTCCTCTTCTGGGAAATATGCCCTAAACCATTCATAGTCATAGCAACAATGCTCCATCTTGACAATAAAGATAAAATGCTGGATATCATCTTCTGTGGAACATGTAAACTCAACAAAGTACTTACAAAGAAACACTATTATTTTTGCAAGTTTTCCTTACTTTTATACCTCATCTAGCATTGGTGTGACATTGGACAAACTGGAGGGCAGCCAAATGAAAGACTGTTCTCTTACCTTCAAGCATCATTTACAGAAGGTGAGGGAAAGATGCTGATGTGAATAGGCCAGTCAAGCATCTACTGTGATATTAGTGTGCTCAGATGTAGAGTTTGGTACTCTTATGTGCATAGATAGTCCATCTGGCTAACTAACTCACACCTGGAGTATTGTGTGCAGTTTTGGTCCCCTAATCTGAGGAAAGACATCCTTGCCATAGAGGGAGTACAAAGAAGGTTCACCAGATTGATTCCTGGGATGGCAGGACTTTCATATGAAGAAAGACTGGATGAACTGGACTTGTACTCGTTGGAATTTAGAAGATTGAGGGGGGATCTGATCGAAACATATAAAATCCTAAAGGGATTGGACAGGCTAGATGCAGGAAGATTGTTCCCGATGTTGGGGAAGTCCAGAAAAAGGGGTCACAGTTTGAGGATAAAGGGGAAGCCTTTTAGGACCGAGATTAGGAAAAACTTCTTCACACAGAGAGTGGTGAATCTGTGGAATTCTCTGCCACAGGAAACAGTTGAGGCCAGTTCATTGGCTATATTTAAGAGGGAGTTAGATATGGCCCTTGTGGCTACGGGGATCAGGGGGTATGGAGGGAAGGCTGGGGCGGGGTTCTGAGTTGGATGATCAGCCATGATCATAATAAATGGCAGTGCAGGCTCGAAGGGCCGAATGGCCTACTCCTGCACCTATTTTCTATGTTTTCTATGTTAATGGCTTTCAGGGAAGAAAATCTGAATGTGTCTCCAAGCCATCCAATATAATTTTCCCTTAACTACCTCCTCACTTCTGATGATAACATTTCGGATTGTCACAAACGTTAATGATTGGAGTGTTCAAAAGAATGTGAGGTAATGTTCTTTTGAATGGGATTGACAGGGTGGATGCGGAGACATTGGGGGGACTGACCAAACACATATTGCCTTTGGATAAAGATTTGGCCATTTAGTATAAGACAAAGGTTTTCTTATTAGTTGGAGGGTTTCAGATTGTGGTAGCTAATGACCTTAGAAGGTTGTGGGCATTCATCAATAGACTTTTGGTTATTAAGGGAATAAAGAAAAATGGTGATGAGACAGGCAGAGCCAGCGATTGGTCATCACCCCTGTAACAGCCAAAGTAAGCTCAAGAGGACACACTTACTATTTCTGCTCGTTTCCCTATTTTCTTACCTCATCTGGCATTGATGTGACATTGGGCAACTGGACGGCAGCCAAATAAGAGCTGATATGTTTAGGACAGGAAATCGGGACAGCATAAACATACCACATTTTGTGCCCACAAAGCTGCAATTGTTTTGCATACCAAGGCTTTAATATTAAAGATGTTAAGTCTGGTGTTACCAAACCTGCCTTGAAATCAGCCTTACAGGGTGGTAACTTGCTGATTAATCTTCTTTTTCAATTATGTTAATTATATGATTTCAATGTGATAATAAACATTATAATTACTATTTAATGTTAATTATATTTTACCTGTGTGACAACAGATCATTGCTTATAATTATGTGAATACAGAGTCCATAAAAAGTACAGATCAAAGTTAAAGGAGAATCTAGTTCACAGCCAGGTTCTCCTTTCCGCACTGCACATACAGAAATCTCTTGGTACGCTCTGTTTACATTCATCATCTGTGCCCCTGCCTAGTGACTCACACTGAAGATTGCAGTGGTGAGGAACATCATCATGATTCTGATTCTGCACAGTTCATTTTAAAGAATAGACAGTTGTGCAGGCTGCAGCTATAATCACAGGGACTTGGAAAGTCTTGGTTGGAAAACCTATTGAACATATAACTTTTTGACACTTGTTATTTGTATTTTTAAAATTGATATTGGATGTCAGTTGCAATTTAGATATTTGTACAGTTAAGAAAACAAAGTAAACCAGACTTATTCTTTAGGAACTATTCTTTTAAACATTAGATAGACTAGAGCATAAGGGTTTCCATTCTAAAGTAACAATTCAGCAGTAAAGAGTGAGATATTAAGACTGTAAATAGAAGAGTGACTATTATGTTCTACAACGTTTTTAAAAGCACAGATTTTGGGGATAATGTGATGTCAATTTTAGAAATGCCAGATACGCATTGTCCCTGGAATAAATGTATTTTTCCCCAAATTGGGAAGGCTGGATCTAGATATAAGTAGTTCGGCCTATAGGACATGATATTTTCCCTAGAATGTGGGGTACCACTTACACTGTTCATGGGTTAATAATTAATAAATGACAATCCTTTTGTCATTTCAATAAACATATAGATTAAGAAATTCATCATTTAGAGACTGTGCTAATCTCACTGACATATACAACATATCTTCACGAATATATTCTGTTTTATCAGCTCTTGTATCAAGGTGATTGAATACAAATCAAAAGTTTCATTCTGAGACTCAATTACAATCCAACTATAAGGCTTGACAGAAGAATATGATACTTATGTGCTCTATATTACTACTTCAACAAATTAACACTACAGATGGCTCATAGACATTCTCGTCAACTACTGACTTTCCAACCTCAAGTGATCTTTTCCCCAACAAATTTCACAAGTAACAGTGCACAAACGATAGTGTAAGTTAATACTTTAATATATACAACACTATCACATTGAAACATCACAAAGCAATTGCTTTGTAAATGTGGTGATTAAACAGGCAATAATTAACTGTCTCTGTATGTAGTAATCTCATTACTAATAAAAACTAACAAAGCCTAGTAAATCCTCATACTTTCTTTACAATTTGTGTCATTAAACCAGCACTGAGGTTGAGTTAGTAAAGAAGTGCTGTTTAATTTTGCACCAGTTTACTGAACACATTGTGTAGATAATGGATAATTTGATTTTCAAAAGAAAAAGAGCGGGAAGAATTAAAACTGAGCTTGCAAATGTTGGTATTGAACAAATGATGTGAGTTGAGCCACAAATGAAAAGGCTCTCAATACCTGAACTAGCTGCTGCTGGGTGTTAGACTTCATACCAACATTTGTAACGTCAGAGACATGTCTGCGTGGTTAAGTGTGCAATATAAGTAGTCTCTATTTGATCTTAAAATGCAGTTCTTGATAATTGAAAAGTTAATGTTGGTTAAAATTCTTGGGCTGTCTCTTGCTCAACCCAATCTTCTATTTTAGTAAGGAAATCCCTGAAGACGTAATGGCTACAGTTTATCACAAAAGACAACGAAGTCTGTATTCCAAAATACAGAAAACAATGTGTGAACTACTTCAGTGTGTTTGTAGAAATGGAAGACAGAAACGTCTGGTGGTCGTGGTACACAACCTGGGCCTGACTGCTTACTGATCTTTGTAAACGAGGAACAGTCAGGGCACTAGAGTGCTGAAAGAGGCACCTCTACTTTTTAAACTGGACAATGCTCCTTCTATGTTCCAGCAGCCATTCGTTTGCAAAGGGTTCACCAGGCCCTTTCGGAAAGGGTAGGGGTGGAATGCACTTCCACGTCTTCCAGAGTTTTTGTGAGACTGCACTGGAGAGTGAAAGAAAAGCGTGGTTTCTACCTCCTTTTTCTTCCCTCACCTCAATATGGTGGAAGTATCAGTCACTGTAAATAGACAGAAATACTGATCTCCGATTCCATGGTTTTGAATAGTGACAAGATGGAGGATTTGATGGAAATTACAATGCCACATGGAGACTATACGCATCAAAGTCCATAGCTAACAGTTCCTGTATTCCCCATGCCAGCTACCTCAGGGAAATAACTGAAAAGCTCACCAGATTGCTGACACCCTCACCACTTTTCCACCTCACCTCCATAGTAGACAACTTCACCTTTCGCTGAATCACACTGCAGATCATTCATTGCAATCAATCCAAGCCAGTGTTCATACTCCCCTCAAGCTCTACCTCCAGTCCTTTCTCATCAACGTGGCTTCATTTATATAAAATCAAGCACATTTCTGATGATTAAAATGTGTATCTGATGAATTTCAGCTAGGTCTGCTCACCAAGAGCTGATTGACCCACTGAAGCTCCTTGCAACACACAGCATTTTTGTCTCAGAAAGGCCGAAAAAATATTTGACACGGGTCAGAAGTTTCTCTTCTGTTGATCTGGATGATCTGACTGTGGTCTGGTTCAATATAAATATAATCTGTCTGTTATTTGACTAGTTCGTTAAAGTATATTTGCTTAGCTATTTCCTTCATACACCCAAATGAGAAGTCTTTAATGGGAGTGTAATTGAAATTCAGTAATATGTGGGCTAATGATTATTTTTTGTGTTATCTTGTCTATTGCATAGTATGTGATTTGCCAGCTAATACGAGATACTTAATTTAGACTTCAAAGTTTAAACATTCTTGCTCTATTCCAAGCAAACTATTGGTGCTGAGGATTTACTATGCAGAAACAAACTATGTCCTGCCATTTAATTGTGCAATAAATCTGTATTTCATAGTGCAGTGGCATCTGCCACAATCATCCAGGTTTGTGCACATTCGCAGTCCTACGGAGCAAAAGTAACGATTGCTGTCGGTTTGGCTGTAAGTTGAGAGCCTGATCCTCATGGTTTCCATATGTTATCTGTTTATTGTTTATTGAGATACAGCACGGAATAAGCCCTTCTGGCACTTTGAGCTACACTTCCCAGCAATCCTCCGATTTAACCCTAGCCTAGTCACCAGACAATTTACAATGACCCATTAACTTATCAGTTGGTTTGTCTTTGGAATGTGGGAGGAAACCCAAGCAGACACCAGGAGAACGTACAAACTCCTTACATGGAACAGCAGGAATTGAACTGTACTGTAAAGCACTGTGTTAACCACTACACTACCGTGCTGTCCCATTCTTTGGTTAAAATGAACTTCATCCTAGGTTTCTCTGGCTGCTTGCCAGGAGGCATATTCAAACATTTCAAGATAAACTCAACAGTGCAAGGTTATCTAAAAGTACTCAGTCTGTCATTCAAGTAATTATACAGACGAATTTCTCACTATCTTTAGTGAGTCATCACTTGTACAAAAGGACACAGTATAATATTATCATGAGGCTGTTGTATAAGTGTTTTAATGCTGGGAGTTTAAATGTCACCTATGAATAAAAATGTTTCCCTCAACTCCATTGCTGCAGCCAGCTGCTTTACATAAACACTGAGGAAACTACTGGATAAAGTAAATTTATAGCAAGAAAGTCTTCAAAGACATAATCTTTCGTCAAAGATCCCCTTCACCTGGGCTATGCTAGCATCAGGGCACAAAAACCTGAAGTCGCACACCACCAGTTTCAAGCACAGCTACTTCCTTTCAAGCATTCAGCCGCATAATCCTAATCAGTACCTCAATGCAGCAACACCTTCAACGCCTTGCAATACAATGGACCTCATTTCTTTGTTCTAATTGTGCACTTTCTTGTAAGAAGTGTATACTTATGTTTATGTTTTTCAGGTGAATGTTGTTCCTGTGATGAATCAGAATCAGAATCAGGTTTATTATCACTGGCATGTGACGTGAAATTTGTTAACTTAGCAGCAGCAGCTCAATGCAATACGTAACCTAGTGGAGACAGAAAAAATAATAAATAAAACATAATAATAAATAAACAAGTAAATCAATTACATATATTTAATAGATTACTAAAAATGTGCAAAAACAGGAATACTGTATATTAAAAAAAGTGAGGTAGTGTCCAAAGCTTCAAAGTCCATTTAGGAATCAGATGACAGAGGGGAAGAAGCTGTTCCTGAATCGCTGAGTGTGTGCCATCAGGCTTCTGTATCTCCTACCTGATGCTAACAGTGAGAAAAGGGCATGCCCTGGATGCTGGAGGTCTTTAATAATGGACGCTGCCTTTCTGAGACACCGCTCCCTAAAGATGTCCTGGGTACTTTGTAGGCTAGTGCCCAAGATGGAGCTGACTAGATTTGCAATCTTCTGCAGTTTCTTTCGGTCCTGTGCAGTAGCCCCTCCATACCAGACAGTGATGCAGTCTGTCAGAATGCTCTCCACAGTACAACTTTTTCATTGCACATCTACATGTGCACATAAGACAATAAACTTGACTTTGACTATCTCAGGATTCAACGATGGGTACATTCTCATGTACAGATGCTCAGTAAAATGGTCAAATTCAAAGTCCTTGGCCAATAGTTCCAGATTACCACCCTGCCCACACAGTTCCAGACAAAAATACAGGATAAACAGTTGACTGTTTTATTTGGGCAATATATTTCCAGATAAGTAGTAATTCCACAGGGTCAGTAGTAAGTACATAAGACAAAGGAGCAGAATTAGGCCATTTGGCCCATCAAGTCTGCTCCACCATTTCATCATGGCTGATTCATTTCCCTTTCAACCCCATTCTCCTGCTTTCTCCCCATAATCTGTTCACGCCCTGACTAATCAAGTACCTATCAACTTCCACCTTAAGCATGCCCAATGATCTGGCTGCCACAGCTGCCTGAGGAAATAAATTCCACAGATTCACCATCCTCTGATTAAAGATAGTCCTCCTAATCTCCATTCTAAATGTACGTCCCTCTATTCTGAGGCTGTGCCCTCTGGTTCCAGACTCCCCCACCATAGGAACATCTTCTCCACATCTACTCTATCTAGGCCTTTCAATATTTAAAAGGGTTCAATGAGACCCTCCCTTATTCTTCTAAACGCCAGTGAATAAAGGCCCATATCATCAATCGCTCCTCATACAATAAGCCTTTCAACCCAGGAATCACTCTTACGAACCTCCTTGGAACCCTCTCCAATGTCAGAAAATCCTTTCTTAAATAGGACCCCAAAATTTCTCACAATACCCCAACTGCAGCCTCACCAATGCTAACATTGCATTTGCCTTCCTCATCACCAACTTAACCTGCAAATTAACCTTTAGTAAATTATGCACAAGGACTCCCAAGTCCCTTTGCTTCTCAGATTTTTGAATTTTCTTCATTTGGAAAATTTCCTTCTACCACAGTGCATGACCATGCACTTCCTGACACCATATTCCATCTGCCACTTCTTTGCCCAGTCTCCTAATCCAGAGGTCCCCAACCTTTTTTGCACTGCAGACTGATTTAATATTGACAATATTCTTGTGGACCGGCCAACCGGTGGGTGGTGGGGGGGGGGGGGGGTTGCCAACGGACAAGAGTAGCAGTCAAATATGTTGTGTTTACCCCGAGAAAGACTACAATGACCATGAAGCCTTGCGCAGGCACCAGTGCGCATGTGATTACGTACAGATTTTTTTCCCTATAAATTGTTTTTGGCGATTCTCTTCAGGGGTTTGTTAATCACGACTGGAATATCGGTGATAAGTGGCTAATACACTCAATTTCCTTTCTAAAAGGGTGTTAAATATTAAACACACAGCGCATATTTTCCTCGCATGAATATAGTGATAAGTCAATTATCAGGGGAGGACAGGGGAGCTTGAAGTAAGTGTTGAACGAACTTCCAGTAGAAGTGGTAGAGGCAGGCTCGATATTATCATTTAAAGAAAAATTGGATAGGTATATGGACAGGAAAGGAACATAAGGTTATGGGCTGAGTGCAGGTTGGTGGGACTAAGTGAGAGTAGCGTTTGGTACGGACTAGAAGGGCAGAGATGGCCTGTTTCCGTGCTGTAATTGTTATATGGTTATATAAGTCACTTATAAGTCAATAGCATCATAACATTTTAAGAACGTTTGGATATTAAACACACAGCACATATTTTCCCTGTATGAACATATAAAATCATTGTAACACACCAATATCGCTGAATCAGTGGGAGCCCTGGGTTGTTTTCCTGCAACAAGATAGTCCCATCGAGGGGTGATGGGAGACAGCGATACTCGAAGGGGGTTCCTTATGTCAAGTCTATTCTGCAATTTAGTTTTCGTTGCATTCATTGCAGAAAAGCCCGCTTTGCAGAGATATTTTGGAAATGGAAGGAACGTTTTCAGTGCTTTCGTGGCTATCTCAGGATACTTAGCCTTAACTTTGATCCAGAATGCTGGCAGAGATGTTATGTCAAACATACTTTTCAGCCCGCCGTCATTTGCAAGCTCGAGGAGTTGATCTCCTTCCCGCGCTGACATGGATGACACGCGGGTAATGACCTCGCATGCATAATGGCTCAACAGTGGGTGTGACAGAGAATGAAGAAAGGTTTTGTCCCGGCCCGGTAGCACATGCTTTGCGGCCCGGTACCGGTCCGCGGCCCGGTGGTTGGGAACCACTGTCCTAATCTGTTTAAGTCCAATGCAGCATCCCTGCTTCCTCAACACTACCTGTCCCTCCACCAATCATTGCATCATCTGCAAACTTGGCCATAAAGCTATCAATTCTGTCATCCAAATCATTGACATACCATGTAAAAAGAAGTGGTCCCAACACTGAGCCCTGCGGATACCAGCCGCCAATCAGAAAAGGCTCCCTCTATTCCCACGCTTTGCCTCCTGCCAAACAGCCAATGCTCTATCCACGCTAGTATCTTTCCTCTAATACCATGGGCTCTTATATTGCTTAGCAGCCTTATGTGTGGCATCTTGTCAAAGGCATTCTGAATATCCACTGATTCTCCTTTGTCTATCCTGTTTGTTATTTCCTCAAAGAATTCCAACAGATTGGTCAGGTAACGTTTTACCTTAAGGAACCTATGCTGATTTTGGCCTATTTTATCATGTGCCTCCAAGTGCCCCGAAACCACATCCTTAGCAATCAACTCCAACATCTCCCCAACCACTGAGGTCCAGCTAACTGGCCTATCTTCTTCTTCTTCCTCCTACTTTTTTTTTAATATAATTTTTATTGAGTTTTCAAAAATACATGAAAAGATAGTATCTACCCTCCCCCTCCCCTTAACCCTCCCCCCCATATAAAGTCCTACCTAAAAAGAAAAAAAGAAAAAGAAAAAAAAAAGAGAGCCGCCTGGGTATTGGAAGGTTTCCACATGCTCCATGGAATTCAAAATAAAATTGGTATACTTATTCGTTACTTTCGCCAAGGGACCAAGATTTTTATCGGAGCACTTAAATATGCCATCCTATCTTTTGTAAATAAGGGCGCCAAATATTCAAAAATGTTACATATTTATCTCTTAAATTATAAGTAATTTATTTTTTGTGGTGTAATATATAATTGGTGTAAAAAGTTATATTATACTAATCTAAGTCGAACATTTATTGTGTTTGTCATACTGTCAAGGCGCAGTCTTGACCAATTTGTTTCATCAATATTAATATTCAGATCTGTTTCCCATTCTTGTTTTGACTTAAAAATTGCTACTCCCCGCTACAACAACACTACCCACCCAATCTCTCTTTAATTTCTGATATTCTGTTTCTGTTAAATGCGTTTCCTGTAAAAAGGCTGAATCTATCTTCATTTTCTTAATATGTGTTAAGAGTCTTTTTCTTTTCACTAGTCCATTAAGCCCATTAACATTAAAACTCAAAAAATTCAATAAATTAGTCATTATTTTTAACAATGTTACTCCAATCTAAAACATTACTTAACTTCTCAACTCTCATAGTTCCTTGGGGAATCCCTTTGAACTTCACCATGTTGCTATACGCTCCCCCCCCCAATCATCCAGGCAAAAAGAAAAAAAAAACAAAATACCCCCCCACTAATTTTGTGAATGAAAGGATACACAACACTACCCCCCTCCATCTTGTGAGTCGTGGCTAGAGCCACGCTTGCACACATGATTAGCGTAGCAATTGATCAGTGCTTCTTCCAGCTCCCCCGCAACAAAAAAAATTATATATATATAAAAAAATTAATGTTACTATTCCCAACCAGTATTCCTCAAATTTTAACCTTACTTCCCCTCCCTCATATAATTAGTAATATATTTATATATTCATCCGCCTTCAAAAATCCAACAAGTCCATTCTTTGACCCAGTCTTCTTCTTCAATCCATCTCGCTCCCCTGGTTTTGTTCTTGTACCTGGTGAATATTCAGAGAGTCTTGCACAAACTGCTCTGCTTTCCGGTAATCATCAAAAAATCTTTTTTCTCCACCAGTCAAAAAAATCTTCAAGGTTGCAGGGTAACACAATATAACATGATAACCGTGATCCCATAGGATTTTTTTCACTGGATTAAATTTCTTCCTTCTCTTCAAAAGTTCATAACTTACGTCAGGATAGAAAAAAATTTTGTTCCCTTGAATCATCAATGGCCCTTTTCTATTCTTGGCAGCTTGGGCAGCTGCCTGTAGAATCCTTTCCTTGTCTTGAAATCTTAACAATTTTATTAAAATTGCTCGTGGATATTGGTCATCTTGTGGTTTTGGTCTTAGAGCTCTATGTGCCTGCTCAATTTCAATTAATCGGCCCTCCTCTTTCATTTGCAAAACTTCCGGGATCCATCTTTGAAAAAAATGTATTGGATTTCCTCCCTCCATACCTTCTTTAAGACCAACAATTTTAATATTATTACATCTACTAATATTTTCCAACATGTCCACTTTCTCCAAGAGTTGATTTCTTTCCGTGTTCCAGACAAGCAAATCATTTTCTGTTTTTTCCACTCTATCATTAATATGCTCCATTTTTCTTTCCATCTCCTGAAGCTTCTTATCCATTTTATCCTGTCTTTTCACAGCTTTATTATAGCACATCTTCATGTCTCTAAGCTCTGCTCTTATTTTTCTTACTTCAGCCGTTAATTGGAATAAAGCCTCTCTTATGTCTCCATCATCTCCTTTAGTTCCAATCCCTTCCAGTTCTTCCTCCCCTTCTTCATCTGTATTCTCTGCGGTATCCGATTCTGATTCTGAGTCACTTTCAGTTGCAGTGGCTGTCGGTCCTTGTAGTTTGGGTTGTATCGATTTGCGCATGCGTTCTTCTTTGCGCATGTGCATTTCCGGCAGCTTCTTCCGAGAGACCGCTACCGCCGCCATTGCTCCCTGTTCTCTGGCGGAGATACAACGCATTTCCTCCAAAAGAGATCTAACCTGAGTCCGAGGCTCCATCGCTGCAGTAGGCCCTTTTTTCTTCCCATCACACGGCGGCTTCGCAACAACAGACTTCTTCTGTTGCGGTTTAGGAGGCATATCGCAAAGTAGTCTTGCAAAGTTATAAATAGATTTCAGAAAGTATTTATTAACTTTGTTTTGTTTAAACGGTACTTTGCTAATTTTTTACGGGAGAGCTGGATTTACACATCTCAATCCCACGCTATCACGTGACGCCCCCCCCCTTCTTCCTCCTACTTCTTGAAAAGTGGAGTGATATTTGCAATTTCCCATTCCTCTGGAACCATGCCAGAATCTATTGATTCTTGAAAGATCATTACTAATGCCTCCACTTTCTCTTCAGCTACCTCTTTCAGAACCCTGGGGTGTTGTCCATCTGTTCCAGGTAACTTATCTACCTTCAGACCTTTCAGTTTCCCAAGCACCTTCTCTCTAATAATAGCAACGACACTCACTTCTCCCCCCTGACACTCTCAAACTTCTGGCATACTACTAGTGTATTCCATAGTGAAGACTGATGTAAAATACTTATTCAATTCATCTGCCATTTCCTTGTTCTCTCATTACTACCTCTTCAGTGTCATTTTCCAGCGGTCCGATATCTGCTCTCCCCTCTCTTTTACTCTTTATAAGTCTGAAAAAACTTTTGGTATCCTCTTTGATATTATTGACTAGTTTACCTACATATTTCATCTTTTCTCCCTCAGGAATTTTTCTAGTTGTCTTCCGCTGGTTTTCAATAGTTTCCCAACCCTCTTCCTTCTCACAATACTTTGCTCTATTATAAGCCGTCTCTTTTGATTTTATGTTGGCTTTGACTTCCCTTGTCAGCCACAGTTGCGTCATCCTGCCATTGGAATAGTACCTCTTCTTTGGGGTGTACCTATCCTGTGCCTTCCCTATTGCTCCCAGAAACTCCATTCATTGCTGTTCCACCATCATCCCGGCTAGTGTCCCCTTCCAATCAACTTTGGCAAGCTCCTCTCTCACCCCTCTATGATTCTTTTTACTCAATACGTTTATTTAATGTCAGAGAGATGTATACAATATATATCTTGAAATTCTTTTTCTTTGCAAACATCCACAAAAACAGAGGAGCGCCCCGAAGAATGAATGACAGTTAAACATTAGAACCCCAAAGCACCCCCAGTTCCCCCCTCCCATGCACAGGCAACAACCCCCCACCAGCAAAAGAGCATCGGTGCGCTCCACCGAGCACTCAAGCGTGCAGCAAAGCATTAATAAAGACACAGACTTGCAGTACCCCAAAATCTACTCTTTCACTCAGTAATTCAACATACCACAGGCTCTCCCTCTCCCTAATAAGGGAAAAAGAGGTGTCACCGTTTCACAACAAGAGGGGAGGCATAACAAACAACTTGCTGATTTATGATGTTAGAAGACTGTTGCGTTGCTTTTTCCAAGTTCTGCGCCCAGAGTCAGCCCCAGGGCTCAAGTCTCCAGACACACAGCCCCCGGCAGCTAACCTGCTGCTCCCGATGTTCCGTGTTCTCCCGCGACGCCTCAGTCAGGGGCACCGGACTAGAATCAGCCCGTCCCCAGGGCCACGAAAATCCGGCACCCTGAAGGCGTGCTAGTCTTCCAGGTCACGTCTTTGGGATATCGAAAAGCGGCTGGTCGTGAGACCCTGAGAGCAAGTCCCATTCCCGCAAAGAACCAAAGTCAGAGTGTAACTCCAGGTCAGGGTCTTGAAAAGAACCTTAAAAAGCTTTTACTCTACTGTAATATTGATACATCTGACTTCAGCTTCTTCCTCTTAAATTGTGGGGTGAATTCTTTCATATTACGATCACCGACTTCTAAGGGTTTCTTTACCTTAAGCTCCCTAATCAAATTCGGCTCATTAAACAACACCCAATCCAGAATAGCTAATCCCCTAGTGGGCTCAACCAAAAGCTGCTCTAAAAAGCCACCTTGTGGGCATTCTACAAATTCTCTCTTGGGATCCAGCACCAACCTGATTTCCCCATCTACCTGCATATTGAAATCCCCCATGACTATCGTAACATTGCCGTTTTGACATGCCTTTTCTATCTCCCATTGTAATTTGTACCCACATCCTGGCTGCTGTTCGGAGGCCTATATATAACTCCCATCAGGGTCTTTTTGCCCTGATAGTTTCTCGTCTCTACCCATGAATAGTCTACATCCTCAAATCCTATGTCACCTATTTCTAAAGATTTGTTTTCACTTTTTATGAACAGAGCCATGCTAACCTCTTTCCATACCTGCCTGTCTTAGGTATACTTCGATGTCTAGCTCCCAACTATAATCTTCTTTCAGCCACGATTCAGTGATGCCCACCACGTCATACCTGCCGATCCTTAACTGTGTTACGAGATCATCTACCTTATTCTGTATACTGTCTGCATCCAAATACAATACCTTCAGTCCTTTATCTGTAACTCTTCTCAATTTTGTCCTCCTATTACACTGCAGCTCATCTCACTGACTGCAATTCTGCCCTATCATCTGCCCATCCTTCCTAAACACTACACACTGCCTCTGCTTGTAAACGACCAGCTCTATCACTCCAGTACCCACACCCCTGCAAAATTAGTCTTAACCCTCCCAACAGCTCTAGCAAACCGGCCTGCAACCCGTCTCTTGGGTACATGTTATACCTTCTCCAGAAGAGATCCCAATAATCCAGAAATCTGAAACCCTGTCCACTGCACCGGTTTCTCAGACACGCATCCATCTGCCAAGACATCCTATTCTTACCCTCACTGGCATGTGGCACAGACAACAATCCAGAGACTGCGACCCTGGATGTCCTGCTTTTCAGATTTCTACCTAGCTCTCTAAATTCTCTCTTCAGTACCTCCTCACACTTTTTCTACCTATGTCATTGATGCCAATATGCACCAAGACCTCTGGCTGCTCACCGTCCCCCTTCATAATGCAGTGGACCCAATCCGAGACATCCCTGACTCTGGCATACCATCTAGGCGTCTCTATCGCATCCACAGAATCTTGTGTCTACTATTTGAACTATGGGATCCCATATCACTACTGCAGTTCTCTTCTCTCACAGCGTCCGAGTAAGTGTGTAAGTACATGACTGTGACATCTCACACAGTGTTCGATTGCATTCAGCACAAAACAGTGCTTTAAAGCTAACTCCCAAAGAAGCAAATGCTCATTATCTTTGAAATGTGATGAGTCAAAGATAAAAAAGGTTCAAGAACTAAAAATTTTAACTTTATATTATCAGAAAGAAAGTGAAAGGGTAACCAGAAAAACTTGATACAACCTGTAGCTTTTAGTGTTGGGACACCACAACCTCGTTAATTAACAATGGGATTATAAAACCTTACATCACTGAGACACTTGCATTGCCTGAGAAAACAGCAACATCTAGAATAAGTGTAAACTAGATGTCTTTTTTTAACAGAGATCTAGCTTAGTTCCCATTTCTGACATAACATCCTTAAATTTCCTTCATTTAAGACACTTCCAGTGGAAGCCCCAGTCATTTTACTGCGACCAAGTTATGGAAGAGAAAGAATTTTATTGAACTACTTAACTAGGAATTAACTGATATTTATTTAACATATTATTAGGTAAATGAGAGAGAGAAAGAAATAGAAAGATAGAGATCTGTACACTTACTGGTGTATCTTGGGCTTTCCTTCTCCTGGTGTTTGATTAGTTTGAGCTGTAAAAGGAGACACCTTGAGAGGCAAGATTAAGAAGTTCCTTTCTGGTTACAATACGTATGAGGTGATGGGTGTGGCTAGCACTCTGGATTCATATTATCAGTGGGGAGGGATTGCATACAATAATTCAAGCCTTATGAGAGAAAAAAAAACACACAAGGGAGAATTTGGACTGTTTTGTCACTGAAGCTTTATTATATACTTTGTTGCCAAAGCTTTCTTATTTGTGCAAAACTTTTAATCTTTTGAAAATTTAATTAGGGAGCCACATTTAAAAGGGTCATTAGGGGAATCACTTTACAGACACATCCTCAAAGGGAACACTATGCAAATTATTTAATGCGTTACTTTGATGTTTGATACATGCAAGTGGACTAGTTAAAATAAAGCTGAGAGACAGCATTAAGTTTTCAGAATTAACACCAACTTTCATGCTTCAAAGTGGAAACATGACTCGGCCTGAATCACGGTGAGTTGAAAGAGGACCCACTTAACTAAGCATCTTATGCCGGTCAAAGACAGTCTTTCGCTGCTCCTGCACCTGACGCTTCCATCGTTG
Source organism: Mobula birostris (assembly GCF_030028105.1). NCBI lineage: Eukaryota > Metazoa > Chordata > Chondrichthyes > Myliobatiformes > Myliobatidae > Mobula > Mobula birostris. The sequence continues at coordinate 120,127,849 of NC_092372.1, forward strand.
CTGTGCTCCCTCCACCCTCTCGAGGACAGTGTTGGCGCGGGCTTGTGCCTGAGATGGAGTGAATGGGCGTGTGTCCTGGAAGAAAGACACAAATATTAAGTCAATCAGCCATATCAACACTTCCATTTTCAATCTGTCCAGTATACTATGGTCAATACTCCTCTGAACTTTTCTCTTCTGTCTCAGATAAGGATGACAAACTTTTGCAGTCTTCCTGGTGAATACTAAGTTCCCTATTCTGAAGTTACACTTCCCCAACACCACAACCACGACACACCAAACCTTTCTTCATTTTTTATTCTTCTTACAATGATGAAACTTTTACATTTCCAACTTGCCCTGCACATTTTCTGTTTTTCTCGTTTCCCTCAGCTACTTTTTTGTACTTGGATCCCTCACTAGCTTCTGCAAATTAAAGACATATTTTGAAAATGGATGATATAATTGCAACAGTTAGAACAATTTCCATTCGGCTGGTTGGTTGGTTGGCATCCGTCTGTCTTGAAGGACAATGGGTGATGATGATGATTTACCCATAGGCTATTTACCCATAGCTGGGGATCAGGTTCACGAGCACCAGGACATGTCCACACACCGGTAGGCCTGCGTGCTACGTGTGCAGGGGCCAGACCTTCTCCCTGTCCTCAATAGTTCAGCCTGAGTCCGGTTTCCATGTGTCACCAGCGAGAAGGTACTACATGAGGCTTGCTGTTGGACAGACTATGTACTGGCAGGGAGAGTCTAGCCAGTGGTAGAAGCTGAAAGTGAGAGTGACAAGCACTACCTGCTACACTACCACACTAGATGCATCACAACAACCACTTAACATATTTCTTATACTCCCTGAGGCACTTTGCATTACAAAAAATCAGGCCACAAAAGGAAATGATTTATATCAAAGCAACAGGGTTCAAGTAAATGAAAATTAAAAAATAAGTGGAGAGCTTTGAGAGGGGAAGCAGATAGGACCGTGGTGTTTAAGAGGTTTTTAGGCAGACATACAGTACTATGCAAAAGTCTTAGGTATGTATATACACTAGGGTGCCTAAGACTTTTGCACAGTACCATATTTGTAAATGTGGAGTAGGAGCCAGTTTGTAAATCTGGCAGGAGCAAAAGATGCTGGGAATGGCGAGGCGGGTGCGCCATAGAGAGGAGTGGGACAGGAAGCAGAGAAGCAACGCCAGGGCAGGGTGCTGCCAAACCCAGCCCTGAGACACCAGGCAGGGTGCTGCCAAACCCAGCCCTGAGACACCAGGCAAGGTGCTGCCAAACCCAGCCCTGAGACACCAGGCAGGGTGCTGCCAAACCCAGCCCTGAGACACCAGGCAGGGTGCTGCCAAACCCAGCCCTGAGACACCAGGCAGGGTGCTGCCAAACCCAGCCCTGAGACACCAGGCAGGGTGCTGCCAAACCCAGCCCTGAGACACCAGGCAGGGTGCTGCCAAACCCAGCCCTGAGACACCAGGCAGGGTGCTGCCAAACCCAGCCCTGAGACACCAGGCAGGGTGCTGCCAAACCCAGCCCTGAGACACCAGGCAGGGTGCTGCCAAACCCAGCCCTGAGACACCAGGCAAGGTGCTGCCAAACTCAGCCCTGAGACACCAGGCAGGGTGCTGCCAAACCCAGCCCTGAGACACCAGGCAAGGTGCTGCCAAACTCAGCCCTGAGACACCAGGCAGGGTGCTGCCAAACCCAGCCCTGAGACACCAGGCAAGGTCATTTGATTCCAAATAATTGTTTTATTGATCATTAGAGAATGTCCCTCTGGTGCTTCCCACTCCCTTCCCCTTTTCTCAACCATTATTCCCCTCTCTCTGCCCCCTTCCCATTCTCAGCCCACATTAAAGACCCATATCAGAATAAGGTTTATCATCACTCATATGTCATGAAATATGTTTTTTTTTGTGGTAGCAGTGTCAGTGCAATACATAAATCACTAAAGTACTGTGCAAATGTATTAGGCTGCCCAGCTGGTCCTAAGACTTTTTGCAAAATTTGTTCATTTATTATATGCTGTGTCACTTGACGTAGGCGACCATAGTCTTCCCATGAACACAATTCTTCTTGGCTAATTTTTCTACAGAAGTGGTTTGCCATTACCTTCTTCTTGACAGTATCTTTACAAGACAGTAACCCCGGCCATTATCAATACCCTTCAGAGATTGCCTGCCTGCTATCAGTGGTGGCATAACCAGGACTTGTGATCTGCACCAGCTGCTCATACGACCATCAACCACCTGCTCCCGTGGCTTCACATGACCCTGATCGGCGGGGGGGGGGTGGCTAAGCAGGGTCTACCCCTTGTCCAAGGGTGACCTGCAGGCTAGCGGAGGGAAGGAGCACCTTACACCTCCTTTGGTAGAGATGTATCTCCACCCCACCACCCTTTATACACAGTGCTGTATGAAAATGCAGGCAATAGATGGATATGGATCCTGTACAGGCAGAAGAGATTAGTTCAATTTGGTGTTGGGTGGTCTAGACATGGTGGTCTGAAAGGTCGATTCTGTGCTGTACTACTGTATCTTCTACGCTCTAGTTCAAGAGTTTTAGACCTAAAGGCACAGCCACCAATAGCAGAGTGATGGGAAATTGGCACATGTCGAAGACCCAAAATACAAATAATACCTAAGAAAATAAATATTTAGTTGCAAGGACAGATAAAGGTAACACCTCCCATGAAAGCTCAAAACGTCATCGGGTGCAAGCAGGGGGAGTGGGGAAAACAGGGACAGTGAAGACCCCATCCAAGTACACAAGTTACTGAACATCCTATATAGCAGGGTCCCCAACCTTTTTTGCACTGCAGACCGGTTTAATATGGACAATATTCTTGCAGACTGGCCGACGGGGTGGGGGGAGGGGGGGTGTTCAAGTTCAACAGTGCGTGACAGGGAATGAGGAAAGGTGCAGCTGACTCGTATTCTTTCATATCGTTTCCTCGTGGCCTGGTAGCACATGCTTTGTGGCCCGGTGGTTGGGGACCACTGCTGCATAGCGTTCCCTGACACATGTACGTGGCTCAGTAATGCTTATGATGAGTCAGCTGTGGGAGTTTCTCCATTTTCGGATAATTTTCACTCATTTTGTTCACTGGCATTTAAGATTCTGATGAACTGCTCCAGCAATCTTTTTTTCAGTGTTGTTCCCATTCCATCGACTTGAGCCCTTGACATTATGAACTGGCTGTTATATGTCCTGTGCCTTTAAGACTATTCCATTCCCCACTCGCATTCCTGGGAGCTCCCTGCATTGCCCTGGAGTTCTTGGATAACTCATGAAAGTTACAGGAACTCCGCGAACTGGACGTGAATTGCAGATCATGTTAAAATATTCAACATTTGTTTTTGTGAAAATCAAACAATTGTAGGTGCTGGAAACCTAAATTTAAAACAAAAACGTGCTGGAGACAATCAGCATATAAGGATGCATCTGAGAAGGAGAAACAGAGATGTCTCAGGCTGAAGCCCCTTCATTAAAACCAGGAAGGGAGAATACAGATAGGTATCACACAACAGGGAAGATTTCCAACAGTTTTATTTAGGCTTCGTGAGTCAATGAATGTGTTTGTGGTAGATTTCTCTCAGTAATACCTTGAAAATAAAATACACCAAGTGGCCATTTTATTAGGTACACCCACACACCTGCTCATTATCCAACTAGCCAATCATGTGGCAGCAACTCCATGTAGAAAAGGAGAATGGCCAGACTGCTTCCAACTGACAGGAAGGCGACAGTAACTCAAATAACCACGCATTGCAACAGTGGTGTGCAGAAGAGCATTTCTGGACGCACAACACGTCAAACCTTGAAGTGGATGGGCTACAGCAGAAGACCACAATCGTACACTCACTGGCCACTTTATTAGGAACTGGAGGTACCGAATAAGGTGGCCACTGCGGGTATATTCTCAGTACCCAGAGGAATTGTTATGGTGCAGTTTTGAAATTAAACAGATGGCCAAACCTTGGTTATCACTCCCTATAGTGTTTATCTACATTTACTCGTGAAACTCTACCTGTCCATTGTTGAAACTGTGGCCCTCTCCTCTCCCTTTGCCACCCCTCTGGATTTGCCTGCCAATGGCTTTTTATGGCACATTTAACAGAATGCCTCTTCCCCTTGACTTCATCTCATGTAGGGATCTCAGTTAACAATAGTGGCTAAATCACTGTAATAAAGCAAGTTCAGAAAAAATAATCTTAAAATATTATAGCTTTGCTTTTACTTCAAATGCTATCGTCTGTGGCTTCCTCTGAAAACAGCAACAGGCAGAGGTCGGGTCCTGCAAAAACTTGATTGACAAGGAATGGAGATGTTATAATGTCCTGGATGAACAAGCATCGCTACTTGCAATGTTACTCAGCATCAAAGACAGGCAGGAAGTCATCTCGTTCCATTTAAAAACATGACCTGAATGGCACTTTGTGGGATTGCATTGTAAGACAAAGCATGTTTACCTTACAATGCCTCAACTGAAACCACAGCCAGGCTAGTTGACACATGCCCTTAGAGATCACATTTCCCCTGTGCATGATGTCTGCAGCCACCTCCGCAGCACAATAATTGCTCGTCTGTTCACTGAAGCATACTACAGAATGGCCTTTATGTTAAACATCTGAAAGAGCTTCTTCTGACCTGCACAATCTTGCCTCCTCACAAAAGAGATTCAGGAGATCCTGCGATACTCTCCATACTCTGTGGAGACTAATGAAACTTGCCATGGACCCCAGCACAGTAGCAAAACCTTTGGCCATTTGAGGGTTAGGGGATTGAAATCCTTTCCATCTACTTGTGGGATAAGTGAATCAATGCCAATGTTCTTGTGCAGCACCTAGAATACAGAGGCTCTGCATAGAATCTCCAATGGGTAAGTTATGCTATTTGGGCTCCCAACACAAGATTCCTAAGACAGGCAATCTGGTTGAAGTGATTAACTGAAGGGCAGCATCAAGAATATTCCTTGAAAAAGAATATAGCATTCTCACTGACTCTTGACAGCCTGTGGCCTGTGGCAGATCAGAAAGGAGAAAGAATATCCAGGAGACATTGACCATCTTGAATCTCTTCATCAGGACTCCAGCAAAAACAGCAGGAGAGCACCACCTTTCAAACTACCCACCGATCGGCCCCAAGCCTTTCCTGTTTCCATGCCGGCAGAACCTACAGATCTCACCGGGCCAGAGAACATCTCAGAACCCATGCAACTGGCGTGGAAGCAAGTTGACCCTTAAGGGCTGTCTAACAGTGAGAAAGAAGACATGAAGTAACAGATAGAGAAACAATCATAATCCAACTTTCCACCCATACACTTGCAAAACTCTTTATACAAGTACACATTCTCTCCGGGTTACGGTACTGAGAACTGTCAGTAACTTGAACGGTTCACAGGTTGGAAGTGCAGCCACAGTCAGAGCTCCCAGATGACAGAAGAAGCCTGCAGCTGGGAACTCCATCTTGCTGATCCCCTAAATGTTCGCTTGCATGTGTTGGCTGCACTTCAGTCGGGTTGGCTGCCTGTACTTTCCTAAACAAGTGCCACAGGGAAATGGGGAAATTTTCATAACCTCAGCTTCAGATAATTCTCATTAATGTTCATATTCCCCTCCATATTTAACCATATTAGGTAAAATGCACAGTAGGAACCTGCTTTGTTGCAGTGATAGGGAAAAACTGCTGAAATCTGCATGACCTCCAGTGAACCAGATTCACTCTCAATCTTCAGCACCGTCTATGAAGTTTTCAAGTTCTTCTGTGTCTCCAGTTCCCCCCCTACTCCCCCCCCACCACATTGCAAGGCTGAGCTGGTCAGTAGGCAGGCTAGCCGTCCACTGTAAATACTCTCGTCTTCGTAAATTTGAGGGGATTTGATGGGAATGTGGAGATAATACGATGGGTTAGAATAGGATAAGTTTAAAAATGATTAGCTGATAGTACCGACTCAGGGCCTGTTTCATCATTATATGATTCTATGAACTGCCACTGGATATGCCCATTAACTGCATGATTCCAGACCGGAGCCTATAGCTCAGCCTTCCATTCAGATATCTTTGGTTGTGAGACTTCTACAGAAGTCTGCTCGACGGTTAGTAGAGTTCCCCACAACTCAGGCTGGAATACCTGGCCTGTGAATATTTTCTCCCAACTGCATTGCAGAAAACAGCCTCCAGGAAAAATATAAAGCCTTTGAATTAGTTAAATCAGGCTAACTTTTTAAGTTAATCTTCATAGATGACTTTTTGTCATTCAAATTATAAACACTTAATTTCTTCCATACTTTTCATTGTATTCTATAAAGTTTTAAATGCTTTTTGAATGTGAGAGATATTCACAAACATACTGTTTCAGATGGTGGAAATCTGAAACAAAAACAGAAGATGCCCAAAATATGCAGCTGGTCAAGTATTGTCCGTGGAAGGAGAAAGAGCATGCACATTTCAGGTTGAAGTCTGAATGGTCTCCCTCTATGCTGTATCGTTCTATGACATATTCAGAACATGGTATAAAATGTTGCAACCACCTTGCCCTACTTACTCTGTATTGACAATAGAAATCCATATTGGATGATCAAATTTCTACATATTAGAACTATAAATGTACAAACCAATGTTTAACGTGGATTACAGGCAAATGGGTTTAAGATCTTCAAGAACAAATGTTTTTAAAAGCAATTTTTAATCTTTCAACAAAGGGTGAGGCCAGCTGGCAGTGGAGTGTTTTGATCTTTCTGTATTTTTGTTCACTCTGGTTTCGATGGCTTGATATTGCAGTTCTCAAATTTCAACATGCTTACAAAAAAGAGAAACAGTATTGTTCTTGGTCAGTTGTACTTGTGAAAACTTGCAAATTTTAGAAACAAAAATCATTGAAACAACCCAGTGTTGCCACTAATAAAAGTTTCTGACAAATGTATGAATATGTATCAGTCTGTGAATGGATATTAACAAACACAGTGGATTCAATTAGTTTGGTCATCGGGGTAGCTGATTATTTGGGACAACTCTTAAAAAACAAAAACTAATTGAGAAAATAGCAGAACTCCCTTCATTTATTTGGGACACAATGCCACTTAATTGGGACAGGAGACTTTTGTCGAAGAGTTTCTAACTAGCGTCAGTCGCGTGCGCATTGTGTGACCATTAGACACTACACTGTGCTTAGAGCAATCAGCTTTTAAATAGCGTCAGTTCTGTGTGTTTGTGTCCAAAATGTGGTGATTTTTATCACTGATAGCTGGTGAGAAACAAGCAGCAAGTCAATTCAGAACTGTTTTGCTCACTGCGGTTTCAAGTGTTCAGACTTGAAAATGTCAGAAACGGCTGGGAGTGAAAATAAAACAATTTCACTACTTCATCGATTTAGACTCTATGAAGAACTTGAAGGCATCGACAATCATCTTGAATGTTACCTTTGGTCCCCAATGGACACTCAGCTCTCACCTGTGGCTCCAAGTAGCTGTTTGCACGCGACAGCGGCCACATCCTGGTTCACCGTTTGGACAAGTGGCTAAACCGGGTGAGGTTAGCTGGTGGGACTCTTACCCCAGTGAGATAGGGACATGCGAAGTCAGCTGCGGCAGTCTAGGCCGATGAGATCTGCAGTACGATCCAAGGCCTGGTAGGGTGTTTTGCAATGCTATGTGGAGAGCGAATGGCATGATAGGCACAGAAGATGTCATGGTCATCCACTGTAACCAACAAAGATCCCAGTTGTGGCATCTACTCACATCACTGGACCCAGACTTCCAAGGTCGACAGAGTGGAACTGCCCCAGTGTTTTAAAGTGCTTTTCCACTTTAAAACAATCCCGCACAGGTTTCCTGTCATCGTCGGATACAAGAGACAACCAGCAGTAGTATTGGTAGTGTTCCAATTTGTTCTGTATTTCATTTAAGTATATAATTTGTTCCTTGGCTAAATGGTAGATCGTCGTTTTTTTTTATACCTTTTTAACTATTTCCATGAAACTTCGGCTAATTAGGGCTGCCGCTCAGTTGGGTCAAATGTACTGGTCCTGATGTAACCAGAATGCACTGTATTGACTTGTGACAATCTTGAAGATTAAGTAACACAAGGGTTCCCAACCCTTTTTATGTCATGGAGCCTTATCACTAACCAAGGCGTTAGGAACCTCCGCTGTAACAGAGTACAGATATTACACTCTAATGACAAACTGTAAGGTATTAGTCCGTGACAATTCATCAACAAATATGCGTGGACAAGTATTAGTCTCTGATGGTATTTGGTCATTACTGCAGTCAATGTTTATTCACAACACAGGATTAAAATGGACCAGCTTTTCACAAAATGTGGGTGGAAGTTAGAAACAGGAAAGGGTCAATAACTCTACTGGGTGTTTTTTTTATAGACCACCCAACAGTAACAGGGACATCGAGGAGCAGATAGGGAGACAGATTCTGGAACGGTGCAATAATAACAGGGTTGTCATGATGGGGGGATTTTAATTTCCCCAGTAGTAACTGGCTTCTCCCTAGAGCAAGGGGTTTAGATGGTGTGGAGTTTGTTAGGTGTGTTCAAGAAGGTATCCTGACACAGTATGTAGATAAGCCTATAAGAAGAGAGGCTGTACTTGATCTGGTATTGGGAAATGAACCTGGTCAGATGTCAGGTCTCTCAGTGGGAGAGCATTTTGGAGACAGTGATCATAATTCTATCCCCTTTACTATAGCATTGGAGAGGGATAGGAACAGACAAGTTTGGAAAGCATTTAATTGGAGTAAGGTAAAATATGAGGCTATCAAGCAGGAACTTGGAAGCATAAATTGGAAACAGATATTCTCAGGGAAATGTATGGCAGAAGTGTGGCAAATGTTCAGGGGATATTTACATGGTGTTCTGCACCAGTATGTTCCAATGAGACAGGGAAAGGATGGTAGGGTACAGGAACCGCGATGTACAAAGGCTGTTGAAAATCCAGTCAAGAAGAAAAGCTTACGAAAGGTTCAAAAAACTAGGCAATGATAGAGATCTAGAAAATTATAAGGCTAGCAGGAAGGAGCTTAAGAATGAAAACACAAAATACTCTGCAGATGCTGGGGTCAAAGCAGCACTCACAACACGCTGGACGAACTCAGCAGGTCAGGCAGCATTCGTGGAAAAGATCGGTCGATGTTTTGGGCCGGAACCCTTCATCCTGACGTCAACCGATCTTTTCCACGAATGCTGCCCGACCTGCTGAGTTCCTCCAGCGTGTTGTTAGCTTAAGAATGAAATTAGGAGAGCCAGAAGGGGCCATGAGAAGGCCTTAGTGAGCAGGATTAAGGAAAACCCCCAGGCATTCCACAAGTATGTGAAGAGCAAGAGGATAAGACGTGAGAGAATAGGACCAATCAAGTGTGACAGTGGAAAAGTGAGTATGGAACCAGAGGAGGTAGCGGAGGTACTTAATGAATACTTTGCTTCAGTATTCACTACAGAAAAGGACCTTGGCGATTGTAGGGATGACTTACAGTGAACTAAAAAGCTTGAGCATGTAGATATTAAGGAAGGGGATGTGCTGGAGTTTTTGGAAAGCATCAAGTTGGATAAGTCACCGGGACCAGACGAGATGTACCTTAGGCTACTGTGGGAAGTGAGGGAGGAGATTGCTGAGTCTCTGGCGATGATCTTTGTATCCTCAATGGGGACGGGAGAGGTTCCGGAGGATTGGAGGGTTGCAGATGTTGTTCCCTTATTCAAGAACGGGAGTAGAGATAGCCCAGGAAATTATAGATCAGTGAGTCTTACTTCAGTGGTTGGTAAGTTGATGGAGAAGATCCTGAGAGGCAGGATTTATGAACATTTGGAGAGGTATAATATGATTAGGAATAGTCAGAATGGATTAGTCAAAGGCAGGTCAAGCCTTACGAGCCTGACTGAATTTTCTGAGGATGTGACTAAACATATTGATGAAGGTAGAGCAGTAGATGTAGTGTATATGGATTTCAGCAAGGCATTTGATAATATGCAAGGCTTATTGAGAAAGTAAGGAGGCATGGGATCCAAGGGCACATTGCTTTGTGGATCCAGAACAGGCTTGCCCACAGAAGGCAAAGAGTGGTTGCAGATGGGACATATTCTGCATGGAGGTCAGTGACCAGTGGTGTGACTCAGGGATCTGTTCTGGGACCCTTACTCTTCGTGATTTTTATAAATAACCTGGATGAAGAAGTGGAGGGATGGGTTAGTAAAATTGCTGATGACACAAAGGTTAGGGGTGTTGTGGATAGTGTGGAGGGCTGTCAGAGGTTACAGCGGGACATTGATAGGATGCAAAACTGGGCTGAGAAGTAGCAGATGGAGTTCAATCCAGATAAGTGTGAGGTGGTTCATTTTGGTAGGTCAAATATGATGGCAGAATATAGCATTAATGGTAAGACTCTTGGCAGTGTGGAGGATCAGAGGGATCTTGCGGTCCGAATCCATAGGACACTCAAAGCTGCTATGCAGGTTGACTCTGTGGTTAAGAAGGCATACGATGCATTGGCTTTCATCAACCATGGGATTGAGTTTAAGAGCCGAGAGGTAATGTTGCTGCTATATAGGACCCTGGTCAGACTCCACTTGGAGTACTGTGCTCAGTTCTGGTCGCCTCACTACAGGAAGGAAGTGGAAAAAATAGAAAGGGTGCAGAGGAGATTTATAAGGATGTTGCCTGGATTGGGGAGCATGCCTTATGAGAATAGGTTGAGTGAGCTCAGCTCAGGTTTTCTATGTTCTATGTTTCTGTATTGCTGTTTGTATGCACAGATTTACTATTGGAAAATTACTATTTATATTTGTCGCGATGAAGAGTCTAGGCCCAAAATGTTGATTGTTTACTCTTTTCTATAGATGCTGCCTGGTCTGCTGAGTCCCTCCAGCAGTCTGTGTGGGTTGCTTTGCTATTTGTTTCCCACATTACAGGAGCTCTTGGACTTTGAGTGTACTTAAATAGCAATGGGACATTCGTTGTGGAAGGCATTAATAGTAACAGACATGCACTTATGTTAGTTGTATGTGAATAATTTGAAAAAGTTACACGTATATACATATTTCAGTGCTTGTGAATCCATCCTGCAGTATACAGGAACTAAAACATATAATAAGGGACTAGCAAAACCATTCAATGTTCTAACAGGGCCTCCTGTTGGAATAGCCATTCTTCTACTGACAACACTGTGCTTCTCTTTTCAGGTTCTGTTAGCCAAGCACATTACAACCACTGAATGACTGGAAGTATTTGATCTAAAGCACCAAAGTGAACATGTCATTCAGCCCAGTAGCATTTCCTCTGGCGTGGGTGTATGAAAAAAAATAATGTATTGCATTAGCTTTCTGTACTAATATCTTATTATCCATGGGCATTCTACACAAGTCGTCTGGTTCTCTTAGCCTCACTATCTTATTATATGGACATAACACAAACATTTAACACTCTGCAATTAATCAATTTTTTTAGAGCGATGCGACTCTTAAGATCTGAGGGTATTGGACTGGCTGACAATGAAAAAGATACACAAATTGTATAACATATCTCTCAGGAAGGGCTGTTAAATGCTTGCATAATAATTAATGAACACCCCCAGACTTGCATTCCTGATGGTAAAAACATCTTACATGGGAAATTCCCATTTGAATTTTTCCTTTCAGTTGCACTTGAAGATAAAAAAGCAAGATGGTAGCATAAAATATGCTTGCGCAGTTAAACTATAAAAACTTTTCAAATGCAGAATGTGTCCATCCAAAACTATACAACCACACAATGAAATACTGGTTACCAAGAGGAACTTAAGATAATATTATAACAACAACACTTTTAAGCATTTTGACTGAAATATACACTGTGGGCACTTTATAAGGATACCTGTTCATTAATGTAAATATCTAATTAGCCAATCATGTATCAGCAACTCAATGCACAAAGGCATACAACGATGCCCATGAGGTCCAGTTGTTGTTTTGACCAAACATTGGAATGGGGAAGAAATGTAATCTAAGTGACTTTGTCAATGAAATGATTGTTGGTGAAATGGGGTATTCTGAGTATCTTAGAAACTGCTGATCTCCTGGGAATGGCACGCACAGTAGTCTCCAGAGTTTACAGAGAATGGAGCGAAAAACAAAAAAAAATCCATTGAACGCCTTGTTAATGAGACAGGTTAGATCCCCTTGAACCCCTCGCTTTTCCCAGGTGCAGATGATGAGATTATAGATCTGTGACAGAAGCTGTTCACCACTTATTTCTAGAATTTCGGTTATTTGGTTTGAATTTGGCTTTATGGTCAGGAATGGAGGCAAGGCCATTATCATTGGGATCTGGGTTGCTGGCAAGGCAACACTTGAGGAGGTAGTGGTGAGCTGTCTTCTTGATTCTTGCAGTTTTTCTGATAGGAGAACTGGTCTTCTCCAGTTTATAAACACCTGATAATCTGTAGGTGTGAAGAAATGTTTGGGAAACTAGCAGTATGCATTATTTGCCAGCCACTGTGGTGCTGAGGGCATCTTCTGCCATGTGGGAGCTCAGTTCGTGGCCACAGTTTTGATTTGTGAGCCGTCCAGGCTCTGAACAGCTCTCGGGAATGGAACCGTCTTAATCTGGGGAGGATCTGGATGTGACGTGAGCCAATGTGGGGAACTACTGGAAATAGTCCACAAGGAGTTGAGCCCTCTCTCTTCTCCACCCACACAGGGAGAAACCAAACATCTTATTGTATCCAGTTTGTTTGACGACTCAAAAAGGAGAAGAGATTTTTTTAACGAGGCCATCATTCTTTTACAGCACTTTTTGCTTTACTTCATCTAAATGATCCCCTGTTCTGCCCCAAATCTGTCCTAACAAAGGTCAGTGATAGTTACCCGTTATCAGACCTGTGAAAGGGAGCATTACAATTACAACAGTTGCATTCTGCACTGCTCTGTGTCTCCAAAAGTCACAAGACAGATATGAGATTCATTAGAGCAAATGTTGCTGATGGACGGGCATTTTCACACCTGGGCAGTCTGTTCTACTCAACACAGGGTATATAGTATTTAATTTTTACAGTTTTAAGCCAATGTTTTTCATGCAGCTAACATGCAAGATTAATGCAGCAAAACAACTTGTTTGTGTCTGATCTGATCCTGAAGCTCCTTCCCCAGCCTTTGGTCGCAGATCATAAAGGCAGATCAACAGTAACTTCCTGAGGCAGTTAGGGAATGGGCAAAAACTGTTGGCCTTCCCAGTGCAACACACACAAAACTCTGGAGAAACTCAGCAATTCAGGCAGCATCTATGGGAAAGAGTAAACAGTCAATGTTTCAGGCTGAGACCCTTCTTCAGGACTGAGTCCTTCCATTTCCCCTACTGTCCACTCTCCTTTCCTATCAGTTTCTTTCTTCTCCAGCCCTTGACCTTTCCCACCCACCTGGCATTACCTATCACCTTCAAGCTAGCCTCTTTCCCCTCCCCCACCTTTTTATTCTGGCATTTCCCCCTTCACTCTCAGTTCTGAAGAAGCAGTGGGTTTCCAGCATCTGCAGACTATCTCATGTTCAACTTGCCAGTAATGCCCGGATCCTAAGAATTAACAAAAAATTAACTGTATGTCCAAATTATCCAGTTCCAGCTACCCAAATTCCCAAGCATGCTCACTTCCCTTCTGGCTTTGGCCTGCTCTTCTTTTCATAGATACTGTATATTTCATCATTAATCGTGCAGTTCACATTCATGTTAGCCTCAATACGATGAATCCTTCCCATTAACAAGTAGCAATGTTCCTTCATCTTATCTAGAGTCATCTCTTGCATTGCTTCTGCTCGGCATCTCTTGTACTCCTCCGAAACACCTTGAGAAAATTTCTACATTAATGCCGTTATAACACTGCAAGCAGTTCCAAATTTAATCATAAGACAATTTAAGTAGGAGATTTTCTTCTGTATTCCCTTCTTAAATTAATTATTGGGTGGTAAAGAAACTTTGCAGTATGCTTGTCTTTATTAGTAGAGGCAGAGCTCAAGAGTTGGGAAGTTACGTTGTAGCTTTATAAAACTAGTTAGGCCACATCTGAAGTATTGCATTCAATTCTGGTGGCCCCGTTATAGGAAGGAAGTGGAGGCATTGGAAAGGGTAACGGAGAGGTTTACTAGCATGCTGCTTGGACTGGAGGAGGCTGCGGGCAGGCGTCATAGATGTTTATAAGATTATGAGAAGCACAGACAGGGTAGATAGCCAGTATCATTTTCCAGGGGATGGAATGTCTAAATCTAGAAGACACGCATTTAAGGTGAGAGTGGGTTAAGTTCAAAGGAGGTGTGTGGCCCTGCCAGGGATGGTAGTGGAGGCAAATACAATAAAAACATTTAAGAGGCTCTCAGATGGGCACATGATTGTGTAGAGAAGAGGGATACGGACATTCTGTAGGCAGAGTGATTAGTTTAGCTACTAGGCTGGTGCAACACCGAAGGCTGGAAGTCTTGCTCCTGTGCTGTATTGTTCTACGCAAGATGACAGGATCAGATATTGAGTGCTACAGGGAACCATTTCAGAAGGGGAGATGAAACTTGGAGCAAATCAGACATGAACGTATTGAATGGTGGCAACACACATCAAAGTTGCTGGTGAACGCAGCAGGCCAGGCAGCATCTCTAGGAAGAGGTACAGTCGACGTTTCAGGCCGAGACCCTTCGTCAGGTCTTGGCCTGAAACGTCGACTGTACCTCTTCCTAGAGATGCTGCCTGGCCTGCTGTGTTCACCAGCAACTTTGATATGTGTTGCTTGAATTTCCAGCATCTGCAGAACTCTTGTTGTTTGTTGTTTGTATTGAATGGTGGGATAGGTTTATGGGCTGAGTGGCCTACTGCTGCTTCTACCTTCTTATTTTTTTTAAATGATCTGAACACTCACCAAGCAAACACTATCAAAAGGCTCCTTCTCTCTTGGCTTATAAAGTCACCTAATCCTCACACAGAGATAGAAAAAATATAATTACAAAATTAAGGTAGACATCAAGGAGGTGATCAAGACAACTATGCAATAAAGAAAAATATCAACGCCTCATTTAGCTTTGTCTCTGCATTGTTCTGACTGTATGATAGTGACTAATGCAAAACAGTGATTTGTGAGTAGCAGGGTCAAAGATTTGTGGAGCAGCAAAGTCACCAGGAATTCAGAGATCTCAACACTCGCAAAGATCAGAGGCATGTCCATCATTGGGATGTATTGCATGCCAAAAGTGTATGAGGTACAATTGAGAAAAATATCTGTCAAAAGTACCAGGAAACACGAAGCAGAGAGTGCTCGCCTCTGTCAACAGAAACATTTGATGGGAAGTGACGGGGCTTCACTGAGCAACAAATATCAAAGGCTAGATTTGAACAGAGCTTTCAACAATGATCTTCATACATGTTTTGCACCAATCAATCCAGAGTACAGCAGCTTGAAGCTTAAGAAAATAGACATTAAGTCTGAGCCCTGTCATCCAATTTCACAGACAGACAAACAGAATTCATGAGTCAACATCATTTCCGAATGGGAATATTAATGGTACTTTTTCTTCCTTTTCCTAGATGAGTTCACAGAGAATGATTCCTTATGTTCCTTCCCAAAACACTTTCTGTTACTTGGCATCTTGGGAAGTTAAAACGATTGTACTAACTCATCTGTTAGTTCAGTGGGCTCAAGGGTTATCCAGTGAGTAGTTAACGTCCTACAAGATCAATCACATCCAGGTTCAAGATATTTCTATCAATTAACTCCACTTGCTGTGTGTAGGAATGTGTCTATTGGCTTCAAAAACCTGACTCATGGAATAGTCAGAATTTTTATTCCTGGCAGCTTTTTAGTCTTTCACACTGGACCATCCACTTGACCAGACTTAACTGCATTATTAAATAGTCAGCTTCCCATGCTAAGAATGACCACTGAGTAAAAAAGTCGAAAATGCTGAGTGTCGGTTGACCTGCTTCCAAAGGCAATCACCACTGACAAAAGGTGAGAGAGAGCATCGGCTAGAGGAAGCCAGTAAAATATGGAAATAGTATTTTTGAGTTTGTAGAGATGTGTTTTTTTAAAATACAGTCAAAAGAGTGATTAGAACTGGAGGCACGCAATCAGAAGTGGAGCTGTAGATCTGAAGGGTATTAAAGGTTAGTGAAGCCTTGATGAAAATTTATATACACCATTCTTTCTCTCTCTCTCTCCTTTTTCTCCCTCTGTCCCTCTGACTATACCCCTTGCCCATCCTCTGGGTTCCCCCCCCCTTTCCTTCTCCCTGGGTCTCCTGTCCCACGATCCTCTCATATCCCTTTTGCCAATCACCTGTCCAGCTCTTGGCTCCATCCCTCCCCCTCCTGTCTTCTCCTATCATTTCGGATCTCCCCCTCCCCCTCCCACTTTCAAATCTCTTACTAGCTCTTCCTTCAGTTAGTCCTGACGAAGGGTCTCGGCCCGAAATGTCGACTGTACCTCTTCCTAGAGATGCTGCCTGGCTTGCTGCGTTCACCAGCATCTTTGATGTGTGTTGCTTATAATTTAAGATTGGCTTGCTCAAACAGGTGCCAAAAGAATCCTGACACATAACATGTAGCTGCTACCCCTGCACGAGCAACATAGCATCAGCCTTGACCTCTGGCCTGGTCACTGTGGAAGCTGCACGCAGCCCCTGTGAGCAGATGGATTCCCTCAGGTTTCCTTCTACCACATCCGACAGGGGGCTGGTAAATCATATTCCCACCGTGAATTTCTGCAAGTGTAATGGTAGAATCCCTGGGAAGTTAAAGGGAATGTTGAGAGAATAGATTACAAAATGGGTTGGGCTGAAATGGAATTGCTCCAAGAAATGGTGTAGATCCAATGGGCCAAATGGCCACCATCTATGTTGCAATGGAACAATAGTAATATAAATGCTCTTCTTATATTCTGATGCTGAATATTACAAAGAAGGAAGCAGTCTGATAATTCTCTGGGAAATAAATTTAAGGAGCAGCCAAGTAAAAGGTCAACAACATCAGGCACCAGTGCATTAGAGAGGATATCCCAGCTCTTTACTCAAGGAGAGAGGGCCTCCTGGCAAAAAAACATGCATCCTTTGAACACTTCTTCATCCGCCTCTCCAGATCTCACTCATCCACTTGGGACAGGGGTTCCTAATCTTAATTATTGGTGTTTCCATGGCACGTGGATATGGCCCAGCACATCATTAGTAAAACCCTCCTCACCATTGAGCACATCTACATGAAATGCTGTCATAGGAAAGCAGCATTCAACACCAGAAACCCTCACTACCCAGGTCATGCTCCTTTCTCACTGTTGCCATCAGGTAGAAGGTTCAAGAGCCTCAGGACTCACATCACCAGGTTCAAGAACAGTTACTACCCCACAATCATCAGGTTCCTAAACAAAAGAGGATAACTACACTCACTTGCCCGTTCACTGAGATGCTCCAACACCCAATGATCTCACTTTAAGGGCTCTTTATCTTGTCATTTCAAGTTCTCATTATCCACTGCTATTTATTTATATCTGTACTGCACAGCTTGCTGTCTTCTGCACTCTGGTTGCTCTTTCATTGAACTTGTTAGAGTTACTATTCTATTGATTTGCTGAGTATGTCTGCAGGAAAATTAATCTCAGGGTTGTGTATGGTGATATACATGTACTCTAATCATAAAATTTACCTTGAACGTTGAACTTTATGTCATGTTGCCTTACCATTAACTGAGGGGTCTGTGGCTCCCAGACTGGGAACCCCTGCATTGGGGTCTCTTCCAACCCATGCCATCATGCTCCTTCACTCTTTAAGCATGGTCAGCACTGCTTGTCTAGTTGTATGTTTCTCTAAGGACTACAGCTACAAGATACTGCAACGGGTCAACAGAATTTACATGATGATACGCCACAAAACCTGACAATACTATTCCAGGAGCTTTGCAAAGGAATACTGTGATGCTTATGAGATCCCTCAGAAGCTCATTTGGACACATATCCTTTCTTAACAGCATTAAAACATGATCAAGCTAATGTGCTTCCAACATGCAGACCTGACGTATGGAAATACTTCCCTCTCACACAAAACTCCTTTATGACCTCTCTACATTGGCAGAGTATTTCTTACTGAATCACCTATTAGTAAGATTAAGGATAAGAAATGGTGCACAGGTGGGCTGGCATGATGGTTGGATTACTGGATAGGTATTACAGAGGCCCGGCTTAACAATCTGCTGCTGCAAGTTCAAGTTCATCTATGGCAATTTGGAAATCAAATTCAGTCAAATCAAGTAAATCTGGAAAAAGATGTATATACAAAAATAATCTTAGAAATGATTTCTATGAAATAACTGGATTGCTGATAAAGCCCCATCTGGCCACTGCTATCCATTCTGGTACAGGCGGTCCTACTGGAATGTGGCTGGTTCTTCATTGTCCTCTATAGCTTACCAAGCCATTCAGCTGCAAAGAAAACTGATGCCAATAAAAAGGAATAAAAATAAAGCCAGAAGATCCATTGTGATTTAAACACATTAAAGCTCTTTAGCCTGGCCAACCTGCACAGCGCAGTGGCATAGCTAACTGAGCAGATATCTGACAGCTCCAGAGACCTGCGTTCAATCTAGAACCCTGGTGCTACCTATGATTGCACAAGTTTCCCCCGGGTGCTCTAGTTTCCTCCCATGTGTTAAGGTCATGCTGGTTGGTAAGTTGTTGCTGTAAATTGCCCCTGAAGGACACAACTGCTGGCTAGTCCAATGGAAGGCAGTGGCAGTGATAACTTGACCCTGTGCTCAGTAACCTAACTGTTGCTGAAGCCTCTCTCATTGGTACGAGCAACCAGCACACATCCTAGCAGGTTCTCTACAGTGATACACCCTAGTTCAGGAGTCTTAAGCTCACAATGTGAACACCTTTCAACATACACTGCTGCACTATCATTGTTCCAAATAAGTTAAGATTCCAAAAATTCCAGTAGCTGGGCATTAATACACTGCAGAGGGCACCAGTAGCAGCAGAATAATATTCTACAAAGTCATAACTTTGTAGCCTGGCATTTCCCTCACTCCAGCTTTGCCATCAAGAGAGTGGACTAACACAGGTTCAGTAAGGGTGTGCTGGGAGCAACATCACACTTCTCAGAAGGTGATATGCCAACTGATTTAGCTGCAACATAGGACCTCATGAATGCCAATGAGGAAAAAAAAAATCAATAATCAGAGTTAAGCAATTCTGCAATCAAGTCTACCAGCTAGGGATGGGTGCAGATAATGAAATAGTTAACAGCTGGTTACAAGAACAAGGTTGACTATGGTGGACCCCGACATTAAATGTTATAGACATCTTCAGCATGAACTGCTGAGTGGATTATGCACCTCAGCTTCATTATGAGGTTCCCATCATTGTAAAAGTTTTTAAACAGAAGGAGGTGAAAAAACTGAGGCAATGGGAGCAGAAAACACCCTGGGGGTTATGCTGAAGGCTACAGATTCTAGTTGTGAGTCCAGCAAAATTTTTCCAGTGTAGTTATAACACTGGCATCTACACAGTAATATGGAAAATTGTCCTGGTCTGTCCTGACCACAGAAAGTTACAATATAGTTAAAATACTTGTTCCATCAGTCCATTCATGATCATGTCCAGTTCTGTAGGGCATCAATGGCAGTTCTACCAAGTAGCACCTATCAAAAATCGAATTAGTTTGGGTTTTTGCCTGGATCACTCAGCTTTGGCTTTGGTGCAAACATAAAGACAGAGCTAAATTCCAGATAGATTATGAGAATGACAGTCATGACGTCAAGGCAGCACTTGACCCAGTGTGGCATTTCTTATCAAAGTATGTATGCAACATACAGCCCTGAGATTTGTCCTTCCATAGACAGCCACAAAATAGAACCATGGAACCTGTTCAAAGAAAAACGTCAAACCCCAACATGCGAAACAAAGAACAAATCACACAAATAGCAAAAAAAAAAAACAAGCGAAGAACACAGAATATAAAACACCAAACCACAAAGTCATTGAAAGAGTCCAGGCATATCCAGTCCAGCTCAGTTCTGGCCAACTGAGCACAGTCGAGTCTGCCTGATCAAAATCACCCAAAATAGCAGCAAAAAAAAAAGGAGTGACCAGAAACCAGAAGCACATCATAACGTGAATTACAGTCCAATAATGTGAATTATGTGAATCATAATGTGAATGTGGACGGACCGAGTCACCAACAATGAGGTCCTGGCCCGCACCCAGATACCCAGCCTCTTCACCCTGCTCCAACAACGCCGTCTCTACTGGCTGGGCCACATACACCGCATGTCAGACGGGAGGATCATGAAAGACCTGTTGTACGGGGAACTGGCCTCCGGCAAGAGAACACAAGGGCGGCTCCATCTTCGTTTCAAAGATGTTTGCAAGAGAGACATGAAGTCACTGAAAATGAATGTTGTGAGGTGGGAAGACATCGCAAGCGATTGCTCTCACTGGAGGCTGGAACTACGCAGAGGTCTAAAAAGAGGAGGAGAAGAGAAGCTGAGGCTGGCTGCTGAAGAAAAGCACACTCATCGGAAAAACAGCACCAAGACAACACTGGAGGACAGCGCCTTCAAGTGCAGTTGATGCAGCCGAGACTGTCACTCCCGTGTGGGCCTCTACAGCCACAACAGACACTGCTCTAACACAGACTGAAGCAAGGCTTTCCAGGCGCAGATCCATGGTCTCGCCAGACTAACGGATGCCACCACCAATGTGAAATACAGTCCAATAATGTGAATTATGTGAATCATAACGTGAATTACAGTTCAATAACGTGAACTGTACAGCTGGGAAATCAAAACATGATTAGAGAGAATAAGTGCATCTTTATGAAGGAGAGTGACGTTTGACAAATGTAGTTTTCATGTGAATGTAAACCAGCAGGCTAGATAAAGGGGAAATATTGAGGGCAGTTTATTTGAATTTTCAAAAAACTTTTAAGGAAGTACCACATAATAGACTGCTACATGAAATAAAGACCCAAGGGGTTCAGGTTTACGTAACATAACCGATAGAGGATTGATTAAAGAGTAGAACACAAAATGATTTTTTTTTGTGGCAGACTATTCTTGAGATGCCAAAGAAATCAATGTTGGCCTCTCTGTTATTAACAATTTATATGTAATGTGCATGAAAGCTGAGAGACTGAGTTGTGAGATGGACACAGAGTCTGCAATAGGTAATGAATGGGTTAAGCATGTGGGCCAGATGAACACTATGTGCAAAAATGTGGGGCTGTGCTCCGTGAAGAGTACAAAAGCATTTTTTCCCCAAAAAAAAGGTATGCGAGACTGAGAAGCATTAAGAGGGAATAAAATAAAAATACTCAACAGGTCAGTTGGTGTTATGGAGAGATGAAACAGTTAACGAAATTTAATCAGGATTAGAACAATTTTGATGTCCTTTCATCAGAATTATTCTGATTAAATTCTGACAAAAGATCATAGAGCTGGAATATTAACTCTGATTCTTTCTTAAAAGACACTGTCTGATTGGCTGAGTACTCCCAGCATTTTCTACTTTGTTTCATCGCAAAGGGATTTGGATGTGTTGTTTCAGGAAATGAACAATGTAAACGTGCAGGCATGGAAAGAAACTAAAAAGGCCAAATGGTTCATTGGGATTTGTGCATGGAGAGGGTAGCACAAAGGGGGATGACACAGTGACACATTGCTGAAATCTCATTTCAGTACTGTGCGCAGTCTAGTCTATATATATGCGGTAAGTCATGAACTGGCTTTGGAGTCAGTGCAGCTTAAATTTGAAAGGCTCAACCCCGAGGAGGGTAAAAGATGGAGAAGACCGTGCTCACTGCAGTTTGGAAGAATTACAGATGATCACATTCACACAGGGACCACCAAAGCAGACGCTGGAAGAGGCTGTTGTCATTGGTGTGGTCACTAAAACTAGGGGCAAAACTCAGGATAAGAAGTTGTCCTCACAAGACTGACAAGATGAAAACTTTTGATGTAGGCAGTTGAAGATTTTCAGAATTCTCTACCTTGGCAGTCAGCAGAAGTTGAGTATATCCAAGACAGAGATGAACAGATTTATGAGTACTGAAGAATATGGGGAATGGCTGAGGACCTGGCTCCATGATCGTACTGATCAGCAGAATAGGTTTGATCTACGTTCTGATTCTAGTTCTTCTGTATTTACCGAGGTGTGGACGACCATCATTCCAAGAAGTACAAAAACATACCTATAAAATTAATCTAAAAGAGTTAGGGAAGTTTGGATTTTATAGTTAGGAGCACATATTATAGATATACGAAAGTAATGATGGCTTCATTACTGTTCAGCAATTTATGGGTTTTAAACAGTTTAAGGCATCCACCACCAGGGAAGGAAGTTACAACAAAAGAGACTGCACTATCGGCATGATTTCAAATTCCCATCAGAGAGAAGGTATCTAAGAGGTGATTTATGAGGTTCTAAAAATTATGACTTTTTATTTGGAGAGTGTCCTTTCATCTGGGAGGGCGTAACCACCAAGCCATCTGTTAACAATTACTTCCATACAAGTTTAGTTAAATATATGTTTTTATCAGCTTCAAGCATAATTTGCCAAATTCATTTTAGACATATAAAAGGGGATAACAAAGGAGGAATAAATAAAAAAGTTAAGTTTATTTCTCAAGTTCTTTTGAATACTGCTTGGATTAAAACAAAAGCACCGATGTGAGGCTTGGGTAGTACTAAGCTTTAAGTCCAACACTAAACTAATAAAGGCAAGCAAGCCACATGCCTTCTTTACCACGAGGGTATTATAAACTCCAATTAGACTGCATCTGGAGTATTACATCCAGCTCTGGTTGCCCCATTATAGGAAGAATGCCGAGGTTTTGAAGAGGTTTACCAGGATGCTACCTAGATTAGAGGGTGTGTGCTATAAGGAGAGGGTAGATAACTAGGGTTGTTTGCTCTGGAACAGCAGAGGCAGAGAGACCTGATAGAGATTTATATGAATTACCAGAGGCACAGATAGACAGCCAGTATCTTTTTCCCAGGGTTGATATGTCTAATATCAGAGGGCATGCATTTAAGGTGAGAGCTGTGTGGGACAGGTTTTTCTTTACATAGGGAGTGGTGGGTGCCTGAAATCTGCTGCCTGGAGTGATCGTGGCAGTAAATACAATAGAAATCTTCAAAAGGATCTTAGGAAGCACATCATTGTGCAGGAAATGGAGGGATATGGATATTGTGTCGGCAGAAGGGGGTCAGTTTAGTTGGGCATTTAATTAGTTTGGTACAGCATTGTGGGCCGAAGGGCATGTTTCTGTGCTGTACTGTTCTATGTAAACTTCTCACGAATTAAATGAATAAAATCTTAGTTATAGACAAATAAAATAAAATAAACAGATAATCAAATAGATATTTGGAAGTTTGGTTGATCGCCAAGCTTGGCAAAATGTTTGCAGACCTTTTGGCTCCAATTGAGAAGCCATCATCAGTGCACATTTGAGCGTGTCATCTTCTCAGAATGCCAGCTTATATTCTGCAATACTTTAATCAGATAATTTAAAGATATAAGATATTGCTAATTGCAAATATTGAAATAAATAAATAACACAATAATAAATCAAAATCAGAATGAGAATTGTTATCTTACACACAGATACTGACTAGAACCAACAACAGGGAACCAATAGGCTGCTCCCTCTCACAGTCCTACACTGGTGTTCTTCAGGAGTATGGCTTTGCTTTGAAGTTTGTTTTACTGCTAAAATTTTGCTCAAAAGCTCAATGTTAATAATTAAAGCTTCCATATTTAACAGGCAGAAGCATTACTATGATAATAGATTTTCATTCAATGGCCGCATTATTAGGTACCTTCTGATTTTATGATTTTGTGCAAAATCCTGTAAAGTGAAGGTACTTCCAAAAACAATGAAATTAGAAGATTCTAAATATCAATAAATTTACTATAAAGAGCAGTAAACAGTAAAAATAACAAATCAAATCCATATTTGGTGTGACCACCCTTTTGCCTTTAAAACTGCATCAATTCTCTTAGGTACACTGTTGGGCAGTTTTATAAGAAAATCAAGTGGTAGCTTGTTCCAAGCATCTTGGAGAACCTGCCACAGTCCTTCTGCAGCTGCTTCTCCCTCTCCAGGTAATCCTAGACAAACTTGATGATGTTGAGATCAGGGCTCAGTAGAGGCCATTGCATCTTAAACCATAAAAAAATCTAGGGTGCCTAAGACTTTTGTGCAGGACTGTATGTTGGTCTTCTGCTGCTGTAGCTCATCCACTTCAAGGTTCAACAGGTTGTGCATTCAGAGATGCTCCTCTGCACACCACTGTTGTAACGCGTGGTTATTTGAGTTAGCTTGAACCAGTCTGGCCATTTTCCTTCGGCTTCTCTCATTTAAAAGGCATTTTTGCACATGATTGGCTGATTAGATATTTGCATTAATGAGCAGGTGTACAGACGTATCTAATAGGTGGCCACTGAGTGTATATAGAAACATAAAAAATCTACGGCACAATACAGGCCCTTCGGCCCACAAAGCTATGCTGAACATGTCCCTATCTTAGAAATTACTAGGCTTACATATAGCCCTCTACTTTTCTAATCTCCATGAACCTATCCAAAAGTCTCTTAAAAGACCCTATCGTATCCCCCTCCACTACTGTTGCCGGCAGCCCATTCCACGCACTCACCTCTCTGAGTAAAAAACTTACCCCTGACATCTCCTCTACACCTACTCCCCAGCACCTTATACCAGTCTCCTCTTGTGGCAACCATTTCAGCCCTGGAAAAAAGCCTCTGACTATCCACACAATCAATGCCTCTCATCATCTTATACACCTCTATCAGGTCACCTCTCATCCTCCGTCGCTCCAAGGAGAAAAGGCTAAATTCACTCAACCTAATCCCATAAGGCATGCTCCCCAATCCAGGCAACATCCTTGTAAATCTCCCCTGCACCCTTTCTATGGCTTGCATGTCCTTCCTGTAGTGAGGCGACCAGAACTGAGCACAGTACTCCAAGTGGGGTCAGACCAGGGTCCTATATAGCTGCAACATTACCTCTCGGCTCTGAAATTCAATTCCACAATTGATGAAGGCCAATACACCATACGCTTCTTAACCACAGAGTCAGCCTGCGCAGCTGCTTTGAGCGTCCTATGGACTCGGACCCCAAGATCCCTCTGATCCTCCACACTGCCAAGACATTAATACTATATTCTGCTATCATATTTGACCTACCAAAATGAATCACTTCACACTTAACTGGGTTGAACTCCATCTACCACTTCTCAGCCCAGTTCTGCATCCTATCAATATCCCGCTGTAACCTCTGACAGCCCTCCACACTATCCACAACACCTCCAACCTTACTGACTAACCCATCCCTCCACTTCCTCATCTAGGTCATTTATAAAAATCATGAAGAGTAAGGGTCCCAGAACAGATCCCTGAGGCACACCACTGGTCACCGACATTCATGTAGAATATGACCAATCTACAACCACTCTTTGCCTTCTGTGGGCAAGCCAGTTCTGGATCCACAAAGCAATGTCCCCTTGGACCCCATGTCCCCTTACTTTCTCAATAAACCTTGCATGGGGTACCTTAGCAAATGCCTTGCTAAAATCCATATACACTACATCTACTGCTCTTCCTTCATCAATGTGTTTAGTCACATCCTCAAAAAATTCAATCAGGCTCGTAAGGCACGACCTGCCCTTGACAAAGCCATGCTGACTATTCCTAATCATATTATACCTCTCCAAATGTTCATAAATCCTGCCTCTCAGGATCTTCTCCATTAACTTAGCAACCACTGAGGTAAGACTCACTGGTCTATAATTTCCTGGGCTGTCTCTACTCCCTTTCTTGAATACGGGAACAACATCCGCAACCCTCCAATCCTCCGGAACCTCTCCTATCCCCATTGATGATGCAAAGATCATTGCCAGAGGCTCAGCAATCTCCTCCCTCACCTCCCACAGTAGCCTGGGGTACATCTCATCTGGTCCCGGCGATTTATCCAACTTAATGCTTTCCAAAAGCTCCAGCACATCCTCTTTCTTAATATCTACACGCTCAAGCTTTTCAGTCTGCTGCAAGTCATCACTACAATCACCAAGATCCTTTTCCATAGTGAATATTGAAGTAAAGTATTCATTAAGTACCTCTGCTATTTCCTCCGGTTCCATACACACTTTCCCACTGTCACACTTGATAGGTCCCATCAGCGGGCATTTATGAAAAAATAAAGGAATGCAATAGAATTTATGAAAAAACTACACATAAACAAAGACAGGCAACCAGCCAATGCGCAAAAGAAGGACAAACAAAAAAATACTGAGAACATGAATTGTACAGTCCTTGAAACTGAGTCTGCAGGTTCAGTTATGGTGAGTGAAGTTATCCATGAGGAGAGGGGGAAGGGTTGATGATTTGCTGCTGCTTGTGTGTGGGGAGGGTTTGAGGTTTTAACGTTTTCCTGTCATTGATTCTTAGGGGTTTTTCTTCTGTTTCGTGGATGTCTGTGAAGCGTAAGGATTTCAGGTTGTATACTGTATACATTCTCTGATGTTAAATGGAACCATTGAAACATTGGTTCGGGAACCTGATGACTGCAGAGTAATAACTGTTCCCGAATCTGGTGGTGTGAGACATATTGCTTCTCTATATACTGCTCCATGGTAGTAGTGAGAAGAGGGCATGGCCTGGATAGTGGGGGAGCCTTGGTGGTGGATGCAGCTTTCTCGTGCAGCGCTCTTTGCAAATGTGCTCAGTGATGGGGAGGACCTTGCCTGTGATGGACAGGACTATATCCACCATTTTCTGTTTCTGGGCATTGGTGTTTTCATACCAGGCCATGATGCAACCAGTTAGGATACTCATTGTGTATAAATGTTTGTCACGGTTTTTGGTGATGTATCAAATTGACACAAACTTCTAAGAAAGTAGAGGCACTGTTGTCCCTTCTGTATTATGGTACTTATGTGTTGGCCTCAAGACAGGTCCTCTGTTATGACAACACCAGGGAATTTAAAGCTACTGACCCTCTCTCCAACTCCAATCCCCAAAAGAGGACTGGCTCTTGGACCTTCAGCTTTTTCTTCCTGCAACCGATAATCATCTCTTTTGTCTTGCTGGCATTGAGTAAGAAGTTGTTGTTCTGTCACCACTCAGCCAGATTTTCAATCTCTCTCCTATATACTGATTTGTCACCACCTTTGATTCGGCCTACAACAGTGGCGTCATTAGCAAACCTAAACATGGCATTGGAATTGTACTAAGCTCACAGTTATAAGTATCAAGTGAGTAAAGCAGGGGGTTAAACACACAGCCTTGTGGTGACTATGGAGGAGATGTTGTTGCAAATCCATACTCACTCGGTATCAAAACAACAGACTGAGCAAAAGTATGAATGTCAAGAAAACATTCTATTTTTTTGTGTATAGTTTTTAGGAATAAAATGTATTTTTGAAACAAAAAAAATGAGGCACCTAATTATTGTCAATTGGAAGTGCCAGGTGGAATGATCCACCTCAGCTCTATCCTGAGGATCCCCATCATCGCAGAAGCAGATTCAATTATGACATGTGATTAAATAAAGAGCTGAAAGAAGTGGGTGCAGCAAATTTTCCATGACTGATATACCTAGTAGGGCAGCTGCCACACTGCTCCAGTGATCCATTTCCAATCATGACTTTGGTACTGTGTTGTATCCCGCACCCCCCACCCCCGGCGCTCTAGTTTCCTCCCATGTGCTAGAAGCACGCAGGTTGGGAGTTTAATTGTCCACTGTAAGTTCTCCATGGCATGAAGAAGAGTGGTAGAATCTGAAGGGAGTTAATGGAGCAAAGTAGGGCACGTGAAGGATTACTGTAAGTGGGTGCTTGATGGTTGGCTTGGACTTGATTGGTCAATAGGGCTGTTTCCATGCTGTCTGGAAAAACATCCTCTCGACATCTCTGCTCTTGCCCCCTACCTGGACGCTCTTTCTCCCCTTTTTCAAACATGCAGTTAGCTCCTAAATCCATTCCCATCACTCCAGGAACCAGGCTTCAATGTTTCTTGCTGAAGTTTCATATGATAGTCCTATGTGACAATGACAAAGGTAAATCTCCTGTCACATCAACTGCGAAGAGTCAGCAAACTTTGGCACAAATGACCATGCTATCCTCCTCCAGTGCTTCTCTAGCACTAACCTCTGAGACACTCCTTAAAACCCACCTCCTGGCCAAGATGTAATAACATCATTCTCTGCATCTCAGTGTTACCATTTGTTTTGTTCCAGTGAAATGCCTTGGGACATTTCAATACATTAACTATAAGAATTCTATCCGAACTTAATGGGGCATTTTGATAGGTTTTACAAACAGGAAGTGTGAGCAGATATTATTTTCCTCAAATTTAAATTTTTTGTACACAAGCCCTTTTGAAAACTATGACATAAATATTTCTTAGAGTATCCCCATTCACAAGGTCCACAATAACCTGTTTTGGTTTGGTGGGTCTCTGGGAGATGGCTGCTCAGTATTTCTATGTACTGCCCTCTCAGTAAGGGACATATTTCTTGTAACAACTTTTCACTTTGTTGAGAATAAACTCAATATTAAATAAAACTATATTCTTTGACTAATTGTAAGCAACACCATAGATAGAAGTGATATGCCAATACACTAGAGAAGTTAAGCTTCATTGCCTAGTGCTTGTTCCAGATCGGAATCAATCGAGTTCAATCAATCATTATTCAGTAATAATAAATTAGTTGGTGCAGCTCAGGAATACAGTTGCTTCTGTTTGTGGTTGATTCATACAACGTTTGATGTTAACTGCCCAAGTAAGCACAGCAGGCCAGATGTAACATGTCCACTTTTGAACAGTTGTGATAATTAGGCTATCTCCAAACCACATCAACTTGGCACTTTTGTCTAAAATCTTCGTTAGCAGCACCCAAACTTCTCAGCACAAATGGAATTTTATTCTACCATGATCTTACAGCTCAGAGTGTAACAGAGAACTGGCATCCAGGTGCACTGCCTCAATCAAAGCACATTGCTCATAAACTTGGAATCGTCTTCACAACTTGCAAACCACTCACTCACAACTTTTGTCTACCTGTGCAGGCTCAAAGGCATGATAACTACACACAAGTGCTACAGTGCTCTGGAGGCTGGTAAGGCTGCTGCCTCAATCTTCAGCGTCTGACCCTGACCTTTGATGTCATTGAAACCCTCTTTTACTGGGCATCTCTGGAAATGCGGTTCGTTAGCCTCTCACTAACAGCCACCGGATTCAGTGGCGAGAAACCCACCTTTCTCAGGCTTTGTACATCCAGGGCGTATACGACTTTGGTCCTGCCACACCCCTGAGGTTGGGATATCTCGCCCACCCAAACCCCGCTTTGTGTGAATGCCGTGTGATTTATTGCCCTCGGCAAGAAATAACAGATTGTACACTGCATACAATTAATAAGCATATTTAAGAACATTAACTTAAGTAACCAGTTATTAAAGGAAGGAAAGAGTGAAGCCAAAAAGAGCCTATTATACTTAAACAGTCACATGTGCACGGTGGAGTTCAAATCCTGAACTTGTCTGTACCTCGCATGCTGGACCCTTGGTCTGCACAAAAGCACACATCACCTTCCAAATGTTGCTCGAAACATCTTGAACAATCAGGTTCTCCCACGGGAGTATTGGTCCTACCTCCTCGAAGCCATTCATCTGCACAAAGCAACTTGTGCAACAGGGATGGCATCTTCCACCATCTTCCCTCCTGTCTTCTCCGAGCTCCCTGCATTCTCCTGAACCTTCTCCCTATTCTGTCATTCTGATTGGCTGACACCACGTTCCTAAATTGAGCAACAAGCCTCTTATCTCAGCTCAAACCCAAACAAGTTGAAAGCAGAACAGACTGCTCTTACAGAACTGCTAAAATGAAATACCTACAGCATAGCAGTAAAAATCTCCACTAGGGCACTACACCATCTTCGTAGAGTTTGCTTATTGTCCCTGTGATGAACTACGTTTCTTAATTTTTCAACCACATCCCAAAGACATGAAGGCCCATACGTAATTGGCTACTGTAAACTGTGCCTAGTGTGTTGAGGAGTGATGGAATATGGTGCTAGGAATGCGGGAACATTAGAATGGAATTCGTACACAGTAGATGTTTGTATTTTTGCTGGGCCGAGGAGCCTCCTTCTGTGCTGTGAGACTGTATATTTTAAATTCAGGGTTTCTCTACCAAATTCACGAAGAAAATAATCAGATCTTTTATAAATGAAATTCCAGGAAAACAAAATATATATCAGCATACTAGTGGGTCTCTAGCCACTTTACAAACAAGAGGGAATCTGCAGACGCTGGAAATCCGAGCAACACACACAAAATGCTGGAGGAGCTCAGCAGGCCAGACAGCATCGATGGAAAAGAGTACAGTCTATGTTTCAGGCCGAGACCCTTCATCCAGAATTTTGTGCATGTTGCTTTAGCCACCTTAGATGGCTTACTTCAGTAATTTTGGTACCAGTATGCCGCACAAGCATTCTGTACACTATGTGAACATACAGGTAGAATAATTTTACATTGATTTTCAAGTTATAAATACAACAAGTTCCACCTTTCTTTGGCATCAGAAACTTCAGCGAGCTTTACATTCACTGACAAATAAGGCTGAGAGCATATGACTTGGTATGGTGTAATTTATTGGTATATTACTGATGTGGAAGTCAAAATTAACTTTTCCAATGTACTTTTCCATTATTACTTTGCACATTCGTCTATAGTCAAATTTAATATCCTATTTGTGAGGAATTGCCAGCTAATAAATGTTAACAAATTACCTGATCGACAAAGGATGGCCCACTTATTTATTAATTCATACATTATGTGCTGTATTGTATGACATGGGCGATCATGGTCTTGACCATGATTGTTCCTGGCAAAGTTTTCTACAGAAGTGGTTTGCCATTGCCTTCTTGTGGACAGTGTCTTTACAAGATGGGTGACCCCAGCGATTATCAATACTTTTCAGAAATTGTTTGTCTGGAGTCACTGGTCACATAACCAGGACTTGTGATATGAATTGGCTGCTCATACAAGCATCTACCACCTGCTCCCATGGCTTCACGTCACCCCGCTCGGCGGTCTAAGCAAGTGTCACACCTTGCCCAAGGATGACCTGTAGGCTAGCAGAGGGAAGGAGCACCTTACACCTCCTTTGTTAGAGACCTATCTCCATCCTGCCACACGACTGGCATAGATAGCACATCTATCCCATAAAATATTTTTCTTTTAGACAAATTCGTCACATCTCCTATTTCCTCCTTTCTTTCGGTTCACCATGCTAGATGAATCTTTGAGGTACAGCTTCACATTTTCCTCTGAGTTTGTCCATTGAAAATCCATGAAACACGAACAGTTTTTATAGGTAAGCTCGCTTTTCTTCAATATTTAAATGTTCATAGTGGCTTTGAATTTAAACACTTTTGCATTTTACTTTGTGTCTGTTTAGTGTTTTGTTTTAGACTACGGCTTAATTCCTGAGGCACTCACAACCTTCACAACAAGAGAAAAACTGATAAAAGGACAAGTAATGATCAAAGAGTCTCTGCAACAAGAAGCACCAACTACAAAGAAAAACTGACCTCGAAGATATTAAAGTCATGCTGTAAAGGCTGAGTCAAGTCGCCAATGACAAAGACAAACTGTCAAGACACATTCAGATCTCCACCCAGCACTCAACGGATTAATCACATCTCGTGGTAGGAATGCAATTGTATGATGGAAAACAAACATCCCCCCTCCCATCTGACAGCCTGACTTTTCCTCAAGTAAATGTAGTCCCAAAAAATAGCAGAGGAAAAACACACAAGTAATTCCAATCTCAAAAATACTGAGGTGACACAAACTGTTAAAATACTCGACTCTTGTTTATAACATGCTGGAAAAAACATACACAGCAAAGTTTCTGCTTTGAGACTGACTCTCAAATATTAGCTACTTAATATGCCGCAAGTCTGTCAAACGCCGGCAGTGATGGGAAGAGAAAGCACTTTAATACCAGCAGCCTGCTGTCAACCTCTGTTGGAACATGACTGTAAACTGAGCAAGGGGGAAGGAGACACTTAGGAAAACAGTGTTACTGTCACAGACCACCCATGTACTGGACTGCTCCGAGGCAATATTGCACATGGAACCCAGGAAGTGAGAGAATGGGTAGGCCATTTGGCCCCTCGAGCCTGCTCTGTCATTCAAGACGATCTGGTTGATCTGCCTTAGACCTCATCTCCTCTTCTGTGCCAGTTCCACATAGCCCTCAATCCTTCATCTTTCACAAATGTAATACGTTCTTTTAAAATATCCCCAATTATATCAGTTCCAGATGCCCAGAGTAGGAAATTTGAAAAGTTCACCAAAGTCAAAGTAAATATATTATCAAAGTACCTATATGTTACCTAATCACAAACAAGAGAAAACCTGCAGATGCTGGAAATCTGAGCAACACACACAAAATCCTGGAGGAACTCCACAGGCCAGGCAGAATCTATGGAAAAGAGTACAGTCGATGTTTCCGGCTGAGACTCTCCAGCAGGAGTATTCCATAGATACTGCCTGGCCTGCTGAGTTCCTCCAGCATTTTGTGTGTGTTATATGTTACCTGAGATGCATTTCCTTGCAGGCATTTACAAAATAAAGAAATACAATAGAATTTATGAAAAACTATACATAAATAGAGACTGATGAACAACCAATGTGCAAAAGAAGACAAATTGTGCAAATAAAAAATAAATAATACTCAGAATATAAGTTGCAAAGAACTTGAAATTGAATACACAGGCTGTGAAATGAGTTCATGGTTGTGGTGAGTAAAGTTTATGTGAGACCCAAGGCTCCTCCTCCTCCTCACGCCTGATAGTAATAGTGAGAAGAAAGCATGGTCTGGATGGCGGAGGTCCTTGGTGACGGATGTTGCATGTAGCAGTAGCATGCTATTCAAATGTGCTCAATTGTGGGGGAAGGGTTTTGCCGGTGATGGACTGGACTATGTCCAGCACTTCCTGTAGACTTGCCATTCCTGGGCAATGATGTTTCCATACCAGGCAATGATGCAACCAGTTAGGATACTCTCCACTACGCACCTATAGAAGTTTAGCAAATTCTTAGGTAACATGCCAAATCTACACAAAGTTTTAAGAAAGTAGAGACACTGTCACCAGGAAACTTAAATACGCCATTGTAGCGCTACATAACTCTGCTTAGTTTGTGGAGAAGATGTTGTTGTCAACCCGGACTGACTGGGGTCAACAAGTGAGGAAAACGAGGATCCAGTTCCATAGGGAGGTATCGAAGCCCAGGTCTTGGAGCTTAGTACTGAGTTCCGAGGGGATGATGGTATCGAATGCACCATCCTCTACATCAACTTGATATTGTCATAAACTGCTTCAAAGCTGGATTCTGTCTCCCTCAGGCTTTTCTCCTCCACCTCCCCTAATTCCCTGGATTTCTCCCCACTACTAAACTGCCATTTCAACTAGCCCCCCCCTCCCCCCACCAAACAATCACATCAATCCATCTGTTGGATAATAGAGATCCCAAGATCCTTATTACATCTGCTGCTAGGACTGCACGCTTTGGGATGAAACTGGAGGATTGTGATACATCTTGTCCACCTCAAACTTAGAGCACAATAGCACTATGTTGTGGTGAACTAATTAAGCTACTGACACCTTCTGCCCACACATGGTCCAGATCCCTCCCTTTCTCTGCATATTCGTGTGCCTATCTAAGAGATTCTTAAATCTCTCTGTTAAATCCACCACCATCCCTAGCAGTGCATTGCAAGTATCCACCACTCTCTGTGTACGAAAACCTTGCCCTGCCCATCTCCTTTGAACTTCCCTCCTCTCATGTTAAATGCATGTCTTTTAGTGTATGTACGGGGTCTTTCTTTTGTTACATTTAAAATGGCGATTTTTGTTATGTTAATCTGTGGAATGCGGCTTTGTTGTGTTTTAACGCTGCAGAGAGTTTGCGCTAGCAGTTTATTGTGGTTTAGAGGGTGATAAGAGGGTGCTATTAGCCAATGGGTGGTTATGTATCGTTTTGTTTTCGGATGCCATGCTGTATGATATGACTGTGGACTGAGTTTTGGCGGGGAGTCGGGAGGAGAGACGAGGAGGACGGCGGACGTGCGGAGAGGCTCCGGTCGATCACTTCGGGTGGTCCCGAGCCGTGGGTCGACGGAATTCGGGTGGTCGTCTGACGTCGAACTTGAGCTCCAACGGTAGCGCGCGAAGAACTTGGACTTTGAATAAGTGTTGGCGCCTTTTTTTTTCATTACTTTCCTCTCTGTATCACATGTATATTAATGCCCTAGAATTAGTAATATCTATAAAGTGTATGTGTTAAAATTTACTGGGTGTGCTGGCTGATGATTGATGTTTGTGATTGATTCGGGCGACGATTGACCCTGAGGGGACTGCTGAAGCAGGTGCTGGGCGGGATTTCCCCTAGACATACACGAGCCAATATAACGGAACGTTACAAGTGGGGGCTACCGTCAGGGATTTGGATTTTTTTTCGGGAAAGTTGTACTTGTGGTTGCGGTAAGTGGTGTGAAGATGGAGCGAGATAAGATTGTAAGTTGGTGTGAAATGGAGGAGGTACCGGTGAATCATGCGTGTGTGGTAAGCGGGGTCGATTATCGCATTCCGGCAGAGGTACTGGTGCGAGGGTTGAGTTTGATTAAAGGTATCGGGCAGGTAGAACTTGTAGCTAGAAGGGGTGGGAAAGAACTGGAGGCTTGCTGGATGTTGGTGCGGGCGAGTGCCGACGTCATGGCTTTAGAATTACCAGCGACAGTCCATGTCCAGGGGGAGGCGGGGCCGTGGGGTCTCCACACTCTCCCCGAGGACGCAAGTGAGGAGGTGCCGGAGGAACTGTTGGTAAAGGCACACAATAAAAACTCCACTCCTGCCACACTGCACACTCACCAATATGCTTACTGACAGAACTGCTCTACCACAGATGCCATAGCACCAGTCATGCACTTGGCTCTGACACACCTCGAAAACAAGGACAGTTATGTCAGAGTGCTGTGTCTGGTTTTCATTTCGGCATTCATCATTACTGTCCCACAGACCCTGGTGAGCAAACTCTTACTCCTCGGTCTAAATGCACACTGTGCAACTGGGTGTGGGACTTCCTGACCAACAGACCTCAGATAGTCAGGATGCATAATTGCTGCACCCTCCCCATCACCCTCAACATGGATGCCCCAGGGCTGTGTACTGAGCCCATTGCTGTACACTCTGCTCACACATGATTGCTTGGTCAAACACCCGAGTAATCACATTGTCAAGTTCACTGATGACACAACAACGGAGGGGCTTATCACCAACAACGATAAGATGGCCGCCAGAGAGGAGATGGAAGAGCTTGAAGTCTGGTGCCAGGCAAATAACCTCTTACTCAACGTCAACAAGACAAAAGAGATGGTTATCGACTTCAGGAGAACTCTCACCACTCACATCCGTCTCTATATCGACAGCACAGTAATGGAAACTGTGAGCAGCTTAAAACTCCTGGGAGTGCACATCACTCACAACCTCTCATGGTCCCAGAACATACCTACACAATCAGAAAATCTCACCAATGTCTCTAGTTTCTGAGGAGGCTGAAGAGAGCTGAATTATGCACATCCATACTCAGGATCTTCTAGATACACAGTGGAGAGCATCTTAACGAGCTACTGCACTGTGGTGCACTGCACACCCTCCTTCAGATTGAGATGGCTGAAGCAAACATCAATAAGAAATCACAAGGACCTTTCTATTTTGCACTGGCATATTACATAATGCTGTGGGAAACTGAATATTAAATGAATGCAAACTGTGTACAATTAAAATTAACTGACTTGGGGCAAGGGCTGCAGAGACAATGCCCTGAACAGATGCTGTGTAAAATAAGAACCTCCTGCCACATGGCTCACTGACAGCTCTACTGCAGGGGCCAGAGGTCTGGCACCCAGCTAATATTCAACTATACCCTGTGGATATAGTTGAATACTAGCTGGGTGCCAAACAAACAATACATCTGCCTTTTAAACAGAGTAAAGGTATTTAGTAAAGATGCAAAATACTGCATAAACACAATATTATCCATTTTCTTTATTATTCCTAGGCAGTGGCTGTTACCAGCAAACCTTGTATCTATAACCAATTAACATTTACATCCCTAAAGAGATAAAGCTAAGTTGTTTTCTCTAACTTTCTTAGTCCTTATAGTACTAGCTCCTCTCACAGTGCTGCTAGACAGAGTCTTCCAAGATTCTGACAGAGATGCATGTAGTCATGAATGGTTCAAGCATCATGAGGCTTGTTGGAGTTCACTTCAGTCCTGAATTATTCAGTGCTGGTAGTGGAGAGCTTGCAGGGTCAGATCAGGGTGTGAACCATTCCTTGTGGAATACCACTTTCCAACCTGTGCTGGTAACCGCAGCATTTGTGTGGCTAGTCTAGTCAAAGCGCCATGTGTTGACAGACAACTCAGCAATGATAATGTCTTTGAATGTCAAAGAAAAAAGCTCGTATTTTTTTCTCTCCCTTGGGCAGTTGCTTGCTCAGAGCTCCATGACCCAGGTTTGATTCAGAGCTCCAGTGTTGGCTGTGTAGAGTTTGCACCTTTCCCCTGTGAACATGTGGCTTTCTTCCAGTTGCTCCAGTTTCCTCTTACAGTATTGTGCAAAAGTCTTAGACACATGTATATGGCTAGGGTGCCTAAGACTTTTGCACAGTACCACATTTGTCAATGCAGAGCTGGGAGCGAGTTTGTCAATCTGCTGGGATGTTGGGAATAGCGAGGATGGAGTATCATGGGAGGGGTGTGGGACAGGTGGCAGAGGAGTGCCAGGTGTGGGAGGTAGCACAGAGCAGGCACACCCAGCCCTGAGGCACCAGACAAGGTTATTTCATTGTGAACAACGGGTCTACTGATCATTATAGAATGTTCCTCTGATTCGTCCTGCTCCCTCCCCTTTCCCCAATCATGATTCCCCTCATCCCTCATCCGGTTCCTGTTCCCATTCTCAGTCCACAACAGAAACCCGTATCAGAATCACACTTATCATCACTCACAGATGTGACAAATTGTGTTTTTTTTTGCAGCAGTACAGTGCAATACATAAAATTACCACTGCAGTGTGCAAGTCTTAAGCACCTTAGCTACATATATCTGCCAAAGACTTGCCTAGTGCTGTACATCCCAAGATGTGCTGGCAGGTTATCTGGCCACTCTAAACTACCATATTCATGGGATGGGTGGGAGGAGAATCTGGGATGTGTTAATGAGTATTAAAATGGGAGATAATTGAGGGAATGGGATTAAAGGGAGTGTCTTTAAAGCCAACTCAATGGGCTGAATGGCTTCCTTCTAAATCGTAAATAAAATAAGCAACAGTTATTGTCGTACACTTACACAGTAACTAGTCCATGTAACTTACATGGTCTGACCTTGTTTCAAGTCAAGCCAAGTCAAGTCAGCAGAGGCTGAAAACCAAGCAACACACATCAAAATACTGGAGGAACTCAGCAGGCCAGGCA
Source organism: Mobula birostris (assembly GCF_030028105.1). Taxonomy (NCBI): domain Eukaryota; kingdom Metazoa; phylum Chordata; class Chondrichthyes; order Myliobatiformes; family Myliobatidae; genus Mobula; species Mobula birostris. The sequence continues at coordinate 120,165,406 of NC_092372.1, forward strand.
GCACCTATTGAAAAGAGTAAACGGTCGACATTTCGGGCCAAGACCCTTCAGCAAGTCTGGGGAAGAAAGATGAGAAGTTAGAGTGAGAGTGTGGTGGTTTGAAACTCTGATTTCAAACCTCCGCTGCCTTGCGGCCATACCCACTAATGGGAAAGGCTTTGGGAGTAAACCCCGAGGACAAATCCGGAGCTGGAGTCCCTAAGGCAGTCCGACGTTGCCTTCAACCTCATTCTGACAACTCCTGCGATGACACCAGTGCCAAGCTGTATTGGCCCTTGCCCTTCCCTTGGACAACATCGGTGTTGTGGAGAGGGGAAACTTGCAGCATGGGCAACTGCTAGTCTTCCATACAACCTTGCCCAGGCCTGCGCCCTGGAGAGGACACCTCAGCGTCGACCAAGACTTTCCAGGCACAGATCCATGGACTCGCGAGACTAACGGATGCCACCACCACTAAAACACATAAAACACACGGTAACTTCGGACACATATAACACACAATAACTTCACTACATCTGGCATGGATTACATAATTATCTACAGAATTGTGAATGGAAATGACCAATATGAAATCATCGGTGGACATTCTAAGGTGCAAAGGGACTTGGGAGTCCTTGTGCAGGATTCCCTGAAGGTTAATTTGCAGGTTGAGTCTGTGGTGAGGAAGGCAAATGCAATGTTAGCAATCATTTCAAGAGGATTAGAATATAAAAGCAAGGATGTAATGTTGAGACTTTATAAGGCACTGCTGAGGTCTCACTTGGAGTATTGACAGTAGATTTGGGCCCCTTATCTTACAAACGTAGAAAGGATGAACTGAAACTGGAGAGGATTCAACGGAGGTTCACAAAAATGATTCCAGCATTGAATGACGTCATATGAAGAGTGTTTGATGGCTCTGGGCCTGTATTCACTAGAATTCAGAAGAATGAAGGATGACCTCATTGAAACCCATTGAATGGTGAAAGGCCTTGATAGAGTGGATGTGGAGAGGATATTTCCTGTGGTGGGAGAATCTAAGAGCAGAGGACACAGCCTCAGAATAGAGGGATGTTCTTTTAGAATGGAGAGGAGGATGAATTTCATTAGCCAGGGAGTGGTAAACCTGTGGAAATCTTTGCCACTGGCAGCTGTGGAGGCCAAGTCTTTATGTATATTTAAGGCAGAGGTTGATAGATTCTTGACTGCTCAGGATATTAAGGGATATGGGGAGAAGGTAGGAGATTGAGACTGAGAGGAAAATTGGATCAGCCACTATGAAATGGCAAATCAGGCTCCTTGGGCCAAATGGCCTAATTCTGCTCCGATATTTTATAGTTTTATGGTATTATGATGGAGAAAAGGTCTTTGCTGAACAGAGATTTTCAGGACTGTGTTGATCGTCTTCCAACAACAGTGCCAGGCATGACACTAGCCTGTGCAGGAGTTCCCACCTGTTAACTAATTTTACCAGGGTTTCATCATGTTGTACTTGATCAGTTGCTTCTTTGATGCCAGTGGTATTCAATCACACACTAACTCTAGATTTCAGCATTTTTTTCACAATTTTGAATCTATAAAATCTGGATTCAAATAGTTCTGGCAAGGGGACCTAGATGAGCAAATTATTGCAAGGAAGTACCATTCAGTGTCTTCACTCAAATGAATGTAATATACTGACATCATGAAATTGGCTGTTTAGGATTTATTGGGCTTCTTCTGCACCATGCATAGTGGTGTGATTTCATACTTTGTACAGTGTTTGCGGGTGATGTGGCAGAGCAACATTGATTCAGATGTGGCTAGCTCCAGAGTATAGCATTAGAACCATGGCATTATCAGGCCTGTAGCCTTTGCTATAATTAGTCCATTCAACAGCTTCTTGTTATCAAGTTAAATGAACTGAATTGGATGAAGATTTTATGTGTTGGAAGAAGACTTGGGAAATGGCCCAAAGTGATGAACCACTGGCTGAGAACGGTGGTAAATGCCCAAGTCTTATCCTTTTGACTTGCAGTTCGGAATCCTTCATAAGCTGTGATCCTTCACCCAAGTGAGATCCTTCAACCCGGAGGCTGTGATGTCCACTGCTGAAGTTTCTTCTCTATCTCCCTAAAGTCCAATATGTTGATTATCTTCTCTTTCTCCCACTTCCCGTATTATTCTTACATTATCAGCAAGTAGTACACAAAGGCCTGTTTTCATTGTGTTACGTACCCCGTAACTGGGTCGCCAAACCAGCAGAAATGGATCACTCAGTTGGAGTCTGGATTACTAGAACTAAGAAAGTTTTATTAAAGAAACAAGCAACACAGTACTCTAATCAAAAGGATAATAAATGCAACAGTTCAGCAATGATAAACACACATGTACACAGATTAAGATAACAGGATCAATCAAGCTCTATCGTTGTCTAGGGGTAAATGACCAGTTTCAAAGTAACGCAAAGTTCAGTTCAGTTCGCAGTAATCGCTGCCGTGGCAGATGGACAGTGGGGGGAAGGAGAGAGAGTGCAAAAACGAATGAATATTCAAACGGCTTCCACACACAGACCTTCACAGTCAGCTTTCGGGTGAGTCCTTTGTGATGTCATCTGAGGTCACCGACCGTGACCCCTCCGTTTCCAGATACGATCGTTTCTCTGCGGTGAACCCGGCACTCAGGCAAGGGTGGACACACACCAGGTTCCCACCGATCATGCCTTTCCACCCTGTGCGTCTATGGCCTGGTCCCACAATCGGCCTTCCAAAACTTCCCACCGACTTGTGAGAGACGCACCGCTTCCAGGGTGTCGTTACCTCGGGTGTCGTGTGTGTCGCCTTAGCGAACCTGTTCCTTTTTATTCCCCTGCTGGGGTATCGCCTGTCCATCACTTCAAACAGTTCAGGGTTCAAAGGGGGAGCCGATCTTGACAGCTCTAACTTCCGTTACTCTCTCCCGTCCCTTCATTAACATCTCCAAATGCTGCTCCGTTGTTTTCCTTATCTCTCTCTCTCCTGAAGACAGATGGCAGACCAACTGCTGATTCCACTGGTGCCAGCACAGGACAGCTAACATCTTAATCTATGTGTATTCTTGTCACAATTGTAAGTGGGAGAATTTCACTAGTGTACAGCACAAAATGCTGGAGATACACAGCTGATCAGACAGCAACTATGGAGTGTGAGTTTGAATTAATGTTTTAGGTTGATGACCTTTCTCTACAAATGCTGAGTACCTCCAACCTTTTCTACCATTGATTTAGATTGCTAGCATCTGTAGCTGTTTGCAACACACACAAAATGCTGGAAGAACTCAGCAGGTCAGGCAGCGTCTATGGAAATGAATAAACGGTCAACTTTTCGGGCCAAGACCCTGCTTCGGGACTGGAGAAGATTTATTTACACACCAAAACATAATGTGGGAGTAGGAAAATTGGGCACTCCCGCTAAGCCAAAGAGCACTGGAAGATGTAAATTTTGGAGAAGGAATTGGAATTTTTTTTTTACATGAACCGAGATACAGTGAAAAGCCTGTCTTCCGTACTGATTCTTTACAAAGGGCATTGAAGTAGAACGAGGAGGAACAATAGCAGTGCAGAATAAAGTGTCAAGTACAGAGAAACTGCAGTGGAAATAAAGAAAAAGGTGAAGGCCACGAGTCCAATTTGTTTCACTAGGGAACTATTTAATAGTCCTATATCAGAGGGGTAGAAGCTATCCTTCAGCATGGTGGTAAGTGCATTCAGGTTTTTGCATCTACTGGGAGAAGAGAGAATTGGTTTTATAGTACACACCTCCCACCAGCTATAGAGTTCTCTATAATCAGACAGATCCATCACAGCTTAGTCTAAATTGCTCAGGAACATTCACTTCAAAAAACATTTCTGTACTATCAACAGTGATTTCAAAAGCTATCCAAAGTCAGCTTAGCCACAGGAACTACATGTTTTGACAACCTGCTGGTTTCTGTTCATGTCAAGATCATCCTTAAACACAGAGCTATAAAGGTTTTTGCTGCTGGTAACGATATCCTGAAGTGCCTGACCAGGCAGTGCTCACCGACACCCGACCGGCCTCACACTGTCATTTCTTACCCCATAATAAGCACACACTATTTTTCATTTCCTCTGAATATCATTGGACCACCTACATTGGCTCTCATCAGCCCTCACACAGACTGGCAGGAATTATTTCACTCAACCTAGTGTTAGAAACATCACTACAATGTAACAAAGTAGGAAATAACTGCAATAAATCTATTAAAACAGGAGTGGCAGTAAGCTTTTTAAAGTTGTTTGATCTTAAATATACGTTTTTTATTTTTAGATTATACAGTGAGTTAACTTGAAGAGATCATTTTAAAAGCTCAAAGCTTAATCATCAATAAAACTCTCAAAGTAAAATTAAAAGAACATCCCAAAAGCACAGGTGAGTTTTGGGAAAATGAGCAAATATTGCTCAGTGGCTGAAAATTCCACCCCCCCCCCCACCCCTGCAAATTAAGAAAAAATTTTGAGCTTTGTATGTAAGACTCACTTTTATTCTGCAGGCTATCAATTGATAAAAATACCTTAACATGCTTTGTCTGATCATTTACGTTTTGTAAGCAAGGATATGGAGGCAGAAATCCTGTCCCCCCAAAAAATTCAAAAACTATCAAGCAGATCATCTCTGCACGATATTGGTAGATAGAAGAATGCTGGCTGGGACATGGAAACACTCAAATCTCATGGTGGTTTTCTCAAAACTGCCACAGATCCACTGTGATGGTTTCCAAGCTGGCGTCCCTGGACTCCCTTGGTGAATGTTAGGGCGGTCATGGCATAAAAATGGCTGCAACCCCTGCCCGAGGATGTGCCCACTAGGACAGTGGTCATTATTGGTGACTGGACTTGGAGTGTCCCAGCACAGAATACATACTGTGCTTCGCTGCTTCCGAGCTTTTTGCCAAACGCTGTTCAAATGTTGGAGCATAGTTTCATCAGTTCAGGGAGGTTTCCACTTCATGGGATCTGGAGTCAGTGCTGAGAAATCCCACTGGTGGTGGGATAGAGTAAAGCTGTAACAGCTGCTACTTGACTAATCTGTGGGACAGTGCCTCCACTGTAGTCACCAGTTCCCAGGGATTTATGAGAAGGAATTTAACGACCGACTGGGCTGCAAACGGCCATGGTGTCTCTGAATTCTGTGCAGAGGTCGACAGAGGGTTAATGCTCCAGTTTCATTCTTTTCTGTTTTAAAGTGCCAATAGTGAAGTTCAAAGTTTAAAGTTCAATGAAAAGTTACTATCAAAGTACACGAGTCAACATATACAACTCTGAGATTCATTTTCTTGCAGGTATACCCAATAAACTCACAATAGAGTAATAATCATACTGGAATCAATGAAAGACTTCCACCAACTTGGGCATTTAACCAGGGTACAAAAGAAAACACTGTGCAAAAACAAAAAGAAAGATACAACAATAATAAATAAATAAGCAATAAATATCGAGAACATGAGATGAAGAGTCCTTGAAAATGAGTCCATAGATTGTGGGAACAGTTCAGTAATGGGGCAAGAGAAGCTGAGTGAAGTTATTCCCACTGGTTCAAGATCCTGACGATTGAGGGGTAATAACTCATGAACTCTATCACATGATTCCCATCTTTGCATTATTTTATTTTGTCATTTATGATAATTTTTATGTCTTAGCACTGTACTGCTGTCTCAAAACACTAAATTTCACATCACATAAGTCATTGACAATAAGCATGATTCTGAATTGCTATAAACACCCCTCCAACTGCTTCCCTGGCCAGCTAAGCACTGGCTATGAACTGTCTAACTAGTGTTGTTGGATTCTGCAAAGCCTATGTAACGACTGGCTTGCTAATGTTCAACACACATAAATAATAGTTCTAATGTGAGTCTTTTGCCACAGCTGCTGAGAGAAAGTGCTCCCTTTGGCCATAAAGCTGAAGTTTCCCTGAACAGCTGCTAATAAGCTTGTAATTGTAACTTCCACTAGTCCAGCTGATTCACATAGGCTTCTGCTGTATTCTACAGTCTCCTAAAGCTTGATCCTGACTCACCAGTGCTTTTACAGGATCTCTTTCTGATCCCAGAATGAAATCTTGACTCCTTGGTTGAAAACAGGTCAGGCAAAACCTTCACAATCCCAACATTCAATGATTTAGTACCGATTATATTTGTTACCAAAAATGACACAAATCTTCACTGCATGTTGACTACCTTCCAAGAGTCTCTACCATTTGTGTTTCAGGTACTTCCAGGGCAGGATGGTACAATGTCACAGCAAGTGGTGTGCTGCCTTGTAGCTCTAGCTGATAGGAGAATCAGGGTGCAATTTATGGACGTGTGAGACAGAATATGTTACATGGAAATAAGTAGGGCAAAGGGAATTAATGGGAGTGTTATGAGAATCAGACTTGATCAAGGGTAAAAGTTATTTTTGTACTCGGTTTAGTTCGTACTAGAATCCTAGAATCATATATAAATCATGTTAATGCCAAGAGAATTATTTTGGGTTTCCAGCTGTAAAAGTGTTTTGGACAAAATGAGTAATAATCATACACATGTGAATTATTCTGTCGAACTGAGGAACAGAAATGACACAGACTAAATAAAAATTTGAAAATAAGAAAACCATGAGTGCTGGAAATCTGCAAGAACAACACAAAAATATGCTGGAAACACTTGAGGTGTTTGATTGGGCCACTCAAGGACATCAATTTTATTCATTTGTAGCCATGTTTGCTCAGGCAGAGTGCTTCAGGCCGTTGTCCTGCTGAAAGACTAACGTCCTCCCTGGTTTGAGCTTTTTGGCAGAGCCTAGCAGGTTTTATCCGGGATCTCTCCGTGTATAGCAACATTCACTTTTCCAGCAATTTTGACCAGATTTCCAGTCCTTGCTGCTGAAAAGCATCCCCATAGCATTTCACAAGGCACAGTCAGTGAAAGCTCTATGAATATACAGGCTGTAACTGTTATTGTCAAATAAAATATGACCCAAGTAATGGAAAAGATATAGTGAGCATTGATCATTTCACGTTGGGAGAGTGAAATGCTGACGACTGATAATATTAATAATGGATCAGCACTGTGGCATAGTTAGTAGAGCAGCTGCCTCATAGCTCCAATGATCCAGATTCAATCCTGACCCTGGTATAGTCTGGGTGGAATTTGCATATTTCCCCTGTGACCACCTAGGTTTCCTATCTCGTCTAAAAGATACATGGGTTGAGAGGCTAATTGCTCACTGTAAATTGGTGAGTGGTAGAAACGATGGAAAACTGATGAGAATACAGAAAGAATAAGGATAGTTTATGGGTGATGAATGGCCAGTGTTGACTTGATGTGCCAAAGGACCTGTTTCTGTATTCAATGACTATTATATTAGAAAGGGGAATTGTATTTAATGATACAATAATATTAAATGGTGGCATATTGAATGATAATTGCTATATTCACCCAGGACATGCCCTGTTCTCATTGCTACCATCAGGGTGGAGGTACAGGAGCCTGAAGGCACACTACACAGCCAACGATTCAAGAACAGCCTCTTCCCCACTGACACCCGATTTCTGAATGGACATTGAACCCATGAACACTACCTCACTACATTGTTTTAAATTTTTGCGCTACTTATTTAACTATTTAATATACGTGCATTACTTACTGTAATTCAGTTTTTTTTCTCTATTACCTATTTCATTGTACTGCTGCCACAAAGACACCAAATTTCATGACATATGCCTGTGATATTAAATCTGATTCTGATTAATATTTCTGGAAATTGTAATGCAAAATAACAAATGATAAATCTGTGTATGATGGTGGTTTATATTAGAGAGAGGAACTGAGTAATGACCTCATTACACAGGAGATGATAAATTGAACAACTACATTGGGAAGTGATCAGTACATTGATTTTAAAGTCAGAGTGAAACACTTGAGACTTCTGTTGCATAATACGTTTTATAACCCAATGATATCACCAGTTTGTCAAGTCCTTTTCCTAGGTTTTCATGAACAGCTGCGTTTATTTAACCATCACCTTTAATGGATATCCATCTCAGCAACCTACTTCTTAAGATTACTTTTTGTTCACTGTTTCTCAGAAGGATAGTTGACTTCTCAAGTGAGCTTAAACTTCGTCGCTGGCAGCTGATCTATTGGTTTTAACCTATAATCCAACTGGTAGTATAGAAAGGACAACTGGAGATAACTCCAAGTAAAGAACAAAATAAATCTTTTCTAAGTTATGTTAAGATCACCATATTGTTAATAAAATAATGTTATTAATAACCAACATGAAGTGTATAAATAAACCATAGCTACAAATTGAAAAAATATGCTCATTTGGAATAGATATATTGATTACTTAAAGTATATTCATTCCTGCAGTTATCTTGCATAAAGTACACCCAAAGTTCCCATTCACTTTTCATACCTCAGTGTCTTCTTCATTGTGCAGTGGCTGAATATATGAGTCGGGTTTACGTATCAGTGGATCCACTATCATCAGGAATGCCATGTACACAAGGAGAGCTCCAACAACAGTCAGGTAAATGATGATTGTCACCTGTCAAATGAAATTCGCAGAGTAAGTTCTACATTCACTTGCAATTCTCTGTTCAGCACGTGTGTACTTTACCAGTACTCTGTACTATACAAAAATAAACTTCTTTATATCAGAGTTTTTCAGTTCATCTGTAGAATTAACTCCAACTCCTATAGCTGGGAAAATGCACAAGCCTCAACAATGAGCAAGAATAAGTTATTTAACTGTAGAAGACTTCCAGATCATCCCACTTCTCAGCTGATGTCCACATGGAGCAAAAACTCCCGGGTCTATCAATTCTCTCCAATAGGGTGAACTATAAAATTACACCCAATGTTTTAGTTGTAATCAGCAAAACTCAGGTTGAAGAATAACCTTCCTGAGATCACTGAACATGAGAACTCTCACAAAAGGATAGAAACAGACAATATTTGCCAAGATGGCATCAGTTATGTGGTGAGACCAAATACACCTTGGATTGTTCTCAGTAAAGGTACAATATGAAGAAACACACACCAGATACTAGAGGAACTCAACAGGTTGGGCAGCATTCATGGAAATGAACAAACAGTCAACATTTCGGCCAAGATTTACCTTTTCTACCTCTCCCCTTCCCAGCTTCTTATTTCACCCCCATCCTCTGCTCGCCTATCTTCTTCTTCACCTATCACCTGCCACATTATAATTCCTCTCCACCCACCACCCATCATCTTATTTTGGCTTCTGCTCCCTTCCTTTCTGGTCCTAACGAAGGATCTCAGCCTGAAATGTCGTCTGTTTATTCACATACATTGATGCTGCCTGACCTGTTGAGTTCCTCCAGCACTTTGTATGTGCTTCTCAAGATTTCCTGCATTCTCATCACCTCTTGTGCCATATCTACAGATCCTCCTCTGCCATCTTTCTACGTTACAGCTTCAAAGAGTTTGAAGAGGAGCAATTTCCATGATGATAGATCAGCTGAAGTGCCCAGAATTTCTAGCATTGTCTCTGCTATACTTCAGAATTCCTGAAATAGAAGTATTAGTCCGTGAGCCAGGACCCCAAATTTGGGCCACTGGTACCATCTGGGAAGAATAATTCTTATCGTGATTTTTGGCAAGGTATACAGCCCTAGTGTGAGAAAATATGTGATAGCATTGCAGTGGTGGTAGCTTTCTGTGTTCTGTGTGGGATGATCAAGTCATTCTTAGACCATGTGAATGACATGGCCAGTGACTTGAACCAACAGAAGTTGAACAATCTGCTGCAAAGTCCACTCTTAGCTGAGCTGATAACCCTGTGGGCAGACTTTCTGGAACACCTCCGTCACAACAATATATCAGTATTCTGGATATCATACATCAACATAGTAGAGAACGGAGTACTTGGGCTTCTGCGCACTTCTCGTGAGGGGGACTGGGAGTTGCACCTCCACGCTATAAGCACCATGATCCCATGTGAATTATGATGAATTATGCCAAGTACCTGTCCCGTTACTTTGCTCAGATGATGAACCTCCCAGAATCTTTCTGTGTATGAGGCCTTCAAGGCAGGCCAATTCTCAGTGAGGCTGTAAAGTAACAACCCCTTTGGGCAGATCCCTGTGGACCAGGCTATTGAAGCCACGGTGAACAAAGACACACAGACTCCTGGAGGCATACCATGATTCAGCCTGAATGCTGGAGCTATCCAGCGTTACTACATAACAGCTGAGCACTGCAGTGCATTCCTGGGACAGTTAAGGGAGATGGTGCAAGGCAACAAATCAGAGCTTTGTCATGAGGAGCTACAGCGGCCAAGAATCCAGAAAGATGAGGAAACAGTTTCAGCAGTGGTTAGCCTCATACATGAATGGGTCAACCCATTTGCAGAGAAGCGGGAGCTCATTAGCATCTCTACGGCATCTCTACAGCCCCCAAGGACATTGCCTCCGACCTGATGAAGGCATATGAGATTGGTGAGCAATGCTATGCAACCTTCAAGGATGAGAGACTAGAGGAAGACCCACCAGCAAAAAAAAATTCCATGATCCAATGAAAACCAACAAGCTGAAAACATTCAGTGATATGTGTAAGAAGAGAGAAGTGAAATCAAATGGGAGGGTGATCATCTTGAAAGCAAACAGGTCTTTCTTTGGACGCATCATAGTGATGGCACAAGGGTGCAGTCTACGTATGGAGGATATCCTTTCTCATCCCCTTGGACAATTACCCTCCACCGGAAAGATTGCTGAGAAAGACAAATAAAGCTACTTTAGCCACAACCTTGCAGAAAAATGTAGCAGTAGAAGATCAACTCCCAGAAAACTCTGCTACAGTAGTTGATGGAATGAACTTGGTCCAAGGAGTGAAAGGTGATCAAGTTACTTTCAGAGATGTTGCCACAACAGTTCTGGGTAAGGCTCTGAGGGAAGGCAGTCAGAGTAGCAGAATAGATGTTGTGTTCGACACATACAAGGAGAACTCTATCAAGAATAGTGAAAGATCTCTAAGAGGTAAAGAGACTGGCCATGAGTTACAAGGTATCACATGCACACAGATGGTGAGGCAGTGGAGGAGCTTCCTGACCAAAGTCAGTAACAAAAATAGTCTCAATAGCTTCATAGCCCATGAATGGAGGAAGGTGGAGTACAGAGCAAAGCTGCAGGAGAAGATTCTGTATGCAACCGTGAATGACAAATGTTACAGAATCACATCTCAAGACAGTGAGGAGGTGTCAGCTCTTCAGTGTCAACAAGAAGAAGCAGATGGCTGCCTACTTCTCCATGCTGCCCATGCCACAAGAGAGGGATACCAATCTGTAGTGATCTGCTCAGAAGACACATTTGTCTTTATCATGTCTTTAGCAATTTGTGACAAGATTGAGGCCCCATTGTTCCAGAAGTGTGGCACTAGAACCCGTACAGGGCTGCTAGACATCAGGAAGGTTGCTGCTACTGTTGGCGTAGAGGTTTGTAGGGCTCTCGTCGGGTTGCACGCATATACAGGATGTGACACTGTGAGCACTTTTGCAGGCAAAGGGAAGACAAGTGCCCTAAAACTTCTGACCAGCAACAGGGAAACTCAGGACACATTCTTAGAGTTGGGTCAGGAATGGGACCTCTCCTCAGAACTGATGGACAAACTGAAGGCATTTACATGTCTCCTGTATGCCCCAAAAGCATTGACCACCAAGGTCAATGAGCTCAGGTATCACCTTTTCTGTGCCAAAAATGATGAAATCGAAAGTCATACATAAGATGGAATATTCCCCAGGCTGCTCCATGAGGCAAGGGGAGAGATTGCTGAGCCTCTGGCTAGGATCTTTATGTCCCTGTTGTCCATGGGAAGGGTACCGGAGGATTGGAGGGAGGTGAATGTTGTCCCCTTGTTCAAAAAAGGTAGTAGGGATAGTCCGGGTAATTATAGACCAGTGAGCCTTACGTCTATGGTGGGAAAGCTGTTGGAAAAGATTCTTAGAGATAAGATCTATGGGCATTTAGAGAATTATAGTCTGATCAGGGACAGTCAGCATGGCTTTGTGAAGGGCAGATCGTGTCTAACAAGCCTGATAGAGTTCTTTGAGGAGGTGACCAGGCATATAGATGAGGGTAGCGCAGTGGATGTGATCTATATGGATTTTAGTAAGGCATTTGACAAGGTTCCACACGGTAGGCTTATTCAGAAAGTCAGAAGGCATGGGATCCAGGGAAGTTTGGCCAGGTGGATTCAGAATTGGCTTGCCTGCAGAAGGTAGAGGGTCATGGTGGAGGGAGTACATTCAGATTGGAGGATTGTGACTAGTGGTGTCCCACAAGGATCTGTTCTGGGACCTCTACTTTTCGTGATTTTTATTAATGACCTGGATATGGGGGTAGAGGGGTGGGTTGGCAAGTTTGCAGACGACGCAAAGGTTGGTGGTGTTGTAGATAGTGTAGAGAATTGTCAAAGATTGCAGAGAGACATTGATAGGTTGCAGAAGTGGGCTGAGAAGTGGCAGATGGAGTTCAACCCGGAGAACTGTGAGGTGGTACACTTTGGAAGGACAAACTCCAAGGCAGAGTACAAAGTAAATGGCAGGATACTTGGTAGTGTGGAGGAGCAGAGGGATCTAGGGGTACATGTCCACAGATCCCTGAAAGTTGCCTCACAGGTAGATAAGAAAGCTTATGGGGTGTTAGCTTTCATAAGTCGAGGGATAGAGTTTAAGAGTCGTGATGTAGTGATACAGCTCTATAAAACTCTGGTTAGGCCACAATTGGAGTACTGTGTCCAGTTCTGGTCGCCTCACTATAGGAAGGATGTGGAGGCATTGGAAAGGGTACAGAGGAGATTTACCAGGGTGCTGCCTGGTTTAGAGAGTATGCATTATGATCAGAGATTAAGGGAGCTAGAGCTTTACTCTTTGGAGAGAAGGAGGATGAGAGGAGACATGATAGAGGTGTACAAGATAATAAGAGAAATAGATAGAGTGGATAGCCAGCGCCTCTTCCCCAGGGCACCACTGCTCAATACAAGAGGACATGGCTTTAAGGTTAGGGGTGGGAAGTTCAAAGGGGATATTAGAGGAAGGTTTTTTACTCAGAGAGTGGTTGGTGCGTGGAATGCACTGCCTGAGTCAGTGGTGGAGGCAGATACACTCGTGAAGTTTAAGAGACTACTAGACAGGTATATGGAGGAATTTAAGGTGGGGGGTTATATGGGAGGCAGGGTTTGAGGGTCGGCACAACATTGTGGGCCGAAGGGCCTGTAATGTGCTGTACTACGTTTGTATGTTCTATGTCATCAACTCCCACCATGCAAGGACTGCTTAACAAAACCTGTACAGCAAGCCAACTACCAGGCTGGTATATGGAGAAGATGTCTGGAGAAAGACCCACAAGTGCCAAGCCCTGTTAGCAGAGGATGGAAGATGGAGAGAGAAGAGGAAGATGGAGAGAGAAGAGGAAGCTGGACAGTTGGTGGTGCACCGGATGGAAGGCCAGCCAGCGCCCGGTGCCGTCCTGGATCTGTAACTGCCCAAAAAAATATTCACTCCCAAGATGTATGTGTGTTGCAAATGGCCTCAGGTGTACTGACATGTGTAGACTGGCAGACTGTGAGAACCAGGCATCCACCTCCGAGAGTGTGGAAAGTTCAGATGAAGATGTGGAAGATGTGGAAGACTTGGAAAATTATTAATAGGTTATGAAAGTATGGAAAACAAAGTATGGAAAGCAGTCTTTGATTAAATATATTCATTTTACAACCAAATGGGGCCTAGGTTATGGTCCTGTGGAACCCCACATTTGAATTATTGTACTGTAATTCTATATGCTATGACAAAAGCTTAATATTGTTTTGACAACAATATGGAAAATACCATGACATTGATAAAACTCCAGAAATCTCTCCAAATGAGATTTTTTACCTTTTGGGGGGTGGGGTAACATTTTCTGCTGTACTGATGTTAATATAGTATATAAAAAGTGATTACTTATTTGAAGTAATGAAGCTACCACTGGTGCAATGCCATCACAAATTTTCTATCTCTAGAGATGTATACCTTGCCAAAAATCACTATGAGCATTATTCCCCTCAGATGGTACTGACCAGCCCTACTGGCTCACGGACTATATCTTGCTTCTGTTTTATTCTCTGCAATTTTATAAATCTTGATTTTGAGAGAAAGTAATTGTATATGTGTAACAGCAAATAGGCAGAGAGGTTTAAGCCAGCTAGCCAAAGAAACAGATGATGGAGATTTTTATGCATTGAGTTTTTGTGAAAAACGGTGGAAACAAATTGAAAAGTACCACTTTAGAGCAGGGGCTCCCAACGTTTAACATGTCATGGATCTCCAGCATTAAGTGAGGGGTCCACGGATTGAGAACCCTTACTTTAGAGGGAACTGGCCAAGTACAGAAAACTGGAGCAAGGTTCAGCCTTGTGTGGATAAAGGGGAGCTTCACGCAGTCAGCAAAGATTTGGATGGGCTGAATAGTTCCACCTATTCTGAATGACTGAAAGCACAAAATATATGTTTGTACTTTCTCATAACTAACCACCAACCACCCATAAAAACTCTTCCTGAATACTGCAGATGCTCTGAATGGTGGATATTGCATCACTGTTGGAGATGAATCAGAGGAAATCGAGGATTAGCTGTACCTTGATTGTGGTAGTGCTTCTTTCTTCATATTTACACTCACACAGCAAACAGTAGGCCTCCACATCTCGGCCTGGTACTGGCATAGGCTCCACCACATGCAGACAGTTACTGAAAACAAACAATGTTCTACATGAATGAGTGAGCATGGCTCGCAATATAATATACACCTTTTATAATGCAGTCAGTGACTGAAAGGGAACCGCTAAATGGTAATATTCCTTTAAACAGGGGTAGTGTTAACTGCAAACACTCTATTGACTGTAGTAGCAGATTTGTCATTAATTCCGCACTTTGTTGTAATAGGTGGAGGAGGATGTGTATTGCTGGGGTGGGGGAATGGTAGGTATGGGGGGTCAGTGTGTGGAAGAGTAGATATGAGGGTCAGTAGAGGGAAGGGTAGAAATGGAGGATGAGTATTGCTGGAAGGAGTAAAGGGTAGATATGGGGGGAACAGAAGAAATATTTCGCACCAACACACGTTTTATTCACCTGCACACCTAGCTAGGTGCAAGTGTTTTGGACAAGTCGATAACAATAGTTTGATGGATCTCATTCTCACTCACTGTGGTTGGGAGTGAAAATGAAGCTTCATGAGAAATCTAGGATCTAGCTCCGGACCTGACCCTCGAGGATACCAATTGAGGTCAAAAAGTCAAGGTCCAAGTTCAGTTTATTGTCACCTGCACAAGTCCATGTATGCACAGGTACAACGAAAAGCTTACTTGCAGGTACATCACAATCACACACTGTATATCATATAAGCAGCATTCATGACAGCATACATTAAATGGACATTACACCTAATTTTTTACAGGACAGAACACAATTAGAACAGCTCTTTAGCATCAAGGATGACTTGTTTCCATGGCTGATGTGGGACCTGCAATTGTCTCCGTCATGTTTGATGGGTGAGTAATTTGGGGGCTGTGTGCTCTTTTCATCATTTACTCCAGCCCAGCTTTTAGTGTGCTCTCACCGGATGGACCCAAGATTCCCTTTGCCAACCTGACTGCTTCTCATTCACCTTGAATCATCACTGACCAGAAGATGCATTATTTGAGGAAGATTTTGAGATCATTTTCTCCGGCCACCCAATAATTTCTTGTCTTAACAGAGCTGGGATAGTGCCTGCTTCAGGAATCTGGTATCATGTGTGTGAACAATGTGGTCCATCCAATGGAGCCAAAGGGGAGCAACTGGGGCTGCAAATGCTGGGATTTTGGTCTGGGAAAGAAAGCTGACAGTGGTTCTGCAAAGGCAGCGGAGGTAACTTGCCCCAGTGCTTTGAGGCACTGCTGTCGGCAGTTCATATCTCAGAACCACACAGGAGGACAGTGAGCACTGCTGTCCAGTAGATCGTGCATTTTGTAGCAGGTTTGAGACCTTGACGTTCAAACACTCTCATTCTCAGAAGGCTAAATGCTGTGCTAGTGCACTGCTAAGTATGGTGAATGACCCCATGGATCACTGCCTTGCTGAGATGAAGCTGCTGAGATGTGGTCCATACTTTTCCACATCCCACTGAATATCTTTATTTAGAGTCAGCAATATTATACTGAGGGAGCAGGCCTACATCTTGTGCACATTGACAGTTGGACCCATCCAATCATATGTTTTAGTGATATGTGATGACTTGGAGCTTATGTAGGTTCCATGACCTCCACGCATACACGCTGCCTGCAAACAGGAACTCAATTGAAGTTGGTGTGGTCCAGGTTCTGGAATGAAATGTAGGTTAAACAATTTTCCATCAGTCTGTAGATTAGCTTCACATGTGTGGAAACTTTTGGGAGGTTCGATGTTACAGTGCATGGAGAAAGATTGAAATAAGTGTCAAGAGCATTACTGTCCTGAGTTTGCATCTGTTATGGACTCATTGATCAGGATTACAACTTACTTGCTATCGTGAAGCAAGAAGATGGAAACTAATTTCTGCAGGCAGCCAATTTTGAGACGGGCTCCCCATGGCAAGTCAATTTGTACATGTTCAGTAAGCAGCATTGTTTTAAGAAACCTATTGATACCCAAAATCGACGAACCTTGGACAGCAGACTCGGGTCGCGAGTGCAGTTCCCCTTTAAGAAATCAGAAGCAGGGACACCGCACCGGTCTACAGGCACGATTAAAGTTCAAAGTTCAAAGTACATTTATTATCAAAGTGTGTATACTGCATACAACTTTCAGATTCGTCTTCTTGTAGGCAGCCACAGAACAAAGAAACACAACAGAACCCGTTAAAAAAGCCCCACACAACAAGGACCGTCAAACACACAATGAGTGAAAAATAGAACAAATCGTGCAAATGGTAAAAAAATAAACAAATAACATAGAACATTAACCGTAGAGTCTCTGAGAGTGAGTCCAGAGCCATGGAGCTAGTTCAGCGGTGAAGCCGGTCCAGGACCCTGATGGCAACAGGGCAACAACTGTTCCAGAACCTAGCTGTGTGGGACCCAAAACTCTTGCATCCCCCGCCCAATGACAGTAGTGAGAAGAGAGGAAGACCAGTCAAACGCAGGCAGATGACACTGAACACCTAATCATTTTCAACTCTTGCCCTTGACGATTCTAATCATGCTTGACACCATTCGGCATGGAGTAATAGAGCTAATCATGGGTTTGTGTTCTGTCATCAGGAATTGGGGCAATCATCACTGGGGATGGTTGCACCTACATTCTCTGCTCTCATCTGCAAAAGCATCACGGGATTCCAAAAGCATCAGATTGTTTAGTCAGCTCAAAAGTACATTCTTAAAAGGGAAATTACAGGCTTCAATCAATTGCAGTTCAGAAGTATATCTCGAAGAAGAAGAATATCTAATTGCTTTGTGAACTGTCTGCAACATGTCGCCATTGGTTGCTGGTACCATCTTGCCTTACAAGATACAGAGGCCTTTAATCCCAACTATCCTGCTGGTGAATGTAGTCTCTGAAGACCTCAGGGCAAGACAGCTGTACCAGAGGGATATCAGAGACTGCAGTGTACTTTGTTTCATTGAAACCTGGCTATTCCCCTGCCATTTTGGACAGCGCTGCAGCTCAATCGCTTCACTATTCTCCACAAGGACAGGATAGCTCAGACTTTTAAAGGCAAACTAGCTCAGACTTTTAGAGGTAGAGTAAGCTTTATGATTAATTCATTGTGGTGCACAAACATGGCAGTAATGTCTCAGTCCTGTTCACCCAACCTGGAACATCTTGTGATCAAACGTTCTCCATTTTATCTGCCAAGGGAGTTTTCTGCCATCATTCTGGTAGTGGTGTGCATTCCCCCTCAGGCTAACATCAGGCTGGCACTAGAAGAGCTGAGCAACATAATCACCAGGCATGAAACTGCACACCCTGATGCCTTCTCTATCATTGTGTGAGATTTCAACTAGGCCAGCTTGAACAAATCTTGGAACAACTACCACCTGTGGAACTAGAGGACCAACATACTTGACCATTGTTACACCACCACCAAGAATGCTTACCATGCCATCCTATGCCCACACTTTGGAAAGTCCGGTCATCTGGCTGTATTTTTACTCCCAGTGTATAGGCAGAGACTAAAGACCGCAGCATCAGTGGTGAGGACCAAAAGGGTATGGTCAGGAGAGGTTTAGGAGCACTTGAAGGACTGCTTTAAGTTGGTGGACTGGAAAAAATTCAAGGATTTATCTTTGAGCCTGAATGAATATGCCACAGTTATCACCGACTTTATCAAGAACTGTGTGGATGAGTGTGTCCTTTTGAGAACATAGCAGACATACCCAAACCTAAAACCATGGATGAACCAGGAGATTTTGCAGTCTGCTGAAGGCTAAGTCTGTGGCATTCATGGCAATGATCCAAAACTATACAAGAAGTCTAGGGATGACCTATGGAAGGCTATTTTAAGGGCGAATGAACAACTCCAACTGAAGTTGGAGATAGAATCAGATGCACATCAGCTCTGGCAGGGTTTGGAGGCTATTACTTCCTACATCATGAATGGCTGTGATGTTTCACTGCCAGATGAGCTCAATGTCTTTTATACACACTTTGAAAGGGAGAATAAAACGACACCTGTGCATCATCTGCAGCATCTGGTGCCCCTGTGATCCCTGTCTCGGAGGCCAACATCAGAACATCTTTCAGGACGGCTAACCATCGCAAGGCATCAGGCCCTGATAGTATACTGACTAGGGCTCTGAAAACCCTGTGCCAACCAACTGGTTGGAGTGTTCAAAACGTCTTCAATCTTTCACTGCTGAAGTTGGATGTTCCCACCTACTTCAAAAGGATGACAATCTTACCAGTGTCCAAGCAGAGCAGGGTGAGCTGCCTCAATAACTATCGCCCAGTAGCACTCAATTCTACTGTGATGAAGTGCTTTGAGAGGTTGGTCATGGGTAGAATCAACTCCTGCCCCTCTGCAATTTGCCTATTGCCACCTGCCTGCAGGTCTACAGTGGATGCAATCTCACTGCCTCTTCACTCAGCCTTGGAATACCTGGACAATAGTGATACCCACGTCAGGTTGCCCTTTACTGACTACGGCTCAGTGTTCAACACAATCATATCCTCAGTTTTAACAACAAGCACCAAAACCTGAGCTTCTGTACTTCCCTCTGTAACTAGATCCTTGACTTCCTCACCAGGAAACCATAGTGGAAAAAGCATCTTGCTGATGATCAACACTGGCACACCACAAGGATGTGTGCTTAGCGCACTGTTCTACTTATTCTACACCCATGATTGTATGGTTAGGCACAGATCAAACAGCATCTATAAATTTGCTGACGACACAACTACTGTTGGCAGAATTTCAAATGGTGACAAGGATGTGTGCAAGAGCGAGGGAAATCTGCTGGCTGAGTGGTGTCACAGCAACAATCTTGCTCTCAACGTCAGTAAGACCAAGGAATTGATTGTGGACTTCAGGAAGGGGATGCCAAGGGAACACACAGCAGTTCTTATCGAGAGATCAGCAGTGGAAGAGGTGAGTAGTTTCAAGTTCCTGGGTGCCAACACCTCTGGGGATCTCTCCTTGCCCAATATACTGATGCAAAACAAAGAAGACAAATCAGTAGCTATATTTCATAAGGAGTTTGATGAGAATTTATATGTCACCAAAGACTATCTCAAATTTGTACAGATGTACTGTGGCGAGCATTCTAACTGGCTGCATCACTGTCTAGTATGGAAAGGCCACCGCACAGGATCGGAAAAGGCTACACAGAGCTGTAAGCTCAGTCAGCTCCATCGTGGGCACCAGCCTCCCCAGCATTTAGGAAACCTTCAAAAGGTGATGCCTCAAAAAGACAGCATTCATCATGAAGGACCCCCATTACCCAGGACATGCCCTCTTCTCATTGCGATCATCAAGGAGGTGGCCCAGGAGCCTAAAGACACACACTCAACATTTCAGGAACAGCTTCTTTCCCTCTGCCATCAATGGACAATAAACCATGAACACTACCTTAGTATTTTCCCTTTTTTTTGCATCTAATTACTCATCTAATTTAGTTTTCTTTTCATACATACTTCTTATTGTAATTTGTAGTTTTTATTACTATGCATTGCAATGTACTGCTGCCACAAAGGAACAAAGTTCATGACATACGCCACTGATATTAAACCTGATTCTGATCCTGCAGAAATGACTGAGCTAATTTGTATATTTTAGTATAGATATGGACTTGATGGTTGGCGTGGACAAGGTTATCGAGCCCGTTTTTGTGCTTTGTAAGCTATGACTCTAACTAGCATTGTTTAGACTCGGTCACCAAAATGTGGCACAGTTGAAAGATTGAGTTCCACTATCTGTTCTTGATGGTATCAATGCTGTGGAGAAAGGTCTAAACGGAATTCACAAATTGCTCTTCAACACCATCTACTGTTTGGTGAGAGAGTAACATATGCACTGTCCTAGAGAAGTCATCTCTGATTTAAAAAATAATGTATGTAAAACTTCTCACAGGACTATAGCCCTGATTTCAGCCACCTACTGGTGTCTAACCAAGAGCTGCAGCTGAAAGCATTAGAGATGAAAGCTCGAGAAGCATTTATTCAGGAAATTTATTCTGAACTTAAAGAGAGGTAACTTTGAAGGTATGAGACATGAATTAGCTAAGATAGACTGGCAAATGACACTTAAAGGATTGACGGTGGATATGCAATGGCAAGCATTTAAAGGTTGCATGGATGAACTGCAACAAATGTTCATCCCAGTTTGGCAAAAGAATAAATCAAGGAAGGTAGTGCACCCGTGGCTGACAAGAGAAATTAGGGATAGTATCAATTCCAAAGAAGCAGCATACAAATTAGCCAGAGAAAGTGGCTCACCTGAGGACTGGGAGAAATTCAGAGTTCAGCAGAGGAGGACAAACGGCTTAATTAGGAGGGGAAAAAAGATTATGAGAGAAAACTGGCAGGCAACATAAAAACGGACTGTAAAAGCTTTTATAGATATGTAAAAAGGAAAAGACTGGTAAAGACAAATGTAGGTCCCCTGCAGGCAGAAACAGGTGAATTGATTATGGGGAGCAAGGACATGGCAGACCAACTGAATAATTACTTTGGTTCTGTCTTCACTAAGGAGGACATAAATAATCTTCCAGAAATAGTAGGGGACAGAGGGTCCAGTGAGATGGAGGAACTGAGCGAAATACATGTTAGTAGGGAAGTGGTGTTAGGTAAATTGAAGGGATTGAAGGCAGATAAATCCCCAGGGCCAGATGGTCTGCATCCCAGGGTGCTTAAGGAAGTAGCCCAAGAAATAGTGGATGCATTAGTGATAATTTTTCAAAACTCGTTAGATTCTGGACTAGTTCCTGAGGATTGGAGGGTGGCTAATGTAACCCCACTTTTTAAAAAAGGAGGGAGAGAGAAACCGGGGAATTATAGACCGGTTAGCCTAACGTCGGTGGTGGGGAAACTGCTGGGGTCAGTTATCAAGGATGTGATAACAGCACATTTGGAAAGCGGTGAAATGATCGGACAAAGTCAGCATGGATTTGTGAAAGGAAAATCATGTCTGACGAATCTCATAGAATTTTTTGAGGATGTAACTAGTAGAGTGGATAGGGGAGAACCAGTGGATGTGGTATATTTGGATTTTCAGAAGGCTTTTGACAAGGTCCCACACAGGAGATTAGTGTGTAAACTTAAAGCACACGGTATTGGTGTGGGTGGAGAGTTGGTTAGCAGACAGGAAGCAAAGAGTGGGAATAAACGGGACCTTTTCAGAATGGCAGGCGGTGACTAGTGGGGTACCGCAAGGCTCAGTGCTGGGACCCCAGTTGTTTACAATATATATTAATGACTTGGATGAGGGAATTAAATGCAGCATCTCCAAGTTTGCAGATGACACGAAGCTGGGTGGCAGTGTTAGCTGTGAGGAGGATGCTAAGAGGATGCAGGGTGACTTGGATAGGTTGGGTGAGTGGGCAAATTCATGGCAGATGCAATTTAATGTGGATAAGTGTGAAGTTATCCACTTTGGTGGCAAAAATAGGAAAATAGATTATTATCTGAATGGTGGCCGATTAGGAAAAGGGGAGGTGCAACGTGACCTGGGTGTCATTATACACCAGTCATTGAAAGTGGGCATGCAGATACAGCAGGCGGTGAAAAAGTCGAATGGTATGCTGGCATTTATAGCGAGAGGATTTGAGTACAGGAGCAGGGAGGTACTACTGCAGTTGTACAAGGCCTTGGTGAGACCACACCTGGAGTATTGTGTGCAGTCTTGGTCCCCTAATCTGAGGAAAGACATCCTTGCCATAGAGGGAGTACAGAGAAGGTTCACCAGATTGATTCCTGGGATGGCAGGACTTTCATATGAAGAAAGACTGGATGAACTGGGCTTGTACTCGTTGGAATTTAGAAGATTGAGGGGGGATCTGATTGAAACGTATAAGATCCTAAGATCCTAAGGAGATTGGACAGGCTAGATGCAGGAAGATTGTTCCCGATGTTGGGGAAGTCCAGAACGAGGGGTCACAGTTTGAGGATAGAGGGGAAGCCTTTTAGGACCGAGATTAGGAAAAACTTCTTCACACAGAGAGTGGTGAATCTGTGGAATTCTCTGCCACAGGAAACAGTTGAGGCCAGTTCATTGCCTATATTTAAGAGGGAGTTAGATATGGCCCTTGTGGCTACGGGGGTCAGGGGGTATGGAGGGAAGGCTGGGGCGGTGTTCTGAGTTGGATGATCAGCCATGATCATAATAAATGGTGGTGCAGACTTGAAGGGCCGAATGGCCTACTCCTGCACCTATTTTCTATGTTTCTATGTTTCTAAAACAAACATTTGGTCTTTGGACAGAAAATCCTACAAAAGCTAGTGGATTCGGCCCAGTACATCATGGATAAAACCCTCCCACCCACTCAGCACTTCTAAATGAAATGCTATTGTAGAAAAGCAGCATCCATCATGAGAGATCCTCACCACCCAGGCCATGTTCTTTTCTCGCTGCTGCCATCAGGTAGAAGCTACAAGAGCCTCAGGACTCACACCACCAGGTTTAAGAACAATTACTACCCCTCAACTATAAGGCTCCTAAACAAAAGGGGATAACTACACTCACTTGCCCATCCACTGAGACATTTCCTGAACCAATGATCTCACTTTAAGACTCTTTATCTTGTTATTTCATGTTCTCATTATTTATTGCTATTTATTTATATTTGCATTTGCACACTTTGTCGTCTTCTACACTCTGGTTGCTCTTTCATTGATCTTGTTATAGTTACTATTCTATAGATTTGTTGAGTAAGCCCACAGTAAAATGAATCTCAGGGTTGTATGTGGTGACATTTATGTACTCTGATAATAAAATTTATTTTGAACTTTGATTTTTTTTCAACTTGCATTTTTAACACGTGTAGAGGATGTGGCTTTGTATTGGGGGACAGAAATTGCAATATGGATGGTCTTCTGGGAACACAAAACTACCATTCGTCTCCTCACACCCCACCCCAACACCACGAGTGCTGCCTGTTAATGTAGCAATAATGACTCAGAGGTAATAATCAGCTGCCTTTAGGAAGTTCAGAATAAATTGAGTCTACTGTCTATTTCCTCGTTAACAATATGCAAAACTTAAATATAACTGGCAATAATGTACTGCTCTGAAATTCACTAATGGTTCTTGCAAGCAGTCAACTTTGCAAGAGCCCCATCTGTCGACCCACTGTTACCTCTGAAGAGCTTAAGTACTCATGGCTTGAGTTCAATTCAACAAGCAGGCATTATATTCAAACTGCACCTGATGTAAGTGCACTCACATTCCAACAAAAAGTATGGAATGGCAATCAGCATCTTACTTGGCTAGCTGAGGGATGCTGAGCTAAAGTGTAGTGCCCATCTGCTGGGATCAGTTGACTGCTGAAGAAAGCTAATCTGAATAACTGGACATCGGGGAGCTTCATTGTAACTTCTCAACCAAGTGGTACTTTCCTTATTGTACTTTCATGAGCAGATAATAATTGGGCCCTACTGAGAAACATTGGCAGCTTGCTAACAGTCTCATATTAAGGTACAGAAAACCAAAGAGGTATGTGATTAGATAACAGGATTTTGATGAAGCAAAACAACTGTTGGTAATTTTGCTTCTTAGGCTAATGTTTTCGCTTTCAGTTTCTTACTCTTTTTGTCTTGCCAGCTTGTATCATGGAACATAGAACACTACAGCACAGGAACAGGCTCTTTGGCCCATCATGTCTGTACTATGATGCCAATCCTATCTAATCCCATTTGCCTGCCCATGGCTCGTATCCCTCGATTTCCTGCTTGTCCATCTGTCTGTGAATGCCGCCTAAACATTCTACCATCTATCCTGGCAGTGTAATCCCTAAACCTACCACTCCCTGTGAAAAAGTCTGCCTCTCTAATCTCCTTTAAACTTTCCCTCTCTCATTTTAAGCCCAGGTCCACTAGTATTTGAAACTTCCACACTGAGAAAAAAGACACCAACCCTTTATTCTGTCTATTACTCTTCTGTGCTTCTATCAGGTTGCTCCTTGGCCTCCAGTGCTACAAAGAAAACTAAGTTTGTTCAACATCTTGTTACACGCTAATCCAGACAACATCCTGGTGAGCCTCTTCTGCACCCTCTCCAAATCTCCACATCCTTCCTGTCGAGAGGCAAGCAGAACTGCACACAATATTTTAATTGTGACCTAACTAAAGTTTTATACAACTGTAACACGACTTCCCAACTTTCATACTCCATGCCAAAGCAGCAAAGGCAAGCATGCCATATGCATTTTTTACCACCTATTCCACTTGTGTTTCCACTTTTAGGAATCTATGCATTTGTACTCTAAGATCACTCTGTACATTAATGCACCCAAGGGACTTGCATTTACTGCATAGTTTTCTCTTGCATCTGACCACCGAAATGCAGCACTTCACCTTTGTACCATAAGGCTACTAGGCATATGTTTAAATGCATGTTTACTGGCCCCATTTGCTCTCTTAGTGGTCATTCTCCATTTGAGATACCACAAAGTCACTTATCTGTGGATGCTTTGCAACTAGAGAGGATCTGGTTCCCATCTGAAACCCGGGTGCTCACTCTAGTTTAGCCAAGGCTGTTCGCGTGAGCAGAGGTGGGTCCCTGGCTGATTCTCACTTTTCCCAGTCTGAGGACACCAAAGCCCAATCCCATAGTCCCACTCCTCGTCTGTCAGCTGTGAAAATAATGGTCAACCTGGGACAGTACAATGGCAGATAGATCACAGCTCAGTTATTACATGGTCATGTCGTCATGATGAATAAGGTGAATGAGGAGGCTTGAGAAGAGGCTTGCGAAGAGTGTAATTTATAGATAATTGAGTAAGTTCTATTGTGAGAAATGCACATTTTACAATTTAGTTTCTGTACAGTGCATACCAGTTGCATCAGGTCAGTGGAGCTTTTACACAAGGGTCTTAGGGAATGCTGAAGAACAGAAGAACCTCAGGATACAACTCCAGCAATCCCTAAAGATGACAAGATATGTCGATAAGGTGGTGAAATAGGCGTAGCACACAAAAGGCCCTTCAGCCCATGATTTTGTGCTTTGCTAACCTACTCTAAGATCAAGCTAACCCATCCCTCCATTTTTATGTCACCCATGTGCCATGTAAGAGATCCTTAAATGTCCCTAATGTATCTGCCTCTATCACCATCCCTGATACTGCGTTCTATGTACCCAATGCTCTCTATGTAAAAATAATTACCTCAGACCTCCCCCATATTTTCCTGCAATCACCTTAAAATGATGCCCCCTCATATCAGCCATTTCCACCATGGAAAAAAAGTCCCTGACTATCTACTTGATCTGTGCTTCTGATCATCTTGTTCAAAGGTTCAAAGGTTCATTTGTTATAAAAGTATATAAGTCTGAGATTTGTTCTCTCCAGGTGGCCAGGAAACAAAGAAAACCATGGAGGCTGTTCATATCAACCCCTTCCACCCGCACAAAAAAATTTTGTAAACGGCAAAACGACCATCAAGCCCCCACACAAAAAATTGTGCAAACGGCAACAAGAACATCAACCCCCCCCCCCACACCATGCAGAAAAACAAATCCAGCAAATGGCAAAATCATAAAACCCCAAATCCCAAACCCTCACCCCCGCAGAAAAAAATCTAACAAATCACACCAAACAGCAACAAGAAAGAACAGGCAAAATCACAGAATATAAAAAACAAAACTGAAAGAGCTCAATTTAAACTACTTTTTCAAGTCATCCTTCTTCACATAGTTCTTTGCTAAAAAGAGAAAAGACCTAGCTTGCCCAACCTATTCACATACAACATGCTCTCTAGTCCAGACAGCTTCTTGGTAAATCTCTTCTTCAGCCTCGCTAAAGCTTCTACACACAAAGATACTAGCCTTTATAAGCAGACTCACACAATATAAGAGCAGGAGGTTATAATACAGACTTAGAAAGCATTGGTGAGGAGTTAAGATGGTCCCTGTTCTGTAACAGCACTTAAAACTTTTTTTAAATGCTAGATGAGTTCCTGCCCCTAAAGCACACCGGCCAACTGTTTTCCAACATTCTCCAGGCACGGCTTGCACGATGGTGCCTCTGGAGTGTCCTCCTGCGGGACCCTATGGCAACCAATTCCAGGCTGGTGTATCCGACTGAGGCGACACAGGAGAAGGCATATCGGGATTTCGCTGCATTAGATGTGCAGATGGGGGTCTCTGTACTTGAGCGTTCGCTCTCTCTTTCTCACGATGGTGGGGTGAGTTTGCTGCCGATTCTCGAATCAGAGAATCTCGGAATAAAAAAGCAACTCGGCAGACTGTAACACCGTAACAACGACTGTTTGTTGGTCTTCCCTCTCACTGTGGAATGGGTGATACCTCTCTATCCCATGTGTGTGTGTGTGTGTGTGTGTGTGTGTGTGTGTGTGTGTGAGGGGGGGGGAGAGAGAGGGGGAGGGAGAGAGTGGAGGGGGGGGAGGGGGAGGGAGAAGGAGAGGGGAGGGAAGAGAGAGAGAGAGAGAGAGAGAGAGAGCAGGTGGCACACGTGCCGATGGCATGTTGAATTGGCAAGTAAACAATGGTTTTTGTTGGACTGCAGATCATGGTCTCTCTTTAGGGACTTTGCTATTGTTTGGTGAGTGGTGAGTGCTGATGATTTTTTTGCTGAAATGGGTGGGAGAGAGGGAAGTTGATGTGTTGGTGCTTTGCAGCTGCTTGCGTAGGGGAGGCAGTAGAGGGGGCTTTGGGGTTCTAATGTTTTCTGTCATTTTTGGGGTTTTCTGTTTTTGTGGATATCTGCGAAGACTAAGTATTTCAGGTTGTATACTATATACAATCTCTGATAATGAGTGGAGGCATTTGAACCATTACATGAAATACCCTACCACATTGGCAGTAAAATCTTTACCATAAGGTAGATAGCAGGAAACCTTTCCGCCCCGTAACAGACTTACCAGAAACTTGAAGATATAGACTTCGGGGAGGACTAGGTGCTTTTAAGGGTTTTTTTTTCTCACCCAAACAGTGACTGGAATATGGAATGCACTGCTTGTGAGGGAGCTCATCTCATTTAAATACCTAGCCAAGTATTTAAATACCCAAGTATGATGTAAGGATTATTGTAGGGAGGTAACTGATGGTCGGTAAAGACATGATGGGCTGAAGGGACTACTTCTATTTTGTATGACTATGACTCTCAATGTTTCTACTCCATTAGAGTCTATTCTGAACAACTGCTTAATTTCAAGACCTGAGCCTCTGTGGGTTCAACAACATTGTGCAGCTGTAACGGCCTGGTAAAGATTTTACTTTTGGCAGCATTTGGCTTCCTGTACAAGCAGTCTGTTCTGCTGCTAGTGTTTAGGTTACCATTAGAGGTAAAGGATGCTTAGGAATGTTGTGTTATCCAATCAGGATGGTGCAACTGGGAGAAGATTTCTAGAGAGTGCTGGGGTAGAGGTTTTATGACGGACACTGAGGTGGGTCAGGTCTTCTTCGTCAGGAGATAAAGAGAGAAGAAGCTCAAGAGAACCAGCCGAAAGATTCAATCCGGTGGGAATGCTTGATCCGATGGAGCCCGAGGGGGAATTCTACCAGGGATCAGTGAGTAGAAGTTGGCACCATGAGTACATTGGACGCAACAGCTTTTTAGAAGATTTGAGCTCCGACCTGTGTACGTTTGACTGTTCAATTAGGATGGGCCCTTATGTTTGTTCGTTTTCTTTAATAACTGTTTGGTTAAGTTAACCTTCATAAACATACTTTCATTATAATTGTATGCAGTGTACGGTCTGTTACTTCTTGCCAATGGGCAATTGCATGGGAGCAGTAACATACATAGTATTCACACAAACCAGGGTTAGGTGGGTTGGACATCCCAACCTCACAGGTGAGAGTAGATATAGGTGACATATTCAATCAAAGCAGCTTCTACAGGGTCAACCAAAACTGTTCTTGTCCTCTTTAAACAAATTTTTTTACGACTGCAAGACCCTACTGGATATTAAGAACTTAGAGGACTGCAGGTCTGTCCCATCAATGAGCTGCTTGTTAGGTGGAGAAACTGAAGGAGCTGGACCTGGTGTGGATTATGCTGCCGCCATCGTCGGAGAGGCACTGGTATGTGGAGATGTGCAGTCTAACAATGAGTGGTTGTCTTAGCTGCTTTTCTTCTGACCACAAGACCCTGTTGGACATTGTTAATGTGGAATGCTGCAAGTCCGATTCACTGATTTACTGGCAGACCACAGGGGAGCTGCATGGCCTTAGTCATAGCAAGGACTAAGCCTCAAGCTGCGGTGTTGCCTGTTTACAGCTGCCCAGGAGAGGGGCGTCAGAGTTGATGCTCTCCAAAATGACGGTGTGGCACGGCGTCCAATCTGAAGTCGGTGATGCCCCCAGTGTTCGCTCAACAGAAGACAAGCCGTATTGTGTTCAACTGCAGATTTCATCAACATTCATGAACTCAGGGTCTTGGCCTATATTTTCTATACAGTGTCTATGAAAAGTATTCAACCCACCTCACTCCATGAACTCAGGGAATTGAACTATATTTTTTGTTTGACTGTACAGTGCCTATAAAAAGGATTCAGCCTTCCCACCCCTTGGAAGTTTTCATGTTTTATTGAATCACAGTGGATTTAATTTGGTTTTTCTGACACTGATCAACAGAAAAAGGCTCTTTTGTGTCAAAGTGAAAACAGATCTCTACAAAGTGATCTAAATTAATTAAAATATAAAACACAAAATAATTGATTGCTTAAGTATTCACTCCCTTCAAGTCAGTATTTAGTAGATATGCCTTTGGCAGCAATTACAGCCTTGAGTCTGTGTGGATAGGTCTCTATCAGCTTTGTACATCAGGACACTGCAATTTTTCACCATTCTTCTTTACAAAACTGCTCAAGCTCTGTCAGATTGCATGGGGATCATGAGCGAACAGCCCTTTTCAAGTCCAAACACAAATTCTCAATTGGATTGAGGTCTGGACTCTGACTTGGCCACTCCAGATTAACTTTGCTGTTTTTAAGCCATTCCTGTGCAGCTTTGGCTTTATGCTTGGGGTCTGTCTTGCTGGAAACAAATCTTCTCCGAAGTTGCAGTTCTCTTGCAGATTGCATCAGGATTTCCCTGTATTTTGCTGCATTCATTTTACCCTTTGCCTTCAACAAACCTTCCATATCCTGCTGCAGTGAAGCATCCCCACAGCATGATGCAGCCACCATCATGCTTCACACTAGGGATGGTGTGTTTTTGATGATGTGTGGTGTTGGGCTTACACCAAACATAGTGCTTAGTCTGATGTCAAGATGCTCAATTTTGGTTTCATCAGACCATAGAACCGTCTTCCATCTGACTTCAGAGTCTCCCACATGCCTTCTGGCAAACTCTAGATGAGATTTCATGTGAGTATTTTTCAACAATGACTTTCTCTTTGCCACTCTCCCATAAAGCTATGACTGGTGAAGCACCCAGGCAACAGTTGTTGCATGTGCAGTCTCTCCCATCTCAGCCACTGAAGCTTGTAACTCCTCCAGAGTTGTCATAGGTCTCTTGGTGGCCTCCTTCACTAGTCCCCTTCTTGCACGGTCACTCAGTTTTTGAGGACGGCCTGCTCTAGGCAGATTTACAGCTGTGCCATATTCTTTCCATTTCTTGAAGATTGACTGAACTGTACTCCAAGGAATATTCAGTGACTTGGAAATTTTCTTGTATCCATCTCCTGACTCGTGCTTTTCAATAACCTTTCCTGCAGAGTTGCTTGAGTGTTCTTTTGTTGTCACAGTGTAGTTTTTGCCAGGATACTGACTCACCAGCAGTTGGACCTTCCAGATAGAGGTGAATTTTTACTACAATCGATTGAAACACTTTGACTGCACAAAGGTTTATATATATGTAGCTAGGACACCTTAACTAATTTTGTAACTTCTAAAACTAATCGGCCGCACCAGTAGCACACACAAAAAATGCTGGTAAACACAGCAGGTCAGGCAGCATCTATAGGAAGAGGTACAGTTGACGTTTTGGGCCAAGATTCTTCGTCAGGACTAACTGAAAGAAGAAATAGTAAGAGATTTGAAAGTGGGAGGGGGAGGGGAAGATCCGAAATGATAGGAGAAGACAGGAGGGGGAGGGATGGAACTAAGAACTGGACAGTTGATTGGCAAAAGGGATACAAGGCTGGAGAAGGGAGAGGATCATGGGACGGGAAGCCTAGGGAGAAAGAAACGGGGAGGGGAGCCCAGAGGATTGAGAACAGGAAAGGAGTTATAGTGAGAGGGACAGAGGGAGAAAAAAGACAGGAAAAAAAGGGGGAAAAATGAATAATAAATAAATAAATAACGGATGGGATATGAAGGGGAGGAGGGGCATTAACGTAAGTTAGAGCAGTCAATGTTCACGCCATCAGG
Source organism: Mobula birostris (assembly GCF_030028105.1). Taxonomy (NCBI): domain Eukaryota; kingdom Metazoa; phylum Chordata; class Chondrichthyes; order Myliobatiformes; family Myliobatidae; genus Mobula; species Mobula birostris. The sequence goes on from NC_092372.1 coordinate 120,196,406, forward strand.
TTGGAGGCTACCCGGACTGAATATAAGGTGTTGTTCCTCCAACCTGAGTGTGGCTTCATCTTGACAGTAGAGGAAGCCATGGATAGACATATCAGAATGGGAATGGGACGTGGAATTAAAATGTGTGGCCACTGGGAGATCCTGTTTTCTCTGGCGGACAGAGCATAGGTGTTCAGCGAAATGGTCTCCCAGCCTGTGTCGGATCTCGTCAGAAGAGGAACCGGACCTTGTGGCATCGAGATTCATCGTTGCCGAGGAGGACGTTAGAAAGGCCTTCCTGAAGATAAATCCAAGGAAGGCAATGGGCCCAGATGGTGTCCCAGGACGGGTTCTCCGGGCCTGTGCAAGCAAACTAGCTGGAGTGTTTGCTGACATCTTCAACTGCTCCTTGCTTCAGTCTAAGATCACCTCGTGTTTTAAGAAGGCAACGATAATCCCAGTGCCGAAGAAGAGCAAGGTGGCATGCCTGAATGACTATCGACCTGTGGCTTGACATCAATTGCTATGAAGTGCTTTGAGAGATTGGTTATGGCACACATCAACCACAGCCTACCAGTCAACCTCAACGCTTTGCAATTCACCTACCGGAGCAACAGGTCAACAGCAGATGCCATCTCTCTGGCCCTACATTCCTTCTTAGAACACCTGGAGAATAAAGACACATACATAAGGCTCCTTTTCATTGACTACAGCTCTGCCTTTAATACCATCATTCCAAATAAGCTGATTCCTAAGCTCCAGAACCTGGGCCTCAGCACTCAGATCTGCAGCTGGATCTTCAACTTCCTCACAGACAGGACCCAGGCTGTAAAAATAGGGAACAAGCTCTCCTCTACAATCACTCTGAGCACCGGTGCCCCACAAGGCTGTGTACTCAGCCCCCTGCTGTACTCATTGTACACCCATGATTGTGTAGCCAAGTTTCCATCAAACTCAATATATATTAAGTTTTCTGATGACACAACAATTGTAGGCCGTATCTCGGGTAATGATGAGTTTGAGTACAGAGAGGAAATTAAGAAACTGGTGGCATGGTGCGAAGACAATAACCTATCCCTCAACGTCAGCAAGACGAAGGAATTGGTTGTTGACTTCAGAAGGAGTAGCGGACCGCACAACCCAATTTACATCGGTGGTGCGCAAGTGGAACAGGTCAAAAGCTTTAAGTTCCTCGGGGTCAATATCACAAATGACCTGACTTGGTCCAACCAAGCAGAGTTCCCTGCCAAGAAGGCCCATCAGCGCCTTTACTTCCTGAGAAAACTAAAGAAATTTGGCCTGTCCCCTAAAACCCTCACTAATTTTTATAGATGCACCGTAGAAAGCATTCTTCTAGGGTGCATCACAACCTGGTATGGAAGTTGTCCTGTCCAAGACCGAAAGAAGCTGCAGAAGATCATGAACACGGCGCAGCACATCACACAAACCAATCTTCCATCCTTGGACTCACTTTACACCGCACGCTGTCGGAGCAGTGCTGCCAGGATAATCAAGGACACGACCCACCCAGTCAACACACTTTTCGTCCCTCTTCCCTCCAGGAGAAGGCTCAGGAGTTTGAAGACTCACACGGCCAGATTTGGGAACAGCTTCTTTCCAACTGTGATAAGACTGCTGAACGGATCCTGACCCGGATCTGGGCCGTACCCTCCAAATATCCAGACCTGCCTCTCGTTTTTTTTTGCACTACCTTACTTTCCATTTTTTAATTTTCTATTTAATAATTTAAATTTTTAATATTTACTAATTTTTACTACTTTTAATATTTTTAATATTTAATATTTGTAATCCAGGGAGTGGGAAGCACAGAATCAAATATCACTGTGATGATTGTACATTCTACTATCAATTGTTTGGCGACAATAAAGTATAAAGTATATATAGGAGGCTGCACCGGGAGCACCGGACACAGTATATCACCCCAGCCGACTCACATGTGATGTGTCACCTCACCTGGAAGGACTGCCTGGGGCCCTGAATGGTGGTGAGGGAGGAAATGACGCTTTGGTGTATCATATCAAAGAGAGGGAGGGTTGAATACATATGCAATCAATTATTTGGTGTTTTATATTTGTAATTGATTTAGATCAATTTGTAGAGATCTGTTTTCACTTTGACACGAAAGAGTCTTTTTCTGTTGATCAGTGTCATAAAAAACAAACTAATCCACTGTGATTCAATGTTGTAAAACAATAAAACATGAAAACTTCTGGGGGGAGGTGAATAAATACTTTTAATAGGCACTGTATTTTACTACTATCTTATATGTGCTATATGTGCCTTGTGCTGTGTATCACTGTTGGTACTGTGTTTTGCACCTTGACTGTAGGAATATTGTTTAGTTTGGCTGTATTCATGTATGGTTGAATGACAATTAACCTTGAACTGTGAACTGTGAACTATGAACTATTGTTGAAATGGTTTGTGTGGGAAGTTTTAGGAGGGTCTTTAAAGAAGGAAGGAATTTCATTGCTTAGAACCTTGAATGTGAAGGTACAGCTTTCAATGATGGAATAATGAAAATCAAAGACATAGTTGACTGAGAGTAGAGTTCACAAAATGCTGTAGGATTTAAGGAGATTCCAAGTGTGTTGGCGCGTGGCCAAGTGGTTAAGGCATTCATCTAGTGATTTGAAGGTCGCTAGTTCGAGCCCTGGCTGAGGCAGCGTGTGTATCCTTGAGCAAGGCACTTAACCACACATTGCTCTGCGATGACACTGGTGCCAAGCTGTATGGGTCCTAGTGCCCTTCCCTTGGACAACATCGGTGGTGTGGAGAGGGGAGACTTGCAGCATGGGCAACTGCTGGTCTTCCATACAACCTTGCACAGGCCTGCACCCTGGAAACCTTCCAAGGTGCAAATCCATGGTCTCATGAGACTAACGGATGCCTATAGCAAATGAGGGGAAGACCACAGAAGCATTTGACAACAAGAATGAAATTTAAATCAATCTTTGCTGAATTGGGAGGTAGTGTGGATGAGCAAGTACTCATGTGATAAGCAAGCAAAGGAGAATTCCACAGTGAATCATACAAGTCATCACCATGGGTCACACTTATGTATGTGGGAAATATCAGCATGTAGTCGGGCATGGCCACCAGCATCTGGGAGTATGTAACTGATCCCCAGCATTAACAGGAAGTTGAGTTGTAAATGGTTTCTTTACACTGTTAAAATATGTTGAACATGAATAGACTCCCAGATATATATAAATTCTTACTTCAAGAAAGGGCATTAAATCAATGAGTCATCATTTGTATCAACAGGGAAAGAATGAGGCTTATTAGTCACTATGGTTGACACAAACACATAAATTGTAATAGCATATTTAAGACAAAGCTACTGAGGGACTTACTCTAAGAGAGGGTTTCCCAACCGTTTTTATGCCATGGACCAAGGGGGTCTGTGGACACCAGAGACTGCAGTTGTCTTACACTGAGTAAATACCCTCTTTTAAGGTACAGACATGGAATGTCAGGGCTATCTCCGGACTAAGCAGTGTAGGTCTGCACTCTCCAGCTTCGAACGAGAGACATTATCACTGAAAGATATAACATTCTGTTGCTGTTTCCTCCAGCTGGAGTGACTCTCAATATGAGGAACCGGCTGCTCAGGATAGATAAGGGACAAAGTATTTTCATCCATGTTGAATCTTCAGAGGTGACCATCGAAGAGGTTTGTGAAAGCTGGATAATTAGATTTTCGGAATTTAAGAGAAGCAAGAGATAGTGTAGGTAAGTGGTGCTGAGACATGACAGGGAAAGCAGGCATGAGGGGCTGAATGACTGACTCTTGTTTCGATTTCATGATATAAATACAAAAGTACTTCAAGTGCTGACTGTGTATGAATCGAGGAGATGACGGATGGCATAGTAGCCTTGTGGTTCGTGTAATGCTACTACAGTACCACCGTCTGTCCGGAGTTTGTATGATCTCCTTGTGACTGTGTTACTCCCATGTTCCCGAGGTCACACGGGTTAGTAGGTCAAGATGGCGTAACTGGGCAGCAGCAGCTCACTGGGGCTGGAAGGGTCTGTTACTCTGTTGTATCTCTAAATAAATAACAAATAAAATGTTGAGCCAGTTCTGACATCTAGTTAGATAAGAGGTGATCTATATATCAACTCCAGTTACTAATACCAACTTCTCTGAAATTTTAACTCCCACTTTAGCTTGTTTTTCAGAGACAGATAGACAGATCTTGATTTTCACTGGTTCCTCATATAACTTCTGAACAGTCCAGTGCTATTTTTTCTCATTTTTTTATTGCCCCTTCATCCTTGGAACTACCCTATCAGAGGAAATAGTTGTGCTACATCTATTCTTTTAAATATTTCAGTCATCGAGAACCACTGTTTCTATGCTGTAGTGCTCTGACTCAATAACATGCTGCATAAAATTAGTGTATTCCCTTTAATAACGAGGTGTTCTAGATGACTGGAATACTGAAGGTTTAACCCACATATCATTCTTATACATTTGAAATGCACCATCTTTAAAGCCAAATTATCATTTCCAAGGAATGGTGCCCAAATTGCAAGCATTACTCTATACAGGCTCTGTCAAAGCACTCTCGTTAACTGAAGCATCGCTTGTTAGCCAGTGAATTTCAAATATTTGAACATAAGAACCATCCTGTGAACTACATCTCCCCCAGATCTTAATATTTTTTATAGCAGGATCTCCAAGCTTATATCCTCCACCACTGTTTCTATCTTCTTATAACTTAGAAAGCACGCTGGTCTCATTTTGCTTGTTCCAAAGTGAATGACTTAACATTTCCATCATACTGAACTCCATCTGCTAGTTTCGCCCACTCATTCAGCTTAACTTATTATTTTCTGTTCCTACCTATACAGTCAATTCCATCACCGGAGCCACCATAGTTGGTTATTCCCTGCAAAAAATACAACCTGCAAGTTTGGAAATGATCTACTCTACAAATACATACTGTCTCTCTGAACAGAATCATTATTAGGTTTATATCTGAATGGAAGAAGCTTATCCTGAATCATTAAGTGTGTGCCTTCAGACTCCTGTACCTCCTCCCTGACAGTAGCAATGAGAAGGGGGCATGTCCTGGGTGATGGGATTCCTTAACGATAAGTCATAGTCATAGTCATATTCATACTTTATTGAACCCGGGGGAAATTGGTTTTCGTTACAGTTGCACCATAAATAATAAATAGTAATAGAGCCTTAAATAGTAATATGTAAATTATGCCAGGAAATAAGTCCAGGACCAGCCTATTGGCTCAGGGTGTCTGACCCTCCAAGGGAGGAGTTGTAAAGTTTGATGGCCGCAGGCAGGAATGACTTCCTATGACGCTCTGTGTTGCATCTCGGTGGAATGAGTCTCTGGCTGAATGTACTCCTGTGCCCACCCAGTACATTATGTAGTGGATGGGAGACATTGACCAAGATGGCATGCAAACTTGGGCAGCATCCTTTTTTCAGACACCACTGTGAGAGAGTCCAGTTCCATCCCCACAACATCACTGGCCTTACGAATGAGTTTGTTGATTCTGTTGGTGTCTGCTACCCTCAGCCTGCTGCCCCAGCACACAACAGAAAACATGATAGCACTGGCCACCACAGACTCGTAGAACATCCTCAGCATCGTCCGGCAGATGTTAAAGGACCTAAGTCTCCTCAGGAAATAGAGGCGGCTCCGTCCCTTCTTGTAGACAGCCTCAGTGTTCTTTAACCAGTCCAGTTTATTGTTAATTCGTATCCCCAGGTATTTGTAATCCTCCACCATGTCCACACTGACCCCCTGGATGGAAACAGGGGTCACCGGTGCCTTAGCTCTCCTCAGGTCCACCACCAGCTCCTTAGTCTTTTTCACATTAAGCTGCAGATAATTCTGCTCACACCATGTGACAAAGTTTCCTACCGTAGCCCTGTACTCAGCCTCATCTCCCTTGCTGATGCATCCAACTATGGCAGAGTCATCCGAAAACTTCTGAAGATGACAAGACTCTGTGCAGTAGTTGAAGTCCGAGGTGTAAATGGTGAAGAGAAAGGGAGACAAGACAGTCCCCGTGGAGCCCCAGTGCTGCTGATTACTCTGTTGGACGCACAATGTTGCAAGCACATGTACTGTGGTCAATGATGAAGTTCAAATCTGCACTATTACTACGTAATGCTGCCTCTGATAATAGATTTTATTAACTTCCCTGGAACAGGCAGCAGATCAAAAAACTTATAATTTCCTGGCTTATTGCTCTTCTTCATCATCATTATGTGCCATGTTGTGATGTGGGCGATCATGGTCTTATCTACGACCATGATTGCTCTTGGCAAATTTTCCTACAGAAGTGGTTTGCCATTGCCTTTTTCTGGGCAGAGTCTTTACAAGAGTGGTGACCCCAGCCATTATCAATACTCTTTAGAGGTTGGCTGCCTGGTGTCAGTGGTCGCATAACCAGGACTTGTGATATGCACCGGCTGCTTGTATGACCATCCACCACCTGCTCCCATGACCTGACCCTGATCGGTGGGGGGGGCTAAGCAGGTGCTACACCTTGCCCAAGGGGGACCTGCAGGCCAGCAGAGGGAAAAAGTGCCTTACACCTCTTTTTATAGAGAAGTATCTCCACCGCGCCACCCATTATTGCTCATGCCCTTCTTAAATAACACCATGACACTGGTAATTTTCCATCTCTAAGGGACTGACTGCAGTATTGAGAGAATTTTGTAAGAATATGAATAGTCTACAATTTCCTCACCTACTATTTTAATTGCAAGGATTTAGATATTAATCCACATTTAGTCTGGTTTGGTCTGGTTTTTACTCATACCTAAATAAACTACATTCAGCAAGTTCCTCTACCTGCTCCATGTTTTTGATAACTTTTGCTTGAATCTGTCATTTTAAACTCTCTCTACTGTGCAGATTGATTCACAGCAAGTACGCTACAAATCACAGTGTCACCTGGGTCGCAAAAACAAAACTTGTCTCAGTTTATAAAACACGGGGAGTAGCTACCTTAAACAAAATAAAAGTTTAAATAGCTGCAGTGTTAATGATTACCCTTTGTTGTGTTGTCTTGCTATGTACACACCTGGATGGACGGACATCCTGCAAATACCATTTCAGCTGTTAATTACATATTATGTATGAGGTGGAAGAGCAATCAGACTTAGACATCCACAGATTTCACAGCGACTATTTTGAACTGGTTTTCTTACAACACCATTTATAATTATTTTGTATATGTGGTGACACAGCCCAGCGTGTACATATTGAACAAGTATAAGCATTTCTGTGGCTGAGGAAACCGACAGAGTTTGAAGTCAAGGTTAGCAATTCAATCAACATCTGCAGACAAAGCCATGTGAATGACTGTGGTGCCAGTAGAGATGGATCTGATCTCCCAGTGCAGGACTTCACTACTTGAGGAATGGTGTCTCTCAGGTGGACAATATCACAATTTGGATTGTTCCACTTGTGGAGCAGGCGACCAGTCCCTTTCAACCCTGTTGGCAAGTCCCTGAGGTATGTCCAGAGCTTTTCTGTACAATGTTAAAACAGGGTGTTTCAGAACCACAATTTGTAGTCTAGATAGAACAATATCAACAGACAAATGATTAAAGTCTTGGAGTATCTATATTAAGTACAATGAAAGCTTTTATATGCTTTAAATTGTATTTTGAAAAAAATCATAAGAGTTGTCAAACATTATAACAGAGAAACAGACCTACTTGGCCCATCTAGCCCATGCCGAACTATTATTCTGCCTAGTATCTCAGACAGACGGGCAGTCATAGGTAGGTAGGCGGTCGGGCAGGCAGATAGACAGATGGATAGATAGTACAGGTCAAGCAAGGTCCTCAGAAAACTCAGATATGTATGCAAGTCCTGAAAATCTGACATATATTACATTAATTATATTCTACAAAGGAGTCCATCCATTATTCCAAACTTCAGAAAGGTCATCAACCTGAACCACTGCCTATGGTTCTCCCAGTATGGTTGCTGCCTGATCTACTGAGATTTCCAGCCTGCTCTGGTAGTGTGCACACCAGCTCACTGATGTCTTCATGGGCATCTTCAACACTTCACTCATCCAGGCTGCTCTGCACACAGGCTTCAAGTCAGCCACCATCATCTATGTACCAAAGAACTCTACACCTTCAGAACTAAACGACTACGACCAATCATCATGAAAGGCTTTGAATGGCTGGTGATGGTATATATCAAAAATACCAGGCCGTGACATACTTAGAAAACAAGGACACTTATGTCAGAATGGTGCTTTTGGATTTCAGTTTGGCACTCAACACTGTTGTCCCACAGACTTGGTGAACAATTTCCTAACCACTGAGCAAATGGATGTTGAACGTCCTAACCAACAGACCTCAGATAGTTGGGATGCACAACCACTCCTCCCTCCCTATCATCCTCAACATAGATGCTCCTCTCAACACCTCATATACCGTCTAGGTAGTCTCCAGCCCCTTGGCATGAACATAGAATTCTCCAACTTCCGGTAATTCCCTCCCCCTGCCTTCCTCTATCCCTATTTCACATCACCTCCCTCATAGTTCCGCCTCCTTCTACTACTTCACATAGTTCTCCTGCCAATCACCTCCCTGCTTCCCCTCCCCCACCCCTTCGTCTTTCAAATTACTGTCTTTTTCAACTACCAGCATTTTTCAAGCCCTCCCCAAAGTTCTTCCTTCAGTCCTGACAAAGGGTTTCAGCCCGAAACGTCGACTAATCTTTTCAACTGATGCTGACTGACCTGCTGAGTTCCTCCAGCGCATTGTGAGTGTTCCTTTGACAACAGCATCTGCAGATTATTTTGTGCTCCCTGGGGCTGTGTGCTGAGACCATTGCTGTACCTTCTGCTCACAGATGACTGCTCTGCCTAACACCTGAGCAATCACATTGTCAAGTTCACCAATGATACAATAGCGGTGGGGCTCATCACCAACAATGATGAGGGAGGAGTGGATGAGCTCAAGGCTTGGTGCCTGGCAAATAAACTCTTCCTCAGTGTCAAGGAGACAAAGGAGATGGTTATAGACTCCAGGGAAACTTGCACCAACCACACCTCTCATTACATCGGAAAACTGCGCGCAGTTTCAAACTCTTGAGTGCATGTCACACACACAACCTCTCATGGTCCCAGAACACATCATACACAGTCAGGAAAGCTCACCAACACTCACAACCTTCTAAAGATATGCTGTTGAGAGCATCATAACACCTGCTTCACTGAGTGGAACAGAAGATATACTGAGGTCTCCACAACAGGTGCTTAAAACAGCCCAATGCATCTCTGGCACCAGCCCACCCTGCCATCAATGACATATATACAGAAAGGTGTCAAAAAATGCCAGCAATGTTATGAAAGATTCCATCCACCCTACAAATGGACTGTTTGTCCCATCAGGGAAAAGGCTGTACAGCACTCATGCTAGGATTACCTGACTCAAAGGCAGCTTCTTACCCAAGCTGACAGCTTCCACCGATTAATCCACCACCATCTTTATCATTTCCCATTGGAAATTCCCACCTACTTCAAAAGAGCAACAATTATACCAGTGCCTAAGAAGAGTAGTGTGAGTTGCCTTAATGATGGTGATGAAATGTTTTATGAGGTTGGTAATGGCTAGAGTCAACTCCTGCCTCAGCAAATACCTAGACTTACTGCAATTTGCCTATCACCACAATAGGTCAATGGCAGACACAATCTCAATGACTTTTTACCAGCCTTAGATCACATGGACAATACAAACATCTATGTCAGGATGCTGTTCGTTGACTATATCTCAGTGTTTAACACCATCATTCCTACATTCCTAATTGATAAGCTACGGAATCTGGACCTCCGTACCTCCCTCTGCAATTGGATCCTCGACTTCCTAACCAGAAGGCCACAATTTATGCAGATTGGTAATAATATCCCCTCCTTGCTAACGATTAACACTAGCATAGCTCAGGGATGTGTGCTTAGCCCATTGATCTACTCTCTCTATACCCATGACTGTGTGGCTAGACGTAGCTTAAATGTCATCTATAAACTTGATGACAGAATCCGTCAGCAGAATCTCAGATGGAGATGAGAGGGCATACAGGAGCGAGATATACCAGCTAATTTAGTGGTGTCGCAACAACAACCTGGCACTCAACGTCAGTAAGACCAAAGAGCTGATTGTGGACTTCAGAAAGGATAGGATGAGGGAACACGAACCAATCCTCATAGAGGGATCAGAAGTGAGCAATTTCAAGTTCCTGGGTGTCAAGACCTCTGAGGATCTAACCTGGACCCAACATATCGAAACAGCTATAAAGAAGGCTAGACAGAGGCTATATTTCATTAGGAGTTTGAGGAGATTTGGTTTGTCACCTAAAACACTCAAAAACTTCTACAGATGTACCTTGGAGAGCATTCCGACAGGCTGTGTCACTGTTTGGTATGAGGGGGCTACTGCACAGGATTGAAAGAAGCTGCAGAAATTTGTAAAATTAGCCTGCTCCACCTTGGGTACAAGCCTCCATAGTATTCAAGACATCTTCGAGGAGCAGTGCTTCAGAAAGGCAGCATTCAGTATTAAGGACCCCCCATCGCACAGGACATGCCCTCTTCTTGTTGTTACCATCAGGAAACAGGTACAGAAGCCTGAAGGCACACACTCAGTGAATCAGGAACAGCTTCTTCCCCTCTGTCATCTGATTCCTAAATGGACACTGAACCCATGAACACTACCTCACTTATTTCTGCTTTTGCACTATTTTCCATTTAACTATTTTATAAATAAATCTCTCTCTCTCTACGTACACACACACATATTTACTGTAACTGATTTACTTATTTTTTTCTCTATATTATCATGTATTGCACTGTACTGCTGCCACTAAGTTAATAAATTTCACGACACATGCTGATGATACAAAACCTGATTCTGATTCCGATTCTAAAGGCAAAGTTTGTGTGTGTCTCATAGCAGGAAAGAAATATCCCAAATAATAAAATTCTAACCAATTACGTGGAAAAGAGGTGTAGGCTTCATTTCTGCACATAAAGTACGCATTGTTCCATGAAATTAGACCACTTCTTATTACTCAACAGGAGCTTTGTTGAATTGCAATATTTTTCTGATGGCCATTGTCAATGAAGATACTAATCATTACCCCATTCAGGACAATGTAAAGTACAATTGCATAAATTGTGCTCTACTGGAATGGTACCTTCTGAACTCAAGCAGAAGGTAGCTTTGATAGTGAACACATGAAAGATTTCATAGAATTGTCATTTATTTATTGATTGGAAGAGATGCAGCTCTGTCATTTATATATTGACTAGAGGAGATACAGCTCGGAATAGGCCTTTCTAGCCCTTTCAGCCACGCTGCCTATCAATGACCAATAAACCCACGTGTTCACAGGAAGAAAATACAAACTCCTTACAGGCAGCGGTGGGAACTGAACCCAGGTCGCTGGTACTGTAAAGTGTTGTGCTAACTAGTATACTACCATGCTGCATGAGATATAGGGATATCCAAGGCTAAGACACGAGTAGGGTCAGATAGGAAATGGTTCCCTAAATCATGCTGATTATATTTCCATAAACGATCGAGTTCAAGACAGGATGTCAGGGGCGTGATCATTGTATATCTAAGTCTCCCTTAAGAATAATGAATCATAGGCACAATGTTAATATTGCCTTTGCTGGATTGTTTAAGAAAGAAGGCACACATTTGTTCTGGATCTGCAGGAATGTGCAGCATTGGTGAAGTGTGCAGTATATATTGACCCACCCAATAGCTAAAGGCATCAACAGCATCAGCAACTTCATGTGACACTCACAACTGAAAAGACTATTCAATGTTCATCAGTTGACATAACTCCTGACAAATACTCCCAAATGTTTCTTGGTCAGAGTCAATGTGGCATGGAAATCCCCATTTAGGAATACAGTCCTTAGAGTATTTGGTGTGTGTGTGCCAGTGGCTCTCCTTGCTGGAATAGCTTCCACCCATTGTGAAAACTTGTCCATTATTACCAGTACATCTGAGTATTGTTGACACTTTGGTAAAGAAATGTTGTCCATTTGATGTACAAATGGACCAGGTGGAGCAGGAGCACTTTGTGGTAGCTTTTCTGCTGCTCCAGGATTTGTTTTTTTTAGCATGTCATGTATCTTTCAAACGTTCATCAAGCTTGTGCCCTGAACTTTTGATTCCACCACCACTGTGAGAATCTGCTGATCATCTTTTGCACTCCAATGTGTCCTAGGGAGTGTGTCTGCTGTGCCAGATAAAGGAGCAACTTAGTTGGAGCTACCAGTCTATGACTACTGTCATACCCCCATGATCCATCATTGTTTAACCTCCCACCATTCTCCATCCAGAACCAATTTTCCTGGTTAGAGTATTAGAATCCCTTGTACGCTCATGTGTGATGCAAAGTCCAACTTTATTTCCATGATTTTAGTCTTTGGGTTCACTGCATATGTTCTCAGTAATTCCTTAGCCTCTTTAAATTCTTTAACTCCCTTTATTTCATCCCATGCTGCACTTTCCACAATTACATCTGAGAATGCATTTCCATGGTACTCATTCTGGAGTGGCGCTTACATGTTAATACAGCCACCTCTGAATGCAGTTGTATAATATCCATGAGTTCTTGTACTAATTGGCCAATCCTGATCGGGGTTCCTACAGTTGTAAGAAAACCTGTTTGTCTCCATAAGTTTCCAAATTCATAATCAACTCCAAAAGCAGTATCAAGAATCGGTGTAGTTATTAGCTGATCTTCCTTCTGCCAACTTACTGGCTTCAATCACAGCTTTCATTTCTGCCTGTTGCACAGAGGTACCAGGAACAATGCTTCCTGATGCCAGCATTTCAGTTTCAGCAGCAACAGCCCATCCAACCACTGGAATATCTCTCTCAGTCACTGAGGAGCTATCAGTGTACAGAATCAGATGCTTGGCAGAGTATAACAAACACGACGCTTTCGATCTCCATGCTCTTGGACTAAGATTGCCATCATGCGTTTCCCATTGACATAGAAATGTTTTACCTGTGTTAGGGATTCCTAATGCAAATGCAGTACACAATGTCGCCTTTAAAGTTTGATTGGTCCCATGCTCTATCACAGTTACACATACACAGAAATAATCAGTTATTAGACTGTTGTAGGTGGCTACGCTGACTTAATGGCTTTTGTAAGATCCTCGGTGATTTCCTGCTTACCTTGGGAAATTTTCACTCCCAAGTAAATTAAGTTCAAAGTAAATTTTCAGTGAGGAGATTGTACATTCTCTCTGTGACTATGTGGGTTTCCTCTGGGTGAAACATAGAAACATAGAAAACCTACAGCACAATACAGGCCTTTTGGCCCACAAAGTTGTGTCGAACATGTCCCTACCTTAAAAATAACTAGGCTTACCTATAGCCCTCTATTTTACTAAGCTCCATGTACCTATCCAAAAGTCTCTTAAAAGACCCTATTGTATCCCCCTCCACCACTGGCACCCTGAGTAAAAAACTTACCCCTGACATCTCCTCTGTACCTACTCCCCAGCACTTTAAACCTGTGATCTCTTGTGGCAACCATTGCAGCCCTGGGAAAAAGCCTCTGACTATCCACAGGATCAATGCCTCTCATCACCTTATACACCTCTATCAGGTCACCTCTCATCCTCCATCGCTCCAAGGAGAAAAGGCCGAGTTTACTCAACCTATTCTCATAAGGCATGCTCCCCAATCCAGGCAACATCTTTGTAAATCTCGTCTGCACCCTTTCTATGGCTTCCAAATCCTTCCTGTAGTGAGGCGACCAGAACTGAGCCCAGTCTCCCAAGTGGGGTCTAACAAGGGTCCTATATAGCTGTAACATTACCTCTCGGCTCCTAAATTCAATTCCACGGTTGATGAAGGCCAATACACCATACACCTTCTTAACCACAGAGTGAACCTGTGCAGCTGCTTTGAGCATCCTATGGACCCGGACCCCATGATCCCTCTGATCCTCCACAATGCCAAGAGTCTTACCATTAATACTATATTCTGCATATCATATTTGACCTACCAAAATGAACCACTTCACACTTATCTGGGTTGAACTCCATCTGCCACTTCTCAGCCCAGTTTTGCATCCTATCAATATCCCGCTGTAACTTCTGACAGCCCTCCACGCTACCCAGAACACCTCCAACCTTTGTGTCATCAGCAAACTTACTAACCCGTCCCTCCACTTTCTCATCCAGGTCATTTATAAAAATCACGAAGAGTAAGGGTCCCAGAACAGATCCCTGAGGCACTCCACTGGTGACCGACCTCCATGCAGAATATGACCAGTTTATAGCCACTCTTTGCCTTCTGTGGACAAGCCAGTTCTGAACTCACAAAGCAATATCCTCTTGGATCCCATGCCTCCTTACTTTCTCAAATAAACCTTGCATGGGGTACCTTATCAAATGCCTTGCTGAAATCCATATAGATTCCTTCATCAATGTGTTTAGCCACATCCACAAAAAATTCAATCAGGCTCGTAAGGCACGACCTGCCCTTGTCAAAACCATGCTGACTATTCCTTATCATATTATACCTCTCCAAATGTTCATAAATCCTACCTCTCAGGATCTTCTCCACTAACTTACCAAACACTGAAGTAAGACTCACCGGTCTATAATTTCCTGGGCTATCTCTACTCCCTCTCTTGAATAAAGGAACAACATCCGCAACCCTCCAATTCTCCGGAACCTCTTCCGTCCCCAATGATGATGCAAAGATCATCATCAGAGGCTCAGCAATCTCCTCCCTCACCTCCCACAGTAGCCTGGGGTACATCTCATCCGGTCCCGGCTACTTATCCAACTTGATACTTTCCAAAAGCTCCAGCACATCCTCTTTCTTAATATCTACATGCTCAAGCTCTTCAGTCTGCTGCAAGTCATCACTACAATCACCAAGTTCCTTTTCCATTGTGAATACTGAAGTAAAACATTCATTAAGTACCTCAAGCATTACACACAAAATGCTGGTGAACCCAGCAGGCCAGGCAGCATCTATAGGAAGAGGTACAGTCGACGTTTTGGGCCGAGACCCTTCGTCAGGACTAACTGAAAGAAGAGATAGTGAGAGATTTGAAAGTGGGAGGAGGAGGGGGAGATCCAAAATGATAGGAGAAGAAAGGAGGGGGAGGGATGAAGCTAAGAGCTGGAAAGTCGATCAGCAAAAGAGATACAAGGCTTTCTTTTTAATTAATTTATTTATTTATTTATTTATTTATTTATTTATTTATTTATTATTTTTCCCCTTTCTTTCTCTCTCTTTTTTCTCCCTCTGTCCCTCTCACTATATCTTCCACTGATGCTCCCCTCCCCCTTTCTTTCTCCCCAGGCTTCCTGTCCCATGATCCTCTCCCTTCTCCAGCCTTGTATCCCTTTTCCTTTCTGGTTGAAATACATCTATGATGTGTATTTTTAAAGTTCTTTCATTTTGTGTTTTCATTATTGATCCCTTAACTTAATTTGATATTTCAGCTTTCCTCGTTCTGTTTTCATGCCTTCATAACTTTACAATACCTTTCCTCTTCCCTTCAGTTGAATGCAATGTTCCATCACACGTTGATTGGTGCATTTTAGATTTACCTTCCCAGTGAGGTCATGGGGGGAGGGGTGCACAGCAGCAGAGTGGTGAGTACAACGCTCTAAACCACCAGCAACCCCGGTTCAATTCCTGCCACTGTCTGTAAGGAGTTTATACACTTTTCTTGTGACCAGGTGGGTTTTCTCCAAGTGCTCAGGTTTCCTCCCACAGTTCAATGATACCAGTTGGTAGGTATGAATACAAATCGTCCCGTGGTTGGGCTGGGGTTGGATCGGGGGTTGCTGTGCGGTATAGTTTGAAGGGCCAGAAAGGCCTGTTCCAGCTCCATATCTCAATAAATGAAAAAAAAATAAATTTGTTGCCCCTGTTTCAGAGTATGACACCAGGCCTAGAGGAGCCCGCTCTCTGGACAGCTTTAGAGTACGCAGCTCTCAAAAATTTTCCCAAAAGTGTTGTCTAAGCTCCTCATCTAGTCTCCTTTTTCCCATTTTATTTTCAGGTCCACATAAATTAAAACCCCTGTCACTGTATCTCTCCAGAAAGCTCCCATTATTTCTTCCTTTACACTTTATCCTGTGGTTACTATTAAGGGGGACCTGTAAACCAGTCTCTTTGCTTTATTATTTTTTTTATCCTGTACTTGATTGATCTCTCCCTATTGCACTAAGACCATTGCTAACTAACAAACAGACCACTCAAAATTGACAGTACATTTATTATCAAAGTACGTCTATGTCACCACATACAGACAGCCCTGAGATTCATTTTCTTGTGGGTATTCACAGTACACACAGCGAAACACAACAGAATCAATGAAAACCCACACACAGCAAGACAGACAAACAATCAACATGCAACGACAACAAACTGTGCAAATGCAGAGAAAATAATAAATAAATATCAAGAACATGAGGTGAAGAGTCTTTGGAAGTGAGTCCATAAGTGTGGGAACTGTTGTGGGGTGAGAGAAGTTATCCCCTCTGGTTCAAGAGTCTGATGGTTGAAGGATATTAACTGTTCCTGAACCTGCTGGTGTGGGTCCTGAGGTTACCGTACCCGCTTCCCGATAGCAACTACAAGAAGAGAGCGTGACCTGGGTCCTAGATGATGGATGTTGTTTTCCTGTGACACCATTCCTTGTAGGTGTGCTCAAAGGTGAGGTGGGTTAAATCCTCTACTCTTTGTAAGCTTTTCCATTCAAGGGCATTGGTGTTTCCATACCAAGACTTGATGCAATCAGTCAGCATACTCTCTCCATCGCCTAGCTATAGAATATTGTAAAAGTTTCACCTAAGAAAGTGGAGGCAATTCCACTTGCATGCTGGGCCCAAGAAAAATCCTCTGAAATGACAATGCCAAGGAATTTAAAGTTGCTGATGCTCTCCACGTCTGATTCCCCATTGAGGACTGGCATATGGAACTCTGTTTTTTCCCTCCTGAAGTCAATCATCAGTTCCTTAGCCTTGTTGACATCAAATAAGAGATTATTGTGGCACCACTCAGCCAGATTTTCAATCTCCCTCCTATATGCTGTTTGGCTAACACCCTTGATTCAGCTAACGGCAGTGGTGTCATCGGCAAAGTTAAATATGGTATTGGAGCTGTGCTTAGCCTTAGAGGTATGAGTGTAAAGTGAGTAGAGAAGGAGGCTAAGCACACACCTTCGTGGTGCACCTGTGCTGATAGTGATTGTGGAGGAGATGTTGTTACCACACTGCCTCCTTTAGCCTTTTCTGAACCTGTAGTTTGGTCTATTCTGTAACCAAGAAACCTTTGGGTATGATTGCTGTATCTGGCATCCCTGGAGAAAGCCACATCTCGGTCAGACATTGAATACAACACAATCTCATTTCTCTCCGACACAGCAATCTCGCCCTCAGGTCCTCAATTTTGTTCTCCAGTGACTTCACATTTGCTAACAAGATGCTGGGTGGAGGATGCCTCATCCTTCTGGCTTGTAGCACCCCCTCTTGCTTCGCTTTCAGCCATAGTGATAAGCCTACGTCGGCTTAAAGGTGCCGTACCTGCCCTGCCCACCGAGTCCTTCAGACAATTGTGAGATATGTAGATTCTAAGTTGATTTAAAAGTACACTGCTTGGAGGGAAGTTACATGCTGCAGATTGCAGTGACAGTAATTGGAAAGAGGTATATTTAACAGTATGCTTAGAGCTATTGTCTTCTGCCTATAGAATGTCACCGATTATCATCTAACACTTAACCCTAACCCAACCAGTCGTAAAAGACAACAAACTACAAATACAAAGGAACAAATAATAAATAGGCAACGAATATGGAGAACTCGAGATAGAGTGACCTTGAAAGTGAGCCCACAGGTTGTAGGAGCAGTTCAGTAATGGGGCAACTAAAGTTATCCCCTCTGGTTCAAGAGCCTGATGGTTGAGGGGTAATAACCGTTTCTGAACCTGGTGGCGTGAATCCCGAGGCTCCTGTGCCATTTCCTGATGGCAACAGTGAGAAGAGAGCATGACCTGGGTGGTGGGGGTCCCTGATAATTGATGTTGTGTTTCTGCAATAACACTTCACATTGATGGCAAGTCGTGCCTTATGAGCCTGATTGAATTTTTTGTGGATGTGATTAAACACATTGATGAAGGAAGAGCAGTAGATGTAGTGTATATGGATTTCAGCAAGGCATTTGATAAGATACCCCATGCAAGGCTTATTGAGAAAGTAAGGAGGCATGGGATCTAAGGAGACATTACTTTGTGGATTCAGAACTGGCTTGCCAACAGAAGGCAAAGAGTGGTCGTAGATGGGTCGTATTCTGCATGGAGGTCGGTGACCAGTGGTGTGCCTCAGGGATCTGTTCTGGGACCCTTACTCTTTGTGATTTTTATAAATGACCTGGATGAGGAAGTGAAGGGATGGGTTAGTAAATTTGCTGATGACACAAAGGTTGGGTGTATTGTGGGTAGTGTGGAGGGCTGTCAGAATTTACAGCGGGACATTGATAGGATGTAAAACTGGGCTGAGAAGTGGCAGATGGAGTTCAACCCAGATAAGTGTGAAGTGGTTCATTTTGATAGGTCAAATATGATGGTAGAATATAGTATTAATGGTAAACTCTTGGCAGTGTGGAGGATCAGAGGGATCTTGGGGTCCGAGTCCATAGGACACTCAAAGCAGCTGCGCAGGTTGACTCTGTGGTTAAGAAGGCATATGGTGTATTGGCCTTCATTGATCGTGGAATTGAAATTAGGAGCCGAGAGGTAATGCTGCAGCTATATAGGACCCCAGTCAGACCCCACTTGGAGTACTGTGCTCAGTTCTGGTCGTCTAACTACAGGAAGGATGTGGAAACCATAGAAAGAGTGCAGAGGAGATTTACAATAATGTTGCCTGGATTGAGGAACATGCCTTATGAAAATAGGTTGAGTGAACTTGGCCTTTTCTCCTTGGAGCGACGGACGATGAGAGGTGACCTGATAGAGATGTATAAGGTGATGAGAGGCATTGATCCTGTGGATAGTCAGAGGCTTTTTCCCAAGGCTGAAATGGCTGTCACAAGAGGGCACAGGTTTAAAGTGCTTGGGAGTAAGAGGCGATGTCAGGGGTAGGTTTTTTACACAGAGAGTGGTGAGTGTGTGGAATGGGCTGCCGGCAATGTTGGTGGAGGCGGATATGATAGGGTCTTTTAAGAGACTTTTGGATAGGTACTTGGACCTTAGAAAAGTGGAGGGCTATGGGTAACCCTAGTAATTTCTGGGGTAGGGACATGTTCGGCACAGCTTTGTGGGCCGAAGGGCCCGTATTGTGGGGTAGGTTTTCTATATTTCTATGTTTTTATTATAAGATTGCAACCAAAGTTTTTCTCTATATCCCACCGGCTTGTATGACCCAGTGTGATATCAATTTCAGTGCTCGTCTGTTTTTACAGTTTTTTTCCAAAATAGCAACCAGTAGTAGTTTCCTCACTCCTACACTCCCAATAGATGGTGTATTGAACCAGAAATAAGCTTTTCTCAGATGATCTGGATCTCGAGGAAGTTTTCACCTCTTCTTTATTGTGTGCTAAAAACTTCCACTTCATCTTAAGATTCCTTAAATTTTCACAACCATCCCTGCTGACTATATCAAACTGTTGGAATCTCATATTTTGATCCAAGGTTCTTTCAGAAGTCACAAAAGAGGCATAAAACTTGTTGCTTCATGATCATTTTATTAAGTGTTAATAGAACAAACAAAATTGTAAACAGAGTAGTGGGGTCTAGTGGGGGAAGGAACTGAAGAAACAAAGACTACAGAAAAAGATGGCAAGCTTACATATTCAGCCTTCCTTGGACCCTATAAATAAAAGACATTTCATTCAATTTTCCAGATGAGAGTTAATCAATCAGCTAGCCCTTAGTCAAATAATGGCATACCCGAGAGGACTCCAGAATGATACAAAGGACTGTAACGACTAGGGGGCACAATGAACAATTGAAAATGCATGCAACACACACAAAATGCTGGAGGAACTCAGTAGGCCAGGCAGCATCTATGGAAAAAAGTACAGTCAATGTTTCGGGCCAAAACCCTTCGGCAAGATTGGAGAAATAAAGCTGAGGAGTAGATTTGAAAGGTGAGGGGAGAGGAGAGAGAAATGCCAGGCGAAAGGTGAAACTTGGAGGGGGAGGGATGAAGCAAAGAGCTGGGAAGTTGATTGGTGAAAAAGAGAGAAAACCATGGAATAAAGAAAAATAGGGGGGGGAGGGGAGGAGCACCAGAGGGAGGCGATGGGCAGGCAAGGAGAGAGGGACAAGGGACGCGAAATGGTGAAGGGGGGGGGGTAGTGGAGGCATTACTGGAAGTTTGAGAAATTAATATTCATGCCATCAGGTTGGAGGCTACCGAACAGAATACAAAGTGTTGTTCCTCCAAGCTAAGTTTGGCCTTATCTCAACAGTAGAGGAGGCCATAGATGGACATATCGTAATGGGAATGGGAAGTGGAATTAAAATGGGTGGCCACAGGGATATCCTACTTGTTCTGGTGAACAGAGTGTAGATACTCGGCGAAGTGGTCTCCTAATCTACATTGGGTCTCACTGATATACAAGAGGCCACACCAGGAGCACCGGATGCAGTTTATGACCCCCACAGGTGAAGTGTCACTTCACCTGGAATGCCTGTCTGGGGCCCTGAATGGTAGTGAGGGAGGTGGTGTAGGGCAGGTGTAGCACTTGTTCCGCTTGCAAGGATAAGGCCCAGGAGGGAGATCAGTGGGGAGGGACGAATGGACAAGGGAGTCGTGTAGGGAGCGATCCCTGCAGAAAGCAGAGAGTGGGGTGGGAGGGAAAGATGTGTTTGGTGGTGGTATTCAGTTGGAGGTGGTGGAAGTTTCAAGAGAATTGCAAATACAACCTGTGACCATTGGGAAACATACTGAACAATTCAATTCAACTTTAATTGTCATTCAACCATACATGAATACTCATGAATACAGCCAAAAGAGACAAGTGTTCCTCGGGGTCAAGGTGCTAAACAGAGTACCAACATTCACACACAGGACAAAGCACATATAAGATAGAAAGAAACAGTCACACAATAAAGAGTTCAAAGTTGAGTACTTTATATTGTTAATGTAGAGCAGAATCTTACATTTAAATATAACAGTAGCACCTTTTGTTGACCCTGTAGAAGCCGTTGCGACCAAATGTGTCGCCATCTTACCGGAAATCTTACTTTACGTTTATACAGGTAATTACATAAAATACAAGCAGGCATAAACTGTTAAGCTGCAAAGGAAATAACAATTATACAATCTAATTATATATGATAATCTTAAGTATTTTATATTTATTGTGTTTTTACGCTTACTGTGCTTTTTGACTACGTCAGGTCCAGAGTAATAATCATTTTGTTTTACATTATACTTATGAAAAATGACAATAAGCATTATGAATCTTTAACTGTACGCATCTTACAAGGGCATACTAATTAGGAAACAGGCAGTGGTGGGAACAAAACCTTCTTATAGCATCTTTGATGTATGTGACCGCCCAGGAGCCAACCTTCATTGATGTGCTAGCTTTGAAGTGTAAGGTGGCTTTTTGTCTCAGATACATTTAAAAACTACATTAAGATCCCAGATTCATTTCCTTATCTGAGGTAAAACTGGCATTACAACTTCAGCAAATAGATTTGAAAATGATGCCAACACTGTAATTCTCAATATATTTTGACGTACATGTGACAAATAAAGCTAACGTTTAATTTTTAGATTATGGAGAAGCAAAAATATAAACCAATCACTAGATTTTGTATTTTGTATGGTTATTGTTACGTGCACCGAGGTGCAACAAAAACGTAGTCTTGCATGCAGCTCATACAGAGAAAATCAGAGCACTAGAGCACAGAAATAGGCCCTTCAGCCCATGTAGAACATGTCGAACTTTCACCTTTTACCCTTGACTTATGACCTTTAGTTCTAGTTTCACCCAAACGTACTGGAAAAGCCTACTTGCATTACCCCTGTCTATACCCCTCATAATTTTGTATCCGTCTATCAAATCTCCCCTCACTCCAACCTATTCAACCCTTCCCTGTAACTCAGACCCTCAAGTCCTGCGAACATCCTTGTAAATTTTCTCTCTACTCTTTCAATCTTATTGATACCTTTATGCATCCCAATAGAATGCTTTCTATGACACATCAATAAAAATTATTAAGGGAGAAAGGAGACATGTAAAATTTTGAGGAAGTAGAGGTGCGGTGAGCTTTCTTAGCCCTGACATCAGTACAGACTATTGGTGATGTTCACTCCTTGGAACTTGAAGTTTTCAACCCTCTCAGCATCAACACCACTGATAGTGATGTGCACCAGCCTCCTCCTGAAGTCAATGACCAGCTGTTTTGTTGACATTGACACTGTTGACGTGTGTTGCGTGAGAGCACATTTGGACTCAGGCATATCAAAAGGGTAGAATCATACACGGTTGAGTGGTTAAATGAAGGACATGAGGCTATACAGTGCATATCCAAGTAACAAACAGGAGAAACTGGAAGACCGTTTTGCAGTTGTAGGAAAGGCAAGATTTGGGTAGCTATGCTTAACACATAAACACATAAACTTTGGATCATCTAGTCCATGCCAACCTAAAAAGGCATCCGTTAGTCTTGCGAGACCATAGATCTGCGCCTGGAAAGTCTTCACTCTCCAGGGCGTAGGCCTGGGCAAGGTTGTATGGAAGACCAGCAGTTGCCCATGCTGCAAGTCTCCCCTCTCCACGATACCAATGTTGTCCAAGGGAAGGGCATTTGGACCCATACAGCTTGGTACCAGTGTCGTCGCTGAGCAATGTGTGATTAAGCGCCTTGCTCAAGGATACAACATGTTGCCTCGGCTGGGGCTCGAACTCGTGACCTTCAGGTCACTAGTCCAATGTCTTAACCACCTAGTCATAGTCATACTTTATTGAACCCGGGGGAAATTGGTTTTCATTACAGTTGCACCATAAGTAATAAATAGTAATAGAACCATAAATAGTGAAATAGTAATATGTAAATTGTGCCAGTAAATTATGAAATAAGTCCAGGACCAGCCTATTGGCTCAGGGTGTCTGACCCTCCAAGGGAGGAGTTGTAAAATTTGATGGCCACAGGCAGGAATGACTTCCTATGACGCTCTGTGCTGCATCTCGGTGGAATGAGTCTCTGGCTGAATGTACTCCTGTGCCCAACCAGTACATTATGTAGTGGATGGGAGACATTGACCAAGATGGCATGCAACTTAGACAGCATCCTCTTTTCAGACACCACCGTCAGAGAGTCCAGTTCCATCCCCACAACATCACTGGCCTTCCGAATGAGCTTGTTGATTCTGTTGGTGTCTGCTACCCTCAGCCTGCTGCCCCAGCACACAACAGCAAACATGATAGTACTGGCCACCACAGACTCGTAGAACATCCTCAGCCTCGTCCGGCAGATGTTAAAGGACCTCAGTCTCCTCAGGAAATACGGCTCTGACCCTTCTTGTAGACAGCCTCACTTGGCCACGTGCCCACTATGCCAACCTATTATTCTGCCTCATCCCATCGACCCACACCTGGACCATAGCCCTTCAAGCCCCTCCTATCCAAATTTCTCTTAAATGTTGCAGTCGAAACCACATCCAACACTTTCACTGCCAACTTGATACACACTTGCATCATACATAGGTAACTTGCCAATCTTCAACTAGACTGATTTTGACCCTTGCTATCATTTTGCTCTTGATATATCTGTAGAAGCCATTAGGATTCTCCTTCACCTTGTCTGCCAGAGCAACTTCATGCCTTCTTTCAGCCCTCCTGATTTCCTTCACCTTCTCTTGCATTTCTTAAGCTCAAGTGTCCCATTTGTTTCCTGCTGACTATACTTACTATGCATCTCCTTCTTCTTCTTAAGCAGGGCCTCAATATTCCTCAAAAAACAAAGTTCCCCACACCTGATAGCCTTGCATTTTATTCTAACAGACCCTGCACTCTCAATATTTCACTTTTGAAGATCTCCCACTCAGCAAGTATCCCTTTGCTGGAAAACATCCACACTTGCCAGATCCTTTCGAATGCCATCAAAATCGGCCTTTCACCAATTTAGAATCTCAACACAAGGGCCAGTCCTACCCTCCTCCGTAATTTTCTTGAAACTAAAGAAATTATGATCCCTAGATCCAAAGAGTTCGCAACAAACACTTCTATCGTCTATTCTGTCTTATTCATTGATAGGAGATCCAGTATCACTCTCTCTCTAGTTGGCACCTCTATATATTCAGTAAAGAAATCTCCCTGAACCGAGTCATAAAGCACAGAAAAAGGCCCTTCAGCCCGACTAGTCCATATCCCATTGATCCGCACCTGGCCCATAGCCCTCCCATTGACGTACTTAAGCAGAATTCTCTTAAAGTTTGCAATTGAACCCATACCTACCATTCCACTGGCAGCTCATTCTGCACTCACATCACCCACTGAGTGAAGAAGTTCCTCTCAGGTTCCCATTAAATATTTCACCTTTCACCCTTAATCTATGACCTTTAGTTCTGGCTTCAACCAACCTCAGTGGAAAAAAATTTTCACCCATCATAATTTTGGATACCTCTATCAAATCCTCCTTCATTCTTCATGGCTTCAGAGGGAAAAAAATGCCCTAAACTTTCCCTATAAGTCAGGTCCTCAATTCCCGGCAACATCCTTGTACATTTTCTCTGCATTCTTTCAATCTTTTTGATATCATTCCTGTAGGTAGGTGACCAGAACTGTACACAATGAGCATGCAGCCTCTCCGGTGAATGATATCTGTAACCTGTCAAGTAGGGGACCGTGCACAATTCTGATTTGATGGAGACGGACGTGAGAGTACGGAGGAACATCTGGAAAACTTCTGAAATACCCGCTTCGCTGCCACTGCCACTGTGTGGTAACTGGAATCTCCGGAGCAGAAGGCCTCGAATCCTCAGCTTTGCTTGCTTCAGCGGCCGGGGCTAGGTCGAAGGCGCTCGGCAGAGGATGGGCTCGGGAGGCTGTATCGGAGGGGCTGGTCGGAGGCTTTAAGTTTTTGGACGGATGGACTCAGTGTCAGCTGTGCTCAGCTGCTTCCAAGGCATCGGCAAGTTGACGGTGCCTGGAGGTTTAAAGCAGGGGTTTCTCCCTTTTGCCACCGTTATCGGAGACTCAAGAGTTGATCGACTTGGGGACTTTTGAAACTTTTTTTTTACTGTGCCCATGGTTTGTTCTTCATCAAATTATGGTATTGCTTTGCACTGCTGTAACTATATGTTATAATTATGTGGTTCTGTCAGTTTTAATCTTTGGTTTGTCCTGTTTTCTGTGATATCACTCCGGACAAACATTGTATCATTTCTTAATGCATGTATGCATTTCTAAATGACAATAAAAGAGGACCAAATGTTCTCATAACCTAAAATCTAAAAAATCTAAAAAAAAATTTCACCTCACCAATCTCCTATACAACTTCAACAATAACATCTCAATATTCTGGCATGTGAAAAACAATGTGCCAAAAGTTCTCTTTCTAATATTCAAGAATGTATGTATCTGCATACTAGATCCCTCTGTTCTATAACACTCCTCAATGCCTTTCTATTCACTGTGCAAGTCCTATCCTGGATTACCCTCCTAAAGTGGAACACCTCAAACTTGTCAGCAATAAATTCCATCTGCCATTTTTCTGCTAGTCCATATTCCCCTGCAAGCTTTGACAACCTTCCTCATCCGCCTCTAAGTGTCTTCTTCAAATTTGCTGATCTGATTTAGCATATTATCACTCAGATCATTGACGTAGATGACAAATGCCAACAGATCCAGCACCAATTCCTGTGGCACTCCACTAGTCACAGGCTTCCAGTCAGAGGCAACCATCTCCTACCACTGTTTGGCTTCTCCACAAAGCCAAAGTGAACACAATTTACTACTTCATCCTGAATGCCAAGTGACTTAATCATGAACAGTCTCCCATGCAAAAGTCTATGTGACTTTATCCACATTTGATAAGTTCTGTCAAATCCAATCCTTTTACCGTATTGGAGTCCTAGTCAATATTTGGATTTTTAAAATTACCTACATTCACAACCTTATTTTTTCTTGCAAATGTCTGCTATCCCTCTACAAATATGCTCCTCTAAATCCCACAGACTGTTGGGTGGTCTATAATATAATCCCATCAACATGGCCGTACCTTTCTTATTTCTCAGCTCCACACGTGTAGCCTCAGTAGACAAGCCCTTCAGTCTGTCCCATCCGAGTACTACTGTGACACTTTCTCTGACCAGTAATGCTACTTTTAATCCTGCTCTCCCCATGTGTCTAAAGCAACTGAACCACATAACACTGAGCGGAGAGTGCTGCCCCTACTGCAACCAAGTTTCACTAATAGCTATAATGTTATAATTACATGTGCTGATCCACGGTCTACCTTACCTACAAGATTCATTTCACTGAAACAGATGCAACTCAGAACATGCTCAGCCTTTTGTTTACTGTCTTTGTATGTCGGGTGAAAATCTACTTTCCTCACAACCATTCCATTGGCTGCTCTGGCTCTCCAGTTCCCAACCCTCTGTAATTCTAGTTTAAACCTCACCCCCTGGAGCAGCACCAACAAATCTTCCTGTAAGGATATTGGTCTCGCTCCAGTGCAGGTGCAAACAGTCCTGTTTCAGGTCTTGCCTCCCCTGAAAGAGCCCGATAATGCAAAAATCTGAAGAACTTCTTCCTGCACCACCTTAGCCACATGTTAAACTGCATTATCTTCCTACTTCTAGTCTCACTAGCCCACAGCATGGGTAGCAAACCTAAGATCACCACCCTGAAGGTTCTGTCCAGTCCATTAACTCATTTCCTAACCCTCTGAACTGACTTTGCAGGAACTTATCACCCTTCAAGCCCATGTTATTGCTACTGCTTTGGACCCTGACCTCTGGCTGCTAACACTCTCCCTTAAGAATGTTATGGACTCAGTCTGAGGTATCCCTGACCCTGGCACCTGGGAGGCAACATACCATCTGGGAATCTCGTTCTTGTCCACAGAACCTCCTGTTCGCTCCCCTAACCAATGAATCACATCTCACTACTGCCCGCCTTTTCTCCCGTGGGTGCACAGGGTGAACATTGCCTGTAGGACCACACGCAAGGAACTTTATTTTTTAAAAAGTAAAAACATCAATTAAATGCAAACAAATACAAGACTGTAAAAGACCCTTTTAATTTGTTTTTCAAAGACGTTTCCATGTCTGATGTAACGTAAACACTATCTGTCTGATTTACTTCAGCAGCCGTCTGAGGTACTTCACTTGAAAAAGGTCAAGTTACAGTTATTTCTGTAGCGCATTTTATGCAGCTTGATTGAATGTTCAGGGTAAACATCTTCATGCCTTGGTTATTTGTCTAAATTAAGGATGAATATAATACACAACCAAGTACTGTAACTGGTATATATGATGATATCAAATGGTTCATACTAGGAAGATGGTCATCATAGTTTTCTTTGGAGACTTAAGGTGCATTTTGACAACTAAATAGTCAGTAAACTGACCATGGATTCATCTGTCTCATGTTATTTCCAGCTAGAGACAGTAATCAGTAACTATGTGTAGACAACTTGATTGATTTTCCTTTCCCCAATTCAAAGGTATAGTATCACCTCATCAGCTAACTAGTTGCAGAGCAGCGACCAAATCTGTGACCTCCCTGCTATGTACTGGTTGAATATTCGCTGAGAAACAACAGCATCAACAGTGTAAAGGGTGAACAGCTTCAAGTCCCTTTGCTTGAAATCTCAGAGGATCAATCCATGGCCTTCCATACTGATGCCTGCGTGTGACCGGTCTCTCTTTCCGTCCCTGCTGCCTGCGGAAGGTGCCATGGTGCCGGCTTTGGACAAGGTTTAATCAACGCGGTTTGTGGATTGGACTCCGCAGTTCATGTTATGATGTGTTTCTGCTTTCTGGTTACTCCTTTTTTATTGATATTTTGTGTGATTTTGCTCGGGATGGACTGCCTCTGCGGCCTGCAGTCAACGAATGACGCAATGCTGAACTGCACTGAACTGAACATTCCTAGACTGTTTCAATGACTCTGTGGTTTGATGTTTGATATTCTGTGTTTTTCACTCATTTCTTGCTGTTTGCAAGATGTGTTCTTCTTTTTGTGCATTGGATGTTGATGCTTTCATTGAAACGGGTTCGTTGTTTCGTGGCTATGTGTGGGAAGACGAATCTTAGGGTTGTATACTGCTCACACACTTTGATAATAAATGTACTTTGACTTTGAAGACAAAACTTCATTAGGAGTTTAAGGATATTTGGTATGTCACCAAAGACTAGCGAATTTCTGAAGCAACACATACAAAATGCTGGAGGAACTCAGCAGGTCAGGCAGCATCTTTAGAAATGAGTGAAGAGTCGATGTTTCAGGTTGAGATCCTTCAGCAGGACTGAAAAAAATTGGGAAAAGCCAGAATAAGAAGGTGGGGGTGGGGATGGTGGGGGGGAAGGAGTACAAGCTGGAAGGTGATTGGCGAAGCCAGGTGAGGGGAAGGTAGATGTGTGGGAGTAGGGGAGACCATGGGTGATGTACCGTGGACTACATTCTGACTAGTTGAATCATCGTTTTGGTATGAAGGTGCCAATGGACAGAGGATTGTCAACTCAGCCAGCTCCATTGTGGGCACAAGCCTCCTCACTATTGAAGACATCTTCAAAAGGCATGCTTCAAGAAAGTGGCATTCACCATCCATTAAGGACCCTCACCATCCAAGACATGTCCTCTTCTCATTAGGAGGTACTAGAGCCTGAAGACCCACAGTCAATGTTTTACGAACATATTCTTCCCTTCTGCCATCAGATTTCTGAAGGGTCCATCAACACTACCTCACTATTCCCCTTTTGCACCATAAATTTATTGTCATAATAATATTAAGTTATAATAAAGAGCAGGCCCTTGCCAGCAGATGGTTTATACTTACACAATTTCTAAAATCCAGCTACTTTTGCTAATGCCAAGTAGTTTTCAAGACAATAGAACAGAAATTATTGATGCAATGTGAAGTTACAATGGCTGAACCTGAAGGAAATGACAAAGACAATCTTCAATCAGATACTTCAAAGTCTCCATAACCCCTCAAAGCTTAAGGAAGAAAAAAATGAAGAGTATAAATGTATAAAAATCATGGATACTGACATATTACAGTTTGTAGTGCATGAATCAACAGTGGGATAAGAATCAATTTATAAAAAATGGAAATCTACATTAGAATTTCCGATACAATTAACGTACATACCTAGCAAGGTAAGGCTGATATCTGCCCATGTCCTCATGTTATACAGATGAACCACTTACTTTAACAACACGGACAAGTACCTCAAAGCAACATCACAAACTGCCATCTTTAAAAGCCTAGCACATCTTTAATTCAACTTCTCTCTGTCAACTAATCTTTTTTTTTAAAAAAACAAATGGGTTAATCTGGCTAACATTGGACAGCCTTTAAATCTATCTTTGCAGAGAGTGACATCAATGAATCTATTTAGAAACACAATTAAATCTAAAGATGTTGGAAATCCAAGTAACACACACAAAATGCTGGAGGAACTCAGCAGGCCAGACAGCATTTATGGAAAAGAGTAAAGTCAATGTTTCAGGCTGAGACCCTTCATCAGGACTGGGGAACAAGACAAGAAGTCAGAGTAAGAAGGTGTGATGGGAGGGGAGGAAGAAGTACAAAGTGGTAGGTGAGAGGTGAAACTGGGAAAGGGGAAGGGGTGAAGTAAAGAGCTGGGAAGTTGACTAGTGGAAGAGATAAAGGGCTGGAGAAGGGGGAATCTGATAGGAGAGGGTGGAAGACCATGGAAGGAAGTGAAGGAGGTGATGATGGGCAGGTAAGAGATAAGGTGAGAGGGGAAACGGGAATGGGGAATGGTGAAGGGGAGGGGGGCAATTACCAGATGTTCAAAAAAAATTGCTGTTCATGAATCTACTTAGTTCCATCTGTAAGTTATGGAGAAGCCTCTACCTGGATATAAATCAGGTTGCTTTTGAAACACGAGATGAATCAGTAGGCCCATTTTTAAGTGTGCATTTCAACAACATACCTATACTTAAAGGCACAATCTCCAAAAATTTGTATTTCAGCTTGACAGGCAACATCAGCACCTGAAATTCCTTCAATATTCTTGAACTCTCTTGATTTCTAAAACCTATTAGCACATCCCTTAAGACGTGCTAACATTGGAGTGAGTTCAGAGGGGTTTCACAAGAATGATTCTGGGAATGAAAGGCTTATCTTATGAGGAGTGATTGATGGCTCTAGGTCTTTACTCGCTGGAATTTAGAAGAATGAGGGGGGAAATCTCATCAAATGGGGAAAGGTCTAGATAGAGTGGATGAGGAGAGAATGTTTCCTGTGGTAGGGGAGTCTAGGAGCAGAGGGCACAGCCTCAGAATACAGTGACATCCATTTAGAATGGAGATGAGGAGGAATTTCTTTAGCCAGAATGTGGTGGATCTGTGGAATTCATTGCCACAGGCAGCTGTGGAGGCCAGGTCACGGGGTGGATTTAAGGTGGAAGCTGATAGATTCTCAGTTAGCCATGGCATTAAAGATTACGGGGAGAAGACAGGAGATTGGGGTTCAGAGGGAAGTGGATCATCTATTATGAAATGGCAGAGAAGATTCGATGGGCCGAATGGCCTAATTCTATTCCTGTGTCTTATGGTGCTGTCACAAAAAACTGTGGGTCAATTGTTTACGAAAAATAACCAGATGGCTTGAGTCACAAAAATAAATTGAGGTACATTTATTTACAGGGAGAGGAGGGAGAGGAGGGACAGAGAGATAGCCACCCTCAGACTAAACACCAAGGAAAAACTAACTCCAAAGCCTTGGTAACCTGAGGCTTCTAACTGCTAAGCCCCTCCCCAAAGACCAACCAAAAGCTAATTAACTCAATTATCCAATTAAAGATGGTATCCTCCACCATCAGCACACCTGTGCAGGTTGCTGCTGCCTCTGTATGAGACAGCTCCATAGAGCAACTCTGTTTCAGACCCAGTCACTATTACTTCAGGGGATGAGTGTCTTACCGAGTGCGCCGTGTGCCATCCGTAGTCAGTGACAGGCCTTTGTCACAGGTGTTATGGAACATTAGTGCACCACAGGTAAATTTTAAACCATGTTAGTAGTCAGACTTCCATGGAGCTATACATGGAGTCAAATCACGCTCAGAAAGTGTTAGAGGGGAAGAGTCAATCAGATCAGAGAGCAGCAGATAGAATGGATGAAGTGGAGAAGAGGATCAGTAAAGCAGTGAGTTATGGAGGAAGTGATGGGGGGGGGGGTGAGGTAATATTACCATAGGAACGAGAGTTGAATGGGAAACAGAAGGAAAAATGAGAGCAGTGCCCAGTTAGTGTTTATAGAAAAACAGCACAATAACTAAAGTGCACTGCAATTTACAATATTGTTATTAAGCAGACATTTGGTTTTTGGTAGAAGTAAATAAGCATTACCAAAGATTGCCCCCCCCTGCCCCCAGTGGTGAGGCTCTTCTGACGTCTATAGTGAAAATGCAATATATGATTTATAAAAACGCTTATCAATAGTTCAATTGTATAACATTTGGCGGCATTATTCAGTGATGTTAATCAATAATGGATATTGCTTCCACTTTTGTGTATAGTACTTAAAATCTGAATGTTTCTGGCTTACATGAAATGCCATGCCCTGGGGATATGGAGCAAATTCTGCTCCATTTTAAATATCTTACAGCACCAATACCTGAAGCGATGGGAGAAATACTCAATGCCGAAAAACAGTCAGCCATTTTCTGCTCAAAAAGAGCCAGCACTTTTTATTCACTGTAATTACTTTTTATTCACTTTTATTACAAAAAAAGTGAATTTGCATAAGAAAGCAAGAAAGGAAAGATGTGCAGCTCCCACTTCGATATATAATAAGGACAGTTCTTTTAACCTCATTAATGTTTTAATGAATTAAACTAAAACAATTCCAACAATTCTCCTTTGTGTTAAGCATAACACCATCAAGTGAAGTGTATTACTTTTGACTTCAAATTTACTAGGACTTCTTGATGACACATCCAGTCAGCATTGTCTTGTTAACAAGAGCACTGACTTACAACTCACATCTGAAAGTCAGTCCCATGACCATCTGAAGCTGAGGGATCAGAGCACAGCACCAAATGTTCTTCTATACGTGAGTTATTGGAGGCAAGAGACATTTGTAGACTGAGAATGGATGATATGGAGGTAGCTGATAGGTAGCAGGAATTGCCTGGAATAGTTTATGTTTATGGACAAGCTAAAACTGAACAATATTCTACCTTTCATTGAAAGAAAAGCAGGTCATGCCTTGTTCTCATTGCTACCATCAGGTAGGAGGTACAGGAGCCTGAAGGCACACACTCAATGATTCAGGAACAGCTTCTTCCCCTCTGCTATCCTATTTCTGAATGGGCATTGAACCCAAGAAAACTACCTCACTACTTTTCTATTTCTATATTTGAACTACTTATTTAACCATTAAAAAACATATACATATAAACTTACAGCAATTCACATTTCTTTTCGTTAATATGACAGGTATGTACTGCATTGCACTGCTGCTGCAAAGTCAACAAACTTCACGACATACTGTATGCCGGTGATATTAAACCTGATTCTAAAGTCGGGCAACATGTGTGAAAAACAAAACAGTTAATGGTTCACGTCAAAGACTCTTCATTTATTTATTTTTTGAGATACAGCACAGAATAGGCCCTTCCAGTCCTTCAAGCTGCACCGCCCAGCAACCTCCGATTTAACCCTAACCCGGTCAGGGGACAACTTACAATGATCAATTAACCCACCAACAGAGACATCTTTGGAACATGGAAGGAAACCACATGGTCACAGGGAGAACATACAGGCAGCGGTGGGAATTGAACTCGGGTTGCTGGTACTGTAGAGTGTTGTGCCAACCACTGCACTACCGTGCCGCCACACATCAGAGTATCAGACATGACAAAGAGTTTTAGATCTCAAACAGCAGCTACTTTTCTCTTTCCACATATTCTGCCTAACCTGTTAAGCATTTTCTGTTTTATTTCAAATTTGCAGCATCTTTGGATTTACTTGGTTGGAGCTGTACTGGAACATTTTGATTAGAAGCATAACTAAAACTGAACAGAGCACAAGCTGTACCACGTTGTGGCCCATAGCCTTTTCTGTATCGAGTGTGCTCAGGCATTCTTCATAACAGTGAATCTAATTGGCCGAAGGTGATAAGATGAAGAGTGTCAGCCCAAAACATCCACTATTTACTTTTTCCATAGATTCTGCGTCTGGCCTGCTGAGTTCCTCCAGCATTTTGTGTGCCTACTGTTTGGATTTCCAGCGTCCGTAGATTTTGTGATAAGATTTCAACACTTGACTAAGGTGTAACACCACTGGTGGCAGGACTGCAGAGCTCTGAACTTATTGGCTGATTTTCTCAGCACATTGCTCATACTAAAGACTCTTCAGTCACGGTACAATTTACAATGACAATTAACCTACCAACCGGGAAGTCTTTAGAATGTGGGAGAACAATATCCAATAAGAAGCTCACCTCTGCCAGCATGAAGCCCAACCCACAATGAGTACAACAATCCATATATTAGATTAGATTCAACTTTATTGTCATTGTGCCGAGTACAGATACAAAGCCAATGAAATGCATTTAGCATCTGACCAAAAATGCAAAGAATAGTGTTATTTACAAAATAACTGCGAATAAAAAAAGTGCTACAGCACACAAATATAAAACTACTGAGACAGTACAATACGGATGCAATACTGCTTAGCGCTGTGATGAGGGGTTCAGCAGTGTCACAGCCTCAGGGAAGAA
Organism: Mobula birostris; assembly: GCF_030028105.1. Classification (NCBI taxonomy): domain Eukaryota; kingdom Metazoa; phylum Chordata; class Chondrichthyes; order Myliobatiformes; family Myliobatidae; genus Mobula; species Mobula birostris. Next base: position 120,230,364 of record NC_092372.1, read on the forward strand.
GCTCTTCCTGTGCCTGCTGGTGCGGGAACAGAGGCTCCTGTAGCGCCTACCAGATGGGAGGAGAGTAAAAAGTCCATGGTTAGGGTGAGATGCATCCTTGAGAATGCTTTTCACCCTGCCCGGGCAGCGTTTATGGTAGATGTTCTCAATGGTGGGCAATTGGGTGCCGATTGTCCACAATGATCTCCTTGGTCTTCTGGGTGTTAAGGGGCAGGTTGTCGTTGGCACACCATGCGGCCAGTGCTGGACTTCGACCCTGTAGGCCGTCTTGTCATCCCCTCTGATCAGGCCAACCACCGTGGTGTCGTCTGCAAACTTGATTATGGAGTTAGAACCATGTACAGGAACAGAGTCATAGGTGAAAAGGGAGTACAGAAGAGAGCTCAGCCCACAGCCTTGAGGCACGCCGGTGTTCAGAGTGAGAGTGGAGGAGGAGAGGTTGTCTAACTTAACTCATTGGGGTCTATCAGTCAGAAAGTCCAAGGTCCCATTGCAGAGGGATGAGCTGATACCAAGATGGCGAAGCTTGGCGATCAGCTTGGAGGGGATCACAGTATTGAATGTCGAACTAAAGTCAACGAACAGCATTCTGACGTAAGAGTTGGGGCTGTCCAGGTGCGTCAGGGCAGAGTGAAGTGCCACGGAGATGGCATCCTCTGTTGACCTGTGGGTGTGATAGGCAAATTGATGGGGGTCCAGGGTAGTGGGCAGACAGGATTTCAGATGTGATAGAACCAGTCTCTCAAAGCACTTTGCAACAATGGGGGTGAGTGCAACTGGGCGCAAGTCATTCAGGCCCGTGGCAGTGGAATGCTTCGGCACTGGCACGATGGTGGCGATCTTGAAGCTTGTGGGGACGACTGCCTGGGCCAGGGACAGATTACCACCTTTATCCCACCATTCTCTAATCAGGCTGCTCTTTGTCATCAAAATGTGAAAAAGGGACTGTTGACCCTGAAACAATTCAAGGAGGGAGCTCATCGTCATTCGTTGTATATATCCTAATCTTTCTAAAAGACATCACTTCACATATATCAGGACTAAATTTCATCTGACATTGCTCTGCCCATCTTACCAATTGATCCATTTCCTCCTGTAACCTAAGACAAGTCCCTCGCTATCAACAACACTGCTAGCTTTTGGGTCATGTTCAAACTTACTGATCATACCACAAATCATACATAGCTATTGAGTACCTTTCTAAGGAAGGGACATGTTCAGCACAGCTTTGTGAGCCGAAGGGACTGTATTGTGCTGTAGGTTTTCTGTGTTTTTATACCATCCCTATGGTACACTACTAGTCACAGGCTTGCAGCCAAAAAAAAACATACCCACCACCCCCCCCCCCATCACCTCGGTCTTCCATTATAAAGCCAATTTGGGATTCAACTTCCCAAGTTGCCCTGGATCCAATACAAGTCTGGGTCACAGACCCCAAGTCTATAGAGTTGACATCACCAGCACTATTCTCATCAATATGTTTAAAAAATTAAACTAAGCTGGTCAGACAGGATCTCTTTTTAATAAACCCATGGTGACCATTTTTGATCTTTCTTCTCTGCAGTTATGTTAAACTCACTGAACTGAACTGTCTCGCTTATTCTGCTTGCTCATTCATTATGTGCCCTGTCGTATGACGTAGGCGATCTTGGTCTTTCCATGACCACGATTGTCTTTCCCAATTTTTTTTTCTACAGAACTGGTTTGCTATTGCCTTCTTCTAGGTAATGTCCTTACGTTACAGGTGACCCCAGCCATTATCAATATTCTTCAGAGATTTTCTGCCTGGCATCAGTGGTCACATAACCAGGACCTGTGATATATACCAGCTGCTCATATGACCATGGTGACCCTGACTGGGGGCTGAGCAGATGCTACACCTTGCCCAAGCAGGCTAGCAGAGGGAAGGAGTGCCTTACACCTCCTTTGACCACTCTGACTCTGCTACCTTACATAAATAATGAACCACATTTGCTAACCTCCAGTAATGTGGCACCTCACCTGAGGCCTGTGGAGATTTAAAAATCACTTTCAGGGTCCCTGAAATTCCACCCCCCCCCACCCGGCCCTTTAAGATACATTTCATCTTACCATGCAGATTTATCCACCTATGTACCCATTACGACATGTACTATGTCCTCGTTTTTAATGACAGCAAGTTCAAAAATTTCACCTCTACACCTCCTCCCCCTTGTTTTCTCTAACTATAATGTCCTGCTTCTCAGTAAATAAAGATGAGAAGTATTGATTTATGATCATACCTACATCATTTGGCTCCCAAGCATAGATTGTTGCTTTGGTCAATGTGGGCCCTACTCTTTCGCTGGTTAGTCTCCTTCCTTAACATGTCAACAACGTAACTTTTCTTAAACTTGTCAACTGTTTTTGTGTCCCCTCTTTTTCCCTTTGAATTTATTTTTAAGTATCCTTCTTTACTTTCTGGAAAAATTGAATTGCTGGAAGTACACAGAAAATAGTGGAAAATCTTTGAACAGAACATAACTTCACTTAATCATTTCCGAAAGCATTGAAAATTTTGAAATTCCACTATTTATAAGCCTGCTAATGTTAGGCATACAATGTTACTGAGATGTTAGGACTAGTCTTACCAATCTTTCTGGGAGATATTCTTGTTGTAAATGTGGCCAGTCAGGTTCCTATATGGAGGACAGATACACTTGCACCTCACATCTGCAGAACTCTACAAAAACAGATTGAAATAATAAGCACCTTCCAACACTGCTAAAATACTATTGGTATACATTCTTCATTCCTTATAGTTAATACTCTAGAATAGGACATAATAATATTAAACAGTAATATGCACAGTAACTATACTACAAAAAATGACGCAGAAGTACAACGATGAAGACCAAAATCAAAGCTTGTAAAAATTTACAAAATTTAAAAGTATTTGCTCGATGCTATGCAATACTCTTGGTCACTTCATCTTATGGGGAAGTTAGTCTACTATTGGCCAGAAAGAAAGTTATCTGCAAATCAGTGAACAAGAATGCGGCAAAGGCAGTGGAAGCAGACAAAGCAAATGTTGTTATTCTTGCAACGTGGACAGAGGAATGGAGGGTGCCATTTTTGTGGGACGGTTCCTGTAGCCACCATTTTGTGAAGGATCAGTGAACTGGTTCTTACTCAGGGATATCTTAATCAGAACAACTGAAAGTGGACACAATGAGATTCCTGCTGATAATCTGCGAAACTTTGGACTATTTCCAAATAAGAAGCTGTTTGCTTATGTAAAAATGGCGGGCTTGTGGAAATAATAACAGCCTGTGAACTGAAGTAGCCATGTTTGTCTAGTCTTGTTAAGCTGGTTTGAAACCATCTGAGTTGGAAAGAATAAAGAAAAGTTACTTGAGACACAAACATACTGCTTGTTGCCTTGGGCCAGATCCTCCGAGAAGCTGACACACATCAGTCAGATGAGTCTGAACCAATGAAATCAAAACATGATAGATTGATTTGATAAAGAAATGGGTAAGAATGGAGAATTGTGGGAGGACAGGCAGCAACATCTCTGGAGACCACCCATTGCAGAAGTGGATGACCCCACAGCGGATGCATGGAGATTACATTTTCCTGAGTATTACCTTTTCTATTATTTGACTGTTCAAGGAGGGTCAGCAAAAGCTAGTGGGTGTGCACACAGATACTTGGTTTTGTAAACTCACATGCTTACCATTAACTGAACCATTAAAGATATTGGTCAGCTCATACAGATTTGTTCTGTGCTGAAATGATCATTCCTGTTGAGGGTTAATACCTGTAACACAGTTCGCATCAACCACAGCACCGAATTTACAGAATGCACAGCGGCTGCATTCAAGAACAAGCTGATGAGTAATTCCTATTATATGTGCATACTGTAAGTCCCTTCCCTGGTTGTGGGGTCTGTAACTGGGCATTTTTGAGTAGGTTATTGGAGAGCAAGTGCCTCTTGATGGCATGTTGCCAACACCGTCCATCAATGTGCTGATGACTATGAGTAAGCTGACTAGGTTTTAACTTGCCACACTGGATTGTCTCAATCTTTGAGAACATACATGGGCAATTTTCTACATTGTCAGAGAAATGCAAGTGTTGCAAATGTACTCAGGCTGCAAAGGTGAAGGTGAAGCTCGTTCTCAAGCACTCTGGGTGATGTCTCGTCCCATAGACTATGCTGTTGTCAGTGCTCTCAGCTGCTTCCTAATATCACACAGTGTTACTGCAATTGGTTGAAAACCAGCTTCTGTGATGGAGATCATGGGAGGAAGCCTGGGATAATTCCAAATCATGAGAAAAAAAATCTCCCTCTACTTGTGTCTTACAATAAAGCTAGGCTCCAGAAACTGGAAAATGTGTAGGAAAAAATATTATCAGTATTAAGTTCTGGAAATTAAACCGTGTAACTAAAGACCATGATCACTTCAGGATGGCATTACATAAATAATGTGTGAAGCACTTTCAGCAATTTCGATTTTTATTACATACATGGGAACTGTTCAATTTAGATTAATTAAGAGCAGTTCATTTTATTGAAGTGGGATCTTGGTTTTAAGACTTTGCAGTAAAGGTTCCATCTTTAGCATTGGAGCATAAAAATGTGTATATTTTAGTCCATAAGAATATAAGATATAGAAATAGAATTAGGCCATTCAGCCCATCAAGTCTGTTCTGCCATTCCATCATGGCTGATTCATTATCCCCCTCAACCCCATTTTCCTGCATTCTCCCCTAACCTTTGACGGCCTGACTAATCAAAAACTTATCAATGTCCGCTTTAAATATACCCAATGACTTTGCCTCCACAGCCATTCATGGCAATGAATTCCACAGATTCACTACCCTGCGGCTAAAGAAATTCCTCTTTATCTCTGTTCTAAATGGACTGCCCTCTATTCTGCGGCTGTGCCCTCTGGTACTAGACTCTTCCACTAAGGAAACATCCTCTCCACATCTACTATATCTAGGCCTTTCAACAGTCAGTAGGTTTCAATGAAATTACCCTCATTCTTCTATACTCCAGCAACTACAGGCCCAGAGCCATCAAATGCTCCTCATATGTAAACCCTTTCATTCCCAGAATCATTCTCGTGAACCTCCTCTGGGCCTTCCCCAATGTCAGCACATCTTTTTGTCAATAAGGGGCCCAAAAACTGCTCACAATATTCCAAGTGCCATCTGACCAATCCCTTATAAAGCCTCAGCATTACATACTTGCTTTTATATTCTCGTCCTCTTGAAATGCATGTCGACATCGCATTTGCCTTCCTCACTACAGACTCAACCTGCAAGTCAACCTTTAGGGAATCCTGCACAAGGACTCCTTTGCAGCTCTGATTTTTCAATTTTCTCCCAGTTTAGAAAATTGTCTGCACCTTTATTCCTTCTATCAAAGTGTGTGACCATACACTTCCCTACACTGTATTCTATCTGCCACTTCTTTGCCAATCTCCCAATCTGTCTAAATCCTTCTGCAGACTCCGTTTCCTTAACAATACCTGCTCCTCTACCTATCTTCACATCGTCCGCGAACACAGCCACAGAACGTGAAAAGTAGTCGTCCCTAATTTGACCCCTATGGATCAGAACTATTCACTGGCAGCCCCCTTCATTTCCACTCTTTGTCTCCTTCCAGTCAGGTAATAATCTGTCCAAACTGGTATTGTTCCTGTAATACCATGGGCTCTTATCTTGTTAAGCAGGCTCATGTGCATCTTGTCAAAGGCAAGTACAATCCAACAATCCAAGTACACAACATCCACTGACTTTCCTTTGTCTATCCTGCTTGTTATTTCCTCAAAGAATGCCAATAGATTTGTCAAGCAAATTTCCCCATCAGGAAACCATGCTGACTTTGGCCTAATATATCATGTGCCTTCAAGTACCCTGAAAGCTCATCTTTAATAATAGACTCCAACATCTTCCCAATCACTGAAGACAGACTAATTGGCCTATAATTTCCTTTCTTCTGCCTCCCTTCCTTCTTAATTTTCCAGCCTTCTGGAACCATTCCATAACCCAGTGATCACTACTCCACCTAAGATGCGGAGGTGTGCGGCCGCACGGTAACTGAAATGCTTCCGTGTACATAGTCCTTGTTGCTGCACAGTTGGAATTTTCTTTTATATAATGTTAATATAAAGTGCAGACCAAGTAAAAAATTTCCTGCTAGAAATAGAGGTCTGCAGACCTGTGTGAAAAAAGGTAAAGGGAACACTGCTAGTGATTCTTGAAAAATTGCTACCAATACCTCCGCAGTCTCTTCAGCTACCTCTTTCAGAATCCTGGATAGAGTCCGTCTAGTCCAGGTGACATAACTACTTCACGACTTTTCAGCTTCCCAAGTTTCTTCCCCTTGGTAATAGCAACTACACTCACTTCTGCCCCCTCATACCCTTGAATTTCTGGCATACTGCTAGTGAAGACTGGCATAAAATATTTATTAAGTTTGTCTGCCATTTCTTTGCCCCAATTACTACTTCTCCAGTGCCATTTTCTATTGGTCCAATATTCACTCTCACCTCTCTTTTACTCTTTACCTATCAGCCACTGTTGACTCATCCTCCTCCTTTAAGATGTATCTATCCTACTCCTTTCAAATTGCTCCCAGACACACTAGCCATTGCTGTTCCGCCATCATCCCTAGTAGTGTCCCCTTCCAATCAATTTTGGCTAGCTACTCTCATGCCTCTGTAATTCCCTTTACTCCACTATGATACTGATAGATCTAACTGTAAAATTGCAGGATGAATTCTATCATATTATGATTACTGCCTCCTAAGGGTTCATTTACCTTTAAGGACACCTAATCAAATTTGATTCATTGCACAACACCCAATCCAGAATTACCATTCCCACAGTGGGCTCAACCACAAGCTGCTCTAAAAAGCCATTTCATAGGCATTTTACAAATTTCATCTCTTGGGATCCAGCAACAACCTGACATTCCCAATCTACCTGCACATTGAAATCCCCCATGAGTATCATAACATTGTCCTTTTGACATGCATCTTCTATCTCCCCTTGGTCATTTGTATCCTATGTCCTGGCTTCTGTTTGGAAGCCTGTATATAACTCTCATCAGGATCTTTTTACCCTTGCAATTGCATAAATCAACCCACAAGAATTCTACATCTTACGATCCTATGTCACATCTTTCTAATGATTCGATTTCATTTTTTTTTTACCATCAGAGCCATCCCACCCCCAAACCTACCCAGCTATCATAGAAACATAGGAAATAGGTGCAGGAGTAGGCCATTCAGCCCTTCGAGCCTGCACCGCCATTTATTATGATCATGGCTGATCATCCAACTCAGAACCCTGCACCAGCCTTCCCTCCATACCCCCAATCCCCATAGCCACAAAGGCCATATCTAACTCCCTCTTAAATATAGCCAATGAATTGGCCTCAACTGTTTCCTGTGGCAGAGAATTCCACAGATTCACCACTCTCTGTGTGAAGAAGTTTTTCCTAATCTCAGTCCTAAAAGGCTTCTTCTTTATCCTCAAACTGTGACCCCTCGTTCTGGACTTCCCCAACATCGGGAACAATCTTCCTGCATCTAGCCTGTCCAATCCCTTTAGGATTTTATACGTTTCAATCAGATCCCCCCTCAATCTTCTAAATTCCAACGAGTACAAGCCTAGTTCATCCAGTCTTTCTTCATACGAAAGTCCTGCCATCCCAGGAATCAATCTGGTGAACCTTTTTTGTACTCCCTCTATGGCACTATGTGTATCCTTGGATTTAAACTCCCAACTATCATCTTCTTTCAGCTAGGACTCAGCGATGCCTACAACTTCATACCTGACAATTTCTAACTGTGCTCCGTATACTGCACGTATTCAAATACAACACCTTCAGTCCTGTATTCATCACCCCTTTGTGATTTTGCCCCCAAGTTACACTTCAACTCATCCCAGAATGCAATTTTGCCCCGTCATCTGCCTGTAGTTCCTCACAGTCTCGCTACACACCATATCTACTTGTATACCAACTTATCTATCCTCAGGCCTCTCACTCCAGTTCCCATTTCCCTGTCAAATTAATTTAAATCTTCCCCAACAGCTCTACAAGCCTGCCCGCAAGGATGTTGGTCCCCTCAGGTTCAGGTGGAACCCATCCCTTTTTGTACAGGTCATACTTTCCAAAGTTCCAGAAATCTGAAACCCTGCCCCCTGCACCAATTCCTTCATTATGCATTCATCTGCCAAATCATCCTGTTCTTACCCACACAGTCAGCAATCAGGAGATCACTACCCTTGTGGGCCTGATTTTCACCTTTCTACCTAAATCCCCATTTTCTCTCCCCAGGACCTCCTCCCTTTTCCTAACTGTGTCATTGGTACAACTATACAGCTGCTCAGCCTCCCCCTTCAGAATGCCGTGAATACATCCCTGACCCTGGCACCTGGGAGGCAATTTCCATCCGGGTGTCTCTTTCACCCCTACAGAATCTTCCATCTATATCTCTACCTGTGGAATCCCCTGTTACTACTGTACTCTTCTTTTCCCTCCTCCTCCTGAGTCACAGAGCTAGCCTCAGTGCCAACTCATGGATCCCTTTTCCTACCACACCCACATACATTCCATCCTTGGTATGCTGTTGCACTGCTCCCACAAATGCACATGTAGCTCACAAACTTTGCAGATTGCCCACAGTGCAGACAGTGTGCCTGTCATTCTGCATTTCCCAGGCAAGCTGGGATTCTGACTGAGAACACAACAGTTCAGTTCATATCTACCATGAAACAAAATCACTGCAGATCTTCTACAACAGAATGCGGTGGAAATGCCTCGCAGGAGTGGAGAGTATTTGTACTAAGAGAAAGAGGACATGTTTCAGGCTGCTCTTTCATCAGAGTTCTTATTTATGGATCTATAAAATATTGGCATTATGTAGTGAAACACCTTGATTCTATAATTTCCTGGTCTGTTTACTCTTCAGTAATATTAATTTGTTAACTATGTGTCGGCTCCTATTTAACACTGCACTCTGGTACTAATGTGAGAAATTGTGACGTCCTGCACTATGTTCCAGTTTTATAATTACGCTCTTTCATGGCTGGCTTAAATCTCCATCTTCCCCATAAGGCATAATAGACAGGCAAAAACAAACCTACACTGTATCAGTTTCGGTGCTGAAAGGTTGAAATGATCAAATATCTGCAGCTTTTTATGGAAATGGTTTCTGTTTCAGCTATGCTTTGCGTGATGGCCAACTTTCTGACATCACGTCTGAATGCCCTGGCTTTAATTTTTAAATTTGCAACTCTAGACTTTCACCTGAGGAAGTAATTTATCATTGTGTACCCGAACAGATCATTCACTATCTTTTATGTTATTCATTAACCGGATGTGGGCAAAAATTTATTGCACATCCCTTTGTCTGGAGAAAGCAACGATAAACTGCCTTCTTGCCAACTGAGTGAGTTGCTTGGCCATTTTGGGGGACAAACATCAAACACATGGGCCAGTCCAGATAAGGACAATAGATTCTCTTTCTCAAAGGATAACTGTAATATTACTAAAAGCCTTCTCATTACAAATTTTTAAACTAAATTCTATATTGTCTGTGTATTTTCTGAATCTACAACCCTGTGCAAGTTTTCCAGTGTAGCTACACCTCATCGTACTTGAGCGTATGACAATAAACTCAATCTAAAACTTAACTCCCATGTGTATGATGGGATTTGAACTAAAATTCCAGATTTTTCCAGTCTCCAAGTCTCTGGCTTAATAGTCCAATAATTTAACTATTAAGCTAACAAACCTTAAGACTACTGAAAGCACTGAGCACCTCAATTTGAGAACCCCTTAATCTATTTTCAAGAAACAAAATCTTGACTAGACTGCCTACACAATTTAAGCTTACAGCTCATAGCCTAAGGGTACCATGGTAGCGTAGCAGTCAGCGCAATGCTATTACAGCCCAGGGCATTCTGGACTTTGGAGTTCAATTCTGACGCCGTCTGTAAGGAGTTTGTATGTTCACCCTGTGAGCACATGGGTTTCCCCTGGGTGCTTGGGTTTCCTCCCACAGTCCAAAGATGTACCAGTTAGTAGGTTGACTGGTCATTGTACCTTGGTCTGTGATTAGGCCAGGGTTACATAGGTGGACACGAGGAAATCTGCAGATGCTGGAATTTCAAGCAACACACATAAAAGTTGCTGGTGAACGCAGCAGGCCAGGCAGCATCTACAGGAAGAGGTACAGTTGACGTTTCAGGCCGAGACCCTTCGTCAGGACTAACTGAAAGAAGAGGTAGTAAAAGATTTGAAAGTGGGAGGGGGAGGGGGAGATCCAAAATGATAGGAGAAGACAGGAGGGGGAGGGATGGAGCCAAGAGCTGGACAGGTGATAGGCAAAAGGGATATCAGAGGATCATGAGACAGGAGGCCTAGGGAGAAAGAAAAGGGGGAAGGGGGAGAAAAACCCAGAGGATGGGCAAGGAGAGAGACAGAGGAAGAAAAAGGAGAGAGAGAAAAAGAATGTGTGTATATAAATAAATAAATAACGGATGGGGTAGGAGGGGGAGGTGGGGCATTAGCGGAAGTTAGAGAAGTCAATGTTCATGCCATCAGGTTGGAGGCCACCCAGACGGAATATAAGGTGTTGTTCCTCCAACCCAATAGGTGGGTTGCTGGTGGTGTGGCTGGCTGGGCTGGAAGGGGCTATTCCCTGCTGTAACTCTTAATAAACAAAAGAAATAATAAATACACATCTCTCTGATGTTTCAGCCTAAGGCAACCAAGCATGTATTTGTCCTATGACAGAACTATTTAGAGCACAGTGCTTGATAGGAAGTCTTGGGATTTACAACCTCAGCAATGCCCAAGGCAGACAGTCATCTGCTTGAAGTTGCAAAGAATTTTCTATCATGCAGAACAGAGTGAAGTCAGTTTTACTGGTCTGCAGCAAAGGGACAAGGCTCACGAATGCACACGTGATCACAAAGATCACTGTGCTCTGTGACGTGCATTTATTGCTTTCCAATGTGATTTGAAATCAGTTATTTTCCATATAGCTTCAATCAGTACCCAGCAGTAACAATGTCATTCAGTTGAGTGAGCAGTTATCCAGATTGAAGTGTCCTCCGGAAGCGTTACATTAATTTAATCCACATAAAGATTAAACTTGAAACTGAAAAATTGTTGAGGGTTTAGAATGGACGTATACCTGAACAGTACATGGTCCTCTGCAAGTACAACCAGCTGCGTGAGATTACCCTCAGTTGTCACTTTATTAAGCACAGGAGTGGAACTCGGTGCAGTTTTCTGCTGCTGTAGCCCATCCACTTCAAGGTGCGACGTGCTGTGCGTTCAGAGATGCTCTTCTGCACACCACAGTTGTAACATGCGGCTATTTCAGTTACTGTTGCCTTCCTGTCAGCTTGAACCAGTATTACTATTCTCCTCTGACCTCTCTCATTAACAAGGTGTTTCACCCACAAAGAACTACCGCTCACTGATCCGTAAACTCTAGGGACTGTCGACAACAGTTCTACTAATTGAACCATTGTGTCACCCGACAACCATGGCTCAAAAAAAAAGGCAGAAGTGGGCACTTAATATTCCAGAATACAAGGTTCAATAAAAAAAGGAAGGAAGAAGGTGGGATTGCATAGCATGTAATTATGCTAACAGAGTGGCACAGAAAAAGATTGTCCTTTAGAGACCAGCTATCAAAAGAAGAAGCGAGTTATATATCCAGGGAAATGTTTTTTCTGCGTGTGGTTGGTATCCAAATGAGTAAGAGGGATGTGAAAGCAGAATTAATCAGAGCCTTCAGAAGGAAATCAGATATATACTGGGTGAATAACCGATAGAAGAGACATTCAAAAGTCAACACCACCTTGCTGGGTTGAGTAGCCCCCTGTTGTTCTCTAACAAATCTATAATTCTCAGCATACTATTAAAAACTCAAGTATACTTCATTTGACAAGGCTTAATATTTTTGGTGATTTTTTTTTACAGGTGGAATAGTGCACAACAGATTGAAGCTCACTTCTGATTGTGTGTGGACTGATTCTGCTGAAGGCTTTATTACCTTGATGTGTGAAAGCGGAAGGCATCACCAACACCAATATTTTCAATTGCCATGTTTAAATGCACACATGTTGACAGCAGAGCTTGTTGTCACCTTTAGGATCAACAGCATTACTGACAAACTTGAATCCATTCGGAATCATGCATCATATTTAGTAATCACATGTACTGACACATCAGACTTTAGCTTCTCCTTCTCAAATTGCAGGGTGTATTCGATGATATCATGATCACTGATCCTTAGACCTTCCTTCACCTTAAGCTCTCTAATCAATTCTAGTTCTTTGCATAACACCCAAATCAGAATAGCTGATCCCCTAGTTGGTTCAACCATGGGCTTCCCTAAAATGCCATCTCATAGGTACTCTATAACTTCCCCCTCTTGAGCTCCAACATGAATCTGACAATCTACCTGCATATTAAAATCCTGCATGACTATTGTAACATTGCTCTTTTGAGATGCGCTTTCTATCTCCCATTATAACTTGTCCAAGCTACTGCTTGGAGGTCTGTATATAACTCCTATCAGGGTCTTTTAACCCTTGCAATTTCTTAGCTCCATCCACAACGATTCTACATCTCCCAATTCCAATTCTATGTCACTTCTTTCTAATGATTTGATTTCATTTTTTGCCAACAGAGCCATCCTACCCCCTCTGCCTACCTGCTTGTTAATTTGATACATTCTATATCCTTGGACCTTAAGCTCCTTAACTATAATCTTCTTTCAGCCACGATTCAGTGATGCCCACAACATCATACATGTCAATCTGTAACTGCTACAGGTTCATTTACCTTACTCTGTATACTGTGTGCATTCAAACAGAACACTTTCAGTCCTGTATTCATCACCCTTTTCAATTTTGTCCGCTTTGTACACTGCATCTCATCCCGTTGACTGCAATTTTGCCCTACCATCTGCCTGTCCTTGCCAGCAGTCTCACTACACACTGCCTCTGTTTGTAAATCAACTACCCATCCTCAACCCTATCACTCCAGTTCCCAACCCCTTGCCAAACTAGTTTAAACCCTCCTGAACAGTTCTAACAAACCTGCCCACAAGGATATTGTTCCTGCTTGGATACATTTAAAAATGAAATCAAATTAAAATGAAAATAAAAAAGACATCAGTCCTCTCGATTGGTGTTCGCTCAGCTGTCCATGTGCTTATCAGCTTATAGATAAAGTAGAGCCAGACAGAGGGTGACTGGATAGGAAATTGAATATAAATAGCACATCTCACATCAAGCTGCAACACTTTCCAGACATTTTTTTAAAGTATAACACAAGAAAATATGGCAGATAATTTATTTCATAATAACAATGAGATAATAATTGGATCACACTGAAAAATGTAAAAAAACTGAAGACATATTAAATGTGAAATTTAAAAAAACCCAAAGATGCTAGAAATACAGCAGATCAGGCAACATGTACAGAATGAGAAACAGAGTTTACGTTTCAGGTCAAAAGCCCTTGACTGGAGTATTTCCGCTGACTTTTGTGAGGAATAAGAATTGAGCAGCACAATGCCTGTTCTCAAATACCATCAGTCAATTAGTTACGTCCAATAGAGCGGATGGAAAATTAAGTCTGATGTAAAGTTAACAGCTTTGACCGGGAAAGCAGAAGATATCTATCTTTCAAAGGACATGAATCATCATTGTAAAATGGGGTTCATTTACAAAGAGTTAAACAATTCAAATAGGGTAACAATCATAAAGTAAATAATAAGTTTGTCTAAATCAGGAGCTCCCAACTGTTTATATGCCATGGACCCTTCCAATTAATCAAGGGGTCCATGGACCCCAGGTTGGGAACCCCTGGTCTAAGTGGATTAAAAGAATTTTTGCTGCTTGTAAATAGGTCTTTGATGAGCCATGGAAGAAATTAGTTGCCTTCGAGCTAGGGTTCCCAAACTGGGGTCCGTGGACTCCTTGCTTAACATTATTGGTCCATGGCATAAAAAGAGGTTGCAAACCCCTGCCTCAGAGGGTTGCAATAAAGCAGGGACTGTGACATGGGGAGAGCAAGGGGGAGCTTGATGGTTGATGCTGACCAGGTGGGCCGAATGCCCTGCTTCATGCTGTATCTCCTCAGATATTCAACCATACATGAATACAGCCAAATTAAACAGCATTCCTCTGAGGGCAAGGTACAAAACACAGTATCAACAGTCATACACAACACAAGGCACATATGGCACCCATAGGACAACAGTAAAATACAGTCACACAAAAAATATGTAGCTCAAGACCCGGAGTCCATGAATGTTGCAGAAATCTGCAATCAACCACAATACAACTTGCCCTTTACACAGCAGACATGGGGGGGGGGGGGGGGGGCGTGTGGATAGCGGCACTACACCACCTCTGGTGGAGCGCACTGACTCTATCGCCTCTCTCCTGGATGGCTATAAACATGCGACACCACAGCTTGGGGCCAAGTCCTCACTACTACTGAGGCCATGCAGCTCCACCACTGTCTGCCAATAAATCAGTGAATCAGACACGCAGCATTCCACATTAACAATGTCCAGGAGCACCTTATGATCAGAAGGAAAGCAATTAAGATAATCTCTCACTGTTGGACTGCACACGGACTCCTCTGATGCCCCTCTGACGTAACAGCAGCAGCATGATCTACACCAAGTCCAGCTCCTTCAGATTTTCTTCCAACAAGCAACTCGTATATGGAATTAGGCCTACAGTACTTTAAGTTCTTAATGCCCGGCAGGGTCTTCCAATCATAAAAGTACCTTTAAAAGACCTCCCAACACCCAACCCCATCGTGAGAGGTGGAAATGTGTAAGGCCGGCCAACAGGGCTCTGGTGAAGATGTACAGTGATCGCAGAAGCAGTGATGAACTCCATCGACTTCAAATGACCATGGCGATGGGAAGTCATTGATGACCTATACTAAGGGCCCAAGTAAGCAAATTAAAAAGGACAACAAGACCTTTGGTTGACCTGTAGAAGCCACTGCGATCGAACACACCGCCATCTTCCCAGAAGTAGACGCAGAGAGATTCCCCTCCCAGCACTCTGCCATCAGATGGAGAGTCTAGAGGTCACAGAGTCAGCTATTTCCAGCAAGGAGTTTGATGATGATTTATAATTTGTAACTTTGTGATTATAAGCATTAACTACACTTCAGAATGAACCAGGTACATGCTGGTATAATAAGTGCATGTGAGTCAGAGTCAAAAGCATACAGTACAGAAATGTGACCTCCAGCTCATCATGTCCATGCTGGCCATTAATCACCATACAGAGAGATGGAATTCAATCCAGAGTCGTGTGAAATAACACCCTTCTGGAGTTCCTCATGTGTGACTTGGGTGACCATAGTCTTTCCATGACCATGATTGCACTTGACAAATTTTTCTACAGATGTGGTTTGCCATTGCCTTTTTCTGGACAGTGTCTTTACAAGGCAGGTGACCGCAGCCATTATCAATATTCTTCAGAGATTGTCTGCCTGGCGTCAGTGGTCGCATAACCAGGACTTGTGATGTGCACCAGCTGCTCATACGACCATCCACCAGCTGCTCCCATGAATTCACGTGACCCTGATCAGGGGGCTAAGCAGGTGCTACATCTTGCCCAAGGGTGATCTGCAGGGTAGCGGAGGGAAGAAGTGCCTGACAACCTTCACTGGAAGAGATGTATCTCTACCCTGCCACCAGCCCTTCTGGAATATCTACAGTGCCTATAGCGAGTATTCACCTCCCTTGGAAGTTTACATGTTTTATTGTTTTATAACATTGAAATCACAGTGGATTTAACTTGGCTTTTTTGACACTGGTCAACAGAAAAAGACTCTTTCATGTCAAAGGGAAAACATCATTACAAAGTGATCTAAATTAATTACAAATATAGAACACAACATAATTGATTGCATAAGTACTCACCCCTTTCATGTAAGTATTTAGTAGATGCACCTTTGGCAGCAATTACAGCCTCATGTCTTGTGGATGGGTCTCTATCAGTTTTTCACATCTGGACACTGGAATTATTCCCCATTCTTTACAAAATTGCTCAAGCTCTGTCAGATTGTATGGGGATTGTGAGTGAACAGCCCTTTTCATGTCCAGCCAACAAATTCTCAAATGGATTGAGATCTGGACTCTGACTTGGCCACTCCAGGACATTAACTTGCTGTTTTTAAGACATTCCTGTGTAGTTTTGACTTTATGCTTGGAGACTTTATATTGCTGGAAAATAATTCTCCCAAGTTGCAGTTCTTGTGCAGACTACATCAGGTTTTCCTCCAGGATTTCCCTGTATTTTACTGCATTCATTTTACTCTCTACATTCGCAAGCCTTCCAGGACCTGCTGCAGTGAAGCATCCCCACAGCATGATGCAGCCACCACCGTGCTTCACGGTTGGGATGGTCTGTTCTTGATGATGTGCAATACTTGGCTAATGCAAACGTTGCATTTGGTCTGATGGCCAAAAAGCTCAATTTTGGTTTCATCAGACTATAGAACCTTCTTCCAGCTGACTTCAGAGTCTCCCACATGCCTTCTGGCAAACTCTAGCCAAGAGTTCATGTGAGGTTTTTTTTCAAACAATGGATTTTCTTTTTACCACTCTCGCAAAAAGCTGCAACTGGTGAAACACCCAGACATCAGTTGTTGTATGCACAGTCTCTCCCATCTCAGCCACTGAAGCTTGTAGCTCCTCCAGAGTTGTCATTGGTCTCTTGGCGGCCTCCCTCACTAATCCCCTTCTTGCATGGTCACTCTTTTTTGAGTTCGGCCTGCTCTAAGCAGATTTACAGCTGTGCCAAATTCTTTCCATTACTTGATGATTGACTGAACTGTACTCCAAAGGATATTCAGGGACTTGGAAATTTTCTTGTATCCATCTCCTGACTCGTGCTTTTCAATAACCTTTTCATGGAGTTGCTTGGAATGTTCTTTTGTCTTCATGGTGTAGTTTTTGCCAGGATACTGACTCACCAGCTGTTGGACCTTCCAGATATAGTTGTATTTTTACCACAATCAATTGAAATACCTTGACTGCACAGAGGTCTCCAAAAACAGATCTCCATTTAACTAATTATGTGACTTCTAAAATCAGCTGGCTGCACCAGTGATGATTTAGTGTGTCATATTAAAGGGGGCGAATATATATTTATGCAATCAATCATTTTTGGAGAGATGTTTTCACTGACACGAAAGAGTTTTTTTCTGTTGATCAATGTCAAAAAAGCCAAATTAAATCCACTGTTATTCAATGTTGTAAAATGATAAAACATGAAAATTTCCATGGGGAGGTGAATACTTTATATAGGCACTGTATGTGTATATATAAAGACAGCACATAATGGCAACCATTTTAAAAGGTAAGCTGGATGAACATATTCATAAATGGTTAAAAATGCCACAGCAAGATGGTGAAAGAAGCATAGTGGCTATCCAGATTGCCCTTAGAATATAAAAGCAGAAGAAACTTACTGCAATTTTAGATATCATTGCTTAGGTCACAACAGCAGAAATCTGGAAAATGTGGGGCACCAAAATACAAGGAAAAAAACAAATGTCTGAGACTAGGATCTTCCCAACATGAGGGTCTTCAGTTCTGATGAACAACTAGTAATGACACAGTTATTTGACTTGGAGCAGAGGAGGTTGATATGACCTATTTGAGACTTCTTATGGATAATGATAATATTTAAAAGAGGAAATTCTTGACCCTTTGGCAAAAGGGTCAGCAATCAGAGGTAACAAAAACATCATTAAAGGAAAAAGAATTTCTTTCACACAGTGTTGTTAATCTTGAATATTCTTCATGAAAAGATGGGGAAAAGTGGATAAATTCAAAAGATCTTTGTACAGATGAGAAATTGTGATGGATATTCACTGTCTTAGCCCAATATGGCCTCCTCTTGATTTTTTTTTGCCAGGTTTGACTTTCTAAACACAGGATCTATGAACTTCTCAAGATCACAGCATAGTTTTTGAATAAATTAAACTTCCAACCAATATTCATTGTTCATCTTCTGGTCGTAAATGGGGACCAGTTTTCAATTCTTAAAATGTAAATGGAAAGCAGTAATCAGTTTGAAGTTTAAAATGCAGTTTTGCAAACAAGCACTGTCTATAGAGCAGACTGCTAGCTTCCAGCTCCTGGTCTAACTGCTTACGAGGTGCAGTACAAGAAAATAAGTTATTTACTTGGGCTTGTTTCAAAACAGACAATGCTGGCCAAATTGTTTAGTTCAAGAAAGCTTGCAGACGAGATGGATAATATCACTCAGCATATCAATAGTTGATTGATTAATAAGCTGTAAGGTTTGTGTACTATTGGAATCATTCATTGTGGGAATCTGGGAATCCAAGAAGCTTTCAGACCACTTGTGTTAAAAAGCATCCGAAAAAAATATCATATTTGTGTGATAAAAAGACAGTATAAATTTAGAAAGTAATTCAACCTCATTAGGAATGATTCAGGAACATCCAGAAGTATGACAGAATTAGAATCAGAATCCATTCCTCTGCCTTCGATTCTGAGACTAAGAACTGGTTCACCTGTGGCTTATGGGAATGTCTTTTTAGCTTATAGGAACTATACCTGTGTTTCAAAAATCCTTTGTTTTCAGAAATGGTCTGGTATCTGGACATTTATAAGATAGAAATTCTCAGAGTTTTAAATGTGTATTAAGAATGTTGTTTAAATTTAAATGTGTATCACTGAAAATAAATAAGCTGTGTTTAAACTACTTTGTTAGTTAGAAGTATTTTCTACTTGATAGGGAGAGGTGACCCACCAATCAAATCATGGGTATTGGCAGCTAACCTCACCATGGAGGACAAACAGGGAAGTGAACCAGTCCTTGAGGATTAGGTAGCTACAGTATAGCCTCCTATTAGTGAGGGTGCTCATGGCTATTTCTATCAGATAGGTTTTCGTTTGAGTTTAGAACTTTGCAGTTAGCAAACCCAATGACATTACAGAACTTAGTGGCTATGAGGATAAGATATAGGAGATGCCCAGTACCTGCTCTCTCAAAGGGTCAATAGAGAGGAGCCAATTAACAATTCTTTCCCTTGGAGCAGAGGAGACCGAGATGTGGCCTTACAGAGGTGTTTTTAGATCATGTGGGTCACAGACAGTGTGAATGTGCTTTTCCCTGGATTGGTGAATCAAACAATCGAGAGCGAAGTTTAAAGGTGAGAGGAGAAAGATTTAATAGGATCGTGAGGGGCATCCTCCCCCCAACAAAGGGGAATAAGTATGTGGAACTAGCTGCCAGAGGAAATGACTGAGGCAGGTACAATAATGTATTTTACACGGATAGTAAAGGTTTAAAGCCAAGTGCGCTCTTAAAGGACTAGCTTGGAAAGACATCTGAGTCGGTGGGGCCAAAGAGCCTGTTGGGTGTTATATAAACATAAACAATGGAACATAGAAATACAGCCACACAAGAACATGATCCATACATAATAAGCTAGAGCCCTGTGATAATTTCATAAATCCCCCCAGTGCTGTTATTACTGGGATAGCTTTGCTGATCTCGCTTATAAATAGCCTCAGCACCAATGGGTGACATGATTCAGGAGATGCGCCTGCCCACTCGGCCTTACCTTGGAGGATTCAGTCACCGCCAACACTATCAGCAGGTACAGCACCGTTAGCGCGCTGCTGACCGCCATGGGCCCAGTCCTGAAACCGAAACGAACGGTCAGAAATCGGACAAACCCCAACCGCAGCACAGACACCCCGGTACAGCACCGGCCGACTAGTCCCGCCTCCGTAAAGCCTCATTGGTGCCTTCCGTTCCACCTGTCCTCAGATTCACCGCCTGATTGGTCCGCGGAGCTGTCCATTGTTCCCCACCGGAGCCAGTCTCCCTGTTTGGAGACGCAGGAAAGGCGCTTTGCGTTTTCGTGTTTTTTCCGTTTTTCTCAGATATTGCAAATTTGAAAATACAAACCTCTCGCCTATGTTGCACTAGGAGTTCCATTCGATGGAGGATTGGTTAATCAATGTGACTTTTCAGCCTTTCAGCTTGTATTTGAAAGTTTGTTGCAAATGGTAAAAAAGATTAAAAATATTATTTCATGGATATTATCATGTCCACATCAGGTACAGTATTCCTGATGCCGTTGTGGCCCTTCTGGTGTCTTTCAGGTTGCTGAAGGTCCAAGTCAGTGAATGAGTGACGGTGATAATCTGCCTCCGAAGTCAGTTCAGAACAATATGCCCTATGCTGCAGAGAGGTAACCCAGTGAGCAGGAAGTTAACAAATAGAATTTGTGCTACTGCACTGGGGAAGGAAGTACAAAAAAATGGATAACTTCTGAGGCGTTGGTTGATGGCTTGGTTTTAATGGCAACAAAGGTTACAGGGAGAAGGCAGGGGAACCATGCATGAGGCTGCTTTACCAAGATAAACTCCTATGGGGTTACAGGAAAGATACTGGCATGGATAGAGGAATGGCTGACAGGCAGGAGGCAGCAAGTGGGGTAAAGGGGGCCTTTTTTGGTTGGCTGCCGGTGGCTAGTGGCATTCCTCAGGGGTCAGTGTTGAGATCGTTACCTTTCACATTGATTGTCAATGATTTGGATAATGGAATTGATGGCTTTGTGGAAAAATTTGCAGATGATACGAAGGTAGGTGCAGGGGTAGGTAGCAATTCAATTGCAGCAGGACTCAGACAAGTTGGAAGAATAGGCAAAAAAAGTGGCAGATGGAATACAGTGTTGGGAAATGTATGATAATGCATTTTGGTAAAAGGAACAATAGTGAGGACTGTTATCTAAATGGGGAGAAGATTCAAACATCAGAGGTGCAGGGGGACTGAGTCCTCGTGCAAGGCTCCCTGAAGTTTAGTTTACAGGTTGAGTCTGTGGTAAAGAAGGCAAATGCAATGTTGGCATTTATTTCAATGGGAATAGAATATAAAAGCAAGCCGATAATGCTGAGGCTTTATAAAACACAAGTCCGGCTGCACTTGGAGTATTGTCGACAGTTTTGGGCCCCATATTTCAGAAGGGATGTGCTGTCATTGGAGAGAGTCTGGAGGAGGTTCACAAGGATGATTCTGGGAAGGAAGGGGTTAACATATGAGGAGCATTTGGCAGCTTTGGGCCTGTACTCACTGGAATTTAGAAGAATGCAGTGGGATCTCATTGAAACCTACTGAATGTTGAAAGGGCTAGATAGGGTGGATGTGGAGAGGATGTCTCCTATGGTGGGGATATCCAGAACTAGAGGGCACAGCCTCAAAATTGAGAGGCGACCTTTTAGAACAGAGGAAAGGAGAAATTTTTTTAACCAGAGAGTAGTGAATTAGTGGATTGCTCTGTCACAGACTGCAGTGGAGGCCAAATCTGTGGGTATATTTAAGGTGGAAGTTGGTAGTTTCTGGGTCAGTCAGTCGGCATCATGGGATAGGGTGGGAGGGCAGGTGTATGGGGATGAGTGGGATCCGGGATCAGCCATGATGGAATGGGGGAGCAGACTCGGAGGGCTGAATAGCCTAATTCTGCTCCAATGCCAAATGGTTTTATGATCTTCTTTAATAGTGGGAAGCTAGGGATTTTTTTATGCATTCAGTGGATGTGGGCTTTGCAGGCTGAACCAACATTCAGTACCCCCGTGGCTGTGCCCCTTAACAATAGGTACTCCTGCTTAAGTACTGCTGGGGGGGACAGCTAACCTGGGGGAAGCGACAGTGGCCGTGCCTCCGGCACAGAGTCCGACCCTGTAGCTCAGAAGGGTAGGGCAAGGAAGAGGAGGGCAGTTGTGATAGGGGACTCAATAGAAAGGGGGTCAGATAGGCGATTCTGTGGACGCAGTCCAGAGACCCGGATGGTAGTTTGCCTCCCTGGTGCCAGGGTCCGGGATATTTCTGATCGTGTCCAAGATATCCTGAAGTGGGAGGGTGAGGAGCCAGAGATCGTGGTACATATAGGTACCAATGACATAGGTAGGAAAAGCGAAGAGGTCCTGAAAGGAGAATATAGGGAGCTAGGAAGGGAGTTGAGAAAAAGGACTGCAAAGGTAGTAATCTTGGGATTACTGCCTGTGCCACGCGACAGTGAGAGTAGGAATGCAATGAGGTGGAGGATAAATGCGTGGCTGAAGGATTGGAGCAGGGGGCAGGGATTCAAGTTTTTGGATTGTTGGAACCTCTTTTGGCGCAGGCGTGACCTGTACAAAAAGGACGGGTTACACTTGAATCCTAAGGGGACCAATATCCTGGCAGGGAGATTAGCGAGGGCTACTGAGGTGACTTTAAACTAGAATGGTTGGGGGGTGGGAATCAAATTAAAGAGGCTAGGCGAGAGGAGGTTAGTTCACAACAGGGGGATGGGAACCAGTGCAGAGAGACAGAGGGGTGTAAGATGAGGGTAGAAGCAAAAAGTAGTAAGGTGAAAAGTAAAAGTGGCAGGCCAGCAAATCCAGGGCAAGCATCAAAAAGGGCCACTTTTCAACATAATTCTATAAGGGCTAAGAGAGTTGTAAAAGCGCGCCTGAAGGCTTTGTGTGTCAATGCAAGGAGCATTCGTAACAAGGTGGATGAATTAAAAGTGCAGATTGTTATTAATGAATATGATATAGTTGGGATCACAGAGACATGACTCCAGGGTGACCAAGGATGGGAGCTCAACATTCAGGGATATTCAATATTCAGGGGGGATAGACATGAAAGAAAAGGAGGTGGGGTGGCGTTGCTGGTTAGAGAGGAGATTAATGCCATAGAAAGGAAGGACATAACCCGGGAAGATGTGGGATCGATATGGGTAGAGCTGCATAACACTAAGGGGCAGAAACCACTGGTGGGAGTTGTGTACAGGCCACCTAACAGTAGTAGTGAGGTTGGGGATGGTATTAAACAGGAAATTAGAAATGTGTGCAATAAAGGAACAGCAGTTATAATGGGTGATTTCAATCTACATGTAGATTGGGTGAACCAAATTGGTAAGGGTGCTGAGGAAGAGGATTTCTTGGAATGTATGCGGGATGGTTTTTTGAACCAACATGTCAAGGAGCCAACTAAAGAGCAGGCTATTCTAGACTGGGTATTGAGCAATGAGGAAGAGTTAATTAGCAATCTTATCGTGAGAGGCCCCCTGGGTAAGAGTGACCATAATATGGTGGAATTCTTCATTAAGATGGAGAGTGACATAGTTAATTCAGAAACAAAGGTTCTGAACTTAAAGAAGGGTAACTTTGAAGGTATGAGACGTGAATTAGCTAAGATAGACTGGCAAATGACACTTAAAGGGTTGACTGTGGATATGCAATGGCAAGCATTTAAAGATCACATGGATGAACTACAACAATTGTTCATCCCAGTTTGACAAAAGAATAAATCAAGGAAGGTAGTGCACCCGTGGCTGACAAGGGAAATTAGAGATAGTATCAATTCCAAAGAAGAAGCATACAAATGAGCCAGAAAAAGTGGCTCACCTGAGGAGTGGGAGAAATTCAGAGTTCAGCAGAGGAGGACAAAGGGCTTAATTAGGAAGGGGAAAAAAGATTATGAGAGAAAACTGGCAGGGAACATAAAAACTAACTAGAAAAGCTTTTATAGATGTGTGAAAAGAAAAAGATTGGTTAAGACAAATGTAGGTCCCCTACAGACAGAAACAGGTGAATTGATTATGGGGAGCAAGGACATGGCAGACCAATTGAATAATTATTTTGGTTCTGTCTTCACTAAGGAGGACATAAATAATCTTCCAGAAATAGTAGGGGACAGAGGGTCCAGTGAGATGGAGGAACTGAGCGAAATACATGTTAGTAGGGAAGTGGTGTTAGGTAAATTGAAGGGATTGAAGGCAGATAAATCCCCAGGGCCAGATGGTCTGCATCCCAGAGTGCTTAAGGAAGTAGCCCGAGAAATAGTGGATGCATTAGTGATAATTTTTCAAAACTCTTTAGATTCTGGACTAGTTCCTGAGGATTGGAGGGTGGCTAACGTAACCCCACTTTTTAAAAAAGGAGGGAGAGAGAAACCGGGGAATTATAGACCGGTTAGCCTAACATCAGTGGTGGGGAAACTGCTAGAGTCAGTTATCAAAGATGTGATAACAGCACATTTGGAAAGCGGTGAAATCATCGGACAAAGTCAGCATGGATTTGTGAAAGGAAAATCATGTCTGACGAATCTCATAGGATTTTTTGAGGATGTAACTAGTAGAGTGGATAGGGGAGAACCAGTGGAAGTGGTATATTTGGATTTTCAAAAGGCTTTTGCCAAGGTCCCACACAGGAGATTAGTGTGCAAACTTAAAGCACACGGTATTGGGGGTAAGGTATTGATGTGGATAGAGAATTGGCTGGCAGACAGGAAGCAAAGAGTAGGAATAAACGGGACCTTTTCAGAATGGCAGGCAGTGACTAGTGGGGTACCGCAAGGCTCAGTGCTGGGATCCCAGTTGTTTACAATATATATTAATGACTTGGATGAGGGAATTAAATGCAGCATCTCCAAGTTTGTGGATGACACGAAGCTGGGCGGCAGTTTTAGCTGTGAGGAGGATAAGAGGATGCAGAGTGACTTGGGTAGGTTAGGTGAGTGGGCAAATTCATGGCAGATGCAATTTAATGTGGATAAATGTGAAGTTATCCACTTTGGTGGCAAAAACAGGAAAACAGATTATTATCCGAATGGTGGCTGATTAGGAAAAGGGGAGGTGCAACAAGACCTGGGTGTCATTATACACCAGTCATTGAAAGTGGGTATGCAGGTACAGCAGGCGGTGAAAAAGGCGAGTGGTATGCTGGCATTAAAAGCAAGAGGATTCGAGTACAGGAGCAGGGAGGTACTACTGCAGTTGTACAAGGCCTTGGTGAGACCACACCTGGAGTATTGTGTGCAGTTTTGGTCCCCTAATCTGAGGAAAGACATCCTTGCCATAGAGGGAGTACAAAGAAGGTTCACCAGATTGATTCCTGGGATGGCAGGACTTTCATATGATGAAAGACTGGATGAACTAGGCTTATACTCGTTGGAATTTAGAAGATTGAGGGGGGATCTGATTGAAACGTATAAAATCCTAAAGGGATTGGACGGGATGCAGGAAGATTGTACCCGATGTTGGGGAAGTCCAGAACGAGGGGTCACAGTTTGAGGATAAAGGGGAAGCCTTTTAGGACCGAGATTAGGAAAAACTTCTGTGAATCTGTGGAATTCTCTGCTACAGGAAACAGTTGAGGCCAGTTCATTGGCTATATTTAAGAGGGAGTTAGATATGGCCCTTGTGGCTAAAGGGATCAGGGGGTATGGAGGGAAGGCTAGTGCAGGGTTCTGAGTTGGATGATCAGCCATGATCATACTGAATGGCGGTGCAGGCTCGAAGGGCTGAATGGCCTACTTCTGCACCTATTTTCTATGTTTCTATGTTTTTCTATGTTTCAATAGGCCTGTCCATTGTTGTCATTAAAATGCTGGTCTGTAGGGAAATTTTAAGTATGTAAGGATTAAAACAGAATGAGAAGGATGAGGCCATTCAGCCCTTCAAGCCTGTCTTGCCATTCATGAAGATCATCTGGCTTCTCTGGTGACATTTTCCAGGACAAGCCCTATATCCCTTGATTCCCTTCATGCCCAGAAACTTAATTGCCACTATTCCTAGAGATTGAACATGTAATTAGAGTTATTTTTGGTGTGGCAGTTGGTTGCCAGTAGACAGGCAAAGAGATTAGCTTATACAGCAGATATACAGCTTAATGAAAAGGTAAGATGCAATATGCTCAAATTTGCTGAGACAAAGCTAGGCAGGAATAAATTCACTGTTGTGATGAGTTAGCAAAAGGAGTGAGATAGAACAGCTAGTTGAGTGTATTTATTGGAAGCTTCACAGATGAATAACAGAGATAATCCACTTCAGAAACCAATTCATAAGATTATATGATACACACAGGTGAACAAGCATGCGGGAAGGTGACCGATGGAATGTAATGTGGGAAAATATAATTCACTGCACTCTGTATGGAAATACAGGAAAGTTTAGAATGGGCATTACTTCTAAATGATGCAAAAGAAGGAAACCTTCCCTATCAACACACATAAAAGTTGCTGGTGAATGCAGCAGGCCAGGCAGCATGTCTAGGAAGAGGTGCAGTTGACGTTTCAGGCCGAGACCCTTCGTCAGGACTAACTGAAGGAAGAGTGAGTAAGGGATTTGAAAGTTGGAGGGGGAGGGGGAGATCCAAAATGATAGGAGAAGACAGGAGGGGGAGGGATGGAGCCAAGAGCCGGACAGGTGATAGGCAAAAGGGATACGAGAGGATCATGGGACAGGAGGTCCGGGAAGAAAGACAGGGGGGGGGGGGGGGACCCAGAGGATGGGCAAGGGGTATATTCAGAGGGACAGAGGGAGAAAAAGGAGAGTGAGAGAAAGAATGTGTGTATAAAAATAAGTAACAGATGAGGTACGAGGGGGAGGTGGGGCATTAGCGGAAGTTAGAGGAGTCGATGTTCATGCCATCAGGTTGGAGGCTACCCAGACGGAATATAAGGTGTTGTTCCTCCAACCTGAGTGTGCCTTCATCTTTACAGTAGAGGAGGCCGTGGATAGACATGTCAGAATGGGAATGGGTTGTGGAATTAAAATGTGTGGCCACTGGGAGATCCTGCTTTCTCTGGCGGACAGAGTGTAGATGTTCAGCAAAGCGGTCTCCCAGTCTGCGTCGGGTCTCGCCAATATATAAAAGGCCACATCGGGAGCACCGGACACAGTATATCACCCCAGCCGACTCACAGTTGAAGTGTTGCCTCACCTGGAAAGACTGTTTGGGGCCCTGAATGGTGGTAAGGGAGGAAGTGTAAGGGCATGTGTAGCACTTGTTCCGCTTACACGGATAAGTGCCAGGAGGGAGATCAGTGGGGAGGGATGGGGGGGACGAAGGGACAAGGGAGTTGCGTAGGGAGCGATCCCTGTGCTTAGTGGTGCGATCCCGTTGGAGGTGGCGGAAGTTATGGAGAATAATATGTTGGACCTGGAGGCTGGTGAGGTGGTAGGTGAGGACCAGGGGAACCCTATTCCTAGTGGGGTGGCGGGAGGATGCAATGAGAGCAGATGTACGTGAAATGGGGGAGATGCGTTTAAGAGCAGAGTTGATAGTGGAGGAAGGGAAGCCCCTTTCTTTAAAAAAGGAAGACATCTCCCTCGTCCTAGAATGAAAAGCCTCATCCTGAGAGCAGATGCGGCGGAGACAGAGGAATTGCGAGAAGGGGATGGTGTTTTTGCAAGAGACAGGGTGAGAAGAGGAATAGTCCAGATAGCTGTGAGAGTCAGTAGGCTTATAGTAGACATCAGTGGATAAGCGAGACAGAGACAGCAAGATCTAGAAAGGGGAGAGGGGTGTCAGAAATGGACCAGGTAAACTTGAGGGCAGGGTGAAAGTTGGAGGCAAAGTTAATAAAGTCAACGAGCTCTGCATGCATGCAGGAAGCAGTGCCAATGCAGTCGTCGATGTAGCGAAGGAAAAGTTATAGAAAATCTTCCCTATAACTGCATTTTGGTGATCTAGTTTTACTCTCCACTCCTTAAAAAGGATATGCAAGTTTTTGGGTATCACTGCAATGTAGATTCACTAGATTGATTTCCACAATGACTGGGGTGTCTTCTGGACATCTATTGAGTAATTTTGGCCCGTGGTCACTAGAGTTTAGAACAGGGGTTCCCAATCTTTATAGTGACATGGACCCCTACCATTAACCAAGGGGTCCATGGACCCAAGGTCAGGAATCCCAGGTTCAGGAGACTGAGCGGTGATCTGATGAGGATATTTATGAATATGAGAGGAACTGAGAATGTAGATACTGAGAGATGTTTCCTTTAGTTGAACAATACAGAACTACGGTGCATAACCTCTGGTTAAAGAATTGGTCATTTAAGACAGAGGTGAGGTGGTGAGGGTACAGTGCTATTTTGAAGTTCAAGAATATTGAAGCATAAAAGCATTGAATTTCGATGTCAGGATGTGCTAATTTGCAGCGGGCAGTGCTTCTGAATGCCTGCTGCCCTTGTCCTTTTCGGGTTGTACGCATAAAAGGAAGGTAGCATAGCCACTATTTCTTTGGCCCACCAAGTCCGTGGTGACCATCAGCCATACACTTACACTAATCTGACTTTGATCCCATATTCTCCCTACGTTCTATAAACCATTACCTCTCGCCTATGTACATATCAGGGAGGACCTGCAGTGGTCAGTTAAGTGAATAGTAAACTTAGACTGCTCCATCATGGGCAATAGCCCCCATAGTATTCGGCTTATGCTTTGTTCTCATTGCTACCATCAGAAAGGAGGTACAGATGCCTGAAGGCACACATTCAATGATTCAGAAACACCTTCTTCCCATCTGCCATCAGACTTCTGAATGGACATTGAACCTATGAACACTATCTCACTACTTCTTTTATTTCTATTTTTGCACTATTTATTTAACTGCTTAGTACAAATATATATACTTACTGTATTTCTTGTTTTTTTCCATTATTGCATTGTACCACTGCCGCAAAGTCAACAAATTCCATGACATATACCAGTGATATTAAACCTGATTCTGATTCTGAACTGTACATCTTTGGGATATGGAAGAAAACTGGACCATTTGGTCAGAGTAGAACATGCAAACTCCACACAGTCAGGACCCAAGTTCAGTATTGAACTTGGATGTCTGGCAATGGTTCTACTAGCTGTACCATTGTGCCACTCTTAATGGTGCAGATGACATGCTTCAATGAAGAGATCTATCAAGCCTTGGCAAGTCAGCACTGTGGATGCTGTAGATGGCACAGAATGCAAATTTTGTGTATCTATGGTTGGATGTGATTCCATACATTCTTGAATTATGAGTTCATTTACCACCATCTGCACCTGTCTATTTGCTTGACTATTCCTTCAATGCACTGTGGCCTCATTAAAACTTTTCCTTTCTGTCACATGGTTCACATGGTTCACACATCATGACCACTCCCTTCCACACAAGAAACGGGGATAGTGAATGGTTTTGGATTCTAATGTGGAGCTATCTATTTGCTAACTGATTTCACATTATTCTGAGACGTACGTCCAAATTTTGTAACTTACCAACTCTCTCCACAGATTTTGGCCAACTTGTTTGGAATTCTTACTATATTTTTAGATTTCCACATCCACATTTTTCCTGCTTTTCAATTATCCCAGCTAACAGTGGGACACTGAGGTCCCTTAATCCGTTGGCTTTGCACTTGATAATAACCTCCCTAAAAGTTTCCTCCTCTGTCACTATATTATGGCTTATAGATATTCCCCTTTATGTAACAGAAGCCTAATATTTTTTAATTCTAACTAAATGGATTCTGCTCTTTATCATTCAGAGATAGTTTTCCTCCCTTACACCGTAATTTCTAAGTTAATCAGTGCTACCACTGCACTCCTTTTCTTCCCGTTTTCTATACCCCTGACACCGAGTGCAGAGTCATGCCTTTTGTTGAAACGTGATAACATCACCACATCACGTTTTTGTGAGGCTGTTTGTGATTGCCACCTACTGGTTTTATTTAGCACCCTTGGTACAGTCACACACACATGACCTGTTTACAAAGTAATTCAGCTTTCTGCCTTTGCCTCTCTCACTATTTCACTTACTTACTCTGCTGGTATCTGCTATTCCCATTCCTTTGTGCACACTTCTTTTTTCTCTCTATTGCCTCCTCCTTCTTCCTTTGCACAGTGTTCCCAGCATCTCACTATTAAGACTTTTAAAAATTCACCTATAGATTGGACCTCACTAGCAAGAACAGCATCTAGCCCCCAAATCCGCCCGCCCCCCCCCCCCAATTGTCCTTGAGAAGGTGGTGAAGCCCTCTGATAACAGTACTTCCACTGTTGAGTAAGGGTTTCTAAACTCGTTTCTTCCTGGGCAATCCCTTAGGTTTGAGAATCACTTGATTCCACTCCTAGTGTGGGTTCTGAGGTAACTGATGAGACAAATATGAGATACAGGTTTTCCTGCAGGTGGGACAAGAGGTAGGGTGGGTATTTTGGGAGTTGATGGACTCCAAAACCATTTACTTGTCTGTCTGTGCGCTCCCAATGATACTTCGAGCAGTCACGGCCAACACTTGCAGGAGTTAATGGGGACATTGCACTTTTTCAAGAATGATTTGAGGTCATCCTTCAATCTTTCTTGTTGTGCACTTGGTAACCTTCTCCTAAGACAGAGCTCAGAATAGAATGTCTATGCTGGAGGTCTGACATCAGATGTGCAAAAAATCCAGTCCAACTATCAGAGCAGACGGTGTGTAATTAGGACCTGCACGTTCTGAGTGTTGGGTTGGGAGAGGATGCTGATGTTGGTTTGGTTATCTTCCACTGGATTTGGAGGACTTTACAGATATAACCATATCTCTCCAGTCAAAATTGTCTGTAGATTGGTTTATCCCTTCAGTACCTACTGCAGGTGAAAGGGCAGCGATCACAGCTGCTGGTGGTCTATGGGTTTTGTGCCAGGTTAGGTGGCCGGAACTTTAAACATCCCTTTCCTTAGGCTTTGCTAACTTTCATTCTCACCAGATGCTTCCACAGAAAGATTCCTCTTGAGATATGGGTATAGCCCACATTCTCCATTCCTTGCAATGGATATTTACTGTCAGGTGGCACCATTCTACAGTCTTGCCAGAGGACTTTTAAGAACATAGAAGAGTGCAGCACAGGAAAAGGCCCTTTGGCCCACAATTTTGTGCCAAATCAGCTAAAGAGTAAATCAAAAACCCTAAAAATTTAATCCCTCCTACCTAGACGTCCATATCCCTCCATCTTCCTTCCATTCACTAACCTACCTAAACTTCTCTTAAAAGTCTCTATCTAATGTATCTGCTTCTACCACCATATCAGGCAGCACATTCCAGGCTTACCCCTCACATCCCCTTTGAACCTACCCCCTCTCACCTCCAATACATGCCCTCTTGTGTTAGAAATTTATACCCTGGGAAACAGATATTTCCTGTCTACTCTATTTACACCTTTCATAATCTTGTAACAGTGTGTTCAATGGATGCAGCACTGTAGCGATGTTTGGGAGAAGCTGGTGGTAGTGGTTTGCAAGGCCCAAGCATGACCTGAGTTGTGACACAATTTCCAGTTTGGCTGCCTGTAGCACTGCTTCAATTTTTTCTTGTGACTTATGTAAGCTATGCTTGTCAATGACACTTCCACAAAAGGTGATTTAGTTCGTGAAAAAAACTCACATTTCTCTCTCTTTGTGTGCAGACCATACGCACTCAGCCTGGTAAGCACTCTTCCAAGGTTCTGGAGGTGCTCTTTATCATTTTTGCCAGTTATAATGATGTAATCAAGGTAACATTGTATTTCTGGGATAACTTGGAGCAACTGGTCCATTGCTCTTTGCCAAATTGCTGGAGCTGATGTGATGCCAAAGACAAGACAATTATACTGGAACGGTCCCTGTGAGTGTTGGTTGTGAGGAACTTCTTGCTTGACTCCTCCATCTCCATTTGCAGATAGGCTTGTGACAAGTCAATTTTTGAAAATCTCTCCCCGCCTGCCAAAGATGCAAAAATGTCTTCTATTCATGGCAGGGGATACTGCACAGTATGCAGCACCAGGTTGATGCTCACCTTGAAATCCCCGTACTGTATATGTGAACAGCTTCAGCCTTCCCTTTCTTGATCCCTGGAACAACAGCATGGCCTAATCACCCCATTCAACCTTGGAGAGAATTCCAGGTGCCTCCAATCTCTGAAGTTCAGCATCCACTTTAGGACATAGTGCATAAGGCACTAGATGCGCTTTATGGAATCTTGGTATTGTGTGTTTCATCCAGTTCAATTCTGGCCTTCATGACTTTGAGTTTACCAATCCCCTTCTCAAACACCTTATTAGCATTAGACAGCTGTGATAGTCTCTGGTTAGTGCTACTGTTTGGGTTATCATTGCCTGTTGATGTCATACTGAGAGCTTTGACTGAGTGCCAATCTAGTTGAATTTTTCTCAACCATTCATGTCCAAAAAGTGTTAGTCCTCCACTTTTCAATACATAAAGCTCTAACTGTTGTGTTTGGCCTCCATACATCCCGCTTACTTTCAGTTTGCCTCATCCCTTATACTTTTTCACCTGGGCAAGTCTTTAGTATCACTGCGGTGTAACTCTCGCTTCAGCTAGCTGCTTAATCTAGGGGCAGACAGTCCTCGGCCCACCCAAACTTACAAAATCTTGTTTGGATGGATGCGGTGTGATGTGTTCCCCTGTTACAAATCAGTACCACAAAATAACAAACAGTACACAATATGCAATTAAACAGTTGAGCTTTATAATTCTTAATTTGACTGTACGGTTAGTAAAGAAACAAAAAAAGGGCCCATTCTCATGAAACAGTGTAATGCGCAACGGTGGAGCTCACAGTTCAGTCCACTGGTTTCTTGTCGACCTCCTCCAAGTATAGCCGACCCTCGGACCCTCGCTCCAAGTCCACTCCATCTGGCGGTCTACCAACTCTCTCCATTCACGTCTTCTCTCATCTCTCCCTGGCAAAAGACCCCGAAATTCCTGCTCCCAGACCCACAAGAAAGAAGAACATGCCTCTCATTGGCTAACATACATTCCAAAGGCCCTGTTATCTCTAGTCATAACCCAAACATTTTTGCTACAGAGAAACCATTGCCTTAGCAGTCAAACATTACAGAGAGGCTATACATTAGCAATGAAGCCTACCAGAGCATTATACTCTCTCCCCCACCCCCACCACCAAATTTAGTCATGTCCTCATGACGTTGGGATAATTCACCAACCCTTCCTACAAAATCCAATCCAGGTGCAAAAGGCAGTGACATAGCTCCCCAACACGGTAAGCTATCCGTGGTCACTTTGCTGCAGGGGACCACTACCGAGGACTGTACCCTGCTGACAGAGGGTACAGATTCTCTAATGGTATAAAAAAGTTTGTTGTAGTCAACCTCCGAAATTATAGACAGAGCTGATTCTGTATCCAGCTCCATTTTCAGTTTTATACCAGACACATCTATTGTGATCCACATTATATTGTCATTTGCTTCAGCAATACTATGCAGTTCTTGGCACGACAGTTCACCTTTGTCAGACTCTATGTTGTCTGGTTCTGTTTTACATTCAGTAACTTTATGTATTTGCTTAGTTTTGTGTTTGAGGCTTTGCACTTGGTTGTGCTTTTTCTCTGACTTGCACATTCTCTCTATGTGATACTTTCTGCAGATTCTTTCTTTGAACCAACAGTCATTTGCATCTTGGGAGGATTTGCCACATTGATAACATCTTTGGCTTTTTGCATCATTCAGGGACAGTTTGTGCATTTTACATTCCAACTTCCTTTTCTGTAGTTCTGCTGCATCCTTTGCTGCAGTCTCTAATAATATTGTAATGGTCAATGCCTGTTCTAAGGTTAGGCCCCTTTTGGACAGTAACTTGTTTTGAGTGCTTTGACTATGCGTGTCACATACAAGCTGGTCCCTCAATACACCAGAAAGTCAATCTCTACACAAGGGGAGTTCCAATATTAATCTCAAAGTAAATTTCTGGTTTTCCTCACATATTACAGAGAAGGGTGTTATTTACTGGTGAAGGGTTTTATTGATCATGAAAAAGTTACACTACTGAATGATTACAGACCACCAGGAAATGATAAACAGATATGAGAGCTGTGGAAACATCTGCTGTAGTAATATGTCGGAGGGACTGGAATATTCACTTACATCCTTCCCTGGACTCCTCAAATAGAACAAAAAAGATAAACCCAGAAACATTACATGACAAGAAAGTGCTCAAAGAAATAGGCATGATAGATATATGGAGAGAGATACACCCACTTGATAGACGGTTCACCTTTTTCCTCACGCCCACTCTGTGTACTCGAGAATAGATTATTTTTCATGTTTAATACAGAGAGATACAGGATTATAAAATGCAATATAGGGGTAAGAGACATCTCTGACCACGCAAGGGTTTACTTAACATTATATTTAGACAACAAACCTAAAGATACCTTATGGAGACTTAATACCAGTCTTTTGAATGGTCCCCTATGTTTAAAATACCTAAAGAGTTTGAAGATTATATGATATATAATGATAATGGAACAGTGTCCCCCAGCACTCTGTGGGATGCTGCAAAAGCTGTTATTAGGGGTCAGCTCAATAGAAAAAGGAAAAAGAGAAACAATTCAAGAATCTTATTGAAAAATAACAATTTTTGGAGAGTAAGCATATGGAGTATTATGTCAGTAATGTCTTGAATCAAATTTTGGATACAAAATGAACTCTAAATAATATTTATGAAAGTGAAATTGAGAAGAGAGTTAGGTTTGTTAAACAAAATTTCTATGAGAATGGTCCCAAATTTAAGAAATTACTTGCATGGAGAATACGTAAACAACAGGCTGAGACAAGAGATCTATACATAGGGTGAAAGAGCCCCAGACTAATAAGATGCTTCACAAGTTGGAAGACATTCAAAAATCTTTTGAAACGTACTACATGCTCAACCCAAAGCTGCAGAGTTAGCAGATATATCTAATTTCTTAACGTCCTTAGATTTACCATCTGTAGGAATGGAAGAAATAAGATTACTAATAACTAATAACTCAGGAGATAACAGAAGAAGAAATAGGTAAGGCTATATCAGCATTAAAAACAAATAAAATCTTAGGTGCTGATGACTATCCAGCAGAATGGTACAAAACTTTGAGAGATAATAATACCAATACTTAAGAAATGTTTTAATTATGTTCTCGGAGGAGGGGAGACTCTGTTGTCCTGGAGTCAAGCAATAACGTCAGTAATTCCTAAAAGTGGTAAGGATCGGACTAAATGCAGTTCCTATAGGACCATATCTGTTCTAAATATAGATTATAGATTAATTGCATCAATATTAGTAAAAAGATTGGAAAATATAATTCCAGATCTAATTGACACAGATCAAACAGGTTTTGTAAAAAGTAGGCAAATCCAGGACAATGTGAGACGGGCCCTTCATCTCATTGACCACATGAGCAAAAATAACCTGGAATCTGTAGTAATTAGCCTTGATGCTGAAAAGGCCTTTGACTCG
This sequence comes from Mobula birostris, assembly GCF_030028105.1. NCBI lineage: Eukaryota > Metazoa > Chordata > Chondrichthyes > Myliobatiformes > Myliobatidae > Mobula > Mobula birostris. The sequence goes on from NC_092372.1 coordinate 120,265,476, forward strand.
GTACGATGGGAATATCTCTACTTGGTACTTAAGCAGTTTGGCTTTAATAATCAGGTAGTTGGATGTCTAAAAATGACATCATAGCTGAGCTTTGCAAACAAGGAATACAACGATCGAATCCAGACTAAGATTTAATGGTGCAAGGTATGAAGATAAAAGGAAACCAACAATTGCCACATGTACCTATCCCAGCATTGGAGTAAAGGGAGCAAGTAACACAGAGATCACAACAAAACTGAAAATAATTGAAGTGTAGTTAAAGAAAATAACTAACAAGGTGCTTACACTAAAATGGTACAAGCATTTTGTTAGGGAGTGTCATTGCATTTTCCAATAGTGAAATATTCAGGTATCATGAAGCCACAAGTTCATTCAAAGAAAAGTCCAACATTCATCCTCGATCACAAAACTTGTGCATTAACATGGCAAACACAGAAAACTCTTCAGGATACGGTGATTGATGCCTACTTTTAACCAACAGTAATGTGCAAAGGTGAAATAATAGTGATAGAACTTGTCATAAAGGCTTTAATTATGTTTGTTTTAATTATTGGTACATTGTATCTGCAGATTTGCTTAGAAATGAAATGTGTGCAGAAAATTAAACTGTCTCCTTCAATTCTAACAGAGAGACAAGGCTTTTATACCATGACAAAATGGCCATGCTCACATCCTCCCAAATGTTTCTTCTAAAACATTAAATTCCAGCAAAAAATAATTACAGTTACCTGTACTAAATACACTGAGTTTCAGGTTATTTAATTTAATCAAACTGCTAATAAGTGCACTTTCATTTATTTTCAAGTTTTTGTGCACAAATCTAGCAGCAAAATGTAAGCAAAAATGGCCAGGAATGTAAAATAGGTCCACATATGTTCAAGGTACAGCCAGTAACAAAGGTTGATAAGCAATTGTCTGGAGGATAATTAGAACCCGGTATTAGGTGTGGCTCAGCCTTATCTACTCAGATGTAGAGAGTAATGTCATTTGTTCTAATGTTCCCTGCATCTCCATAGAGAGATCTTTATCTGTGTGTTGCGATAGAATAAGGGACAGTATCAGGGAGCGTAAAGGGTTACTGTATAGGGTAGTTGAGGATGAGAAGCTTGGGGAGTGTTACCAGCTACTGGTACCTAACACCTTGAGGAGCAAAGCGTTAGAGTACGTACATGACTATGGGCCATCAAGGCATAGAACGTACTCTGCAGTTGTTGAGAAGCTGATGTTTTTGGGTGGGCATACACAAGGATGTGGCACGGTGGGTCAAAAATTGTCCATGTTGTACTAAGATACCGCAGCCTAGGATCCCCCGCCCCTCATGAATTCATTTCTGGCTTCTAGGCCACTTGAAGTTGTAGCTGTAGATTTCACTGTGTTGGAGCTGGCAACTGACAGGCATGAGAGTGTCTTAGTGGTCACGGAGGTTTTCCCTAAATTTACCCAAGTATTTCCGACTCGGGATCAAAAGGCGGATACCACAGCAAGGGTGCTCTTGAGGGAATGGTTCATGAAGTACGGTGTCCCTGAGGGATTGCATTCTGACCAGGGCCGTAACTTCAAAAGTGAGGTCATAGCTGAGCTCTGCAAACTATACGGGGTAACGAAGAGCCGTACCACACCTCATCATCCTACTGGCAAGGCACAGTACGAGCGTTTCAACAGGACGATGCATGATTTGTTGCGTACATTGCCTCCAGAATAGAAGTGCAGTTGACCAGAACATCTACCCGAGGTTGTGTATGCATATAATGCGACACCTCACGTCACCACTGGGTATTCACCTTACTATCTGTTGTTTGGGGTGGATTCCCACTTGCCCATGGATACTCTGCTGGGGCAAGAACAGATGGTGGACCGGAAACATGACTGGCTAGCTGTACACCAGAGGCGACTGAGGGATGCACATGCCAGAGCAAAAGAATACTCTGAACAGAAGGTGGCAGAATGCATTGCCTGATAGGAGGACAAAGTGTACTGTCCCAAAGTTGATGTGGATGCGCTGGTTTACCTGAGGAACAGACCATTAGGCCGTAGTAAGATCCAGGATGCTTGGAACTCAATTGTCTACAGGGTGGTAGGGGTACTGGGCAACACCTACACAGTGGAACCTTGGGAGGGTGGGCCTAGCAAGAGGGAGAACAGGGTAGACATCAGGGCCTGTGAGAACCATCCCCCTCCAGCTACCCGAAGGAGACTGCAAACTCCAGTAACTCAGGCCAGCTCACCCCTGGGGCACGAATCAAATTCTGTGGATACAGAGAATGATGTGGTAGTGGTAGGAGACATATCAGAACAGGGTGTACAGGGTCTTGACCCTAGCCTAGACAACAAGCTCAGTCCTTGATGAGGTTTCCATAAGTCCGGCAGCAGTGTCTGAGATACTGGCTAGGCTCAGTTCAGTTCTCTTTAGAGAAGCAGTTAAGGAGGTTAAAAGTTCCCTTGTAGTGAGCGAGTAATCAAGGACGATTACTTGAATGCAGGGGCAAATGTAACCAGGTGACCGTGGGATCTTATTCAGTATCGTTAAAGGTGTACTTAGGCATCCATCCGGGTAATGCAAGGTCTGGAAAGTCTAAGTGTAGCAGTGGCCAGGCCCAGTGCTCAGTTCGTAAAGCTCGGGAATCTGAATCTGTCACACTAGATGACGTCCTTAAAGTAGTCGCAGAGCAGTGCAAAGCCCTTTGTGAATTGACTCAAGCAGTGCAAGATCTCACTGTACAGAGGGATTATACACATACTACTAGCAGTAGACGCAAGTTACAGCCTAGGTTCACAGAAGATCGGCAACCAATATGTTTCAAGTGTCAGGTGGGAGGGCATTTAGCCAAGAATTGCCCACGGAAGCGGGGTGCAAGGGAAGTGGAGTCTACATTCTCCCGCCCTCAAGAGGTTGGGAATCGGGCAATTAGGCGGAACCTCATAGATACAGATAATGTACAGCTACCCTGTGACCAGTTGCCGCAACGCACCATAGGGACATGTCCTGTGGAGGAGATTGAAATATCAGGTGTCGCTGTCCATTGTCTTTTGGACACAGGTAGTCAGGTAAGCACCCTGACCGAGCAGTTCGTTCGAGAGCACTTGAATGGAGAAGATGAGGATATGTTGTCCACTGCTGGCTGGCTTAGGCTAACAGCTGCAAACGGTCTTGATATTCCTTACCTTGGGTATCTGGAGCTAGAGGTTCAAGCACTGGGCATGAAGATACCAAATTGTGGCTTTCTCATAGTCAAGGATCCTGTTAGCACCGAACCACTATTGTAGGCATGAACATTATCAGCTAGTGTAGGCAACTTGTCTATGCAGAATTTGGCACAACCCTTGAAGGAAAGCTGGATTCTGAATGGAGAGCTCTTTTCCAGAAAGTGCAGATGCACACTACTGACAAGAAAGCAGTAGTCCGAGTATTGGGAAAAGATACTGAGCACATACCTGCTGGATCTGTAGTCACCACTGCGGCTAGCAAGGCCACTGGTGATGCTGGTAGTGACCCTAAAATGTTACTTGAGCCGCTTCACACCCCTTTACCAGGAGGTGTTATAGTCGTGCCTACGCTCAATGACTCTGGTAATCGTATAGTGCCAGTGCAGATTTTAAACTTCTCTCCAGAGGATGTATGGCTTGCACCTAGGACCAGGCTGGGTATCCTATGAAAGGTGAAGTGCGTAGATAGTGATCTGCAATGTGCAGTAAGATTTCAGCGGACAAGGTCAAGCATAAAATTCAGTTAATTGATGACGGGCCTGTTTCACAGCCATGCCGTCGCGTTCTGCCGAATCGTTACAATGGAGTGAAAGAGCACATCTCAAGGTTGCTGAGGAAGGGTGTGATTCAGGAGAGCGATGGTGCGTCTGCCTCTCCTGTGGTGCCGGTCCGGAAGGCTGATGGTAGCATAAAATTGTATGTAGATTATCGGAGATTGAATCTTAAGACCAGAAAGGACGCGTTCCCGCTCCCGCGTATTGATGAGATTTAGTGCCCTGCGGGGAGCGCAACTTTTCTCGACAATCGACTTCGCAAGTGGTTACCACCAAGTGGTGGTAGAGGAGCGTGATAGGCTTAAGACTGCTTTTTCGACCCCGTTTGGTCTGTATGAATACCTTTGCATGCCGCTTGGGGTCTGCAATGGACCGGCGACTTTTCGAAGGCTCATGCAGGCAGCCATGAATGGCTTAGTCTTCCAAACCATGCTTGTGTACTTGGATGATATTCTGCTGTATTCAGCCTTTCCAGGAACACTTGGAGAAGCTCGACATTGTGCTCAAGTGCCTCCAGGAGACTGGTCTGAAGGTAAAATTGGAGAAGTGTCATTTTCTGCAGTCGGAGGTCAAGTTCTTACAACACCAGAGATCAGCCAAGGGGATAGGCACCGATCCTGAGAAGGTCTCAGCTGTTCAGCAATGGCCAGTACCTTCGACAGCTAAGGACTTAAGATCATTTCTTGGCTTTTGCAGTCATTATCGACGGTTCATTGAAGGATTCTCAAAGATTGCAGGTCCATTGCATGGTGTACTGAATTTGTGTACTGATGTAGGGAGTCCAAATAAAACAAACCGGCTGTTACAACAGTCGCAGACGGAAGAATGTCAGACTGCCTTTGACTTGCTCAAAGAGGAACTGACCAGTTCCCCCATCCTTTGTAATTTGCCAATTTCTCCCAGCCCTTTATAGTGGAGACCGACGCCAGCAATCATGGGCTAGGAGCTATGTTATACCAACAGCGGGAGAGGCCAAGAGGGTTATTGCATGTACAAACCAGCGATTAAGGAATGCCGAAAAGAATGATAGGAATTATAACAGCATGAAATTGGAGCTGCTTGAACTTAAGTGGGCTGTAGTAGAGAAGTTTTGTGGATACTTGTTGGGTTCCAAATTCACTGTAATCACTGACAATAACCCCCTATCCCACTTGAAAACTGCCATGTTGGGAGCAGTGGAGCAGAGATGGATCTCAGAGCTGTCAGTGTTTGACTTCGATGTCTAGTATCATCCGGGTCGGAGCAATACCGTGGCTGATGCACTCTCTCAGCAGCCATTTGCAGGGGAGCCTGAGCCTGTCTCAGAGGATGTGGAGTTTGATGGGGCTGTGGCGATCTGTAGTTTGATCAATCGCAGCACTGCCCTTGACCCAGCACTGGTTACCGCTGGTCTTAACAGCTGTAGGGTTACGCAGATTTGAGCCTGGGAAGCTGGTACTAGTGAGGTAAGTGGTCCGACGCAAGGGAACGCTCCAACCCTCCCAGGTGATTCTAATGGGGACTTGCGTACTTTCCAGCAGCAAGACCCTGTGTTAAGTATCCTAAGAGACTTCTGGGATCAGAAAAGGAAACTGAGTGGCCAGGAGCGTAAAACTCTGCCTAAACCTGTCTTGTCTCTGTTAAGGCGCTGGGACAGTATCAGGGAGCGTAAAGGGTTACTGTAGAGGGTAGTTGAGGATGAGAAGCTTGGGGAGTGTTACCAGCTTCTGGTACCTAACAGCTTGAGGAGCAAAGTGTTAGAGTATGTATGTGACTCTATGGGCTATCAAGGCATAGAACGTACTCTGTAGTTGTTGAGAAGCCAATGTTTTGGGGGGGGGGCATACACGAGGATGTGGCACGGTGGGTCAAAAATTGTCCACTTTGTGTACTAACTAAGATACCGCAGCCTAAGATCCACCCCCCCCCCCCCCCCACCTCATGAATTCATTTCTGGCTTCTAGGCCGCTTGAAGTTGCAGCTGTAGATTTCACTGTGTTGGAGCCGGCAAGTGATGGGCGTGAGAATGTCTTAGTGGTCACGGACGTTTTCACTAAATTCACCCAAACATTTCCGACTCGGGATCAAAAGGCGGATACCACAGCAAGGGTGCTCTTGAGGGAATGGTTCATGAAGTACGGTGTCCCTGAGGGATTGCATTCTGACCAGGGCCGTAACTTCGAAAGTGAGGTCATAGCAGAGCTTTGCAAACTATACGGGGTAAAGAAAAGCCGTAACATACCTCATCATCCTACTGGCAAGGCACAGTGTGAGCGTTTCAACAGGACGATGCATGATTTGTTGAGTATGTTGCCTCCAGAATAGAAGTGCAGATGGCCAGAACATCTACCCGAGTTGGTGTATTGCATATAATGCGACACCTCACGCAACCACTGGGTATTCACCTTACTGTCTGTTGTTTGGGGTGGATCCCAACTTGCCCATGGATACTCTGATGGGGCAAGAACAGATGTGGACCGGAAACATGACTGGCTAGATGTACACCAGAGATGTACACTGAGGGATACGTATGCCTGAGCAAAAGAATACTCTGAACAGAAGGCAGCAGAACGCATTGCCTGGCAGGTGGTCGAAGTGTACTGTCCCAAAGTTGATGTGGATGTGCTGGTTTACCTGAGGAACAGACCATTAGGCCATAATAAGATTCAGGATACTTGGCACTCAACTGTCTACAGGGTGGTAGAGGTACTGGGCAACACCTAAACGGTGGAACCTTAGGAGGGTGGGCCTAGCAAGAGGGAGAACAGGGTAGACATCAGGCCCTGTGAGAACCATCCCCCTCCAGCTACCCGAAGGAGACTGCAAACTCCAGTAACTCAGGCCAGCTCACCCCTGGGGCACGAATCAAATTCTGTGGATACAGAGGATGATGTGATAGTGGTAGGAGACATGTCAGAACAAGGTGTACAGGGTCTTGACCCTAGCCTAGACAGCAAGCTCAGTCCTTGATGAGGTTGATGAAGTCCGGCAGCAGCGTCTGAGATACTGGCTAGTCTCAGTTCGGTTCTCTTTAGAGAAGCAGTTAAGGAGGTTAAAAGTTCCCTTATAGTGAACGAGTAATCGAGGACGATTACTTGAATGCAGGGGAGAATGTAACAGGTTGACTGTCGGATCTTATTCAGTATCGTTAAAAGTGTACTTAGGCATCCATCCGGGTAATGCTAGAATAGTTGTCTGTGCCTTTAAGGAAGATGGTGATGTCATTACACATGCGTGGGATGGTGGGGAGACTATTTTGTTTCTGCTGAAGACGCTGTTGGGGCGTTGGAATTGAGTTCCTCCCCGAAACTGGGCATGGTGAGGAAAGATTTCCATGAGTGAAGAAATCAACGCTGGGTAGCGTGGCTTATACAAAGTTCCTCACCATCCAAGTAGAATTGCCACTACCATATTAGTTCTGGTATTTTTATACTGCATATGCAATTCTGTTCATACAGAAGGGTGTGGATCGAAAGTTAAACTGAGATTGTAATGGCAAGAACTGGTTGTAAATTCGGTCGCTTTGTTTCGCGACCCTCTTCTGGCACTTAAACATCTAAAACAGATAAAGGAATTAAAATCCGAAAAAGTATTTGTTGTCCTGTGTGTGTACTTTACCCCAGGATACATAAGAATAGCAACCTTTTGAAGATTAATTGAATTAACATAAAGGCAAATGGAAATTAAATCTAACGATAAGGTCTTTGGTGACTTTCTGAGCCACAGAGACAGAACTGTAGATATAACAAGCCTTCATTCAGACATTCAGGAGGAAACCTTTGGCTCCTGTACAAACAATATCCAAGACAAGCTTTTGATTGCATCTGGGTACATCTAATAAGAATGAACCGATTCCAAATCCAGTTGGAGGAAAATCTCCTGAAAGAATCACTGGCAACAGTCTCCTATAAGAATCTTCAGTCTTTCAAAAGATGCACAGATCTTTTGAGATCAAATCTATGAAAGCCAAGTATAAGAATTTTGTTCTGGCTTCCTTTCCAGTCTTGGCCCAAATCATTGAGTATTTATTCACTTCCATTGACGCTGTTCGACCATGCAGGGTCCTTTCAACATCTTGTGTGTGTTGCTTTGGATTTCCAGCATCTGCAGAATTTTTTGTGTTTAAGTATAAGGGTTGCCTTTGTTCACAGTTTTGCTATTTTGAGGATCAGCTGGAAGGACAGAGGCACTAACACTAGAGCACTGGAGGAGGCCAACATGAACAGCATCTCCACCACGTAAAAAGCGACACCAACTCCGATGGATAGGTCACAGCATTCTGATGTCCAACTCACATCTCCCCAGACAGATCCTTTACTCCCTGTTGAAGGAAGGTCAGTGAGCCCCTGGTGGGAACAGGAAATACTGATAAGATAACATCAAAATCAACCTGAAGAAATCTAAAAAAAAACTGCGAAGACATTGCACTCAATAGGTACACCAGGAGGAAATCTGTTCAAGAGAGAGCTGCCGTATGAGAACAAACTCCTCTGTGCTGCAGAGAACAAGTGGTAAGGACTGAACAACCACAAGTCCCAACCACCACCTACTTGTGTTCACACTGCACCAGAATATGTGGATCCTGGATCGGGCTCTACAGCCACCTGAAGACCCACCAATAGACAACTCCTTAGGAGAACAACATACTCGACTCAAATGATCACACCATATATATTACATGGTTTCCTTCAATATTTTTGTTTGTAGATAAGTGGTTCCATCAAATTCCATATTTACTGTCTGTCTCAATATCCAGAGGTGTACCCATTGGTAGGTTAATTGGTCATTGTAATCGTGTCATGATTAAGCTAGGATTGGATCAGGGGTTGCTAGGTAATGCGGCTCGAAGGGCTGGAAGGGCCCGTTCCATGTTGTATCTCAATAAACATATACATAAATAAAAACAAAAACTATATCTCAGCTGACAAGATCACCTCTGTATTCAAATACTTCTGTTTGGAATCCAGACAAAGCAAACAGCTTCATTTTATCACTGCCATGAGGAACAGATCTCTGGATACACAGACATCCAAACACTGATTAATATAATAAACACTTCTATGACTATGTGTTAGAGGACAATATAGCCAGTCTGGATTATTGCCTGGTCTCATCTTGGGGGTTTCAATGTGATCTGATTAACAATCACTTTTCTGTCTTTTCTGTAATGTGATTCACAATGGTATCTAGTGGCTGGTTTTGGCATATAAGCACACTTATACTGGCAACGTGTGCCGTAGGAGGAAAGGGGATCGGCAGCCAGTGCAGAGTGCCACTGCGGCAACCCTCCTTAACAACAGGTATGTCACTTTCAATATTGTTGGAGGGGAAGCCTAGCACAGCAGTCAGGTCTTTGTCACCGAGTCTGGGTCCGGGGCTCAGAAGGGGAGGGGAGAGAAAAGAAGTTCAGGAGTGATCGGGGATTCCATAGTTAGAGGAGCAAACAGGGTGTTCTGTGGACATGAAAGTGACCTGGATGGTATATTGCCTTACGGGTGCTGGGGTTAGGGGTGTCCATAGCATTCTAAAGGGGGAGAGTGAACAGCCAGTAGTTGTGGGACATATTGGCACCAATGACATGGGTAGGAAAAGGGAGGAGGTCCTGAAGACAGGATATAGTGAGTCAGGTAGAAAGTTAAAGAGCAGGACCTTCAGGGTAGTAATCTCTTCCTATGCTACATGCCAGTGAAGGTAAGAATAGGATGATTTGGCAGATGAATGCATGGCTGAGGAAGTGCTGCAGGGGACAGGGTTTCAGATTCCTGGATCCTTGGGAAATCCTATGGGGAAGGTATAGCATGTACAAAAAGGATGGGTTACACCTGAATCCAAAGAGGAGGCCCAATATTCTTGCGGTTAGGTTTGCTAGAGCTGTTGGAGAAAGTTTAAGCTAATTTGGCAGGGGGATAGGAACTGGAGTGATAGAGCTGAGGATGGAGCAGTTAGTACAGTGTGTGGTGAGACTGTGAGGAAAGATAAGCACATGATAGGGCAAAGTTGTAGTCAGTTATATAAGCTGAAGTATCACATGGGAGCAATTTGAGGAGAAGCTAAAGTCAGACGTATCAGTGGAGAAAAGGGAATTACAGAGGCATGAGAGAAGAGCTGGTCAAAGTTGATTTGAAGTGGGTGAAAGGGATGATGGCAGGTAGGGCAATGGCTGGAGTTTCTGGGGTCATTTTGGAAAGTGCAGAATGGATATGTCCCAAAGACAAAGTAGTATTCTAAATGGAGGATGACATAACCGTGGCTGACAAGGGAAGAGGAAGTCAGCACAAAAGCAAAAGAGAGGGCATATAATGGAGGAAAAATGAGTGGGAAGTCAGAATGTTGGGAAGCTTTTAAAAACCAACTGAAGGCAACTAAAAATGCCATCAGGAAAGAAAAGATTAAATATGAAGTTACACTAGCCAATAATATAAAAGAGTATACCAAACAATTTTTAGATATATAAAGAGTAAAGGAGGTGAGAGTGGATATCAGACTGCTGGAAAGTGATGCTGGTGAGGTAGTAATGGGGACAAAGAAATGGCAAATGAACTTAACTATTTTGCATCAGTCTTCACTGTGGACAACACTAGCAATATGTGAGAAATTCAAGAGTATCTGGGCAGAAGTGAGTGTAGTTGCTATTACTAAGGAGAAGGTGCTTCGGAAACTGAAAGGTCTGATAGGAAGAAAGTCACCTGCACTGAATGGACTACACCCCAGGGTTCTGAAAGAGGTAGCCGAAGAGATTGTGGAGGCATTAGTAATGATCCTTCCAGAAGTTCTGGAGGAATGGAAAATTGCAAATGCCATTCCACTCTTAAGAAGGGAGGAAGGAGGAAGAAAGGAAATTATCAGCCAATTAGCCTGACTTCCATGGTTGAAAAGATGTTGGAGTCCATTATTGAGGATGAGGTTTCAGGGTACTTGGAGGCACAAAGTAAAAAGACAAAAATCAGCACAGTTTCCTTAAGAGGACATGTTCCCTGACAAATCTATTGGAATTCTTTGAGGAAATAACAGGCAGGAATAGACAAAGGAGAGTCAGTGAATGTTGTTTATTTGAATTTTCAGAAGGCCTTTGATAAGATGCTGCACATGAGGCTTCCTAACAAGAAATAAAAACCCAAGCTATTACAGGAAAGATACAAGATTGGCTGATTGGCAGGAGGCAAAGAGCGGGAATAAAGGAAGTCTTTTTGGTTGGCTGCCTGTGACTGGTGGTGTTCCAGAGGTCAGTGTTGGTACCACTTCTTTTCCTGTTGCATGTCGATGATTTGGACGACAGAATTGATGGCTTTGAGGCCAGGTTTGCATACAATATGAAGATAGGTGGGGGGGGGGTAGTGTTGAGGAAGCAGAGGGTCTGCAGAAAGACGTAGACAGACTGGGAGAATGGGCAATGAGGTGGCAGATGGAATATTTTGTGGGGAAATGTATGGACATACACTTTGGTAAGCAAAAAAAAAAAATCTGCAGCAACGCACAAAATGCTTGAGGTCAGGCAGCATCTATAGAAATAAATAAATAGACAACATTTCTGACTGAGACTCTTCATCAGTACTGGAAAGGAAGGGGGAAGATACATGAATAAATGGTGGGAGAGGGATGGAGGGTAGCTTAAAGGTGATAGGTGAAGCCAGGTGAGTGGGAAAGGTAAAGGGCTGAAGATGATAAGAGAGCAGAGTGGACCATGGAAGAAAAATAAGAACGAGGGGCACCAGGGGGAGCTGATAGGCAGACGTGAAGAGGTAAGAAACCAGGGTGGGGAATAGAAGGGGGGTAGAGGCAGAATAAAGGCATAGACTATTTTCTAAATATGGAGAAAATTCATAAATCAGAGGTGTGAAGGTACTTGGGAGTCCTGCAGGATTCCCTAAAGATTAACATGGAGACTTGAGTCAGTAAGGAAGGAAGGCAAATGCAATGTTGGCATTCATTTCAAGAGGACTGTAATATAAAAGTATAGTACTGAGACTTTATAAGGCGTTGGCCAAACTGCACTTGGAGTAATGTGAGGGGCTTTGGGACCCTTATCTAAGGAGAGATATGCTGTTATTGAAGAGGGTCCAGAGGAGGTTCATGAGAAAGATTTTGGGAATGAAAGGGTTAAAGTATGAGGAGCGTTTGTTGGCCCAGAACCTGTATTCTTTGGAATTTAGAAGAATTGGGGGGGGGGGGGGGCATCTCAGTGAAACCTAGCAAATAGTGAAAGGCCTTGAGAGAGTGGATGTGGAGAGGATATCTCCTTTTGTGAGGAGTCCAGGACCAGAGGCCACGGCTCAGAATAGAGGCATATCCATTTAGAATAGAGATAAGGAGGAATTTCTTTAGTCAGAGGACAGTGAATCTGTGGAATTCATTGCCACATAGGACTGTGGAGGCCAAATCATTGAGTATACTTAAAGCGGAGGTTGATAGGTTCTTGATTAGTAAGGATGTCAAAGGTTAGAGGGAGAAGGCAGGAGAATGGGATTGAGAGAGAAATGGATTAGCCATGGAATGGTGGAGCAGACTCGATGGACTGAATAGCTTAGTTCTGGTCCTATGTCTTATTACGTATTTAATAAAGTATCTTTCAACACACGTCAGTGGAAGAAATTGTGCTGCCACTTTCCAAATCATGCCTCTTAAGTGGGCTCCTCATGTTCGCCAGTAGCTTGCTCTCTTCTGTGGCAGTGGTGTCTGTTTATGCAGCTGTTCCTGCAAGTTCAAAACCAATTACTGCTTGTAATTACATACTGTATGTATGAACAGTTTTGCATTACCGGCTGCTATCTCCATCACCCCAAATGAGGCTGCTTAACAATACCTAACCAGGCCAACAAGTTGACCTTTCAAAATGCAAATCAGTATGTGGACAAAATTCAAGCATTATGGAAAAGCCAAGTAACTGTTGCACAAAAGTGCCATGCAGTAGAAATTCTAACCATCTACCTTAGCATTCAATTGCACTTCCAGCAACAAATCCCTCACAATGAGAGACAGAGAGACAAAACAAGAGCAAATCAGAAACTAATTACTGTGTCAATTTACTCTTCTCAGAACCAACAAAATCTTTTGGTCATCAATAAAACTCTGAGAGTGTGATGAAATGCTCTGCTCTTACCTCCAACAACATTTGAGAAGCTCAGTGGCATTCAGGACCAAGCAATCAATTGAACAGCACACCATCAATACTTTCAACACTTTGGCCCTCCAACACTGGCACTGAAGACTACAGTGTGTTCCATGCAAAAGGTATCCTGGAGTTGTCATTGTTTCCTTGACAGCACCTCCCAAAAGGCATCAGGTATGTGGAGTTGCCAGACACTGGAAGTTCTCCAAGACACAATCCGGACTTGGAAGTAACATAATTCCTTTGGTATCTCTGGATTAAATACTGGATCTTGTTCTGGATCTGATCCAGTCTCATCATACACTGGTACCAAGAAAGGTTGAATCATTGTCCCAACAATTTTATAACATTTCTCACTGAAATACTGCACTTCAATACCAACAAGCTTCTCGTTTAATTGGATCTAATCTATAGGACTAACAGAACATGGAAGAGTGGAGCACAGGTACTGGCCCTTTGACACAATACACTGGTGCTAACCACGATGCCAAATTAAAATAATCCCATCTGCCTAGCCTATAGTCCACCATTCCCTGCCTCTTCATATGCATGTCTAAATAACTCATAAACATTGCTGTTCCATCTTCTTCCACCACCTTCCCTGGCATTACTTTCCAGGCACCTAGCACTCCTTATGTTAAAAAACCTACCTAGTACATTTCTTTTAAACTTCCCTCCTATCGCTTTAATCTGATGCAATCTAGTATTTGATACTTGCACTCTGGGAAGAAAAGACTTCATCTACTCTATGTCTTCTATATACTGTACTTCTATCAGGTTGGCACTCAGTGTCCAACCACTCCAAAGAAATTGATCCAAGTTTGTCCGACCTCTTCTTTGAGCTAATACACTCTCATCCAGGCAGCATTCAGGTGAACATCTTCTACACCCTCCCCAAGCCTCCACGTCCTTTCTGTAATGGCACAACTGAAACTGCACACGATACTCCAAAAGTAGTGTAACCAAAGCTTTATACAACTGCCACCTGTTTTATACGCAATCCCTCGTCAATGAAGGCAAGCAAGCTGCATGCATTCTTCACTGTCCTTTTCTCTTGCGTTGCTGCTTTCAGGGAATTGTGGACTTTTACCCAAGCTCCTTCTGTTCATCTGTACTTCTAAGGGCATGCCCTGTAAACCAGGTAGCATCCCACTAAACCTCTTCTGCACCCTCTCCAAAGCCCCAACATCCTTATTAGAGCGGAGTAACCAGAACAATACTCCAGGTGTGGCCCAAGCAGAGTTTTATAATGTTGCAACACAACTTCTTGACTGTTTAACTCAATACCTCAACAAATAAAGCAAGCATTCCATAAGCCCTCCTAACCACCCTCTCAACCGTGTAGCTATTTACATGGAACAATGAACTTGCTCTCTCAGATCTGTCTGCTCAGCAACATTCTTAAGAGTCTTATAGGGATTAATCTCTCCGCCACACCCCCAAAAGCTTCATTGAACAGCTCTGTTGTAACTTGTTGTCTGGTCTTCCTATGTTCCCTAGTTAACATTGAACTTTGACAAACCTCTATAGATGTGTAATGGAGAGTGTATTGTGTGGATGTATAAGAGACTAGTAACACCTGATGAACCGCTCACTCATTATGACCCATCCCTGCCATCAGACTGGCATGTGATGCATCCCCTTATGGCATGGAGCTATTTTGTTACACATTAAGATGGATCTGAATGCCCGACTGCGTTTGCTTCAAGATCACTGATGAGCGCAAAATGCAATTATACGCAAATGGACTGAGAGGCCCTTAGTATAGAATAGGGAATAAAGAAGTTCCAGCACTACCCCTGCAGACAAAGATTTACACTGTTGACCGGTCACCAGCCGCAAGAGTCCAGTTTCAATCCCAGGAAGGGAATTCCAGTGATGACAAGAACCTGGTTACAACGTTGGGCACTGTTCCTAGGAGCCACTCTTATGACAGAATTCAAAGGTACCAAACAACACAGTAATGCTGATGGCTTGTCATGTCTTCCACTATTGGTAGCTGAGGAAGAAAAGTCTTCATACTGTGACCCAGCAGAAGTATTCCACACCACATTAGTGAACCAATTGCCAGTAACTGTTACGTACCCCGTAACTGGGTTGCCAAACCAGCAGAAATGGATCACTCAGTTTGAGTCTGGATTACTAGAACTAAGAAAGTTTTATTAAAGAAACAAGCAACACAGTACTCTAATCAAAAGGATAATGAATGCAACAGTTCAGCAATGATAAACATACATGTACACAGAATTCAGATTGCAGGATCAATCAAGCTGTATCGTTGTCTAGGGGTAAATGACCAGTTTAAAAATGACGCAAAGTTCAGTTCAATTTAGTTCAGTTCGCAGTAATCGCTGCCGTAGCAATGGACAGTGGGGGGGAAGGAAGGAGAGAGAGAGCAAAACAAATGAATATTCAAAATGACTTCCACACAGACCTTCGCAGTCAGCTTTTGGGCGAGTCCTTTGTGATGTCATCTGAGGTCACCGACCGTGACCCCTCCATTTCCAGATACGAATTGTTTCCCTGCGGTGAACCTGGCACCCAGGCAAGGGTGGACACACACCAGGTTCCCGCCGATCTTGCCTTTCCACCCTGTGCGTCTATGGCCCGGTACTTCCTACCGACTTGTGAGAGACACACCGCTTCCAGGGTCTTGTTACCTCAGATGTTGTGTGTGTCGCCTTAGCGAACCTGTCCCTTTTTATCCCCCTGCTGGGGTATCGCCTGTCCATCACTTCAAACAGTTCGGGGTTCAAAGGGTGAGCCGCTCTTGACAGCTCTCCTTCCTTCATTAACATCTCCAAATGCTGCTCCATTGTTTTCCTTATCTCTCTCTCTCTCTCTCTCTCTCCTGAAGACAGGTGGCAGACCAACTGCTGATTCCACTGGTGCCAGCACAGAACAGCTACATCTTAATCTATGTGTATTCTCGTCACATAACGAACTGTGAAATACAAAGAGAAACAAGGAATAACCCAACATTGTCAAAGATCTATGAAATCACCATGCAAGGATGGCCAGATCATGGTAACCCTATGTTTCCAGAGTTCTCAGTGAGACAAAACCAACTGTCGCTATGTCAAAGAACACTGATGTGTGGATCTCATGTTGTGGTTCCCTCTAAACTGCACACCAGAGTGTTAAGGAATCTGCATGAAGGACACCTGGGTACAGTCAAGATGAAGAGCATCACCTGGAGCTATGTGTGGTGACTGGAATAGATATACAGATTGAAAACATGGCCAAAAGCTGTTCAAGATGCACCCCCAAAGGCACGGTTACACCCATGGGAGTGGCTGTCTTCACCATGGCAAAGAGTACATATTGACTTTGCTGGGCCATTTGTGGACTCCATGTTTTGACTGCTGTGGATGCTCACTTGAAGTGGCCAGAGGTCATACCAATGAAGTCAACCACCTCAGCAAAACTGTCTCCACTATCTTTGCCAGGACCGGCTTACCCGAACAAATTGTAAGTGACAATGGACGACAATACACATCAGAAGAATTCTGACTGTTCATGAAGAAAAATGGCATCAGACATTTCAATCAGCCCCTGACCACCCAGCAATGAATGAATGGGTTTGCTGAAAGGTTTATCCAAACCTTCAAGAAGTCCATTAAAGTGATGGACAAGGAGAACATTTCTCTACGGCACAAGGTGGACATCTCCTTTTTGTGTATCAGAACTGTTCATGTGATGACAAGTCAAATACCTGAAATGCTGTTCATGAGTAGGAATCTGATCTCACATAGACCTCCTGAAACCAGATCTATAGAAGGAAATGCAGTATAAACAGTGGCCAAGTGAAGCAACAAGGAGCTTCGAGATTGGACAGGAAGCCCTAACACGTGATTACCGAGAAGACAAGTGGACACCGGGTAGGATAGCTCCAAGAACTAGACCACTGATGTATACAGTGGATGTTGGAGATCAGACATGGAGACATCATGTGGACCAGATACTGGATGCTCAGCAGAGTGAATTGCATCCAACAAGACAGACACATTACAGTCAGTGGACTTTTGTCTCAGTGATGATCATGTCACTGACAGCAATGTGATTTGGGAAACTGAGAACGTTGCTTAGACAGACACCTGCCAATCCTGATGCCACTCCACAGGCCCAGAGGTGCTGTCCTGAAAGAAACAGAGCATCACCCAAAAGCCTGAACCTTTAGAACTGTGAAGTTAGTTATTGACCGTTATTGTGAAAGCAGGTCTTTTTTTGGAATATGGGTTTACGAAAGAGAAATTGACTGTTTTGTACATTGACTATTTGATGTTGCAATAATCTAAAGGGAGAAGAAGGGTAATGTATGGATCTATTTCTTTTAGATCAATGCCCCCCCGCCCCCAACACTACATATTGATCTGTTGTCTGGACATTCACTGCTGTCTATGCATGTACATTGTTCTCTCTTTTGCTGCAATATGAATACACCAGTTAAAGCCATGCTCTGCATGCGTGTTCTTATCTAATATACATATAGTTGTGCACAGACAACAGTAGTGTTCATGGTTTCAGTGGTCATTCAGAAATCGGATGGCAGAGGGGAAGAAGCTGAATCACTGAGTGTGAGCCTTCAGGCTTCTGAACAAGGCATGACCTGGATGATTTGGGGGGGGGGGGGGGGGGGGGGAAGATGGTCCTTAATGATGAACAAGGCATGACCTGGGTGATGGGGGGGGGGGGGGGGTCCTTAATGATAAGACCATAAGACAAAGGAGAAGTCGGCCATTCGGCCCATCGAGTCTGCTCCACCATTTTATCATGAGCTGATCCATTCTCCCATTTAGTCCCACTCCCCCGCCCTCTCACCATAACTCTTGATGCCCTGGCCACTCATACCTATCAATTTCTGCCTTAAATACACCCAATGACTTGGCCTCCACTGCCAACCGTGGCAACAAATTCCATAGATTCACCACCCTCTGACTAAAAAAATTTCTTTGCATCTGTTCTGAATGGGCACCCTTCAATCCTTAAGTCATGCCCTCTTGTACTAGACTCCCCCATCATGGGAAACAACTGTGCCACATCCACTCTGTCCATGCCTTTCAACATTCGAAATGTTTCTATGAGGTCTCCCCTCATTCTTCTAAACTCCAAGGAATACAGTCCAAGAGCGGACAAACGTTCCTCATATGTTAACCCTCTCATTCCCAGAATCATTCTAGTGAATCTTCTCTGTACCCTCTCCAACATCAGCACATCCTTTCTTAAATAAAGAGACCAAAACTGCCCACAGCACTCCAAGTGAGGTCTTATCAGCGTCTTATAGAGCCTCAACATCACATCCCTGCTCCTATACTCTATTCCTCTAGAAATGAATGCCAACATTGCATTCGCCTTCTTCACCACTGACTCAACCTGGAGGTTAACCTTAAAGGTATCCTGTACAAGGACTCAAGTCCCGTTGCATCTCAGAACTTCGAATTCTCTCCCCATTTAAATAATAGTCTGCCCGTTTATTTCTTCTGCGAAAGTGCATAACCATACACTTTCCAAAATTGTACTTCATTTGCCACATCTTTGCCCATTCTTCCAATCTATCCAAGTCTCTCTGCAGACTCTCTGTTTCCTCAGCACTACCGGCCCCTCCACCTATCTTTGTATCATCAGCAAACTGAGCTACAAAGCCATCTATTCCATAATCCAAATCGTTGATGTACAACGTAAAAAGCAGCAGCCCCAACACGGAACCCTGTGGAACACCACTGGTAACCGGCAGCCAACCAGAAAAGGATCCCTTTATTCCCACTCTGTTTCCTGCCAATCAGCCAACTCCCTATCCACATATGTAACTTTCCCGTAATTCCATGGGCTCTTATCCTGTTAAGTAGCCTCAGGTGTGGCACCTTGTCAAAGGCCTTCTGAAAATCCAAATATACAACATCCACTGCATCTCCCTTGTCTAACCTACTGGTAATTTCCTCAAAAAATTGTAATAGTTTTGTCAGGCAGGATTTTCCTTTAGGGAATCCATGCTGAGTTCTGCCTATCTTGTCATATGCCTCCAGGTACTCTGTAACCTCATCCTTGACAATCGACTCCAACAACTTCCCAACCACTGACGTCAAGCTAACAGGTCTATAATTTCCTTTTTGCTTCCTTGCCCCCTTCTTAAATAACAGTGACATTTTCAATCTTCCAGTCCTCCGGAACCATGCCAGAATTTATTGACTTTTGAAAGATCATCGCTAATGCCTCCGCAATCTCCACAGCTACTTCCTTCAGAACACGAGGGTGCATTCCATCTGGTCTGGGAGATTTATCTACCTTTAGACTATTCAGCTTCCTGAGTACTTTCTCTGTCGTAACTGTGACTGCGCACACTTCTCTTTCTTGCCACCCTTGAGTGTCTGGAACACTGTTGATGTCTTCCTCAGTGAAGACTGATGCAAAATACTCGTTGAGTTCCTCCGCCATCTCCTTACCTCCCATTACAATTTCTCCAGCATCATTTTCTAGCAGTCCTATATCTACTCTCACCTGTTCGAAAAAGCTTTTAGTATCCTCTTTGATATTATTTGCTAGCTTACTTTCATAGTTAATCTTTTCCCTTTTAATGACCTTCCTAGTTTCCTTTTGTAAGCTTTTAAAAACTTCGCAATCCTCTGTCTTCCCACTAATTTTTGCTTCCTTGTATGCCTTCTCCTTTGCTTTAACTTTAGCTTTGACTTTGACTTCTCTTGTCAGCCACAGTTGCATCTTTTTTCCATTCAAAAGTTTCTTCTTTTTTGGAATATACCTGTCTTGCATCTTCCTCACTTCTCACATAAACTCCAGCCACTGCTGCTCTGCTGTCCTTCCCGCTAGTGTCTCTTTCCAGTCAACTTTGGCCAGTTCCTCCCTCATGCCACTGTAATTTCCTTTACTCCACTGAAATACGGACACATCAGATTTCGGCTTCTCTGTTTCTAATTTCACAGTGAACTCAATCATGTTATGATCACTGCCTCCTAAGGGTTCCTTCACCTCAATCTCTCTAATCACCTCTGGTTCATTACACAATACCCAATCCAGTACAGCCGATCCCCTTGTGGCTCAGCAACAAGCTGTTCTAAAAAGCCATCTCGCAGACATTCTACAAATTCTCTCGAGATTCAGTGCTGACCTGATTTTCCCAATCCACTCGCATGTTAAAATCGCCCACAATTATCATAACACTGCCCTTCTGACAAGCCTTTTCTATTTCCTGTTGTAATTTGTAGTCCACATCACGGCAGCTGTTTGGAGGCCTATAAATAACTGCCATCAGGGTCCTTTTACCCCTACTATTCCTTAGCTCAACCCATAAAGATTCTGCACCTTCCGATCCTATATCACCTCTTTCTAATGATTTAATATCATTTCTTACGAATAAAACCATGCCTCCCCCTCTGCCTACCTTCCTATCCTTCTGATACACCATGTATCCTTGGACATTCAGCTCCCAGAGACATGCATCCTTTAGCCAGGTCTCAGTGATGGCTACAATATCATACCTGCCAATCTGTAGCTGTACAACAAGATCATCCACCTTATTACTTATGCTGCTTGTATTTAAATATAACACCTTAAGACCAGTATTTGGTAATTTTCACTTTGATTTCACTGCAACTTTATCGCACTGCATCTCCTCCCAATGGCTACAAATTTGCCCCATCACCTGCCTGTCTTTCCTGACTTCTTTACTGCTCACCATCTTAGATTTATTTCAGTTTTCCCCTTCCTCCGCTCTATCATTCTGGTCCCCATTCCCCTGCCAAATTAGTTTAAACCCTCCCTAACAGCTCTATTAAACTTTCCCACCAGGATATTGGTCCCCTTCAGGTTCAGGTGTAACCTGTCCTTTTTGAACAGGTCATACTTTCCCCAGAAGAGATCCTAATTATCCAAGAATCTGAAGCCCTGCCCCCTACACCAGTCTCTCAGCCACATATTCATCTGCCTGATCCTACCATTCTTCCCCTCGCTAGCACGTGGCACAGGTAGCAATCCCGAGATTACTACCCTGGAGGTCCTGCTTCTCAGCTTCCTTCCTAACTCCCAGAAATCTCTCTTCAGGACCTCCTCCTTTGTCCTATCTATGTCATTGGTATCAACATGTACCAAGACAACTGGCTGCTCGCCCTCTCTCTACAGAATATTCTGGACCCGATCCGAGACATCCCGTACCCTGGCACCTGGGAGGCAACACACCATGCAGGTATCTCTATCAGGCTCACAGAATCTCCTGTCTGTTCCCCTGACTGTGGAATCCCCTATGACTACTGCATTCCTCTTCTCCCCTCCTGCACAACTGCGCCAGGCTCGGTGCCAGAGACCCGGTCACTGGGTCTTAAGTGGGGGGGGGGTCCTTAATGATGAACAAGGCATGACCTCGGTGATGGGGGAGGGGTCCTTAATGATGGATGACCCCTTTTTTTGAAGATATCCTGGATACTTCGGAGGCTATTGTCATGATGGAGCTGACTAAGTTTACAACTCTCTGCAGCTTAGTTCAAATCCTGTGCAGCAGCCCCCCACCACACCAGTTAGAATGCTCTCACATACATCTGTAGAAATATGAGTGTTTTTGGTGACACACCAAATCCCCTCCAACTGCTAATGAAAGATAACCATTGCCGTGCCTTCTTTGTAACTGCGTCGATATGTTGGGCCCAGGTTAGATCCTCAGAGATATTGGTACCTAGGAACTTGAAATTGTACACTCTCTCCACCTCTGATCCCTCTATGAGGACTGGTGTGTGTTCCCTCATCTTGTCCTTTCTGAAATCTTTGATCTTACTGATGTTGAGTGTAAGATTGTTACTGTGACACCGCTCAACTAGCTGTTATAACTTGCTCCTGTACACCCTCTCGTCACCATCTGAAATTCTGACAACAATGGTTGTATCGTCAGCAAATTTATAGATGGCATTTGAGCTGTGCCTAGTCACACAGTCATAGGTGTAGAAAGAGTAGAGCACTGGGCGAAACACACATCCCTGAGGTGTGCCAATGTTGATCGTCAGCAAGGTGGAGATGTTATTTCTGATCTGCACTCTGAGGTGTTCTGGATGGGAAGTCGAGGATCCAGTTGCAGAGAGAGGTACAGAAGCCCAGGTTTTGGAGCTTTTTAATCAGAACTGTAGGAATGATTGTGTTAACCCCGACACAACATTAACCGTTTGCAGTTACACATCATCATCGCATTGAGGTTGTGTAACTGCAAACTGTGAATGTGCTAAGTTAACACTACTGAATGTATTGAGCAATGTAAATGTTTTGCTCTGCTTCTTCTGTACTTTTTATCATGAATACAATTCATTTTTGAAATATTACAAACAGGTTATCATGTATGTCATAAGTGGTGCAATTAAGGATTCCAGTATTAACATCCCTCAATTTGGAAAAACTTAAGGTAAAGTAATGATTTAAGTAAAGGTAGCTTTAGATGTTGACTGAGCAGTTTGTGCTGAATGTTTGCTGCAGGAAGTTAGTGTTCCTCAGCACAAATTTGTTTGTGTGTGTAAGATGGGCAGTAGGTGGCGTGGGAGTATAAACGCAAGAGATTCTGCAGGTGCTGGAAACCCAGAGCAATGTGCACACAGCTCCGACAGTCTGATGTACCCACTGAATGGAAAATCCTTCAAAAGTAGTGGATACATCCTAGTCAATCACAGGTGAAGTCCTTCCCACCATTGAGCACGTCTACACAAAATGCTATCACAGGAAAGCAGCATCCATTATCTGGGACCCCCACTACCCAGGACATGTTCTCTTCTCACTACTGCCATCAGGGAGAAGGTACAGGAGACTCTGGACTCACACCACTAGGTTCAGGAACAGTTATTACCCCTCAACCATTCAGCTCTGAAACCAAAGGGGATAACTTCACTCGCCCCATCATTATTTATATACACACACATTCTCTCTCTCCCCCCCCCCCCACTTTTTCTCCCTCTGTCTATACCCCTTGGGTTTGTCCCCCCCTCCCCCTTTTCCTTCTCCCTGGGCCTCCTGTCCCATGATCCTCTCATATCTCTTTTGCCTATCACCTGTCCAGCTCTTGGCTCCATTCCTCCCCCTCCTGTCTTCTCCTATCATTTTGGATTTCCCCCCAACCACTTTCAAATCTCTTAGTAGCTCTTCCTTCAGTTAGTCCTGACGAAGGGTCTCGGCCCAAAACATCAACTGTACCTCTTCCTAGAAATGCTGCCTGGCCTGCTGCGTTCACCAGCAACTTTGATGTGTGTTGATTGAAATGTATGGACTGACATTCAAGGACTCCTACTCTCATGTTCTTTATATGTATTGCTTATTTATTATTATTTCATTTTGTATTTGCACAGTCTGTCTTTTGCACACTGTTTGAACACCCAAGCCGCCATGGTCTTTAATTGATTCTGTTAATGATTATAATTCTATTATTAGATTTATTGAGTATGTATGTGGTGATGTGCATGTACTTTGATAATAAATTGAACTTTTGAAAATACTGGAGGAACTCAGAGGGTGGGTCTATAGAGATTATCATCCCATGTGCATTGTCAATTTTGTATTTGTTGTTAGATCAGAGCCAGAGTACATTGGGGAAAGCGTATTTGTCTGGTGAAGTTTTTGGAGGGGGAACAAATGGGTCCACTGAGGATAATCATGGTTTTCAAGCTCCTTTTCTTTCCTTGCTTATTTTTTCATATGTTTCCCCAAGCCCACCCAGTGCTGAAGGGGGAGCACCTGGACAAGCAGAAATGACAGAATTCTTTCTCTATATCTCCTCCCCACTGGCAAAGCAATTAACTTCTCCCATCTCCCTCAATCATCCCAACCAACACCCCAATCCCCTCACTGCAACCCCTCTAATCCACCTTCACCATCCCCTTCCCCAGGAGGAACAGCCGCACTCAAAATCCTTCTGTGGCAATATAATCAAAACTTCACAATGGTGCTCTCTCTAATTCCTCTGACAACTTTTTGTTTGAGCTTTGGTTCTTATCAAATTAAATGCAGAATTCAAGAGCTCTTCTCAATCAGTTTCCCTGCTTTCTAGGATAAAGCCCACAGTGAGATAATACCTGCAGTTGTGTGCCCTCAGGAAGGTACCTGTTCCCAAGACTCTCTCACTGCCTCTTAGCATTGTGTAACAAAAATGCTTTGTTTCAGACTTCCGAAGCAGTGAGAAACAAGTCTCGGCAGAGGGCTAATAAAATTCGGCTATAACATCATTCCCAGCTCCCCACACACTTCTGGATCAGGAATCCTTTCTCAGCTGATCCCAACAGTAGCTGCACCTTATTATCGCCCAGTGCAGTCCAGGCAAACATCCCCTAATCAACAGACCTGAACTAATACTGAAGTAAAACACAGTCAAGTCCCATTATCAACCATTTGATCTTAAAAGTCAGGAACTTAAAACAAACTGTAAGACATTGGGTGTTCAGACTAGGTTGAGTCTCAGGCATTGTGCCAGGAATAGGTGTTTGTATTAAATGAAAATAAGCCAAAGCCACCAAAATTGAAGTGTTATTTCAATCAGAGGAATTTAGATTTTGGTGGGGATGGGGAGGAGATGAAGTGGGTGGAAATGAAGTGAGGGGCAGATTGGAAATTTGGTTGAAGATCCCAGAGATATCAATGAAAATTTAGCTGTAGGTTCATGATACAGACACCATGGTAGGTGAGAAGCATTTGGTTAGTTTAATGATAGGATATTAGATCGCACCCAGACTACTGTAACCAAGTATTAGGAAGAAATTGGCCTTGGAAGGGAATGCAGATTGACAAAACTTCATTGACGTGAAACATGAGTTTTGTTTTCCTTTCCACTGATGCTACCTGACCTGCAGAGTATTTCCATTATTAATATTCTGAAAATGATACCTCAACTCATGATATCTGATATTGTGGGAAGAGTTCGCAAATCTTCCCCTGGAATTTAAAATGCTAAAGATAATTTGATCACAGATTTTAGATAAGGTTCTCAAGAGGCTGAATTTGCCCACTCCTCATCCTCCCTCCTCAGATATGCCATGTCTATTTGCAGCTCGGGAGCTGTTACATCAAAGCCTCCCTGAGGGGCTCTGCTGATGGAAAGTTCCTGGTAAAAATAGTGGTGTAGAAATGTTAAACAAAAAAGTCTGCAGATGCTGGAAATTCAAATCCACACACTGAAAATGCTGGAGGAACTCAGCAGGTCAGGCAGAATCTATGGAAATGAATAAACATTCGGCGTTCCGGGCGAGACCCTTCTTCAGGACTGGAAAGGACGGGAAAAGATGCCAGAATAAAAAGGTTGGGGGGGGGGGGGGCAGTGAGGGAAAGGACGGAAAGCTAGAAGGTGATAGGTGAAGCCAGGTGGGTAGGAAAGGTAAGTGCTATCGATGAAGGAATCTGATAGGAGAGGAGACCAGGCCAAAGGAGTAAGGGAAAAAGGGATCCAAGAGGAGGTGATAGGCAGGTGAAAATAGGTAAGAGGCCAGAATGGGGAAAGAAGAAGAGGGGAAGGGGAGGGATTTTTTTTTTTAATATAAAAAACTGTAAGGAGATATCGATGTTCATGCCATCAGATTGGAGGCTACCCAGACAGAATACAAGGTGTTGCTCCTTGGCACAAGAAGAGGCCACAGACATGTAGAAATCTGTTTCTGCAGCAAAGTATTTTTATTTTCCATGTTTATCAAATCTTGTTTGCATTCGTCATACACTAGTATTTCACTTCAGGGCATTTACTCTGGATCCTCACCTGTGCACAGGCATTGCTGAATGGTCTCTGTAATATCACATGAGCTACAGAGCACATTTTCACTCTGCTTACACAATGTCATTATGCATTTTATAAGACTCATTCAAGACAGACTCCTCCAAAGCAGGTCCTAACTTGAAAATTGAGAATTAGTTCAAGGATTCTAACTCAGCTGGACAATTGCTGGGGGTTTGAAGCACCAATTTCCTCCAGATAAGTTTTTTTTTAAAAAACATTTTCTTTTATAATGCTTGCTCCACTTACTTCAATGTCTTCAGACCCCAAAGAATTCTGCCACCATCACTCCTGAATTTCCTGATAATTTCTGCAAAGAAATCGCTGATTGTCGAACCCTTCTTACCTCCCAGTCAACTGATCACCCAAGTCAATACCTCCCAGCTGAACCCCCTTTCATCTATCTACTGTCTGACTTCCTGTAACCCATACCTCTTAAGCTCTTTCCTTCCTCTCAAGTCCTTTACCACCCCCACTGACACTCCATTCTCAAACAATCACCATCTGAATCATTCATCCCTCATACCCAAGCCTCTTCCCTTGGTCAATACCCCCCCCCCCCCCCCCCCCCAATATGCAGTCCTCACCCTTTCAGCTGCAACTCAGCAATGAATCTGTTATTCTCACCTCCCTGTCCATTTGGCTCCATGCCTGGTTTAGCACTCACCTTCTTTCTTGAGGCAATCACTTCTCTAACACATCCAGATCCTTTCTTTTTTCCTCCCAAAATCCACTGCCCAGCTAATTTTCCCGATGTGGAGCAGTTAAGCATGCAAAAGCAAAAAATAAACTGCTGGGGGAACAGAACAGGTCAGTGCAACACTCACAACATGCTGGAGGAACTTGGCAGGTCGGGCAGCATCTGTGGAAATGATGAGTAGACATTTCGGGCCGGAACCCTTCGTCAGGACTGAAGAGGGATGGGGCAGAGGCCCTATAAAGAAGGTGGGGGGAGGGTGGGAAGGAGAAGGCTGGTAGGTTCCAGGTGAAAAACCAGTAAGGGGAAAGATAAAGGGGTGGGGGGGGGGGGAGAAAGCAGGAAGGTGATAGGCAGGAAAGGTGAAGAAGGAATGGGGGAAAACACAATGGGTAGTAGAAGGAGGCAGAACCATGAGGGAGGTGATAGGCAGCTGGGGGAGGGGGCAGAGTGAAATAGGGATAGGGGAAGGGAGGGGGACGGAATTACCAGAAGTTGGAGAATTCCTTGTTCATACCAAGGGGCTGGAGACTACCTAGATGTAGAGGAGGCCGCACCAGGAGCACAGGATGCAATAGATGACCCCAACGGACTCACAAGTGAAGTGTTGCCTCATCTGGAAGGACTGTTTGGGGCCCTGAATGGTGGCAAGAGACGAAACCCAATGCAGATTGGGGAACTGCTTCGTCGAGCACCTCCACTCCACCCGCCACAACAGACAGGATCTCCTGCTCTGCTTCAACTCTGCTTCCCGTTCCCATTCAGATATGTCCATACATGGCCTCCTCTACCGCCATGATGAGGCTAAACTCTGGTTGGAGGAGCAACACCTCATATACCGTCTAGGTAGTCTCCAGCCCCTTGGTATGAACATAGAATTCTCCAACTTCCGGTAATTCCCTCCTCCTCCCTTTCCCTATCCCTATTTCACTCTGCCCCCTCCCCCAGCTGCCTACCACCTCCCTCTTGGTTCCACCTCCTTCTACTACCCATTGTGTTTTCCCCCATTCCTTCACCTTTCCTGCCTATCCCCTCCCTGCTTCCCCTCCCCCACCCCTTTATCTTTCCCCTTACTGGTTTTTCACCTGGAACCTACC
The DNA here is from genome assembly GCF_030028105.1 of Mobula birostris. Taxonomy (NCBI): domain Eukaryota; kingdom Metazoa; phylum Chordata; class Chondrichthyes; order Myliobatiformes; family Myliobatidae; genus Mobula; species Mobula birostris. The sequence goes on from NC_092372.1 coordinate 120,292,840, forward strand.
AGCCTTCTGCTTCCCACCCTCCCCCACCTTCTTTATAGGGCCTCTGCCCCCTCCCTCTTCAGTCCTGATGAAGGGTTCTGGCCCGAAACATTGACCGATCATTTCCATGGATGCTGCCTGACCTGCTGAGTTCCTCTAGCAAGTTGTGAGTGTTGCTTTGACCCCAACATCTGCAGAGTATTTTGTGTTTAGAACAGGTCAGTGGACTGACCATTGTTTCCTTTCCCTCAACTAATGATGAGTTCCAGCTGCAGTTTATTTTGCTCCAGATTTTAGCATCTGCAGTCTCTTGTATCTTAGTAAGCATGCAGGTCTTGTCTTCCTGCCCGACTGTGCACAAGGCTGATATGAATACCTTCGAGTCATTGCCTTATGCCTCCCTTTCAAGAGGTTTAACATATTGAGCCCAGATGATCTTTAAGTGCGACTGTCCAGAAATGAAGCATGGTCAGAGTGATTTGTAGAACCATGGAACAAATCTGAGGGTGATAACAGCACCAAAGACTATTTTGCCCTTCAAGGTCATATTGGGACTTCACAGGAAGAATGCAGTTGGCTTCCCCTGCCTTGCCTTTATCTATGCTTTTTTACTTATTATTATATTTGCAAACTTGTGTCTTTTGTACAGTGGATGAACACCCAAGTTGGTTTCATTGATTCTATTATGGTTATTATTCTATTATGGATTTATTGAGTATGCCCACAAGAAAATGAATCTCAGGGTTGTTTATGGTGACATGTATGCACTTTGATAGTAAATTCACTTTGAACAATTACAGTACTTTCCTACTCCTTCAAGCTCTAATCTAGTTCTCTGCTGAAAGCCAGTCTGTTTCCCTAGCCCTTCCAGGTAATGCATTCCAGATACAATCACATACTGCTTAAAAGTGGTTCTTCATGTTGTCTTGGATCTTTTGCCAATCACCATAAGTCTGTGTACTCCATTATCAGCTCTTCAATCAATGACAATAATTAGTCTGTCTGGATTTCTCATTTCTTTGAGCAACTTTCCCAGTTCCCCACAGCAGAAGTCCTGGAAACTTCCTAGTAATAAATCTTTTCTGTACAGCTTTAACATTTTCCCAACAGCACAATGATCAAAAATGGATGGAATGCAACAGTTATGGCCAAAGTAATGTATTTGAAAAAAAGGTTCATCATAACTTGCTTTTGCTCTATTTATGAAGCTCAGGACATTGTATCTTGTTTTAATTGTTTTCTTATCCTGGTATGATACCTTCAGAATTTGAACATATACATAATAGGTCTCTCTCTTCATGCACCCTGTTAGAAATGCATCTATTCTATTTATGGTTCTTTTCATTTTTCCAGCAAAAATACATTACTTAAAACCTTTCTGCTTTAGATTTCATCTGTCACATGTCACTCATTCTGGTTATGTTCTGCAGGGTCTGTATCCTTACTGAATTTAAACGCAAATGCAAAAGGGAAAAAACAAAGGAGGATCAGCCTTCTCGTCTGTTGTGCCTGCTCCAATGTCCAACTGGATCACAGCTTAGCTTTTACCTCAATGTCACCTTCCTATACCAACCACACTTCCTTTGATCCTCTCAACATCTGAAACTAATACCTTTGAATATGCCCTAGCAACTAAGTCTCCATTACCCTCTTGGATCAAGAATACCAAAGATTTATTACCATCATAGTGAAGGATTTCTTCCCATGTCAGTTCTTAATGAGCGACTACTTCTGTTCTCTAGTTCTAAATACAAGACCATAAGACATAGGACAGAATTAGGCTAATCAGCCCATCAAGTCTGCTCTGCTATTCTATCATGGCTGATCCCAGATCCCATTCAACCCCATACACCTGCCCTCCCACCATATCCCTTGATCCCCTGACCAATCAGGAATCTATCAACTTCCACTTTAAATATACCCACGGACTTGGCCTCCACTGCGGTCTGTGGCAGAGCAATCCTGTCAGGTTCTGTTGGGTTTCAGCAGGACTCAAGTGCAGACCAACAAATACTTCTTCACTAGGGTCTATGAGGGAGCACAAAGGCAACAGTCTTTCAAAAACAGAAGGCAGGCACAAATCCAAAATTGCAGACCAAGGTCTTACCAGGAAAGGCAGTCAGGCGAGGGCAGACAATCCAGAGCGCACAGGCAAAAATCAGGACCAGGAACACGCAAAATCCAAAACACAGAATCAGGCAAAATCAGTTGGCAGAAGTCACAATAACAGGCTAGAATGACACAGGTCAGAATCTGGGACAAACTGGCAGAGAATGCTGGTGAAGGCGGGGTTTAAATGGACAGGGTAAAGAGTAAAAATTAGACACAGGTGGGTGCAAATGAGGAGACAAGCAGGTAATTGGAGGAAGTCCAAAAAAGGCATAGCCAGGTGAAAGAAAACAGAAATTAAAGATCCAGAGCTACCAGCAGAGGCCCATCAACCCAGTGTTCAGGCTGGATCCTTAACAATTCCACAGATTCACCACCCCCTGGCAAAAAAAAAATCCTCTTTATTTCTGTTCCAAAAGGTCACCCCTCAGTTTTGAGGCAGTGCCCTCTAGGTCTGGATACTCCCACCAGAGGAAACATCTGAGCCAAAGGAAAGGTAATGCCTCCGACTGCAGTCAAGCCCTTGGAGAACTGTGTTTATTTTGTCGAGATCCCCACCCCAGGAATCAGTGTGCTCAATCTTGGTTCCATTGCCACAACTGCAAATATTCCAGAGGTAGAGATATCAGTGCTGCATGTAATTAGGGTCTCAGAAGTGTCCTTTGCAATGGTTGTAAGACGCCTTGTACTCAAACCATGTTTTGATCAAAAACAGCATCACATTTGCCTTCTCAAATGCTGTTGATTCTGCCCATTGCTTTTTTAGTGAAACACAAGTCTTGCCAAACATTGATGCTTTTCTATTTTCTCTATGAATGTGGAAGACCTCACAGTTTTACACACTATATTCCTTTTGCCATGTTCTGGCTCTAGCATTTAGCCTGTCTGTCTATATCCCTCTGAAGCCTCTCTGTATCTTCCTCACACCTGACACAGCTTGGATTCATTAGCTAACTTGGATATGCTATGCTCAGACCTCTCCAAATCATTGATGTAGATTGCCAGCTCATCAGTGTTCCTTGTAATATCCCACTAGTCACAGTCTCCTGACCTTAAATGACCCATTTATTCCTGTTCTCTGTTTTTGTCTATTAGTTGTTCATTGTTCCACACCAGTATTGTACTTCTAAGCCAATGTGCTCTACTTTTTTTCCATAACCTCTCATATGACATCTTACTGAAGGTGAAGATCCAGGCATGCTATATCCATTGCTTCTGACTCACTCATTCTCTTAGTTACTATCTCAAAGCCTCTAACAGATTTATCAAATAAAATTTTCCTTTCCAAGATTATGTTGACACTGCCTAATCCTATTATTATTCTCAAAATGACCCATTGTCACTTTGTAATAGTAATTTCAAATATTTGACTTAATTTTTCTGCAATGTTCTCATTTCTCAGTTTAATTTCTCCTGCCCCAGACTGTCAAGGACCCATGTCAATCACTCTTAACCTTTTCTTTTTTTTAACCTATTTATTAAAGATATTATAGTTTGTTGACATATTTCTAATTTACTCCTCATATTTTATTTCCCTATTTCATTGTCCTCCTGTGCTCCAATCTGACAAATTTCCAAACCTCAGATCTGCCTTTTTGGCAAAATAATAAGCCTTTTTCCTGGATTTTACAGATTACATTTAACCTTGTATTCACTGTGCTTAGACACTTTCCTCGTTGGGTTTTTGTGCAAATATATTTGCTATAAGTGATGTATTAATTCTCCAAATGTTAGGCATGACTTAATTTTCTCTCTCTTTTTCAACGTTTCCTAGTTTGCATGCCTTTTGTTCCAGATCTCCTGATGGCCTTACCAAAGAAATGTTATCAACTTCGGTCTTGACTAATGAAGCTGAATAATACCAGAGCCCTGAAAAAGTTTATGTCTCTGCTGCGTGAGTTGGGACCAGGTCTGTTTGAAAGAATTTTGAATGATAAATGAAAGAAAGTTCAAAGCATGTAATTGGGCTTGTGAATCAGGGAGAGGATATTTGCAGCGTTTATTTTGCAGCATATGTAGAAACTCTCATTCATGGAAGAAATGGACCATCTGGTGGTATTTGCTGAAACCGGGAATTTCTTAGATCAGATAATCCAATGGTCCCTGTGGTATTATTTGTTGTGAAATATTTTCTTAGAAAAGCAACAGCCATGCAACCCTGTACTACCACACATTAATCTATTATTCAATGTTATGGTTACTGACTTGGTAACAAGCAGAGAGCTTGGCAATGGTTTCTGTCGCTGGTCACAGACTCTAGATGACTGCAAGCTGCTTTCCATCCAGACAGACGGAATTATTTGAGCTATTGACACATCAGCTCTCAGGTTTGAAGTTATTTGAAAGATATCTTGCATTTTCAAGCACCCCCACCCCCGTACAACCCCAGAACATCTAAAGTGTTTCATAATCATGAACTTCTTTTAAAGTACAGTCATTCTCATATAGCTGGAAGGTTTTATAAATATATAAAAGGAGAAAAGATTAAGAGAAGTTGACTTGGGTCTCTGACAGGCTGGGGTAGAAGAAATTAAATTGAGGAATAAGAAAATTGCAGAAAAATTAAGTAAAATATTAGAAATATTACCATTAAGGGTTTGGAGTCCTTTCAACAACTCACAGAAATGTATCACTTTGAGAAACAAGACTTCTTTAGATATCTTCAACTAAGGCAGTATTTTAATAATAATATTAAAACTATTGGAGAGAAAGGGTTAAGTCTGATTAATATATTCATTGATGTGTATAAAGGTAATATTAAAAAGAAACTGATAACCAGGATTTACTTGATTTTACAATCTAACAGGGATCTCTCCACAATGTATGTTAAATCGAAATGGGAGAAAGAAGCCAACATAAAATTGACAGAAGATGATTGGTTAAACATATGCAGAACACATTCGACTACTTCAAGCTCAGGTCTGTGGAGGGAATTCACCTGGAAGAATACCTTAAGATTTTTCATAACACCAAAAATAAAGAAGTTACAAAGTAACAGATCTGAACAAGGTCAATGTTGGAGAATGTGTGATCATTTTCATATTTTCTGGGAGTGTCCAAAGATTTTGTCTTATTGGTTAGATATGGTAACAGATGTAAGGTCAATAATCAGCCCAGAGATTAATTTTGACTTTAACGTTATTTATTTGGGTAATGTACCAAATGGGCTCAAAACATGAAAGATATTTGTTACAAATACTACTAGCAGCCAGTAAGCAAGTCATTACCAGGAAGAGTCTCCTACAGTCCTGGAATGGATAGAAATAGTTCAAGAAATTTATGTTATTGAATGATTGACTTTCTCTCTGAGACATGCTACTAAAAATTTTGAAAGGTATTGGAAAAATTGGACATTTTATTTGAACCTGAAATGACTTTTTCACTGTACATTTATTTAGTTTAAAGAACTTTGTTTTATTTCTTCTTATGAGAAAATCTGCAGAGTGGACTTTAGAGTTATGGATCTTAAGGTCCCCTGAGACTTTGAAGGACAGTTATGGACATAAGAGTTCAGTTAACCTTGATACAGCAATGTAACCCCTTTCACTATTCATTTTTTCTATTATAAGATACGGATTTTACTTCACCTACGATGACCCTGTCTGTCTGTTTGTTTTTATCCTGTTTGTCCTGTTATTGGCAAAACAATAAATATAAAGTTTAAAAAAATTAGAAATATTAGCATTATATAACAAGATGATGGGAGATTTTAATTTCCCAATTATCGATTGGCATCTCCCTAGAGCAAGGGGTTTAGATTGGGTGGAGTTTGTTAGGTGTGTTCAGGAAGGTTTCTTGACAGAATATGTAGATAAGCCTGCAAGAGGAGAGGCTGTACTTGATCTGGTATTGGGAAATGAACCTGGTCAGGTGTCAGATCTCTCAGTGGGAGAGCATTTTGGAGATAGTGATCACAATTCTATCTCCTTTACAATCGCATAGGAGAGGAATAGGAACAGACAAGTTAGGAAAGTGTTTAATTGGAGTAAAGGGAAATATGAGGCTATCAGGCAGGAACTTGGAAGCATAAATTAGGAACAGATGTTCTTAGGGAAATGTATGGCAGAAATGGGATATTTGCATGTAGTTCTGCATAGGTACGCTTCAATAAGACAGGGAAAGGATGGTAGGGTACAGGAACCATGGTGTACAAAAGCTGTTGCAGATCAAGTCAAGAAGAAAAGAAGACCTTATGAAAGGTTCAAAAAACTAGGTAACGATAGAGATCTAAAAGATTATAAGGCTAGTAGGAAGGAGCTTAAGAAAGAAATTAGGAGGCCCAGAAGGGGCCATGAAGAGGCCTTGGCAGACAGGATTAAGGAAAACCCCAAGGCATTCTACAAATATGTGAAGGGCAAGAGGATAAGACGTGAGAGAATAGTGTAACAGTGGAAAAGTGTGTATGGAACCAGAGGAGATAGCAGAGGTACTTAATGAGTACTTTGCTTCAGTATTCACTACGGAAAAGGATCTTGTCAATTGCAGAGATGACTTACAGCGGACTGAAAAGCTTGAGCATGTTGCTATTAAGAAAGAGGTTGTGCTGGAGATTTTGGAAAGCATCAAGTTGGTTAAGTCACCAGGACCAGATGAGATGTACCCCAGGCTACTGTGGGAGGCAAGGAAGGAGATTGCTGAGCCTCTGGTGATGATCTTTGCATCATCAATGGGGATGGGAGATGTTCTGGAGGATTGGAGGGTTGCGGATGTTGTTCCCTTATTCAAGAAAGGGAGTAGATATAGCCAAGGAAATTATAGACCACTGAGTCCTACTTCAGTAGTTGGTAAGTTGATGGAGAAGATCCTGAGAGGCAGGATTTATGAACATTTGGAGAGGTATAGTATGATTAGGAATAGTCAGCATGGATTTGTCAAAGGTAAGTCATGCCTTACAGGCCTGATTGAATTTTTTGACCATGTGACTAAACACATTGATGAAGGTAGAGCAGTAGATGTAGTGTATATGGATTTCAGCAAGGCATTTGACAAGGTGCCCCATGCAAGGCTTATTGAGAAAGTAAGAAGGCTTGGGATCCAAGGGGACATTGCTTTGTGAATCCAGAACTGGCTTGCCCACAGAAGGCAAAGAGTGGTTGTAGATGGGTCGTATTCTGCATGGAGGTCGGTAACCAGTGGTGTGCCTCAGGGATCTGTTCTGGGACCCTTACTCTTCATGATTTCTATAAATGACCTGGATGAGGAAGTGGAGGGATGGGTTAGTAAATTTGCTGATGACACAAATGTTGGGGGTTGCTGTGCATAGTGTGGAGGGCTGTCGGAGGTTACAGTGGGACATTGATAGGATCCAAAACTGGACTGAGAAGTGGAAGATGGAGTTCAACCCAGATAAGTGTGAGGTGGTTCATTTTGGTAGTTCAAATATGATGGCAGAGTATAGTATTAATGGTAAGACTCTTGGTAGTGTGGAGGATCAGAGGGACCTTGGGGTCTGAGTCCATAGGACGCTTAAAACAGCTGCGCATGTTGACTCTGTGGTTAAGAAGGTATACAGTGCATTGGCCTTCATCAATCGTGGGTTTGAGTTTAGGAGCCGAGTGGTAATGTGCCCATGGTCTGCTCTTATCAAATTACGGTATTGCTTTGCACTGTTGTAACTATATATTATAATTATATGGTTTTTGTCAGTTTTAGTCTTGTGTTTCTGTGATATCATACCAGAGGAACATTATCATTTTTAAATGCATGCATTTCTAAATGACAATAAACAAGGACTGAGTGTCCTCATAATCTTAAAAAAAAGGAGCCAAGAGGTAATGTTGCAGCTATATAGGACCCTGCTCAGACCCCACTTGGAGTACTGTGCTCAGTTCTGGTCGCCTCACTAAAGGAAGGATGTGGAAACCATAGAAAGGGTGCAGAGGAGATTTACAAGGATGTTGCCTGTATTGGGAAGCATGCCTTATGAGAACAGGATGAGTGAACTTGGCCTTTTCTCCTTGGAACGACAGAGGATGAGAGGTGACCTGATAGAGGTGTATAAGATGATGAGGAGTATTGATTGTGTGGATAGTCTGAGGCTTTTTCCAGGGCTGAAATGACTAGCATAAGAGGGCACAATTTTAAGGTGCTTGGAAGGAGGTACAGAGGAGATGTCAGGGGTAAGTTTTTTATGTAGAGTGGTGAGTGCGTGGAATGGGCTGTTAGCGAGAGTGGTGGAGACGGATGCGATAGGGGCTTTTAAGAGACTCCTGGACAGGTACATGGAGCACAGAAAAATAGAGGGCTATGGGTAACCCAAGGTAATTTCTGAAGGTAAGGACATGTTCTGCACGGCTTTGTGGGCCGAAGGGTCTGTATTGTGCTGTAGGTTTTCTATGTTTCTATATTATTAATAAAATAGAATATTGTTATCTTGATATATTAATGGAATATTAGACCTCATCTCAATTTGCTCACTGCAAAATCCCATAGACAGCAGTATGGTAACAAACAGGGATGTTGGTCATCCAATCTTATTGGCCAAAACTGGGAGAAGAACATCCCTGCCTTTCAGCAAATTTGAGCCAGGTGGTCTTTCACATTCACCTGCTGGAGAGCAGCGATTAAGTTCAACATCTCATGTGTAGAGGAAGCACATCCAACGGTGCAGGTATAATGGCACTTGACCACATTCCAGGGGGCACCAGGGACTGTTGTGTACTCTGCTTCACTGAGACATGGCACCCCAGTCAGAGCACTCATTTCTGATGGCTTCACCTTCCACTGTGTGGGCCAGATGGCAGAACAGGTAAAGGCAGAGGTGGCTGTGTTTGCTCTATGATTCACTCTTTGTGGTGTGTGGACATGGTGGTCCTGTCTCAGTCTCGCTCCCCCGATTTGGAACCCTAGCATTCAGTTATCACCTGTTCTATCTGCCGAGGGAGTTTTCCCAGCATCTTCCTGGTAGCAGTGTACATCCTACCCCTGACAAACATCAGGCAGGCTCTGGAGGAGCGGTGCACTGTGATTAACAGTTGTGAGACCATACATCGTGATACCTTCCCAGTCACTGCAGGACACTTCAACTGGGTTAGCTGGAAGAAGTCTTTGCCCTGTGGAACCAGGGGAGTCAATACATATGATCACTGTTACACCACCATCAAGAATGCTTATCAGGGCATCCCACTTTGGCAAGTCCGATCACCTGGCGAACAGGCAGAGACTGAGGCTGGCAGCACCAGTGGTGAGGACCAGGAAGTATGGGCTGCGGAGTTTATTCTGGGATATCTTTGATTCTGAATGAATACTCTGTGGCTGTTGCTGACTTCATCAAGAACTAGGAGATTCACAGTCTGTTGAGGGCTAGATCTGGGCATTCAATGCCAAAATTTTACAAGGAATCAAGATATGACCTACGGAAGCTGCAGAGAGTTGTAGACCTAGGCAGTTCCATCACAGGCGCACTCTTCAAGAGCTGGTGCTTCCAGAATGTGGATACAGGAGCCTGAAGAGCTACTCTCGATGATTCTGTGACAGCTTTCCCCCTCTGTCATTAGATTTCTGAATGGTTCATGAACCTATAAACACTACATCATTCGTCCTTTCTGTACTAACGCATACTAATTTTATGTTTTTACACTGTACTGCTGCTGCAAAACCAATGTCACATCATGTCAAGATAGTGATAACAAACATGGTTCTGATTTATGTGTTGACCTGTCTCAATGAACGTCATCCAGTAACACTCACATCCAATGTGAAGTGCTTTGAGAAGCTGGTGATGAAACTTATCAACTCCTGCCTGATAAATGACTTGGGATCCGCTCCTGTCTGCTTACCGAAGCAGCAGCTGCCACCTCACTGGCTCCTCACTCAACCCCGGAACATTTGGACAACAAAGAAGCATACATCAGGATGCTCTTTATCAACCACAGCTCATTCAGTACCCTCAGCTCGAAACTAATCAATAAGCTTCAAGGCATTGATCTCAATACCTCCTTGTGCAATCAGATCCTCAGTTTCCTCACTTGCAGACTCCAGTCAGATTGGATTGGCAACAACATCTCCTGCACAATCTCCGTCAGCACAGGTTAACCACAAGGCTGTGTGGTTGGGTCGTTATGACTGTGAGGCCGGACACTGCTCCAATGCCACATTTACATTTGCTGAAGACACCACTGTCACTGGCCGAATCAAAGGTGGTATTGAAGCAGCGTATAGGAGGGAGATTGAAAATCCGGCTGAAGGGTGCCACAACAGCCTCTCACTCAATGTCAGCAAGACGAAGGAGCTGATTATTGACTTCAGGAGGAGGAAACTGAAGATCCATGAACCAGTCCTCATCGGAGGGATCAGTCAGATGGAGAGGGTCAGTGACTTTAAATTCCTCTGTGTTATTATTTCAGAGGACCTGTCCTGGGCCCAGTACATATGTGCAATTATGGAGAAAGCACGGCTGTTCTATAAGTAGCTGTGAGGTACATCAGACCCTGGTATGGAACACCAATGTTCCTGAATGGAAAATCCCACAGCCCAGTCCATCACGAGTAAAACCCTCTCCGCCACTGAGCACATCTGCAAGGAGTGGTGTCACAGGAAAGCAGCATCCATCGGGGGTGGGGTGGGGGCACAACCCAGTGCAAGTTCTCTTCTCGCTGCTGCCATCAGGAACATCAGGACTCACACCACCAGGTTCAGGAACAGTTGTTCCCCCTCAGCCATCAGGTTCTTGAACCAGTGGTCACCATGGCGGCTGAGCAGTTAGCGCAGTGCTCGGGGCGTTTGAGTTCAAAGCCAGCATCCTCTGTAAGGGTATCGTACGTCCACCCCGTAGAATGTGTGGGTTTTCCCTGGGGCTCCGGTTTCTTTCCACAGTCCAAAGATGTACCGAGGTGTGCAGAGTAGGCCCTTCCAGCCCTTTGAGCCGTCCAAAAACCCCAGACAACCCCATCATTGGTTTAGGGTTAAAACGGGGTTGTCTGGGGTTTTTGGACGGCTCAAAGGGCTGGAAGGGCCTACTCTGCACACTATCTCTAAATAAACAAACAAGTAACTCACAGATAGAACAAACTAGTTGGGCCGCTCTAGGGGCAGGTCGAGCTGGATGCACAAGGTCACAGAATAGGAGGGCCATTGTTCTGTTTCAGAGATGGGGTGTCTGGTGAGCATCATGGGATGATTCAGAGCTACCAGTTGTCTGTGAGATATTTAATGCATGTGTATTGCATGTGATTAATTGTTAATGTTATTGATCTGTTGCCATTGTGAAAAGAAATAATGAAAGATCTTTTCCTTTCCCTGTTGTTTGGAATACACACACAGACACACACACACAAACACACACAGACACACACACACAGACACACACACACACACACACACACACACACACAAACACACACACACACACACACACACACACACACACACACACACACACACACACACACAAACTCTCTCCCCCAGCGATATACATCTTTGGCACTCAAAACAGACCTGGGTCCCATTGCTCCTTGTGCATCACAGGGAAATGGAGTGCCACTTAGTAGATTCACCACAATGCCACTGCTATTTTCTCACATCGATAACACATCTAGCTCTCTGAACAACAGGAATTCTGCAGATGCTGGAAATTCAAGCAACACACATCAAAGTTGCTGGTGAACGCAGCAGGCCAGGCAGCATCTCTAGGAAGAGGTACAGACGAAGGGTCTCAGCCTGAAACGTCGACTGCACCTCTTCCTAGAGATGCTGCCCGGCCTGCTGCGTTCACCAGCAACTTTGATTTGTGTTACATCTAACTCTCTTACTGGTTGCTGGATTGGCATTCCATAGCACCCGTTTTCTCTCAGCTGGAGACAGATGTCAGAATTTTTGGGCCAAGCTTCAACCCACAGTGGAGAGAAAAAAACCTGGAAGCACATGTTAGAGGGATTGGGAAGGAGAAGGTAATTAAAGAGTCTGTGCTGTGACATCTGTGGTTTGCACTGCAACCTCACTTATCCATGGTCAGCATTTTGGAAAATTATCCTTTTAATACAAAATTTGCATTCAATTCTGTGTTGACAAACCCTTCAGTCAAACCAGATTATCCCCTGACTTGGGTCCATTTATGACATGGGAGTCAATCAGTGCAGACCATGATATGGGGAATGTCCAATTGCACAGAGGAGCACTGTGTCTCCCTTCCTTTTGCTTTCCCTCATCTCCGTTACAGATATTTTACGGCCATACTATTGTTGCCATGACGAGAGGGTTTTCAGCTGTGACTTGCTCCCAGCAGTCAATGTGTGAGACCATGGTTCTGTGCGCCTTGCCTGCACCTGTCAAAACTGACTGCGTGTAGATTCCATCATGCTGGCTTTGAGAGATTTGCACCCAGTTTTTTTTCTCCCTTCAGAGCAGAGAGAGCTTTGCCAAAATTCCCTGCAGCAATCCAATTTCTTGGAAGTCAGTTTTCAAACCATTGAGGTTGAAAACTCCAATGCAGGCAAATTTTATGAGCTACCATACTGTTATGTGGGGCAGTTTGAAGCTGGAAAATATCTCAGAAATGTGTGCAAGAATTCCTCAGTTCAATTCAATTTTAAAATCACAGTATCATTTCTTTGGAGCTGTGCAGATGAACAATGAGCCTAGATTATTTTTGGTAGTAGCCAAACAATCTTTGTTAACATATGTGCGAAGTAGTGCCTTATTTTTTCAATGAATTAATTGTGTTCCAGGACTAAAAATATTGCACTGAAGACTGTCTAAAGGTCACATCTGGTCTTGCTCAGTGCCTCCAACAACTACTGTGGTCATGGCAATGATCACTATTTGGAACAAACTTTTTATTTTTATGGAAATATCATATAAGACATGCATCATAAACGCACTATTGGAAATGTAATGACATTCCCCAACAAAACTGCAAAATGCTTCCACCATTTTAACTTAAACTCCATCCTAGCTTTGCAACTAGAAGTCTTCAGTCATTTATTCTTCTGTTCTGACTTCTGTGTCACTTGATCCATTTATTGATGATTATTGATTTTGAGTTCAATAGTTCAATTTTATATCAGAGAATGTATACAGTAGACAACCTGAAATTCTTACTCTTCACAGGCATCCATGAAACAGAAAAAAAATCTCAGAGTAAATGACAGAAATGTCAGAAACCTAAAGCCACTCCCCTTATCCACAAACATCAACCGTCCCCCACTTGCTCCAGCAAAATCACTGAACCCCCACCACCCAATCATGCAAGAAATAGCAAAGCCCCCAAAAGGACTACAATCTAGAGTCCATCAAAAAACTACTGTCCATCCCAACATTTTGGACAGGCTGTCCCTCTCTAGTGAGGGAGAGAGAGAGATACCACTCTTGCAACAAATGTGAGCGGGAGACCAGCAACAAGCTACTTCAATGTTACCATCTGCCACGTCGCTTGTCAGAGTCTCCCAACTTGAGGACCGACAGGCTGTCACTCACCATCAAAAGAGAGAGAGAGAGAGAGAGAGATTGCTCAAGTGCAGGGGCCTTCTTTCAACAGCAGTGCACACTGCCTGCTCTCTCTATGTTTCTTTCAGTCTTCCACAGCACTTCAGTCGACGACATTGGTGAGGAACCCAGTCGTCCATGGAGCCCCACCCCGAAAACACATGTCTTCTTGGCCACACCCTGTGATATCGAAACCCCAGGCCACACAGCAAGTCTGAGAACGAGTACCTGCTGCCCGTGGAGAACCGTAGTTTGAGCTGTAGCTACATATTACGGACTCTGACAGAACCCCAGCTACCTTGAAAAGAAAAAAGAGACATGAGAAAAGAAGAAGAAGCTGTTTGAAGTCGCCTGGGTCTGCAAAAACTTCTGGTGCCATGGGATAAATACACATAGTAACTGATGGTTTTCTCTTTTCCTCACATTAACTCTCAGCATTGATTTGACCTTTGGATTCCTTTCAGTTTTTCCTCTGAATCTTTTAGAACTCTCTCATGATATGGCCTGAACATTTTGTTCTGCCTGTTCCTCCTGTGATCACTGTGTAGTTCGTGTGCAGATGTAAGTAGCAATACTTGGACACACGTTTCCCTTGCCAAGCTCCTGGGAAGGTGAAATTTTTTACACAGGGAGAGATTGAAATCCAGGACACGCTGACAGTGGATATGGTGGAATCAAATACAACATTGCAGTTAAGATGCTTTCAGATAGACAAGGCATGGAATCAGAATCAGGTTTAATATCACTGGCATATGTCATGAAATTTGTTGTTATGCGGCAGCTGTACATTGCAATACGTAATAATAAAAAGCTGTTAAATTAAATAAATAGGGCAAAAAAGTAGTGAGGTGGTGTTCATGGATTCAATGTCCCTTCAGAAATCTGATGGCAGAGGGGAGGAGGCTGTTTCCGAATCATTGAGTGTGTGCCCTCAGGCTCCTGTACCTCCTCCCTGACGGTAGCAATGAGAAGAGGGCATGTCCTGGGTGATGGGAGTCCTTATTGATGGATGCCACCTTTTTGATGCATCGCTCCTTGAAGATGTCCTGGACGCTGGGGAGGCCAGTGCTCATGATGGAGATGACTGTGAAAGAAGTCCTAATGTGGACAAATGGAATTAATGTAGATACTGTAGGTGAGAAGGTCGGTATGATGTGTCAGGCGGTAGTGCTCTGATTCAGTGCTGTACAACTCTGTGTTTAAGAGAGGGAAATATCTCCAGCAGATGCTGAACACTGACTTTGGAATTACCTTCAACACACAATTCCAAGTCAATTCAACTGCACCTAGTTTAATCCCCATCATATGGTAAGTGAGAGACAACATGCAGTTGTCCTGAGAGCTGAAGGTCTGTGGGGGCTGTTCTTTTATTCTAGGAGAGAGCTGAAATCTTGCCTTTTTTGTGGTGGACACGGGGAGGGTGGTTTAGACATGGAGTGTGACAAAGAGCCTGATGGAAATGTGGCGAACAAGACTTGTGGTTAAAATTCACTTTGAGCTGGTCAGCACATGAGCCACGCGCTCAAAGCGGAAGAACTGCAAGGCAAAACCAATTTCATTGTCACAGGCACAAGTACGTACGGTGTGGTACAGGTACAATGAAAACAGCATTACTGTAGGTTCAGACAACACAGTGGATGTCAATTATACATCAATCTCAATACAAGACAGTGGAGAAATGAATAATTGCAAATAGAGCACACAAAAAACACCAAGACGAGTCCACAGTCATCTAAGAGGTTGTTACAGTGTTGTGTTGCTAACACATATTAAAGTAATTAGTACAGTAATACCAGTAATTAACACATCAAAAAATCACTTTATCTATAATGTGTACACAGTAAATACAACCGGTATGCACCTTCCTTTGCAGTCATAGCAGTAACAACTCAGCAAGGGGGATATTAGAGGAAGGTTTTTGACTCAGAGACTGGTTGGTGCGTGGAATGCACTGCCTGAGTCACAGTGGTGGAGGCAGATACACTAGTGAAGTTTAAGAGACGACTAGACAGGTATATGGAGGAATTTAAGGTGGGGAGTTATATGGGAGGCAGGGTTTGAGGGTCGCACAACATTGTGGGCCGAAGGTCCTGTACTGTGCTGTAGTAGTCAAAGAAAAATAGTGCATCATTGCACTCATGTTACCTCCTTAAATAAGAAACCCAAGCAAGTGTTTGACATGTAGTTTCAAAGGATCCAATCACTCAGTGTCCGGTGGCAGCTGGACTCTAACCATGATTCACTGGGCTGCATTAATTACTCGTATTGTATTGAAATGACAATCCCACTTAAAACCATCTTTTTGACCAAGATATCAGCTACTTACCCTAACTTCATACCCTAAAGTTGTTTGGGATGTTTTTCAAACGTAATGTTTGTATGACAACACTTATCAGATTAAGCTGGGTGAGCATAGTGTTACTTTGGTGAGCCAAATCAAAGGTGATTGACAAGAGTGAATGAGGTGATGCTTCTGCCTTGAATGAATATTACTTCATGAATACTGTAATTGCCAGTTATGTTCTACACCTTGTTGTTTCCACATTGCTTGCTCCTTACACGTATAATAATTTCCATTTATTATGAAGGAAATATTCATTTATTCTCTGACTTCATACGGTCAGGGAATGTCACATAGGGTCAGAGAATGTTGAATTTTTGTGGGTGCAGTTAAGAAACTGCAAGGATAAAAAAACCATTATATATGCTTCTAAATGGTAGCCAAGATGTGAAGTTGAGATTGCAAAGGGAGCTGGAAAGGGCACGTAATAAGGGTAATGACACAATTGTAATGGGGGTCTTCAATATGCAAAGGAATTGGGAAAATCAGGTTGATGTCTGATCGCAAGAGAGGGAATTTGTTGAATGCATATGAGCTGGTTTCTCAGACCGGCTCATGCTTGAGCCTACTCAAGGAAAGATCATCTGAGATTGGGTTTTGTGTGTAATAATCCAGATTTTTATTAGGGAGCTTAAGGTAAAGGAACCCCTGAGAGACAATGATCATTACATGATTGAATTCATTCTGCAATTTGAGAGGGAGAAGCACAAGTCAGGTGTATCCATATCTCAATGGAATAAAGGGAACTACAGAGGCATGAGAGAGGAGCTTGGCTAGGTGGATTTGAGGGAGATACTAACAGCTATGCCAGCAAAACAGCGATCGCTGAAATTTCTGGGAATAGTTCACAAGGCACAGGATAAATATATCCCACAGAAGAAGTTCTCAAATTACAGGGATAGGTAACTGTGGTTGACAAGGGAAGTTAAGGACTGCATAAAAGCCAAGGAAAGGACATATAAGGTAACAAAAGTGAGTGGGAATTTGGATGCTTGGGGCGTTTTTAAAATCCAACAAAAGGCAACTAAAAAAGGCTTAAGAAGGGAAAAGATGAAACATGAAGGCAAACTAGCCAACAATATAAAGCAGGATTCTAAAAGCTTTTTCAGTTATATAAAGAGTAAAAGGGAGGTGAGAGTTGATATTGGAGCACTGGAAAATGATGCTGGTGAGGTAGTAACGGGGGACAAAGAAAGAACCAATGAACTTAAAATGAGTACTTTGCAACTGTCTTCACTGTGGAACACTAGCAGTGTGCCAGAGGTCCGTGAGTGTCAGGGAGCAGAAGTGAATGCCATTGTTATTACAAAGGAAAATGTGCAAGCCAAACTGAAAGTTCTTAAGTTGAATAAGTCACCTGGACCAGATGGCCCACATCTCAGAGTTAAGAAAGAGGTTGCTGAAGAGGTAACTGATGCATTAGTTATGATCTTTTAATAACCACTTGATTCTGGCATGGTTCCAATGGGATGTAATGCTGAAATTGTATAAGGCATTGGTAAGGCCAAATCTGGAGTATTGTGTACAGTTCTTGCAACCGAATTACGGGAAAGATGTCAATAAAATTGAGAGAGTACAGAGGAGGTTTACTAAAATGTTGTCTGGATTTCATCTCCTAAGTTACAGAGAAAGGTTGAACAAGTTAGGTCTTTATTCTTTGGAGTGTAGAAGGTTGAGGGGGGACTTGACAGAGGTGTTCAAAATTATGAGGGGGATTGATAGAGTTGACGTGGATAGACTTTTTCCATTGAGAGTGGGGAAGATTCAAACAAGAGGACATGAGTTGAGAGTTAAAGGACAAAAGTTTAGGGGTAACATGAGGGGGAACTTCTTTACTCAGAGAGTGGTAGCTGTATGGAATGAGCTTCCAGCAGAAGTGGTTGAGGCAGGTTCGATGTTGTCATTTGAAATTAAATTGGATAGATATATGGACAGGAAAGGAATGGAGGGTTATGGGCTGAGTGCAGGTCAGTGGGACTAGGGTTAGGGTTAGGGTTAGGGCTAAGAGTTCAGCATGCACTAGAAGGGCCGAGATGGCCTGTTTCCGTGCTGTAATTGTTATATGGTTATATGGTTCCAGAGGACTGGTAACTTGCAAATATCACTCCACTCTTTAAGAAGGGAGGAAGGCAAAAGAAAGGAAATTATAGGCCAGCTAGCCTAACCTCTGTGCTTGGGAAAATGTTGGAGTCCATTATTAACAATGAGGTTTCAGGATATTTGGAGACTAATGTTAAAATAAGTCAAAGTCAGCATGGTTTCTTGCCTAACAAATCTGCTAGAGTTCTTTGAGGAAGTAAGAACCAGGACTACAGAGCGTCGTGGGAGCTGAATTGTGAAGGAAGGCAGTTTTTTATAAAACTTCGAGTGCAAGAAGGGCGAGACTGTGCAGGCGCGTGACTTCAGCAGGACCGCGCGGAGAGTTTAAAAAGGAGACCACCCTATACAGCTGTCGGAGCGGTAGCAGAGTGTAGGGCTTTGGCTTCAACGGGCTTCGGCGATAAACAGGAAGAGGCGAGAGCGAAGCGCCAACTCTTTTTTTTTTTCCTCCCCGCCCCCCCCCCCCCCAACCCCTTTCGCGAATCGGCCCAGACAGACAGGAACAGCAGGGCTCTCACAGCTAACGGTACGAGCTAACGGTTTAAAAAGTTTGTCTGTTAGTGAGGTAAGTGGGTGAGTAGACTTATTTTTCCTGTTTCATTCGTGTAGAATTAGATAGCATGCCTGCAGGGTTAGTGCTTTGTTCAGGGTGTCAGATGTGGGAATCCTGGAAGACTTCCAGCCTCCCTGATGGCCACATCTGCGCCAGGTGCACCGAGATGCAGCTCCTCAGAGACCGTGTTAGGGATCTGGAGCTGCAGCTTGATGACCTACTGCTTATCAGGGAAAGTGAAGAGGTGATAGACAGGAGCTACAGGGAGGTAGTCATCCCTAGGCTACAGGAGTCAGTAGTCATCCCTAGGCTACAGGGGTCAGAACACTGGGTCACTGTCAAGAGAAGGAAGGGAAATGCCTGGATAGTGGAGAGCACCCCTGTGGCTGTCCCCCTCAGCAACAATATCTTGTTCTAGATGCTGTTGAGGGGGATGACCTGACAGGGGATGCCCACGGTGACCGGGTCTCTGGCACTGAGCCTGGCGCTGTTGTGCAGGAGAGAAGGAGGGAGAAGAGAAATGCGGTAGTCGTAGGGGATTCCATAGTCAGGGGAACGGACAGGAGATTCTGTGAGCCTGACAGAGATACCCGCATGGTGTGTTGCCTCCCAGGTGCCAGGGTACGGGATGTCTCAGATCAGGTCCTGAATATTCTAAAGGGGGAGGGTGAGCAACCAGTTATCTTGGTACATGTGGGTACCAATGACATAGATAGGACAAAGGAGGAGGTCCTGAAGAGAGATTTCCAGGAGTTAAGAAGGAAACTGAGAAGCAGGACCTCCAGGGTAGTAATCTCGGGATTGCTACCTGTGCCACGTGCTAGCGAGGGCAAGAGTAGTCGGATCAGGCAGATGAATGCCTGGCTGAGAGACCGGTGTAGGGGGCAGGGCTTCAGATTCTTGGATAATTGGGATCTCTTCTGGGGAAAGTATGATCTGTTCAAAAAGGATAGGTTACACCTGAACCCGAAGGGGACCAATATCCTGGCGGGAAAGTTTAATAGAGCTGTTAGGGAGGGTTTAAACTAATTTGGCAGGGGGATGGGAACCGGAATGATAGAGCGGAGGAAGGGGAAAACAGAAATAAGTCTAAGATAGTGAGCAGTAAAGATGTCAGGAAAGACAGGCAGGTGATGGGGCAAATGTGTAGCCATTGGGATGAGTTGCAGTGCAATAAAGTTGCAGAGAAATCAAAGCAAAAAGTATCAAATACGGGTCTTAAGGTGTTGTACTTAAATGCACGCAGCATAAGGAATAAGGTGGATGATCTTGTTGTACAGCTACAGATTGGCAGGTATGATATTGTGGCCATCACTGAGACCTGGCTAAAGGATGCATGTCTCTGGGAGCTGAACGTCCAAGGATACACGGTGTATCGGAAGGATAGGAAGGTAGGCAGAGGGGGAGGCATGGCTTTATTGGTAAGAAATGATATTAAATCATTAGAAAGAGGTGATATAGGATCGGAAGGTGCAGAATCTTATGGGTTGAGCTAAGGAACAGCAGGGGTAAAAGGACCCTGATGGCAGTTATTTATAGGCCTCCAAACAGCTGCAGGGATGTGGACGACAAATTACAACTTGAAATAGAAAAGGCTTGTCAGAAGGGCAATGTTATGATAATTGTGGAGGATTTTAACATGCGAGTAGATTGGAAAAATCAGGTCAGCACTGGATCTCAAGAGAGATAATTTGTAGAATATCTGCGAGATGGCTTTTTAGAACAGCTTGTTGTTGAGCCCACTAGGGGATCGGCTGTACTGGATTGGGTATTGTGTAATGAACCGGAGGTGATTGGAGAGATTGAGGTGAAGGAACCCTTCGGAGACAGTGATCATAACATGATTGAGTTCACTGTGAAATTAGAAAAAGAGAAGCCGAAATCTGATGTGTCGGTGTTTCAGTGGAGTAAAGGAAATTACAGTGGCATGAGAGAGGAACTGGCCAAAGTTGACTGGAAAGGGACACTGGTGGGAAGGACGGCAGAGCAGCAGTGGCTGGAGTTTATGTGAGAAATGAAGAATGTGCAAGACAGGTATATTCCAAAAAAGAAGAAAATTTCGAGTGGGAAAAGGATGCAACCGTGGTTGACAAGAGAAGTCAAAGCCAAAGTTAAAGCAAAGGAGAGGCCATACAAGGAAGCAAAAATTAGTGGGAAGACAGAGGATTGGGAAGTTTTTAAAACCTTGCAAAAGGAAACCAAGAAGGTCATTAAGAGAGAAAAGATTAACTATGAAAGGGAACTAGCAAATAATATCAAAGAGGATACTAAAAGCTTTTTCAAATATATAAAGAGTAAAAGACAGGTGAGAGTAGATACAGGACTGATAGAAAATGATACTGGAGAAATTGTAATGGGAGATGAGGAGATGGCAGAGGAACTGAATAAGTATTTTGCATCAGTCTTCACTGAGGAAGACAGCAGGATACCGGACACTCAAGGGTGGCAGGGAAGAGAAGTGTGCGCAGTCACAATTACGACAGAGAAAGTACTCAGGAAGCTGAATAGGCTAAAGGTCGATAAATCTCCTGGACCAGATGGAATGCACCCTCGTGTTCTGAAGGAAGTAGCTGTGCAGATTGCGGAGGCATTAGCGATGATCTTTCAAAAGTCAATAGATTCTGGCATGGTTCCGGAAGACTGGAAGATTATAAATGCCACTCTGCTATTTAAGAAGGGGGCAAGGAAGCAAAAAGGAAATTGTAGACCTGTTAGCTTGACGTCGGTGGTTGGGAAGTTGTTGGAGTCGATTGTCAAGTATGAGGTTACAGAGTACCTGGAGGCATATGACAAGATAGGCAGAACTCAGCATGGATTCCTTAAAGGAAAATCCTGCCTGACAAACCTATTACAATTTTTTGAGGAAATTACCAGTAGGCTAGACAAAGGAGATGCAGTGGATGTTGTATATTTGGATTTTCAGAAGGCCTTTGACAAGGTGCCACACATAAGGCTACTTAACAAGATAAGAGCCCATGGAATTACAGGAAAGTTACATACGTGGATAAAGCGTTGACTGATTGGCAGGAAACAGAGAGTGGGAATAAAGGGATCCTATTCTGGTTGGCTGCCGGTTACCAGTGGTTTTTCACAGGGGTCCGTGTTGGGGCTGCTTCTTTTTACATTGTACATCAACGATTTGGATTATGGAATAGATGGCTTTGTGGCTAAGTTTGCTGACGATACGATGATAGGTGGAGGGGCCGGTAGTGCTGAGGAAACAGAGAGTCTGCAGAGAGACTTGGATAGATTGGAAGAATGGGCAGAGATGTGGCAAATGAAGTACAATGTTGGAAAGTGTATGGTTATGCACTTTGGCAAAAAAAATAAACGGGCAGACTATTATTTAAATGGGGAAAGAATTCAAAGTTCTGAGATGCAACGGGACTTGGGAGTCCTCGTACAGGATTCCCTTAAAGTTAACCTCCAGGTTGAGTCAGTAGTGAAGAAGGCGAATGCAATGTTGGCATTCATTTCTAGAGGAATAGAGTATAGGAGCAGGGATGTGATGTTGAGGCTCTATAAAGCGCTGGTGAGACCTCACTTGGAGTACTGTGGGCAGTTTTGGTCTCCTTATTTAAGAAAGAATGTGCTGACTTTGGAGAGGGTACAGAGAAGATTCACTAGAATAATTCTGGGAATGAGAGGGTTAACATATGAGGAACGTTTGTCCGCTCTTGGACTGTATTCCTTGGAGTTTAGAAGAATGAGGGGAGACATAGAAACATTTCGAATGTTAAAAGGCATGGACAGAGTGGATGTGGAAAAGTTGTTTCCCATGATGGGGGAGTCTAGTACAAGAGGGCATGACTTCAGGATTGAAGGACGCCCTTTCAGAACAGAAATACGAAGAAATTTTTTTAGTCAGAGGGTGGTGAATCTATGGAATTTGTTGCCATGGGCAGCAGTGGAGGCCAAGTCATTGGGTGTATTTAAGGCAGAGATTGATAGGTATCTGAGTAGCCAGGGCATCAAAGGTTATGGTGAGAAGGCGGGGCAGTGGGACTAAATAGGAGAAAATGGATCAGCTCATGATAAAATGGCAGAGCAGACTCGATGGGCCGAATGGCCTACTTCTGCTCCTTTGTCTTATGGTCTAAGAAGGAGAGTGCTCAAAGGAGAGGCAATGGATGTCATTTACTTGAATTTTCAGAAGACATTTGATAAGGTGCCACACATAAAGCTAATTAATAATATAAAATCCCATGGCATTACAGGAAAGATACTGGCATGGATAGAAGAATGGCTGACAGGCAGGCCTTTTCTGCCAGCGACTAGTGGTGTTCCTCTGGGTCAGTATGAGGACCGCTACTCTTCACATTGTTTGTCAATGATTTAGGTAATGGAATTGATGGCTTTGTGGCAAAGTTTGCAGATGATACAAAGATAGGTGGAGGGGTGGGTAGTTCTGAGGAAACAATGTGATTACAGCAGGACTTAGACAAGTTGGAAGAACGGGCACAAAAGTGGCAGAGGGAATACAGTGTTGGGAAATGTATGATAATGCATTTCGGTAAAAGGAACAATAGTGCAGACTATTATCTAAAATTCAAACATCAGAAGTGTAAAGGGACTTAGAAGTTAGTGGTTCTCATGTGAAACTCCTAGATGTTTAATTTACAGGTTGAACCTATGGTAAAGAAGGCTAATGCAATGTTGACATTTATTTCAAGGGAAATAGATTATAAAAGCAAGGAGATAAGTAATGCTGAGGCTTTATAACACACTAGACAAGCTGCACTACGAATATTGTTAACGGTTTTGGACCCTATATCTCAAAAAGGATGTGTCATCATTGGAGAGAGTCCAGAGGAGGTTCACCAGGATGATTCCAGGAGTGAAAAAGTTAACATATGAGGAGCGTTTGGTAGTCTTGGGCCTGTACTCACTGGGATTTAGAAGAATGTGGGGGAATCTCAATGAAACCTACCAAATGTTGAAAGGACTAGATAGGGTGGATGTGGAGAGGATGTTTCCCATGATGGGGGTATCCAGAACTAGAGGGCACAGCCTCAAAACTGAGGGGTGACCCTTTAGAACAGAGGAAAGGAGGAGCTGTGGAGGTCAAGACCATGGGGTATTTAAGTGAAAATTGATCATTTCATGATTGGTCAGAGCATCAAAGGATATGGTGAGAAGGCTGGTGTATGGGGTTGAGTAGGATCCGGGATCAGCCATGATGGAATGGGGGAGCAGACGATGGGCTGAATGGCCCAATTCAGCTCCTATGTCTTACAGTCTTATTGTCCTTCCAAGGTGCAAAACAGGATTAAGTATAATTCAAAGTCTTACAGACCAAGTTTAAAATATTTGTGTTTGTTTTTCTTTTGGGAGGAAAGGTAACTTTATGATGACTCTGAATATTCTCGAGAGAGAATCAGCGAGTCAAAAGCCTGGAAGTGGACTGTTCAGTCCATCTGGCCACGCCAACCAAAGATCCCATCTAGACTAGTCTTATTTGCAAATCACACCAGTGATGGTGATGTGACGATTTACATCAATGTTCTAGGGAGGTTTTGTCAAGAGAAGTGGTAATTATAAAGTAGGTGGTAAGAAAGGGTGTTAGGAGAAATACCTTTTACTCAAGTGGAAGGAAGAGTTGTGGATTAAGCTGGTGGGAGAGGGCAGTGGAGATACACTCATTATAAGGAGATCACCATTGGAACAAAGCTGCAGGGTACTTAGAAATAAAGAGAACAAACTTTGCATCTGCTGAGGGCATTTCCTGACCTCAACATATCTCAAAGCATTTTACCGATGTTAAAGCACTCCAAGCATCTAATAACCCAGAAATTCCTGCACGCAGCTCAAATACAAACTGTTCTAAGCACTTTGAAATTCAAATAGAATGGAAAAACTTGTGCACACTTTTCTAAGAACCACACACAAAATGCTGGAGGAACTCAGTAGGCAGGCAGCGTCTATAGAAAAGAGTAAACAGTTGACGTTTCGGGCCGAGACCCTCCAGCGGGACTGGAGAACAAGATAGGGAGTCAGAATAAGTAGGTGGGGGGAGGGGAGGAAGAAGTGCAAAGAAGTGAGAGGTGAAACTGGAAGTGGGGGAAGGCTGAAGTAAAGAGCTGGGAAATTGATTGGGTGAAAGAGATAAAGGGCTGGAGAGAGAGAATCTGATGGGAGAGGGTAGAAGACCATGGAAGAAAGGGAAGGGGAGGACCACCAGAGGGAGAGGGAGGAGATAGGCAGGTAAGGAGATAAGGTGAGAGAGGGAAACAGGAATGGGGAATGGTGAGGGGAGGGGAGGTCAGTTACCAGAATTTCAAGAAATCGATGTTTATGGCATCAGTTTGGAGGCTGCCCAGGCAGAACATAGGATGGTTTTCCTCTGACCTAAGTGTGGCCTCATCGCAGCAGTAAAGGAGGCCATGGATTGGCGTATCGGACTGCGAATGGGAAGTAGAATTGAAATGGGATGGCCATCCAGAGGTCCTTCTTTTTCTGGCAGACAGAGCAAAGGTACTTAGTGAAATGGCTTCCCAATTTTTGTCAGGTCTCACTGATATACTGGAGGCCACACCGGGGCTCTGGATGACCCCAACAGGCTCACGGGTGAGTGTTGCCTCACCTGGAAGGGCTGTTTAGGGCTCTGGATTGTAGTGAGGGAGGAGGTGTAGCACTTGTCCAGCTTGCAAGGATAAGTACCAGGAGGGAGATCAGTGGGCAGGGATGAATGGACAAGGGAGATGCTTAGGGAGAAATCCCTGGGGAATGCAGAAAGTCGGGTGGAGGGAAAGATGTGCTTGGTGGTGGGATCCCATTGGAGATACCGGAAGTTGTGGAGAATTATGTGCTGTCTTTTTCTGCTTATGTCTCACTGCACTGTGATCTTCAACAATATAACTTCTACAATGTCACTAAACTCCCAAAGGACATGTTCAAACATTGCAAGTGAATCTTACACTTTACGTTATTTCTGAGCTTTCTGATACACTATTTCCGCTTCTCGATCTTGCATTCCTACTTCTGTGTGCGAATGTTACAGTTTTCAGGAAGGTCTTTTGCTTCATTGTGCATTTGCAAATACAGTATACATATTCCCTATCCTTATGCTCTACAGTCAGAGATTTTCTCTTATTCAATCCTCATTGCCAATGCAGATTGAGTTTTGCTGAACCTGTCTCTGGAACCGAATATTGTATCACTTGTTCACACAATTAGATACAGAGCATCAAATGAATAAAACTGCTTGCTTTGGTGATCAGTTTTCAGGTGAACTACCAGCATGGACCAATGAAGTGACAACATTACAGCTGCAGTGCTCTTCTGAATAACAAACATGTCATAATCATGTTCTCCTTTCTCTGAAGTGGCGTTTAAACCCATTACTTCTTCAAACATATGAAAATATTTCAAAAGTGCAGCTCACTATCGAAATGCAAAATCTTGATTTCTGCTGACAATAATCTCATCAACTTCAAGTATCAAAATTGATAGTTGAACAATAACCCCAAAGAACTTGACATTCTATGAGATTCAGAATATGGAGATTATTTTGAGTAAATCTGTTTTTGGTGGTAATTTTATACATCCATGTCTATAAGATAAGCTATTGAAGTACAAAAGGTGATGATATTTGGAACCTCACCTATCTGGGCAGGATTTGGATGGAGTAACCGTTTCATACCCCCCCAAATGCAGGGTGTCTGATTTTTCTGAAAGACAAAGCAAATGAGCCAGTACTTTGTTGATAGGAGGTTATAGCCTGAGAATTGGGGACATCACTGAATGATTTATGTTACTACGCAGCCTGCTTCATACAATGGCAACCAGCCTTTAACTGCTCCATGGTCATCATGAAGTTGCTGCATTAGCACATTATCGTTTATTAATGAATAAGGAAAATTTCCTTTCAAGAGCGTAATAATTGTTAATTGCTGCAAATCTGCCATGTCTGCTCAGTAAATGCAAGTTAGCTTGTAGCCTAACTTCTTGAAGATGTGAGATTTTGTAGGATATTTTACAGGGAACATAGTCCAGTACAGAAAAGAAACAGGCCATTCAGCCCACAGTGTTGTGCTGAACCAAAACATTAGTAATCAAATGGACAACTAAACTAATCCCTTCTGCCTGGCACAATGTCCATATCCTTCCATTTTCCTCACATTCATGTGCCAATCTAAACGTCTCCTAAAAGTCTCAAATGTATCTGCCTCTGCCACCATCTCAGGCAATGCATTCCAGGTATCCACCACTCTCTGGGTCAAAAACTAGCCCCTCACATCCCCTTTGAAATTGCCCGCCCCACCTTAAATACATACTCATTGGTATTAGACATTTGAACCCTTGGAAAAAAGATATTGTCTGTCTATGTCTTTCATAATCTTATAAACGTCTGTCAGATCTCTCATCAGCCTCTGCTGCTCCAGAGAAAACAACCCAAGTTTGTCCAATCTCTCACTGTAGCACATGCCTTCTAATCCAGGCAATGTCCTGGTAAACCTCTTCTGCACCTTCTCCTAAGTCTCGACATCCTTCTGATAAGGGATGACCAGAACTGTATGCAATACTAAAGGTGCGGCCTTACTAGAATTTTATAAAACTGCAAAATAACTTCTTACTTTTGAACTCAGTGCCTTGACTAATAAAAGGAAACATGCCAAATGCCTTCTTAACCAGCCTATCTTACACGGAGCTATGAACTTGGCCCCCAAGATCGCTCTGCTCATCAACACTGTTAAGGATCTTGCCCTTATCAGTGTCTATTTGCATTTGGCCTATCAAGGTGCAACCCTTCACATTTAGCTTGGCTAAACTCCATCTGTCATTTCTCTGCCCATATCTGCAAGTGATCTATATCATGCTGTATTCTTTGCCAGTTATCTACACTATCCACAACACTACCAATCTTCGTATCACCTACAGTCTTACAAACCACCAGCTACATTTTCATCCAAGCCATTTATATACATCACAAACAGCAGAGGTCCCAGTACAGATCCCTATCGAACACCACTAATGTCAGACCTCAATTCTATGGTCAAGCCAGTTCTGAATCCAAATGACCAGTTCACTATGGAACCCCTGCATCTTAATCTTCTGGGTGAGCCTCCCATGAGAGTCCTTCTCAGACGCCTTATGAAATCCTTACTATATGATAGCCTTACTATCGACTTGTAATCCAGGGAGCGGGAAGCGCAGAATCAAATATCGCTGTGATGATTGTATGTTCTAGTATCAATTGTTTGGCGACAATGAAGTATAAAGTATAAAATCCATGTCGACAACATCCACAGCCCTACCTTCATCAATGATATGATATAGAAAAGTACAGCATATGACTTGCCCTGCACAGAGCCATGCTAGCTCTGTCTAATTTGGCTATGGTTTTCCAAATGCTCGTAAAACCTAACCCTAAGACTTCTCTCCAGTAGCTTTCCTAAATTTCTACCACTGGCATGAGAGTCAATAGTCTACAGTTTCCAGGATTACTCCTGGTCCCCTCCTTGAATAATGGAACAACATTAGCTAATTGCCAGTCCTCTGGGACATTGCCTGTGCTAGAGAGGACATGAAGATATTGGTCAAGGCCCCAGCAATCTCTTCTCTTGCCTCTCTCAATAACCTGAGATATAGTCCATTGGGCCCCGGGGACTTATCCACCTTAATGTTCATTAGGAGACCCTAAGCTACCTCCACATTTACCCCAAAATATCCCAGTTTGTCAATATGTTCAGCACTGATTTCCCTATCCTCCATGTCCTTCTCCTTGGTAAGTACTGATGTAAAGTACTCATTAAGTACCTCATCCACATCCTTCTCATCCAAGCAAATATTCCAACCTTTATCCTTGAGTGGTCTTACCCTCTCCCTAGTATCCTTTTGCTCTTGATATCTTGAGATTCTCTTTATTCCTACCTGTAAAGGACTTCTCCTGGCCCCTCCTGGCTTTCCTAATTTCCTTTTTGAGTTCTTTTCTGGCTTCTTTATCTTTAATCTTTAAGGGTTTTTTTTTAAAAATTCTAACTTCGTAAGATTGACACACATTTTCATTTTCTTCTTGACTACAGTATGGTGCAAAAGTCTTAGGCACATGTATAAAAGTTCTGTAAAGCAAAAGATGCTTTCAAAAATAATGAAATAAAATGTTTCTAAATATCAAAAATTTACTATAAAGTAAACAGTAAAAATTGAAATCAAATCGGTATTTGTTGTCACTACTCTTTGCCTTTAAAACTGCATCAATTCTCTTAGGTACATTGTCATGCAGTTTTATAAGAAAATTGGTTAGTAGGTTGTTCCAAGCATCTTGGAAACTCACCACGGTTCTTCAAGATTCAGGGGAGAAGATTTAGGATGGAGACAAGGAGAAACTGTTTTTCCCAGAGAGTGGTGAATCTGTAGAATTCTCTGCCCAGGGAAGCAGTTGAGGCTTCTTCACTAAATATATTTAAGATACTGTTAGATAGATTTTTACATAGTAGGGGAATTAAGGGTTATGGGGAAGAGGCAGGTAGATGGAAATTAATTTACGGACAGATCATCCATGATCGTATTGAATGGCGGGGCAGGCTCGATGGGCCGGATGGCCTACTCCAGCTCCTATTTCTTATGTTCTTATGTTCAGCAGACTTGGTTTGTCTCGCTTGCTTCTGTCTCTTCAGGCAATCCCAGACAGTGTCAATGATGATGAGATCAGGGCTCTGTGGAGGCCATACCATCTGAAACCATAAAAAAATCTAGGGTCCCTAAGACTTTTGCACAGTACTTTAAATTCATCACTTCTCTCACCTCTTGTCCTGTTCCACACAATTTCAAGGAATGGCTGACAGCACTGGGTAAATCAAAGGTTAAAAGACTTGGAAGTATCCCAACTGTAGTATTGGAGATCTGTGCTCCAGACCTTGCTGCATCTAGCCCAAGTTGCTCCAGTACAATTACAACAGTAGCATCAACTCAACATCGTAGGAAATGATCCTGGTGTGTCCTGTTTGCAGATCCAATTGGCTATTGTAACCTGATCATTTCCAGTCATTATCAGTGTGAAGAAAGGTGTCATCAAAGTGTTGTCAAAGGCTTTACAACCTCCTCTTTAAGGCACAGTTTAGATTTTGCCAGTGAGGGTGACCACACCTGGCACCAAGGCAGCACTTGACTAGGGTGCTGTCCTGGTAAATCTGAAGTAGGTTGATATCTAATGGCATCTTCTGCAATTTTGGAGTTGCGCCTCACACAAAGGAAGTTCTCAGAGGCCGGTCACCCCAACTCTAGACGATCACTACAGGGAGTCTAACTAATCACACCTGCTTCAGCACAACCTCTCCTCTATCACAATGTGAGAATGTTCACTAGTGATTGCGCAATGTTCCCTTTGATTTACCTCTCCTTATCCAATGAAACAGCCTGTGTTCAGATTTGGCAAGACAAAGATAACATTCAGGCAAGAGCTGGTATTCACGCCTCAGAAGTACCAGGTAATTGCCAATCTTCGGCAATAATGAACCTAGTCACTGAATATTACCATTCAAAATGGCATTATCATTACCGGGTACCCAATCACCAATATCCTGGACATCACCACTGGTCACAAATTAAACTGAATTAATATCAAGGAAATACAAGAGCACTTTAGACTGAGGGAATCCTATGGTGGTCAATTCATGTCCTGGCAGCCCAAAGTCTTTCTATCGACAAAGTACAAGTCAAGAACATGACTGGATAGTCTCTGCTTACCTCGATACGTATAGCTGCAACAGTGCTCAAATTAGATGCCATCCGTGGCAAAGCTGTATAACTGATTGACACCTCACCTTAAACATTCATTCCCCACACCACTGGTTGACAGTATATCTCATTTACAATCTGCACCATGGTTACTCACCCAGGGTACTCTGACCGCATTGCTCAAACCTACACCACCAGACAAGGGCAGCGGGGGCATGGAGCACATTCTCTTGCAGGTTCACCTCAAAATCATTCATTATCCTGACATGAAAATGTATTTCCAATCCTTCATCGTCACTGAGTCTAAATCCTGATGCACCCTCCCCAATTTCACTGTGCACTGTAGTGGTTTCAGAAGGTAGCTCAATATCACCTTCTCAAGCTGTTTAGCAATGAGCAATCAATTCTGTTGTTGGAGGTGACAACTACAGTTTAATAGCAAAACAAAAGAAAGAGTTAAACAGACATTCACATTCTGAGACACAGCTCTTCGTGACAATGCTCATGCAAGAGTAACATGGATGAGAGGCAAGGTGATAGAGCAAGCAAGAAAAAATCTGCAGATGCTGGAAATCCAAGTAACGCACACAAAATGCTGGAGGAACTCAGCAGGTCAGGCAGCATTTATGGAAAAGAGTACAGTCGACATTTCGGGCCGAGACAATTCGGCAGGACTGGAGTAAAAAAGATGAGAAAGTCAGAAGGTGATAGAGCAGTTGGTTAAGTACTAACTCCACATTATATGCATGCTGCTGGGATTTCTGTGTAAGTTATTTCTGGAACCATCCTGAAAATGCAACTGAAGCCATCGCTGGAATTACTGTCAGTGATTAATTCCTAAATCTGTGATCTGGAGCTTTTGTTGGAATTCTTTCTGTGGCTATGTGAGATTGTTACACAGTTGCTGCAGCTCTGATGTGTTTGCTAGGGAATTTTAGAACTGATTGTGGAGCCAGTGCTGGCACTATTTCAGAGGGTATATCTGGGATTTTGCAGAATCTCTTCCTCAACGTTTTCTGGGACCCTTGCTCTTGCCAAAGACTAGAGAAA
This sequence comes from Mobula birostris, assembly GCF_030028105.1. Lineage (NCBI taxonomy): Eukaryota > Metazoa > Chordata > Chondrichthyes > Myliobatiformes > Myliobatidae > Mobula > Mobula birostris. The sequence continues at coordinate 120,324,072 of NC_092372.1, forward strand.
TTTCATGCTGGGAATGATAGATTTCTTGCTGGAAGATTGCTACTCCTCATACTGAGAATGAATGGGCCACTGTTATCATACATGATCTCTTCAGATATCTTGGTGGGACTCCTGTGAGAACATTTGCTGAACTTGTGACACTTCAAACAATACATGTTCGTAAATTGAATTATTAACACTAGAAGTTGGATCAATTGACACCTGAATTTTTTTATCAATCATCCAAAGCTCAATTTTAGCTGGAATTACATTTTATTGGGAAATTGGACTGTGTACATACATCTATTGATGCTTCTGGACACATCTTCAGTGATGTTCCTGGAATCATCGGGTGTTTCGGGTCTTTCAACATCATTCAACCTCCTCCAGGTGACCCAGCTGGGGCTGATCAGACCCCAGCTTGTGTCCAGATGGCTAGCTACTTATGACTCCATGGCCCCCCTCTTTTGAGCCACAGCCATCTTGAGGCCCTCTCTGCCGCATCAGTGGTACTGCGGATGGCTCTCCTCTTTCTCTCTCCCTCGATGCCCAAAATACATTGCTGTCATGGCTTGCAGCTTCCTATCAACTCCTCCCTTCGCCATTGCCTCCAGAATTTGGTCAACATCTTCATCAAACTGCTTCCACAGTGAAGTCATGTTAGCTGCAGGCCATTTGATCCGCCTCCTGTTAGACTTCATGTTAGAGTGATTAGTTTGCAACACTTGGAGGTTCCGGGCACTATGGGGTGACTCCGGGCCTGGCCCCTCCTTCGTCTCACCAGGTTGGACACCTGCGCGTTGTGCTGCTCCTGCTCCCGCCAGACACTTCATCCTTGCTTGGTGGATCTTCAAGCTGCGATCGTTCTTGCAGATTTTGCTACCTGCACACTGCTTCCTCATCGTCTTTTGTTCATTGCCTGGGTCTGATGTCGTTGTGTCCATCCGACTGGGGTGCTCTTCCTCCCCCCCACCTCTCGGGCACCCCTGGGGGTATCTTTTCCTTAGTTTCTTTGTGGCTTTTGTGGGGGTCCTCCTCTCAGAGGACACAGGTTGGGTTGCCAGCCCGTTCTGCCCTGGTTGCCATCTCTCCGGGCTGTCACTGACTCTCCAGTCATCACCACTCTTTTCGCGGTTGTCACCGATCATTTCCAGGAAACATTCCAGTTAGTGCTCCTGAGCTTTTCCCAATGTCAAATATGCACATTACTTAATGACATTGCCATTCATACAATGCTTCATCCTGCCCTGACCAATGTGAACCAGATTTGAATGATGCAAAGTCCAACATTAATGAACAGTCTCATTCAAGCTGGGAGCATGGTAGCTTGTTGTCGTTTTCATTATTTAAGGGACCCATCTATTGACATTTAGAGATCTACATCAGAATAACAGGAAGCTTCTAAAGTTCACTGTGTTGCGTTAAAACTGACAGTGAATAGTATATCTGCCGAAATACTTCTGCAGTGGTGCCTCAGGAATGACAGTGATTTCTCAATGGCATGACTGATTGGTCCGAGTCCCAGGACAGGAGACCCCTCAGGATTCTGAGCTCCCACATCATTCCTGTGGAATGACACATTCGCAGGCTCAAGTTTTTCAAATCTGTCATCACTAAGTTGCATTATATTTTCTGCATAGACCATCAACCAAGGTCTCATGCCTGGACATCACTCATAATGGAGATCTTGGTGGTGTTGACTCTCTCATTTTCTCCCGCAGGATTGTCCCATACTCATCAGCCAGTTCATTCTGGCAAACTAGGATCAGTCAGCCTTGCAGGATATTGAGAGTGCTGGCCAGGTCTACGTGTTTGTCTCCTACTCTGACCAGTCCCAAGGATGTTTGTTTTGGTTCTCTGCCTGGAGTATTCGGTGCATAATATCTGTTGGTGCTAATTGTGGGGTGACAGTCCAGTCACCACAGGCACTGGCAAACCTGCCCAAGTTTTCCTGCATGTCAGCTTCTGAGCTTGCATTGAGAGCAGAGTCATCAGCAAAGAGGAAGTCCCTTAAGGTTGCTTCTTGTACATAGTCCTCAAAGCAAACCAGGAGACCGTCTCCGTAATCCAGTAGCCAGCAACAACACAGTACATTGATAATTGGGTGGAGGGAGACCGGACGACATGGAATAATCCCTCACAAGCTGCTTTGCATTAGATATCAACAAATGAACCCTTGCTCGAGATACAGTAGAGGTTTACTGCTGTAAACTGCTGCAGCTCAGTCTGAAACAGCTAAGCTTTACTACATTGAGTGGGATTCTAAGACCTGGAGGAGACAGCTGACTGATGCTCATGTTGATCCTCATGGCTCCTGACAGATGCAAGATCTTGCTTGTGTCTTTTAGTTCACTCATGATAATGAGATCTCTTTCACTGAATCCTGACGCTCTGGACTTCTACACTGAGAGGGATTCCTACAGCCGACAGGTAATCACGTTGGCCATCGTGGCTCTTTCCCGGCACCTCCTCACAGATAGGACCTCACTCATGTCTTTTAATTCGCTCATGAGGAGGGCCGGATCTCTTTCACTAAATCCTGATGCTCTTGCCTGAAGACACTCCCCTTACAGCAATCAAAGCATGTGCTGCTTGCGCCTGACTGCCAAGGGGTCTATGCTTTTAAAGCACGGGTTCCCAACCTTTTTTCTGCCATGGACCAATGCCATTAAGCAAGGGGTTCGTGAACCCCAGGTTGGGAACCCCTGCTTTAAAGGCTGATGCCCTGCTCTGATTGCTGGATTGTAAGTTGCTGGAAGCTGCATTTAACTAAGCATGGACTTGTTAGGAATGTACAAGTCTTGTGAAAAATCACGCTAGCACTCTCTCAAATGTATTTTTGACTCACTGCATGACCTTTTACAGGAACATAAACATCCAATATGGCTAAGCAGCACAAAGGTTAAAAGTACCAAAAGTGGGTGGTCTAGTTTCTTGGCATTAGTGTTTATTATCAAATGTTAAAACTTTGAGTAAGTGCAACATTTTGTGTGGAGTTCCAAACAAGTAGTAGCACTTTCTCAAAACAGGTAACTTCTGTGAGGAGCCCCAGCTTTTTCTCATTTTCTCAGCCAGAGACAAATTGTACAAGAACATTGTGCTACCACATCTAAGATTCCAGAATTAAAAATAGTTTAAAACTGCGATAGACTAAGGAATGATAGGAATTCAAAACCAATGAAATATAGAAAATAATATAACAGCCAGTCAATGTACATAAAATGCTGGAGGAACATCCAGTCAACTGTTCCAATAAGAGAACTTTCTGTACTTGTTCTATCGCAAAGTGATTAACGATGAAGAAATTGACAAAACAAGTAAAGGAGTAAGTTGTTCTTCATTATAACAGCTGCCTTGTGAACTCCATTTCACTCCCCAAGGTATCTCAAAAGTAAAGTTATCTTTAATTAGGGTCAGCATCACTATAAAGCAAGAACAAATTAATTTATACGATGCTATTACTACTACAAATCATGCAAAAAGGTCTCGGCTTCTTGTGTAATGAAATAAAATCATGTATGTAATCTGCACACAGTACGCACAGAAGCAACAATAAAGTAAATGATTAGGTTATCTATTCTTTTAGGTATTAGTTAAGGAATAAGTACATGTCAGAAGTCTTAAGTTTTCATCTGAATAAAAAAATGTTACTTCTGAAAATTAAATCCTTCCTCAGTCCTATTCAAATGGTACTGTTCAGATATGGAGGGGAGTTTGGACTCTGAATAGCTGGTTCCTCAAGTTATGTTTGATACAGGTTGAGCACCCCATATCCAAAAGACTTGGGGCCAGAATTTGAATATTTTGCAATATTTACATCTATATAATGAGATACCTTGAGGATGGGATCCTAGTCTAAACACAAAATCCACTTACTTTACGGATATAAATATACCCTGACTACTAGTTTTATAGAATATTTTTTAATAATTTTGTACATGAAACAGCAATGTATACACTGAACCATCAGAAAGGTAAGCTACCACTACGTCGGCCGCCCAGGTGGGCTCAGAATTTATATGCTATTGGTAAGAAGTCTTTTTCCTACACTTGTTCAACACACACATGTATTGGTGCAGCTGTTCAGTGTGTTGGATTTTCCTCAGTGATGATCTTTGCAAACTCATCAATGAATGTCAATGCTGCTTCATGATCAGCAAACATTTTATCTTCAATTTTTTAAAATCTTTAAAAATGTAATGCCGTGCCTTTTCTTAAATTTCTGCAACCAGACTACTGAATATTCACAATTACCGTCAATTTTCAGTTTGTCGTGATTGATCAGCATACTGTTAAGCAGCACATATTCACTCCCACGCTGATGAATCTACTCCTTCAATACACGATCAAGATCTTCAGTTTTCATTTTATGCAATGTTTCTCTATTTTTCATTAACTTCTGTTCATTACATATGTGAGGTCATTTCTTAGAACTGTTAATGGTGCACAGAGACCTGCACATCACCTGGAACCTTCCCAGTGCCTCGTGGAATTTTCCATTTGTGACATCATGTCAGTGTTCAAAAAGATTTTGGATTTTAGAGGTTTTCAGAATTTGGAAGTTTGGATAAGGGGTGCTCGACCTGTATAGTTCTAATTTTACAATGTTATCATTTTAATTTAATCAAAATTAACATCAATGTCCTTTCATGAGTACATAAAATGATTTGTCTCACAGCAAATATTATTGGTTGTTGGAGAAACTAGAAAAGTTGGAGAAACTGAGGGTGTTTCTCTTCCTGATTAAAATGTAGAGGGAAACAGAACTAATAAGATAGCACCTTCAAGGAGTCAATTTAGTCATAAATTACCTTTTGATTCAATGAGTCCAAGCAGCAAAGTCATGACTGTGCCTCATGAAGTACAGTACTGTACAAAAGTCTTAGGCACATGTAAAAAAATTCCTGTAAAGTGAAGATGCTTTCAAAAATAATGAAATTTCTAAATATAAAAAAAACCACTATGAAGAGCGGTAAACGGAAATAAACAAATCAAATCAATATTTAGTGTGGCCACTCTTTGCCTTTGAAAATGCATCAATTCTCTTAGGTACACTGTTGTGCAGTTTTATAAGAAAATTGGCTGGTAGTTTGTTCCAAGAATCTTGGAGAACTTACCACAGAACTTCTGCAGACTTTGGCTGTCTTACTTGCTTCTGTCTCTCCAGGTAATCCCAGACAGCCTCAATGATGTTGAGATCAGGGTTCTGTGGAGGCCATACATCGGAAACCTTATAAAAAATCTAGGGTGCCGAAGATTTTTAAACATGTTTCATAAGGTCATAAATTTACATGGCACAGCCAGCTGAGTCTATGCAAAACATTGTGCACCCATTTTACACAGATCTCACAGAGATCCTTTTCTATCCTCTGCACAATTCCAAGTCAATAATTCCAGACCCTACCTACATGTTAGCTTTCAAAACCCACGTATCTTTGGGATGTGGGAGGAAATGGGACAGCTGGTGGAAGCCCATACACAGGTCAGGACTGAACTGTGAGCCAGAGAGGAATAACTGTCAACATTGGCCCATTCCACAGATTTGGGTGGTGGCGTGGAGATACATCTACCAAAGGAGGTGTCAGGCGCTCCTTCCCTCCGCTGACCTGTAAGTCACCCTTGGGCAAGGTGAGGCACCTGTTTACCTCACCGATCAGGGTCATGTGAAGCCACAGGAGCAGGTGGTGGATGGTCATATGAGCAGCCGGTGCATTTCAAAAGTCCTGTTTATGCAACCACTGATGCCAGGCAGACAATCTCTGAAGAGTATTGATAATGGCTGGAGTCACCTGTCTTGTAAAGACACTGCCCAGAAGAAAGCAACAGCAAATCACTTCTCTGCAAGAATTTGCCAAGAACAAACCAAATTGTATGGCATTAAATGACCTTGCCTGATGTCTCAGGGCTAGGTGTGTCTGCACCCATATCACCACATCCCCCCCCCCCACTACTGGCACTCCTTCTCTGCCACCTGTCCCACACCCCTCCCATAGTGCTCCACCCTCGCCATTCCCAACACCCTTTGCTCCCGCCAGATTTACAAACTTGCTCTCTGCTCCATGTTGACAAATACAGTACTGTGCAAAAGTCTTACACACCCGAGCTATATACAGTATATGTGCCCAGGACTTTTGCACAGTGATGTATATCTCACTGGTCTTGTCCAGCCTATGGGATCTTACTGAACTTCCCTAAGCAGACAAGTTTGAAATCCAGATACGGAGAAGCTACCATTACAGCAATTATCCATTGGACTATACACTGAGGGACTTGGTGCTGCTGTAACACCTTTGGAGATCATAGTAGGAGGTTCACTTCTCTCATTACTACAGTTGAAGTTTCCCATCTACTTCAAAAGGGCAACAATTACAGTATACGAGTCCCCAAGAAGAGCCGGGTGAGCTGCCTCAATGTCTATCATCCAGAAGCACTCACATCTATGGTGATGAAAGGCTTTGAGAGGTTGGGCTTGGCTAGAATCAATTCCTGCCTCAGCAAGGACCTGGAGCTACCGCAGTTTGTCTATCGCCCCGATAGGTCTACAGTGGACATGATCTCATTGGCTCTCCACATGGTCTTGGATCACCTGGACAATGCAAATACCTACGTCAGGATGGTGTATATTGACTACAGCTTGACGTTTAACACCATAGTTCTTACAGTTTGATTGAAAAGCTCCAGAACCTGAGCCTCTGTGCCTCCCTCTGCAACTGGACCCTTGACTTCCTAACCCAAAAATCACAATCTGTGCGAATTGGAAACAGCATCTCCACCTCGCTGACAATCATCACTGGCGCACCTCAGGGGTGTGTGCTTAGCCCACTGCTCTACTCTCTCTACACCCATGACTGTGAGGCTAGACGCAGCTCAAATTCTATTTATACATTTTCTGACAATACAACCATTGTTGGCAGAATCTCAGATGGTGATGAGAGGGAGTACAGGAGTGAGATATACCAGCTTGTTGAGTGATGAAGCAGCAACAACCTTGCACTCAATGTCAGTAAGAGAAAAGAACTGATTGTGGACTTCAGAAAAGGTAAGACAAGGGAACACCCACGGGTCCTCATAGCGGGATCAGAAGCGGAAAGAGTGAGCAATTTCAAGTTCCTGGGTGTCAGTATCTTTGAGGATCTAACGTGGACCCAACATATCGATGCAGCTTCAAAGAAGGCACACGGTGACTATATTTCATCAGGAGTTTGAGAAGATTTGGTATGTCTCCAAAGACACTCACAGATTTCTAACTGGCTGCATCTCCGTCTGGTATGGGTGGGGGGCTACTGCACAGGATTGAAGTAAGCTGCAGAGAGTTGTAAACGCAGTCAGCTCCAACATGGACACTAGCCTCCAGGGCATCCAAAACATCTTCAAGGAGCAATGCCTCAAAAAGATGGCATTGATCATTAATGACCTCCATCACTCAGGACATGCCCTCTTCTCATCAGGGAGGTGCTACAGAATCCTAAAGGCACACACTCAACGATTCAGGAACAGCTTCTTCTCTTCTACCACCTGATTTCTGGATGTCTATATATAGGCATCCGTTAGTCTCATGAGACCATGGATTTGCGCCTTGGAAGGTTTCCGGGGTGCGGGCCTGGGCAAGGTTGTATGGAAGACCAGCAGTTGCCCATGCTGCAAGTCTCCCCTCTCCACACCATCGATGTTGAGCAAGGGAAGGGCATTAGGACCCATACAGCTTGGCACCGGTGTCATCGCAGAGCAATATGTGGTTAAGTGCCTTGCTCAAGGACACACACGCTGCCTCAGCCAAGGCTCGAACCAGTGACCTTCAAATCACTAGACGAACGTCTTAACCACTTGGCTACACGCCAACAAGTGTTTAATATATATACAATTACTGTAATTCACAGTTTCGTCTCTATTATTATGTATTGCATTATACTGCTGCCGTAAAGTTAACAAATTTCATGGCATATGCTGATGATATTAAATCTGATCCTGACACCACACCTCAGTTCAAGACAAAATTAACTTGCATATGAGAGCCACTGGTGTCAACCTCATCGCTTTGACCTCTTGATATGTTTGATGCCCACATCCCCCCGTGTCTCAACAAGCCATGATGACCACACCTCCCCGCATTCCAAGCCATGTAGAATGTCCAGTCACTGAAGCACCCACTGGAAGGGGGATTTTAAGTGTGGGAATGAAAGTAGCTCTTTCCGACAGCCAGTATAGTGAACAGGGTCCAGGTTCAGAATCAGCAGGCAGCCTCCAGAAAGCTACAGTGGGTGGCGTGAAAGTCCCTTGTTTCTGAAGGGAGTGGTGAATTCCCAGTTTCAGCTGGCAACAGTCTAAATGAGGATTGTGGGAGAACTGGCATTACTCAGTGGTTGGTCACCAATGAATGTGTCACTTACGCAAATAAACCATCTGGACTGATGTGCCCAGTTTAATTTCCCATCTAGAGCAATACACCAGGAATGATAAACCATCATAACCACTCAGAAAAATATTAGCTTTTGGTCACATGGTGATAAACAGGGCAGCACTCCTGGAAAGAACATCTCGACAACAAACTTTTCTTTAATGTACATTTCCTTCCAACTTTCCCTGATGCCCTCACATGGACACTAATACATGAATCTTCTTCAGTGTCCGTTTTGATTTTGTTTGCATTGTTAAATACTGTGTGCAGTTGTCGTTACCTACTTACAGGAAAGATGTAAATAAGGCTGAAAGAGTGCAGAGAAAATTTACAAGGATGTTGCTGGGACTGGAGGACCTGAGTTATAAGGAAAGATTGAATAGGAAAGGATTTTATTCCTTAGAATGCAGAAGATTTAGGGGAGACTTAATAGAGTAAAGAAAATTATGAGGGGTATAGATAGGGTAAGTGCAAGCAGGCTTTTTCCACGGAGGTTGGGTGAGACTACAACCAGATGTCATGGGTTAAGAGTGAAAAGTGAAAAATTTAAGAGGAGCACAGGAAGAAACTTCTTCACTCAGAGGATCATGAGAGTGTGGAATGAGCTGCCAACGCAAGTGGTGCATGTGAGCTCGATTTCAACCTTTCAGAGGAGTTTAGATAGGTACAGTAGGGATCTGGATAGTTATGGATAGCTGCAGGTTGATGGGAGTAGGCTGTTTAAATGGTTTGACACAGACTAGATGGGCCAAAGGGCCTGTTTCTGTGACTCTATTCTTTAAGACTACCTTTGGTTGTTCTGCTTATCATTTATGAAGAGTAACATATTATTTTACCCTTTCAATGGCTGACTAACCAGGTTCAAAGTAAATAAACAAGTCCAATCCTGTTCTTCTATTGTTCTCTTTCCAGCTGACAATCAAACAACTACTGACCCTACAAACCCTTCACATTTGAAAGAATAGGTCATAGTTACAAATTTAACTAATTTCACAAAATTAATTTCTCTCTCAATTGTAATGGGAGGAGTGAAATCCCAAAGAACAAAAAGAACAAGACATTCCGTATGGTGTTGTGCCATTTCTGTTTTCAGTTTTCAGATGTAGTGTAGTTTCTCGTGGCTGACTTAATCTCCGTGTTATGCCACCTTCATAAGCAGTGTCCTTCTGGTGGAGACTACAGGAAGAAGGACCACAGAGCTGAATATGCTCTCCATTCTAGCTATGGTCCTTTATTTTCTATCTTGGAGCACAGTTACATCTATAGGACATCTGGGCACCACATCAGCTTGGCGGTTACAGCTCAGGGCGTCAGAGTTCGGAGTTCCATTCTAACGCCAAATGAATGAAGTCTGTACATCCTTGCCATGAGTGCATGTCTTTCCTCCGGGTGCTCCAATTTCCTCCCACAGTCCAAAGTCATACTGGTTAGTAGGTTCATTGGTCATTGTAAATTTGCCTGTGATTAGGCCAGGGTTACATAGGTACGTTTCCGGGCAGTGTAGCTCGTTAGGCCGGAAGGGCCTGTCCCCTGCCACTTCTCTAAATAAATAGATAATTAGATAGATAAATAAATAAGTAAGCCGTGTCTCAGGAAGGCAAACTCCATCATCCGGGACCCCCACCATCTGGGCAACATCCTTTACACATCAGGCAGAATTGTCCCAGGAGGCTGATGACCCAGAACACAAAGTTTGAAACGGTTTCTTCCTCACTGTCATTGGGACCTTTTATAGACCTGACAATCTCTAACACTGCTTCAGACTATATTTCTTTCTCTCTCCCCCTCAGTTTTCTCAATATTAATGCTATGATGAACTGATTTGTACGGCATTTATACGTGAGTACGCAGTATATTGCCACGGCAAGACACTTGTATTCAAAGTCCGTTATTCGGTGCGGATTGAATTTCTGTTGTGAAAAAGCATGAACTGAGTTCCACGTGGAAAGTAAGGCATATTAATGTAATCATCTTTATTTCACCACCATTACCTAAATTCTCCTTCCCAAGTGTGTCTCATGGACCTTTTTTGGGAGTTTTTGATCAATATCGTGACCTCGCACTGCATATGCTGTTCTGTGGGTGTCTTTTTCTCCATTCCCCCCTCTGTGGTGGTCACGTTTCCCCCTCCCCCATCTCTGCTTCGTCTCTGTCCCATTCCTCATTCCTGTTCCTCTTCGTGTCTCTTCCAACCTTGTTGCTTTGCCTCTTTCTCCCTTCCTGCGTACAGCCCTGTGCAAAAGTCTGGGGCACAGATATATAGCTGGGCTGCCTCAGACCTTTGAACAGTACTGTATTTTATGTATTGCACTGTACTGCTGTCACAAAAAAAAACACACTTTATGACATACGTGAGTGATGATAAACCTGACCTGATCTGGGTCTCCATTGTGGACTGAGAGTGGGAAGGGGGCAGGGAGAGGGGAATCATGCTTGTGAAAAGGGGAAGGGAGCAGGAAGCACCAGAGAGACATTTTGTGGTGATCAATGAACAAATTGTTTGGAATGAAATGACCTTCCCTGGTGTCTCAGGGCTGGATGTGTCTGCACCCTCACCACCTCCCCCTCCCGGCACTCCTTCTCCGCCTCCTATAGATACCCCTCCCACGGCACTCCACCCTCGCCGCTCTCAACGTCCCTTGCTCCTGCCAGACTTACAGCCTCGCTTTCCACCCCACGTTGACAAATACAGCGCTGTGTAAAAGCCTTTGGCACCCTCGCGATATGTGCATGCCTAAGAATTTGCACAGTACTGGAGATCCCTCTGCTTCTCCCTTTCTCTCACGACTGAGCCCAGGAACAGGCACGAGCACATTTTGCTCCAAGTCCTGACCACACTTCAGCTCCAGCTCCCTGCCCTTAGGGACCGATTCCCGATCCCTGTCCCAGCCTGGCTCTTCCCTCCTCTCCAAATTCTGGCCATGCTCCTCATTCCCGATCCTGACCATGCTCCTCTTCTCAGTTCTGGCCACATTCCCGACCCAGGCCTTATGCACCCCTTCCCAATGCTCTCCGGTCAGGGACAACTCCAGCCCTTGTTCCCAGCCACCCTGCTCTCCGGTCAGGGACAATTCCAGCCCCTGTTCCCTGATCTCGGACACCCTCCAGCCACCCTGCTCTCCGGTCAGGGACAACTCCAGCCCCTGTTCCCTGATCTGGGACACTCTCCAGCCACCCTGCTCTCCGGTCAGGGACAACTCCAGCCCCTGTTCCCTGGTCTGGGACACTCTCCAGCCACCCTGCTCTCCGGTCAGGGACAACTCGAGCCCCTGTTCCCTGGTCTGGGACACTCTCCAGCCACCCTGCTCTCCGGTCAGGGACAATTCCAGCCTCTGTTCCCTGGTCTCGGACACTCTCCAGCCACCCTGCTTTTCGGTTATTCATCTCCAGATGAATCCACCCTCTGCACTCCCTGGTTTCAGTCATACTCCCACTCTCCCCCACTCCTGGTGATATTCTATCCCTTAATTCCCGTACCCCACCACACTCCAACCCCACCCTTCCCATTATAGTTATTTCTTCAGCAAGAATACATAATTATTGGTAAATTGAAATTGATCAGAAATTGACCGAAATCTCTGTGCTGAGTAGCAGTGGTAGGCCCAGACGCAGGGCTAAACTTTTCAAACAGCTTGTGAGCTGGAAGAGAAATCTAGAAGTGATTGTTTATGCAGACACAGGCTATGCCACCATATCTCCACAGAGGTACCCAACCTGGGGTCCATAGATCCCTGCTTAATGGTATTGGTCCATGGCATAAAATTACCAAGTGTCTGACAGATAATAAGATTGCACATATTGTCAGCCGTGCTCCTAATTAGTGTTTTCAAATGTAACCATCACGGGAAAAACTCAATAATAACTTCAACATTTTCTCCATCCAAGTATCAGAGGAGATTTAGATTAGATTAGATTAGATTATGAGGACACGCAGTCCTCTTCTATTGTCAGTTAGTAATGCATGCATTAAGAAATGATACAATGTTCCTCCAATATGATATCATAGAAACACAAGACAAACCAAGACTAAAAAAACTGACAAAAACCACATAATTATAACATATAGTTACAACAGTGCAAAACAATACCGTAATTTGATAAAGAACAGACCATGGGCACAGTAAAAGAAAGTCTCAAAGTCTCTCGAAAGTCCGATCATCTCATGCAGACGGTAGAAGGGAGAAACTCTCTCCCTGCCATGAACCTCCAGCGCCGCAAACCTGCCGATGCAGCATCCTGGAAGCACCCGACCACAGCCGACTCTTGAGTCTGTCTGAAAACTTCGAGCTTCCGACCAGCCCTCCAACACTGAGCTCCGAGCACCATCTCTGCCGAGCACTTCAACCCCGGCCCCTGCAACAGGCAATGGACAAAGCCGAGGACTTGGGGCCTTCCCCTCCGGAGATTCTCGATCGCATAGTAGCAGCCGCAGTGAAGCAGGCACCTTTAGATTTAGATTTAGATTATGAGGACACGCAGTCCTCTTTTATTGTCATTTAGTAATGCATGCATTAAGAAATGATACCATATTCCTCCAGTGTGATATCACAGAAACACAGGACAGACCAAGACTGAAAAATTAACAAAAACCACATAATTATAACATATAGTTACAACAGTGCAAGCAATACTGTAACTTGATGAAGAACAGGCCATGGGCACGGTAAAAAAAAGTTCAAAGTCTCTCGAAAGTCCCACATCTCACGCAGACGGGAGAAGGAAGATAACTCTCCCTGCCTTGCCCGACCACAGTCCGACTCTGAGTTGTCCGATAACATCGAACCTCCGACCAGCCCTCTGACACCAAGTACCGAGCACCATCTCTGCTGAACACTTCGACCCCAGCCTCGGTCGCCAGCAGCAGGCAAAGCCGAGGATTTTGGGGCCTTCCCTCCGGAGATTCTCGATTGCACAGTAGCAGCGGCAGCGAACCGGGCATTTCGGAAGTTTTCTCCAGATGTTCCTCTGTGCTTCTCACGTCTGTCACCATCAAATCAGGATTGTGCACGGTACCTACTTAACAAATACTGATATCATTTCGGAGTGGCCGCGTGTGCTGCGCTGCACCGCCATCTTCTCCTCCCCTCCTTTAGATTTACAAGGATGTTGCCTGGGAGGTACTACGGCAGTTGTACAAGGCCTTGGTGAGACCACTCCTGGAGTATTGTGTGCAGTTTTGGTCCCCTAATCTGAGGAAAGACATTCTTACTATAGAGGGAGTACAAAGAAGGTTCACCAGATTGATTCCTGGGATGGCAGGACTTTCATATGATGAAAGGCTGGATAGACGAGACTTATATTCTCTGGAATTTAGAAGATTGAGGGGGGATCTGATTGAAACATATAAAATTCTAAAAGGATTGGACAGGCTAGATGCAGGAAGATTGTTCCCGATGTTGGAGAAGTCCAGAACGAGGGGTCACAGTTTGAGGAGAAAGGGGAAGCCTTTTAGCACCGAGATGAGGAAAAACTTCTTCACACAGAGAGTGGTGAATCTGTGGAATTCCCTGCCACAGGAAACAGTTGAGGCCAGTTCATTGGCTATATTTAAGAGGGAGCTAGATATGGCCCTTGTGGCTAAAGGTATTGGGAGTATGGAGAGAAGGCAGGTACAGGGTTCTGAGTTGGATGAATAGCCATGATCATACTGAATGGCGGTGCAGGCTCGAAGGGCCGAATGGCCTACTCCAGCACCTATTTTCTACGTTTCTATGTTTCTATGATTGGAGGGTGTACCTTATGAGAATAGGTTGAGTGAACTTGGCCCTTTCTCCTTGGAGCGATGGAGGATGAAAGGTGACCTGATAGAGGTGTATAAGATGATGAGAGGCATTGATCGTGTGGATAGCCAGAGGCTTCTTCCCAGGGCTGAAATGGCTCATACAAGGGGGTGTAGTTTTCAAGCGCTTGGAAGAAGGTACCGAGGTAAGTTTTTCACACAGAGAGTAGTGGGTGCATGGAATACACTGCCAGCGATGGTGGTGGAGACAGGTACAATAGGGGGTTTTAAGAGACTCTTAGATAGGTACGTGGAGCTTAGAAAAATATAGGGCTATGTGGTAGGGAAATTCTAGGCAGTCTCTAAAGTAGGTCACATGGTCAGCACAGCATGGTGGGCCAGAGGGCCTGTAATATGCTGTGGATTTCTATGTTCTATGTCCTATGTATCTTTGTTAGATTCCAAACACTGCCACTCAGATAATTCATGTTGTCATAGAAGGCAATCAGGAGGGAGGCAGAAACGATCCTTCAAATAGTCACAGGTGTGATTTTTGGTTTAAAATGGAAGGAGGGTGCAAGAGAAGATTGAACAATTGTCAGCGGAACTGTCCTTTAACCTGTGTGCTTGTCGGAGTGAGTTCTGTCTACGGTCAAATAGGGTGAAAGAGTACGTAATAAAGTTATAAACTGATGAGCAAGTGGACCTCGATTGTAACTGACAACTTGTAGAGATAGAGGGGTTGGTGGTGTATCTCGGTTACAGTTACATAATCCATGCATACTGGTCGCAATAGGTGCTGTTTACTCTGTAAACTTCATGTGAGAAAGCAGTGTTGTTATACCCTGCTATATATAACAATAAACTAACTGAATGCGAATCTGAAACGTTAAAAAGCACAGAATACAGCGCTCATTTTACCGCATGACAGCTTGCATTATTTGTAGTGTTGTTGGCTGATCCTGGAGGTTAGGTCACGAATGTTTCACCTGCAGTCGAGGTGACACCATCGAGTGCTGTTTCTGCGGAGTGCTCTCGTTTATATTGGTCCGACTCATTGTTCTGATTGGTTGACTGTGGCGCTGGCTCTGCTTGCCTCATTTGACATTGTACCTTCAGTAGTCCCAGGTTAGAATTTTGCATCAGATTATATGTTATGGAGTTTGGTCAGTTTTAATAAAACTTTCCCACAGAGCTTTGTGCTTCTCTGTGCACCTCAACATGTTTTCCCCACACCGATGGCTTCACGGTGATCTTAGAGTTTGTTTGAGGGAGGAACTACCTATCCCTGTTCCTGATACTCATCTTACTCCGACTTCCAGCTCCCAATCCTGACCAAGCTCCACTATCCCACTCCCTGTGGCACACCCGCCTTTTCCTATTCCTCTCTGGCTAGCTGTGAAGGCTTACTGTGAATTCATAAGTTCAGTTCTGCCTTGATCAACTAAGGCAACATCGCAGATCTCTGATGGTTTCAACAGTGTTGCATTTTTGGTTTTTACAGTGGGGCCACTGAAACATGATACATAAATAAAAAGTATTATAGGAACTGTCAAAACTTGGAGAAGCTAAAGTGAAGTGTTTCTGGCATGTGCGAGGGCCAATTGGTGGCTTGTTGTTTGGTCCATTACGGTAAAACAAACCTCAAAGAACTTCATTAAAATTCACAGAGGACTGGTGTCGGTAACTGCAAGCACCACTGTGTGCCAACAATTTATCAAAAAAAGAACCACCTTTGGCTCCAGCTCAGAGAAAATTGGTTCTTCTTGTTTTGTAGTTGTTTCTGCAGCTGTTGGCAGTGAACAATGAAACGTTTCATCGTTTAGTCTCATTCCCTAGCAGCAGGTTGGACTTTCAGCTCATTTAGACCCAAGTCCAATATAATCCTTGTCACTGAGTCTCTGGAGATCACCAGAAAAGTCCTTATTTTCACAGGTCAGCCATTGTCTCTAACATTGGCCATTTCCTTTGCTTGGCCTGCCCCCATCCATAGCAAAACACAATTGCAGCTCCTGACATAAGTATTGCAAAACTTTCCTTGTTCTAACCACTATGAACAAGGTAGTCGAAAATGATCTCCACATCTTAAAACACACCAAGACTTGTCCATGTAATGCCTTACTGTATGCTCACATCTGAGAGCTTCTGGTACAATCTGAATCTACTTACCCCTTAACTTGTTTGGTCTCACCATTTTAGTGATATTCTCTTTGCTCTACCTATCATCTCTCCCCTGCCTTCTCTGCTACTGAATCTAACTTGTTTTCTCTCTGAAAGATCGCACAGAGTTGCTTTTCAAATAACAGGCAATTTATTAAATCTGCTGCGCACCAGGGAACAGCCAAAGCTGATCTACCCGAGCAAGGGTTTGGTACGAGATTACCAGTGAAGTTATGACAGAATGGTGGCTACAGGAAAACTGTTAAGTAACAGACTGGATCCTGATTACAGAGTAAAATGATTATCCAAGGCTCTAGCAGGAAACGCAATATTCTATAACAACAGTGGACTTGTACTATAACACAATTAGAGGAGCTGCTGAAACTTGGATGCCATTGCCGCTTCATTCCATGTTCCTACTTTTGTTTGTGTAACCCTGTTACCACACTAGCACAATCCACATCTCCAGTTACTAATAATTAGCCCTCACAATTCCTTCCCTACAACACTCTCTTTCCCAGTTTTTTTTAGAAGGTCTTGGGTCTGAAACATGAACCACTTCTCTCTTGACAGATGCTGCCTAGCCTGCTAACTATTTGCAGAATTTTAGACCTATGACCTTAAGATACAGGAGCAGTATTAGGCCTTTTGGCACATCGAATCCACTCCATCATTTCATCATGGCTGAACAATTTCCCTCTGAACCCCATTCGCCCTGTAACCTTTCATGCCTTGTCTAATCAGGACCTATCAACCTCAGCCTTAAATGCTCCCAGTGACCTAGCCTCCACAGCTGCCTGTGGCAACAAATTCCAAAGATTCACCACCCTCTGGCTAAAGAAATTGTTCCTCATCTCCATTCTCAAACACATCACTCTATTCTGAGGCTGTGCCTTCTGTTCTTAGACTTCATCACCATAGGAAACATCCACTCTATCTAGGCCTTTCAACATTCGATATGTTTGAATAATATCTCACCCCCCCCCCAACCTCATTTTTCTAAGTTCCAGCGAGTAAAGTTCTGGAGCCATCAATTGCTCCTCCTACGATAAGCATTTCATTCCCAGAATCATTCTCGTCAACCTTCTCTGAACTGTCTCCAATGTCAGCACATCCTTTCTTAAATAAAGGGTCCAAAACTGCTCCAAATACTCCGTGAGGCCTCACCAATGCCTTATAAAGCCTCAGCACTATATCCTTGCTTTTATATTCTAGTCCTCTCAAAATGAATGCCAACCTTTCATTCCCTTCCTCACCACTAACTAAACCTTAAATTCCTTTAGAGAACCCTGCATGAGGACTTCGATAGCCTTTTGCACCTTGGATGTTTGAATTTTCTCTCCACTTAGAAAATAGTCTATGCTTTTATACTTTCTACCAAAGTGCATGACCATACACTTCCTAACACTGGATTCTATCTGCCTCTTCTTTGCCCATTCTCCTAATCTGTCCAAGTCCTTCTGCAGTCTTCCTGCTTCCTCAACACTACCTGCCCCTCCACCAATCTTCGTATCAATCGCAAGCCTAGCTACAAAGCCATCAGATTTTCTGCTTTGATCTCCAAGTACTCGGAGTAGTTTCGGCATTGTTACTTTCAGTGGATATTTTTTTCCAGCCGCTGAGACCTTTCCAAGACTTTTCTACTTCTATCTTTCACTTCAAAGAAATCTCTAAAATTTCCTCTTCCTAGCCTTAGGGCTTCTAATGCCTTTATACAGATGTCTGCTTAATAATGCTTTCAGGACTTATCTTGTGACATTAAAATGCCATTAACTACAGTACCTTGCACTACATTACTACTAATCTATTACATTCAGTAAGAACATTGTTCCTCTTACATTCCCTTAATTGCAACTTACATGACCAAACATTGATATTTATGTCTGATAAAGGTTCATTAAACTGTTACTTTCACTCTCTCTTTGCGATTTACTAAAGTAATGCCTGTTTCCTGTTTTAATTGATCTCTGTTAGCTCCTGTTATAAGGAATTGTTTATCATCGAATCACACAGCATAAAAAGCAGAAATTCTGCTCGAGTCTGTGATGCGATCTGTTTCAAAGGGCTATACAATTGTTCACCCCTAACTCCACACGCTCTTTCATTGTGCCGTGTGCACTTCGCTTACTGCCATGATCAGATTTGCTGTATTAGTGTTTCTCAGATTGACGTTACTTACAGGGTTGAAACAGAGTATTTTCTCACCTCTGACTACCTTGAGAATATAAACTGCACTGGAGGGTTCTGTTTGTGATGCTGGCAAGACATCAGTGCACCAAAGTTTGGGGTACGGGTATACCCTTACAACGACAAGGCGGCAAGCTTTATCCGGGATGTCACGTTGTTGACGATGGAAGAGTGTGTACACTGAATGTCCGCCAGAGTAATCCAGAGTTAATACCAGTCAATGTGCAATGGTAATTTGGTTGCAGGAAAGCCAAAACTCCAGTCAATGCTTTCTCTTGGAGTCATAGAGTGAAGCAGCAAGGAAAAAGGCCCTTTAGCCCAACTGGTCCATGCGAACAAATATTCCCATCTACGTTAATCCTATTCATTTTGGTCTATATCACTCTACAACCTTTTTTTAAATCCATGTACCTGTCAATGTATCCGTTAAATGTTTCGAATGGACTTACTTCAACTTGAAATTCTGGCAGCTCATTCCATATACTGACCTCTCTTTGGTGAAAAGTTGCTCCTCAGTTTAATCTCTCACCTTAAACCTGTGGTCTCAGGCTCTTCATTCCCCAACCCTGCGAGAAATACCATGTACACTAGTGGTCGCCAACCTTTTTAAGCCCAAGATCCCTTACCTCAGTCTTAGTGAAAGGCAAGATCTACCTACTAAATCATTTAGAGAAAAAACAACTCAGATCATACTTCCAATTTGAGGCCTTTTATTTGGACTAATTGTATTTGAATTACCTAAAATGCTTTTGTCAAACTTTCAAATTAATTCAACCAACAAAACACTGTAACTAACATATCAAACAGCTGTCTTTCTTTAAGAATATTACAATACTTCATACCTTTTGTAGTAACTTCTACTTTGAAAAAGGACCACTCGACAACTTCATGTCCAGAGAAACAACTTTATCTGGGACAGCAAAACCAATGCGGTGGAGGGGCTTATACACACATGCACAGAAAAGACCAGAAGTAAAACCCCGCAACCCCGGAAACAGCCTCTGTTTACAAACAGCTTTCTGTAGCGGGAGTATTGCTATATTACCATTATCCTAATTTGTATTAACTTATCTTTATAATGCTCACATTATAACACTTCTCCCCATTTAAATTCCAACATTCCCCAAATGTAAAAGAAAAAGGGAAACAAAAAACAGTGGTGTCATTAGCTTGCGTACCCCTGAAACTTATACTAGTGTCTCAGTAACAGTTTACCAACACAAAACACCTGAAAAACGTGGCAGATTCAACATTCAGTCTAACAAAGGAAACTGTCCATTCAAATATTTAGTCTGTCAGGTGGTTTGCGAGGGCGCAGTGCTGCAACGGTTTGTTGACTTGCTGCCTGAGATAAAGAAATGAGGAGCATGAGGAGCTGTCAGATGATGCGTGGCTACTGGATTTAGGGTTTCTGACAGACATAACGGCTAAATTAAACGCACTTAACAACAAGCTCATGGGAAAAGACCGACACCTGCCCCACATGATAAGTGCAGTAAATGCAATTGAGGCCAAGCTCGGTGTTTGGATTTCAAATTTAAAGAACGGGAGGTTGACACACTTTCCCAACTTGGAGAGACTGTTACAGGCCATCAAGGAAAAAAAAATACTTTTTGCCCTGAGCAGTACTGTGCTCACCTAGACAAACTGGCAACAGAGTTCGATCGGCGTTTGGGGAGTTAAACATCATGAAAGATATTGCTGTATTTATTTCAAACCCATTTCTGCCGACCGACGTAGAACAGATAGCAGCCAAATTCCAGCAAGTATTTGGTGTGCCAAGTGATATTGAAATGGAAATAATTGATTTGCAAAATAACATTGAGCTTAAAGCAAGATCAAGGGATGGTGACTTTTGGGGGGCTTGTCAGCAGGGAGAAGTTTCCTCATCTCACCACATGTGCACTAAAAGTCAGTGCCTACCTTGGGTCAACTTATCTGAGTGAAATTGCGTTTTCACAGATGAAGATTATTATATCTAAGTACAGGAACTGTCTTACTGACAGACACCTCATAGACTGTCTCAGACTGGCTGCCTGTAGTTACGAGCCAAATTTCAGGGAACTGGCAGAAAGTATTCAGTCCCAGTCATCACACTGAGTGCAATGGCCAATTTTTATTCATTTAT
Organism: Mobula birostris; assembly: GCF_030028105.1. Lineage (NCBI taxonomy): Eukaryota > Metazoa > Chordata > Chondrichthyes > Myliobatiformes > Myliobatidae > Mobula > Mobula birostris. Next base: position 120,344,640 of record NC_092372.1, read on the forward strand.
TTTTCGTGTTGAAATAAAATTAAATAATGAAACTTAGAATTAAAGGTGTTGTAATGAGAGCATTATAAAGATAAGTTAATACCAATTAGGATAATAGTAATATAGCAATACTCCTGCTACGGAAAGCTGTTTGTAAACAGAGGTTGCTTCCGGGGTTGCGGGGTTTTACTTCCGGTCTTTTCTGAGCATGTGTGTATAAGCCCCTCCGCCGCATTGGTTTTGCCATCCCAGATAAAGTTGTTCCTTTGGACATGAAGTTGTCGAGTGGTCCTTTTTCAAAGTAGAAGTTACTACATATGACTTACATATGTGCTGTAGGGGTAAAGTTTGCTTTTGCATCAAAAGGTTTATCAGGCATAATGTATTTGTGTACTTATTTTTCATTTTTTTTTGGGATCTGCTGGGAAAGTCTCAAAGATCAACTGGTCGATTGTGATCGACCGGTCGGCGACCACTAAAATTTTACACTAACCCTATCCATGCCCCTCATAATTTTGTAGACCTCTGTGAGATCAGCCTTAGTCAAAGCTCAAAGTTGACATTTCATGGTAAATTTATTATCAGAGAATGTCTATGTCACCTTGTACAACCCTGAGATTCATTTTCCTGTGGGCATACTCAGCAAATCTAGAGAATAATAACGATAACAGGATCAATGAAAGATCAACCAGAATGCAGAAAAGAACAAACTGTGTAAATACAAATGTAAATAAATAGCAATATATAACGAGAACATGAAATAGCAAGATAAAGAGTCCCTATAGTGAGATAATTGATCGTGGGAACATTTCAATGGATGGGCAAGTGAGTGCAGTTATGTCCTTTGTTCAAGAGCCTGATGGTTGAGGGAGGGTAACTGTCCTTGAACCTGGTGGTGCGAGTCCTGAGGCACCTGCACCTTCCACCTGACGGCAGCAGAGAGAAAAGAGCATGGCCTGGGTGGTGGGATCTCTGATCTGATGATGGGTGCTCCTGTCTCTAATGGAAATGTTCTAACCTATTCAACCTCTCTTCATAACTCAGTCCCTCGAATCCTGGCAACATCCTCATAAATCTCCTCGATACACTTTCTAGCTCTTTTCTTTTCGGTTTAAGACGGTGCTGCTGAAGAAGTGTGACAGCTTACTGGTGGTTCAAAAGCAAAGGAAATCAACTAAAACCATAATTAATAACACTTTTTTGAAGTACATTGTGGCAAACTAACACTGCAAACAATGAAGAAGTGAGCAAAGGCAAAGTGAACTCATGGGATGTGCAGTTGGAGCTGAGCTGGTTGGAGTGAACAAACCAGTGGGGAGAAAATGTGATGGAGGAGTTCTGATGCCTCAACATATAACCCGGGTGAGAGAGTGGATCACTCTAAGCACCGAGCCGATTTGGAGAGAGTGAGAACAGCTCCTTCAGAAGTGGATCACTGGGTATCATGTTCAAGGCCTGGATCGATTTGCCGCGGCAAAGCCCGGGTCTAATGGGAGGTACTATCCACTGTTTGGGCAATCTAAATGTCCCCTCATGTAGACTGGAAAGCTGGGTGCTGAGTGTCAGGCGAGGTTGGATCACTCTAAGCACCAAGCCGACTTGGAGAGGTTGAGGACAGTTCCTTCAGCAGGGAAGTCTGGGCCCAGAGTGAAGCAGGGCCAGGTTGGTGCAAGGTTTGGACAATTTAAACACTGGCCCAGATAGTCTGGGGGCTACTCTGTCTGCGTCACTAAGGCTGTGAGACTGCCCCAGGCCGCTGTGCTTCAGGCCTGCAAACACTGTGCCGACTTACCCCACTAATATGATGAACTGAATACTGAGGCTCTGGGCCTGCTCCAGGAATTTGGATCTAAGGACTCAATTTGGTTTGGAATACTATTGTTGTTGCTCCTTTCTATGGTTTATATGATTTGTTTTGTGTTTTTTTTTCCCTCATTTTTCTCTGTGGGCACTGGGGTGTTGGTCTTATTTGTTTTTAATTGAGTTCTTTTGGGTTTCTTGCTTTGTAGCTGCCTGTAAGCAAACAAATCACAAGGTTGTATGATTTATACATTCTTTGATAATAGATGCACTCTGAAACTTTCTTGACTTCAACCAGCTGACATATACTGAGCAGCAGTAAAGGGAGATTACACAAATATTGCTGCAACATTCATGGACTCAGTCAAGTGAAGTTTTTTGACATTTAACTATATACATGTATATAACATATATAACCATGCAATGTATATAGAAATGGACAATGAAGTGGAGGTGCTGCTGTGCCTTCTTGTTCAGGGAGGTGATATTAAGGGACCAGATGAGGTCATCTGTGATGTTTACTCCCAGGAACTTAGTGCACTTAACTCTCTCTATGGAGCAGTGATGCATTTGTGGAGGGGGATAGTTCATCCACACCTTCCTGAAGTCCACAATGTCCAAGTAATTTCCTTCATCTTCTCCACATTCAGGCTTAGGTTGTTCTTCTCACACCAATCCACCAGCCGCTCCAATTCCTCCCTGTATTCTGTCTCGTCATCGTCCTTGATAAGGCCAACCACTGCTGTGTCATCCGCAAACTGGATGAGACGGTTTGAGCTGGATCCTGCGTCAGCAGTGTGAACAGCAGCGGGCTGACACACGGCCTTGGGAAGTGCCAGTGCTCAGTGTAATGGGACGAGAGGCATTGCTGTCCACACAGACTGACTGTGGCCTTACTGTTAAGAGGTCCAGTATCCAATTGCAGAGGGAGGTGTTGAGACCCAGCGAGGACAGTTTTCCCACTGGTCGTTGGGGTTTGAGGGTGTTGAATGCCGAACTGAACTCCATACACAGCAGTCTGACATATGAGACCCCATTTTCCAGGTGGGACAGGACAGAGTGGAGTGCAGAGGCTATTGCATCATCAGTGAATTGATTTGACTGATAAGTGAACTGGAAAGGATCCAGTGTAGCTGGGATAAAGGCTTTAATGTGCTCCATGACCAGTCACTCAAAGCATTTCATAATGGTTGACATTAATGCCACCGGACGATACTCATTTATACAGGCTTCTGTTGCATTCTTTGGCAGTGGAATGGTGGTTGCTACCTTGAACACTGAGGGAACGATGGATTGTTCCAGAGAGATGTTGAATATTTCTGTCAGCTGGACTACGCAGTCTTTCAGAACCCGAACTGGTAGGGAAGATATTCAGCCTCTCAAGGGTCCTGCCGAAGGGTTTTAGCCCGAAATGTCCAGTATACTTTTATTCATAGATGCTGCCTGAGTTCCTTCTGAGTACTTCCAGCATTTTGTGTATGTTGTGTGGTATATTATCAGCCCCGATGCCTTGTGTGTGTTGTGTGGTATATTATCTGTCCTCGATGCCTTGTGTGTGTTGTGTGGTATGTTATCGGGCCCTGATGCTTTGTGTGTGTTGTGTGGTATATTATCTGTCCTCGATGCCTTGTGTGTGTTGTGTGGTATATTATGGGGCCCTGATGCTTTGTGTGTGTTGTGTGGTATAGACATAGAAACATAGAAACATAGAAAATAGGTTCAGGAGTAGGCCATTTGGCCCTTCGAGCCTGCACCGCCATTTATTATGATCATGGCTGATCATCCAACTCAGAACACCGCCCCAGCCTTCCCTCCATACCCCCTGACCCCTGTAGCCACAAGGGCCATATCTAACTCCCTCTTAAATATAGCCAATGAACTGGCCTCAACTGTTTCCTGTGACAGAGAATTCCACAGATTCACCACTCTCTGTGTGAAGAAGTTTTTCCTAATCTTGGTCCTAAAAGGCTTCCCCTCTATCCTCAAACTGTGGCCCCTCATTCTGGACTTCCCCAACATCGGGAACAATCTTCCTGCATCTAGCCTGTCCAATCCCTTTAGGATCTTATACGTTTCAATCAGATCCCCCTCAATCTTCTAAATTCCAACGAGTACAAGCCCAGTTCATCCAGTCTTTCTTCATATGAAAGTCCTGCCATCCCAGGAATCAATCTGGTGAACCTTCTTTGTACTCCCTCTATGGCAAGGATGTCTTTCCTCAGATTAGGGGACCAAAACTGCACACAATACTCCAGGTGTGGTCTCACCAAGGCCTTGTACAACTGCAGTAGTACCTCCCTGCTCCTCTACTCGAATCCTCTCGCTATAAATGCCAGCATACCATTCGCCTTTTTCACCGCCTGCTGTATCTGCATGCCCACTTTCAATGACTGGTGTATAATGACACCCAGGTCTCGTTGCACCTCCCCTTTTCCTAATCGGCCACCATTCAGATAATAATCTGTTTTCCTATTTTTGCCACCAAAGTGGATAACTTCACATTTATCCACATTAAATTGCATCTGCCATGAATTTGCCCACTCACCCAACCTATCCAAGTCACCCTGCATCCTCTTAGCATCCTCCTCACAGCTAACACTGCCACCCAGCTTCGTGTCATCCGCAAACTTGGAGATGCTGCATTTAATTCCCTCATCCAAGTCATTAATATATATTGTAAACTACTGGGGTCCCAGCACTGAGCCTTGCGGTACCCCACTAGTCACCGCCTGCCATTCTGAAAAGGTCCCGTTTATTCCCACTCTTTGCTTCCTGTCTGCTATACAATTCTCCACCCACACCAATACCTTACCCCCAATACCGTGTGCTTTAAGTTTGCACACTAATCTCCTGTGTGGGACCTTGTCAAAAGCCTTTTGAAAATCCAAATATACCACATCCACTGGTTCTCCCCTATCCACTCTACTAGTTACATCCTCAAAAAATTCAATGAGATTCGTCAGACATGATTTTCCTTTCACAAATCCATGCTGACTTTGTCCTATGATTTCACCGCTTTCCAAATGTGCTGTTATCACATCCTTGATAACTGACTCCAGCAGTTTCCCCACCACCGACGTTAGGCTAACTGGTCTATAATTCCCCGGTTTCTCTCTCCCTCCTTTTTTAAAAAGTGGAGTTACATTAGCCACCCTCCAATCCTCAGGAACTAGTCCAGAATCTAACGAGTTTTGAAAAATTATCACTAATACATCCACTATTTCTTGGGCTACTTCCTTAAGCACTCTAGGATGCAGACCATCTGACCCTGGGGATTTATCTGCCTTCAATCCCTTCAATTTACCTATCACCACTTCCCTACTAACATGTATTTGTATATTTGTAAAATGTATTTGTAACATGTATTTGTAAAATGTATATTATCGGGCCCTGATGCTTTGTGTGTGTTGTGTGGTATGTTATCAGGTCCTGGTGCTTTGTGTGTGTTGTGTGGTATGTTATCTGTCCTCGATGCCTTGTGTGTGTTGTGTGGTATATTATCAGCCCCGCTGCTTTGTGTGTGTTGTGTGGTATGTTATCGGGCCCTGATGCTTTGTGTGTGTTGTGTGGTATATTATCGGGCCCCGGTGCTTTGTGTGTGTTGTGTGGTATATTATCGGGCCCCGGTGCTTTGTGTGTGTTGTGTGGTATATTATCAGCCCCGCTGCTTTGTGTGTGTTGTGTGGTATGTTATCGGGCCCTGATGCTTTGTGTGTGTTGTGTGGTATGTTATCGGGCCCTGATGCCTTGTGTGTGTTGTGTGGTATATTATCTGTCCCCGATGCCTTGTGTGTGTTGTGTGGTATGTTATCGGGCCCTGATGCCTTGTGTGTGTTGTGTGGTATATTATCGGGCCCTTAAGCTTTGTGTGTGTTGTGTGGTATATTATCGGGCCCCGGTGCTTTGTGTGTGTTGTGTGGTATATTATCGGGCCCCGGTGCTTTGTGTGTGTTGTGTGGTATATTATCGGGCCCTGATGCTTTGTGTGTGTTGTGTGGTATATTATCAGGCCCCGGTGCTTTGTGTGTGTTGTGTGGTATGTTATCGGGCCCTGATGCTTTGTGTGTGTTGTGTGGTATATTATCGGGCCCTTAAGCTTTGTGTGTGTTGTGTGGTATATTATCGGGCCCCGGTGCTTTGTGTGTGTTGTGTGGTATATTATCGGGCCCTGATGCTTTGTGTGTGTTGTGTGGTATATTATCGGGCCCTGATGCTTTGTGTGTGTTGTGTGGTATGTTATCGGGCCCTGATGCTTTGTGTGTGTTGTGTGGTATATTATCGGGCCCTTAAGCTTTGTGTGTGTTGTGTGGTATATTATCGGGCCCTTAAGCTTTGTGTGTGTTGTGTGGTATATTATCTGTCCCCGATGCCTTGTGTGTGTTGTGTGGTATGTTATCGGGCCCTGATGCTTTGTGTGTGTTGTGTGGTATGTTATCGGGCCCTGATGCTTTGTGTGTGTTGTGTGGTATATTATCAGGCCCTGATGCTTTGTGTGTGTTGTGTGGTATATTATCGGGCCCCGGTGCTTTGTGTGTGTTGTGTGGTATGTTATCGGGCCCTGATGCTTTGTGTGTGTTGTGTGGTATATTATCGGGCCCCGGTGCTTTGTGTGTGTTGTGTGGTATGTTATCGGGCCCTGATGCTTTGTGTGTGTTGTGTGGTATATTATCGGGCCCCGGTGCTTTGTGTGTGTTGTGTGGTATGTTATCAGGCCCTGATGCTTTGTGTGTGTTGTGTGGTATGTTATCGGGCCCTGATGCTTTGTGTGTGTTGTGTGGTATGTTATCGGGCCCTGATGCTTTGTGTGTGTTGTGTGGTATGTTATCGGGCCCTGATGCCTTGTGTGTGTTGTGTGGTATATTATCGGGCCCTTAAGCTTTGTGTGTGTTGTGTGGTATATTATCGGGCCCCGGTGCTTTGTGTGTGTTGTGTGGTATATTATCGGGCCCCGGTGCTTTGTGTGTGTTGTGTGGTATATTATCAGGCCCTGATGCCTTGTGTGTGTTGTGTGGTATATTATCTGTCCCCGATGCCTTGTGTGTGTTGTGTGGTATGTTATCGGGCCCTGATGCTTTGTGTGTGTTGTGTGGTATATTATCGGGCCCTTAAGCTTTGTGTGTGTTGTGTGGTATATTATCGGGCCCTTAAGCTTTGTGTGTGTTGTGTGGTATATTATCAGGCCCCGGTGCTTTGTGTGTGTTGTGTGGTATATTATCGGGCCCTGATGCTTTGTGTGTGTTGTGTGGTATATTATCAGGCCCCGGTGCTTTGTGTGTGTTGTGTGGTATGTTATCGGGCCCTGATGCCTTGTGTGTGTTGTGTGGTATGTTATCGGGCCCTGATGCTTTGTGTGTGTTGTGTGGTATATTATCGGGCTCCGGTGCTTTGTGTGTGTTGTGTGGTATATTATCGGGCCCCAGTGCTTTGTGTGTGTTGTGTGGTATATTATCGGGCCCCAGTGCTTTGTGTGTGTTGTGTGGTATATTATCAGGCCCCGGTGCTTTGTGTGTGTTGTGTGGTATATTATCGGGCCCCGGTGCTTTGTGTGTGTTGTGTGGTATATTATCGGGCCCCGGTGCTTTGTGTGTGTTGTGTGGTATGTTATCAGGCCCTGATGCTTTGTGTGTGTTGTGTGGTATGTTATCGGGCCCTGATGCTTTGTGTGTGTTGTGTGGTATATTATCAGGCCCTTAAGCTTTGTGTGTGTTGTGTGGTATATTATCTGTCCCCGATGCCTTGTGTGTGTTGTGTGGTATGTTATCGGGCCCTGATGCTTTGTGTGTGTTGTGTGGTATATTATCGGGCCCTTAAGCTTTGTGTGTGTTGTGTGGTATATTATCGGGCCCTTAAGCTTTGTGTGTGTTGTGTGGTATATTATCAGGCCCCGGTGCTTTGTGTGTGTTGTGTGGTATATTATCGGGCCCTGATGCTTTGTGTGTGTTGTGTGGTATATTATCAGGCCCCGGTGCTTTGTGTGTGTTGTGTGGTATGTTATCGGGCCCTGATGCCTTGTGTGTGTTGTGTGGTATGTTATCGGGCCCTGATGCTTTGTGTGTGTTGTGTGGTATATTATCGGGCTCCGGTGCTTTGTGTGTGTTGTGTGGTATATTATCGGGCCCCAGTGCTTTGTGTGTGTTGTGTGGTATATTATCGGGCCCCAGTGCTTTGTGTGTGTTGTGTGGTATATTATCAGGCCCCGGTGCTTTGTGTGTGTTGTGTGGTATATTATCGGGCCCCGGTGCTTTGTGTGTGTTGTGTGGTATATTATCGGGCCCCGGTGCTTTGTGTGTGTTGTGTGGTATGTTATCGGGCCCTGATGCTTTGTGTGTGTTGTGTGGTATATTATCGGGCCCTTAAGCTTTGTGTGTGTTGTGTGGTATATTATCGGGCCCTTAAGCTTTGTGTGTGTTGTGTGGTATATTATCTGTCCCCGATGCCTTGTGTGTGTTGTGTGGTATGTTATCGGGCCCTGATGCTTTGTGTGTGTTGTGTGGTATGTTATCGGGCCCTGATGCTTTGTGTGTGTTGTGTGGTATATTATCGGGCCCCGGTGCTTTGTGTGTGTTGTGTGGTATGTTATCGGGCCCTGATGCTTTGTGTGTGTTGTGTGGTATGTTATCGGGCCCTGATGCTTTGTGTGTGTTGTGTGGTATATTATCGGGCTCCGGTGCTTTGTATGTGTTGTGTGGTATATTATCGGGTCCCGGAGCTTTGTGTGTGTTGTGTGGTATATTATCGGGCCCCAGTGCTTTGTGTGTGTTGTGTGGTATATTATCAGGCCCCGGTGCTTTGTGTGTGTTGTGTGGTATATTATCGGGCCCCGGTGCTTTGTGTGTGTTGTGTGGTATGTTATCAGGCCCTGATGCTTTGTGTGTGTTGTGTGGTATGTTATCGGGCCCTGATGCTTTGTGTGTGTTGTGTGGTATATTATCAGGCCCTTAAGCTTTGTGTGTGTTGTGTGGTATGTTATCGGGCCCTGATGCTTTGTGTGTGTTGTGTGGTATATTATCAGGCCCCGGTGCTTTGTGTGTGTTGTGTGGTATATTATCGGGCCCCGGTGCTTTGTGTGTGTTGTGTGGTATGTTATCAGGCCCTGATGCTTTGTGTGTGTTGTGTGGTATATTATCGGGCCCTGATGCTTTGTGTGTGTTGTGTGGTATGTTATCAGGCCCTGATGCTTTGTGTGTGTTGTGTGGTATATTATCGGGCCCCGGTGCTTTGTCTCTGTCTCGGAAGGAGATGATAGCAGAGTAGAATAGAGACCCTGAGACAGTCAAGTTAAAAGAACAAGCTCTCCCAGATAGTGAAATTGAGAAAGTGCCAGTAGGATATTATTTTGAGAAGGGAGTATTAATGAGGAAGTGGAGATCAGCTACAATTCCTACAAGTGAGGAATGGAAGGTTTTTCACCAGATAGTATTTCCTAAAGTTTATCGGAATGAGATTTTAACTTTGGCTCATAGTAAGCCCTTGGGTGGCCATCAAGATGTGAAGAAAACTGCGAACAAAATTTTTTAACATTTTTACTGGCCTGGTTTAAGAACAGATGTGCCAAATGTGTCTTACTTGTCAAACTGTGGGTAAACCTAATCAAGTTACTCCAGTAGCTCCACCGCAACCTATTCCTGCATTTGGTGAACCGTTTTCCAAAATTATTGTAAATTGTGTAGGTCCATTGCCAAAAGCCAAAACTGGCCATCAATATTTACTGACCATCATGTGCACAGCATCTAGGTTTCCAGAGGCAATACCGCTCAGGAATATAATGGCTAAAACTGTAATAAAGGCTCTTATAAAATTCTTTACTTACTTTGGGTTGCCTAAGGAAATACAATCTGATCAAGGTAGTCATTTTATGTCTGGATTGTTCCAGCAAATAGTTTATAAACTGGGAGCAAAGCAGATAACCTCGTCTGCATACCATCCAGAATCGCAAGGAGCCTTGGAGAGGTTCCATTCTACCCTCAAAACCATGATTAGGACGTATTGTGTGGAAAATGAAAAGGATTGGGATGAGGGCGTACATTTACTTCTATTTGCAGTACAGGAGTCAGTGCAAGAATCCTTAGGTTTTAGTCCTTTTGAAGTTGTGTTTGGGCACAGAGTTAGAGGACCTTTGGCCTTGTTAAGAGAACAGTGGATTAATAAAGAGGTACATACTAATTTGCTGGATTATGTTTTGAAATTTAAGGAAAGATTGCATAAAGCTTATAGCTTAGCTAGGGTAAATTTAAAATCAGCTCAGGAGAAAATGTAAACTTGGTATGATAAGGAAGCTAAAATGAGGTCATTTAAGCCTGGGGATAAGGTGTTGTTTTTTTCCTGGTGCAAACGAACCATTTACAAGCTAAATTTCGTGGTCCTTATGAGATTATATCTAAAGTTAATGATGTGGATTATGTGATAAAAACACCAGATCGAAAAAGGCCAACATAGCTCTGTCATATAAATATGATAAAACCATATTATGAGAAACAGTCCGCTGCTATGACTGTTGTTGTCAATAATAGTGAGTCTGATCCCACTGGGAACTTAACGGATGATTCATCTGAAACTCATTTTTAAACCCAACATTATTTCTGCCAGATTACCGAACTCAACAATTCTGGAAAATATTGATAAGAAATTAGCTCATTTACAGCCAGAGCAGAGGCAGCAGATGAAGCAGATAATTTTTAAATATAGAGATTTATTTCCAGATGTTCCTAAAAGAACCACAGTAGCTTCACATGATGTAGATGTTGGAGATGCCAAACCCATAAAGCAACATCCACATCAGATGAACAGGGAAAAATGTGAACTTGCTGAACAAGAAATTAAGTATATGTTAGAGAATAATATTATTAGACCTTCTAATTTGAATTGGAGTTCACTGTGTGTTATGGTGCCTAAGCCAGACAGCTGTATTCGGTTTTGTACTGATTACAGGAAGGTGAATGCTGTGACAAAAACTGATACATATCCAATCCCTAGAGTGGATAAAGTTAGAAAAGCAAAGTTCCTTGCAAAGATTGATTTGTTAAAAGGTTATTGGTGTGTTCCATTGACGGATAGAGGTACAGAGATTTCTGCATTTGTAACACCATCTGGGTTATATGAATATAATGTTCTTCCCTTTGGGATGAAGAATGTACCAGGTACTTTCCAGCGGATGATCAATTCTGTGATTCATGGGTTAAAAGATACAGATGCCTATATTGATAAATTAGTTACAGGAAATGATACTTGGGAAGCATATATTACTGCGGTGGAGAAACTATTTGAAAGGCTTTCAAAAGCTAACTTAACTATTAACTTAGCTAAAAGTGAATTTGGTCATGCTACTGTGACCTACCTTGGTTATGTTGTGGATCAAGGTAGGTTAGCTCCTGTTCAGGCAAAAGTTCAGGCAATTTTAGAGGTACCCACTCCAACTGGTAAAAAGACTCTTAGAAGATTCTTGGGAATGGTAGGATATTACCATAAATTTTGTAAGAATTTTTCTGACATTGCCCTTCCATTAACAAATCTCTTGAAGAAAAGTGAAAAGTTTGTTTAGACAGAGCCTTGTCAACAGGCATTTGATAAGTTGAAAATTATGCTACGTCATCAACCTGTGCTCAGGTCACCTGACTTTGGAAAACCATTTTCATTAGCTGTAGATGCTAGTGATGAGGCTGCAGGAGCAGTGTTACTTCAAAGGGATGAGGATGATCATCCGGAAGCTTACTTTTCTAAGAAATTTAAGGAGCATCAAATGTTACATGCTCGAGGAGATCTGTTTTTTTTTGTGAGAATGATGTAATGGTCTTTTGGAGGTCACCTGATGTGATTTTCCCACCGATGTGGGGTCACATGATGACATGTGCCCTGTGACTATATAAGGGTCGACTCAGGTGACGCAGTAGGATTTTTTGAGTTTGTAGATTTCCAGGTAGAATATGTTGTGCCTCCGTTTCTGTTGCATGTTTGTTTTTGTGAGGCAGTTTCATTTTTAAAACAGAGGGTGCATTCTCTTATAAGATATAGTATATTATTGGACTGGAAATTTGTGGCTGGATGTGCCAATTTACTCAATTCCAACAGTTGAAGGGGGAGTGAAGAATTCATCTAAGTTGCAGGATCGAGAGGAGTCAGCATCGTTTGGCACTTTAATAAAGGATCGACCTTATTGAGTCTTCTTTGGAGGAGTAGCTACCTGCATCGAGGTAACTGTTGCCAAAAAGAGCAATGAGTTCATGCAAAAAGGTGCTCTCTCTCTAAAAGGAATTTAAAGTCAGTCGATTTAAACTGTTTATTTTCAGCATTGTGAATCCTGTGGACAGAACCAGCAGTAAAGTTGCGTCTGTGAAGAAATCTTTCCTCACAGAAGTCTTTCCCAATTGAATGTGTAAAACTGTTGGACTTTCGAAGTTACCGCTCCAAGAACTATATCTGACTGTATTGCTTTAAGAACTGTTTTCGCATTTAACGCTTTAAGAACCAGAGCTGAGTGGAGTTGGTGAACGGCTGCATACCTGTTAACTTCCGGTTAAAGTTTTCCTTTGTTGTTTTTCCCCTTATCGTTTATACGTGTTTAATAAATGTTTGGTTGGTTTTGATATAACTTGTCTCGATTAATATTCATTGTTGCCGGTTACGTAACATAATTTGTGGGGGCTCGACCAGGAAATGTTCCGATTTTGAGTTTAAGTGCTGATAATTGCCATTTTGATTTGGAAAAGGGGAATACCCGATTTTTTTTTTGGTTTGATTGGTGTGTGTGTTGTATTCAGCAACAATGGATATTGACGATTATTTGAAGGCGTCTGACTTGAGATTTTTAGGGACTGCGAGAAAATCTGTGGTATTGGAGATTGCTAAGAAGTTGGAAATTAAAGGAATTACGAGGAATTCTACCAAGGCTTTCATACAAAGAAAAATTGCCGAACATTATGTTAATGTGGAATTGTTTGATCAGGAGGTGTTAGAGAAGTTTCCAATGAGTAATTTGGAAATGCAGTTGCATCTTGAACAGTTAAAATTTGAAAGATTTAAAGTGGAAATGGCCGAAAGAGAGGGTAATAAAAAAAAGGGAGTTTGCAGAAAGAGAAGCTGAAAACCAGAGGAAATTTGAATTAGAGATGCAGAAATTAAAGTTTGGGAGTCAGTCTTCCTGTTCTACGAAACAATTTATTGCTAGTCGTGAGGTTGTTTTGGCTCCTCCATTTAATGAAGCTGATGTGGATGCATATTTCCAACATTCCGAAATTGTTGCTCTGAGTTTAAAGTGGCCGAAGGACCAATGGCCAGTGATGTTACAAAGTGTAATTAAAGGCAAGGCACAACAAGTTTATACAGCTTTAAATGCTGAACAAGCACTGGATTATGATATTGTTAATCAGAATATATTAAAAGCATACGAGATGGTTCCAGAAGCGTATAGAGAAAGATTTAGAAGTTTGAAGAATTCAGTGGAAAAAACTTATGTGGAATTTGCCTATGAGAAATCTGTGTGTTTTGAGAGATGGGCTTCCTCTAAAAATGTGAGTAGGGAGTATAATAAATTGAAAGAGCTGATTTTGCAGGAGGTATTTAAAAGAAGCATTCCTGTTGAAGTGAGAACATACTTAAATGAATGGGACACTGCCACATTGCAGGAGATTGCTAAATTGGCTGATGAGTATGTTTTAATTCACAAGAATAAATTTTCTCCAGGTAAAACTTTTAAAAAGAAAAATAGCATGGAGAGTCAAGGTAAATCAGAAATTAAATCTGAAGTTGGTGAGAAAAGTAAGGTTGAAGGGAGACCTGTGAAGGAAAGACATTTTGGTATTATTTGTAATTATTGTAAGAAACATGGACATGTAGTGGCTAATTGCTTCCGATTGAAACGGAAAGAGAAAGAAGTGGCCCCAGATGCTTGTGTGCAGCATATGGAAAAACCTGTAAAGCTACAGGGTTTAGAAAATATTAATGAAGATGTGTCAGAGTCTGACCAAGTTAAGAAGGGATATGAAGCTTTTATAACAGAAGGATTTGTATCCTTGAAAGAAGGATCCAATGCAGTACCGATAAGAATACTTAGAGATACTGGAGCTTCGCAATCATTAATATTAGACAGTGTGCTAATGTTTAGTGATGAGTCTGACACTGCTAAGGTAAATTATATAAGAGGAGTAGGGAGTGCCCTTATGCCAGTACATTTACATAGAGTAAATTTAAGGTCAGGATTAGTTACAGAGGTTGTTAAAGTAGGACTATAATCCAGTTTACCTGTAAATGATGTTTCTCTTTTGTTAGGGAATGATTTAGAAGGTGGACAAGTTTTTCCTGAAGTGCATTTGACAATCAATTCAAATTCTGAGGAACCACAGAGGGATTCTAACATAGATTCTTCCTGTGTTGTAACAAGAGCTATGGCTAAAAAGACTGATGTAAAGGATGAAGTTGTTACCCATGACAGTTCAAATCAAGATTCGAACTTTGAGGATGTATCAGAAACTTTCTTACCTACTTTATTTGATCAGGATTTTGATGGTAAGTCTGATCAGGAAGATTTGTCTTTATCTTGGAAGGAAATGATAGCAGAGCAGGGTAGAGATCCTGAGATAGTTAAATTAAAAGAACAAACTCTTCCAGATAGTGAAATTGGAAAAGTACCAGTTGGATATTATTTTGAAAAGGGGGTATTAATGAGAAAGTGGAGATCGCCTACAATTCCTGCTAGTGAGGAATGGGAAGCTAATCATCAGGTAGTAGTTCCTAAAGTTTACAGAAATGACATTTTGACTATGGCTCATAGTATTCCTTTGGGTGGTCATTTAGCTGTAAAGAAAACTATGAACAAAGTTTCTAAACATTTTTATTGGCCTAGTTAAAGACAAGATGTGGCGACATTTTGTAGAACGTGTCATACATGTCAAATTGTTGGTAAACCTAATCAGGTTACTCCACTGCAACCAATTCCTGTATTTGGTGAGCCGTTTTCAAAAATCATTGTAGATTGTGTAGGTCCTTTGCCAAAAACTAAAACTGGACATCAGTATTTATTAACTATTATGTGCACAGCGTCTAGGTTTCCAGAGTAGTACTTCTTAGGAATATAACAGCTAAAACTGTGACAAAAGCTCTTACAAAATTCTTCACTTATTTTGGGTTGCCTAAGGAAATACAATCAGATCAAGGTAGCAATTTTATGTCTGGGTTGTTTCAGCAGATAGTTTATAAACTGGGAGCAAAGCAGATTATTTCCTCAGCCTATCATCCAGAATCAAAAGGAGCCTTGGAGAGATTTCATTCTACACTAAAAACTATGATTAGGACATGTTGTGTGGAAAATAAAAAGGACTGGGATGAAGGTATACATTTACTACTTTTTGCAGTCAGGGAGGCAGTACAGGAATCATTAGGTTTTAGTCCTTTTGAACTTGTGTTTGGACATAGAGTTCGAGGACCTTTGGCTTTGTTGAAGGAGCAGTGGATTAATAAAGAAGTACACACTAGTTTGTTAGATTATGTTTTGAAATTTAAAGAGAGATTGTACAAATCTTGTAGTTTGGCCAAGGAAAATTTAAAGTTAGCTCAAGAGAAGATGAAGACGTGGTATGATAAGGAAGCTAGGATGAGGTCATTTAAGCCTGGAGATAAGGTGTTGGTTCTTTTCCCAGTGCAAACGAACCCATTACAAGCAAAATTCCATGGTCCTTATGAGATTAAATCTAAAGTAAATGAGGTGGTAAAAACCCCAGATCGGAGGAAGACAACACAGCTGTGTCATATAAATATGATAAAACCGTATTATGAGCGAGAAGTTGGCACTGTGACTGTTAGGGAAAAAGGTTAAGGAAATTAAACTCCAATTTAATAATCCAGTTTAATGTTACAGGAGTACAATATTTTGATCATTCATATTAAAGGTAAAGACAATGTGATCGCTGATTGTCTAGACGTTAAATGTACAATGAAAATTTGTTTTTTTTTGGAGTGATGTTTTATCATTTGTAACACTCCTACTGTACATTAGTTTGTAAAGGGCTGAAAGATAAGATTGTATATATTGTGTATTTTGTAAATTTTATACCTTTGTATTTTTTTTGTATAAATTGTTAAAATTTTGTTCTTCAAGAGACCAAATATTTTTGGAGGGAGGTGTTACATGCTCAAGGAGATCTGTTTTTTTTGTGAGAATGATGTAATGGTCTTTTGGAGGTCACCTGATGTGATTTTCCTGCCGATGGGAGGTCACATGATGACATGTGCCCCGTGACTATATAAGGGTCGACTCAGGTGATGCAGTAGGATTTTTTGAGTTTGTAGATTTCCAGGTAGAATATGTTGTGCCTCCGTTTCTGTTGCGTGTTTGTTTTTGTGAGGCAGTTTCATTTTTAAAACAGAGGGTGCATTCTCTTATAAGATATAGTATATTATTGGACTGGAAATTTGTGGCTGGATGTGCCAATTTACTCAATTCCATCAGTTGAAGGGGGAGTGAAAAATTCATCAAAGTTACAGGATCGAGAGGAGTCAGCATCTTTTGGCACTTTAATAAAGGATCGACCTTATTGAGTCTTCATTGGAGGAGTAGCTACCTGCATCGAGATAACTGTTGCCAGAAAGAGCAATGAGTTCATGCAGAAAGGTTCTCTCTCTCTAAAAGGAAATTAAGATCAGTCGATTTAAACTGTTTATTTTCGGCATCATGAATCCTGTGGACAGAACCAGCAGTAAAGGTGCGTCTGTGAAGAAATCCTTCTCCAGAGAAGTCTCTCCCAATTGAATGTGTAAAACTGATGGACTTTCAAAGTTATCGCTCTAAGAACTATATCTGACTGTATTGCTTTAAGAACTGTTTTCACATTTAACGCTTTAAAAACCAGAGCCGAGTGGAGTTAGTGAACGGCTGCATACCTGTTAACTTACGGTTAATGTTTTCCTTTGTTGTTTTTCCCCTTATCGTTTATACGTGTTTAATAAATTTTTGGTTGGTTTTGACATAACCTGTCTCGATTAATATTCATTGTTGGCAGTTACGTAACACAAAAAGATTATTCAACCATAGAAAATGAATTATTATCTCTTGTTTTGGCTTTACAACATTTTGATGTGTATGTTGGTACAACTCAGAAACCACTCATAGTTTGCACCTATCATAATCTGTTAGTGTTTTTGAGTAAGATGAAAAACAAAAATAGAAGGTTACTGAATTGGAGTTTGATGTTACAGGAGTATAATATTTTGATAACTCATATTAAAGGCAAAGGTAATGTGATTGCTGACTGTCTATCTAGATGTTGAATGTACAATGTAAATTTATTTATGGAGTGGTATTTTAACATTTGTAACACTTCTACTGTATATTAGTTTGTAAGGTGCTGTATGATAATACTGTGTATATTGTTTATGTTGTATGTTCCCTACTAACATGTATTTCCCTCAGTTCCTCCATCTCACTAGACCCTCTGTTCCCTACTATTTCCGGAAGATTATTTATGTCCTCCTTAGTGAAGACAGAACCAAAGTAGCTATTCAATTGGTCTGCCATGTACTTGTTCCCCATAATCAATTCACCTGTTTCTGTCTGTAGGGGACATACATTTGTCTTTACCAGTCTTTTTCTTTTCACATATCTATAAAAGCTTTTACAGTCAGTTTTTATGTTCCCTGCCAGTTTTCTCTCATAATCTTTTTTCCCTTTCCTAAGCCCATTGAGCCGAAGCCCTTAAGTCTTCACTCTGCTCCCGGCTCACTCTGCTGCCCGCAAACGACGCTGGCCACTGTATAAAGCTCTGTTCCTTTTAAATCTTCCACGCTTCACTGCCCGACATCACACGCCTGCGCAGTCCCGCCTCTCTGTCACTGGTTAATCTGTTCTGTATCTTACAATATTTAATATTAATGCACTTTAGTTTAGTATTTAGGTGTGAATCATCTGTAGATTTTTTCCTTACCTTCACAAATCATCGTGTGTTATGTGTACTACTGTGCTTTACACCCTGGTTCAGAGAACTGTTATCTGTTTCTATATACATTGTATGGTGTGACGGGATCCTGAAGCACCCCTATGAACTGTGTTTTTGAAAAGAGGGAGAGAGTTATTTAACACCGACAGCTTGTTTGTAAAAGAGAGAGAGAGAGAGAGATGAAGACCAACGGTTGGACTGTTACTTTAAGGCACTGGAAGTAACTTTGGATTTCTACTGAGTTGGAGTTGGAGACAGCACCAAGCAGCTCGTAAGTTGCTATGGTGACTGAAGGTGGTGTTATTTAATGGACACTCGATGTTTTGATTTTTGGCAGGTTGTTGACACTTCTCAAGGACAGTTTGCCTGCTTGCGTTTCTTCACAGAGAGAGGAAAGAGGGATTACTTGAATGACAGTTGATGCTCAGTACGGAAAGATGAAATAGGAGGTCGGATGATACAGACCTCAGGCACATGTTCTGGACACTGAATAAGCACTGTTGTGCCCACAGAAAAAGTGGGTTTTGGAGGATCGATCAGGCGGATTGATTCGTTGGTCTTGCAGTGGAAAGGGCAAAAGGGTTGACTGGTGGGGAGTTGTCCATGTGTCCACCCTCTCCTGGGGGATAGCTCCACCACAGAAAATCGGTCCTCTCTCTCTCTCTCTCCATCACTACTCAACTCAATACCACGAACTGAACTGAACTGAACTTTACTTATCATCGTAAGACTGTATCTTTTTACCCCTAGACTTAAAGAAGCTTGGTTTTTCATACATATATATTCCACACTTACTTTAATATAATTATTTCTAACCTGTTTGATTTATCTGCATTTATATTACTGTACTGCATAGTTACTAATAAATATTATTAGTTTATAACAATACTAGACTCCAAAGTGTCCATCTCTGCTGGTTCTTTATTCCCGTCACGGGGTTTGTGACATAAATTGGGGGCTCATTCGGGCTATGATCAAATTGGTCTGGAGGTTTGTTTCAATTGGTTGGGGAAAATCCTTTCTGATTTGGTTGTGTGGAAATACAGCAGAAATGGATGTTAGTGTTGAGGAGTTTCTGTTGGAACCAACCCCGGAAGCGTTGGATGATGCTACGAGGGTTGTGCTGTTGGGAATTGCTCAAAAGTTAAAACTAAAGGTGACCACTAAAATGAGGAAAGCTCAGATGCAGACGGTAATAGCCCAACATTATATAGATAAGGGAACGTTTGATGAGGAGGCATTAGAGTTGTTTGTGGAAGGTGCATCTACTGAGGATGAGCTTCAGTTTCTGTTGGAAAAATTAAGAAGGGAGCATGAATTGAAATTAAAACAGCTCAAGAGAGAGGCTAGAAAGGCAGCAAGACAGA
The DNA here is from genome assembly GCF_030028105.1 of Mobula birostris. NCBI lineage: Eukaryota > Metazoa > Chordata > Chondrichthyes > Myliobatiformes > Myliobatidae > Mobula > Mobula birostris. The sequence continues at coordinate 120,363,706 of NC_092372.1, forward strand.
GAGCAGAGGCCGCAGAATGGAGAAAAGAGGCAGAAAGACAGAAACAGCTCGAGAGGGAGAAATGGCAACGTGAAGATCACATGGCACACAAGCAGAAGTGGTTTGAGCTGGAAAAGATAGAGAGGTTGCAGCAAAGAGGTTTAGTGTCGGACCCTGATGAATTTTGCAGCTCGGAAGGGCTTGTTTTGTGTGATGAATTTAAAAGTTGTGTTCCTGATTATCTAAGAGCATACCCAGATGCAGAGGATGCTGCTATCCTGCAGAGGTTTGATATGAAAGCAAATGAAGAAGTTTTAACCCATGAGTTTGAGTTTACTCCAGAAAAGAGTTTGCCAGAGAATAGCTGTGAGGTTTGGGGTGACCTTGAATTTGAAACTGGGACAAGTGATGACTGCCCAGAAGAGGCAGCTGTCCCGATTGCCTGTGTTCAAGTTATTGAAGTACCTGTGATTTCACACAGTTCTGAACCATATATTGAAGCTCAGTTAAAGTCTGAAGTGTCTGACTTGGTTGAAAAGGAATGCAGTTTTTGTGTGTCAGATGATCTTGGTTCAGTGAATAAGGGGTTAACCTTGGTACCAGTGGAATGTGAGGATTCTCAGTCACTTGTATTAAATAGTGTTTTAAAAGTTGGTCATGAAGTGGAAATTGGTGAGTTAAGTGTTAATGGAAATAATGGGAAAAGTGCTGTTCCTGGACTTTTGGATAAAGTGCTGGAAAAAGTTGGACTGGTTGTGCAACCTTTGACTTTGCTTGCAGGGCAGAGGCCTGCTGAGAAAGGATGTGCCACTCTATTGAACTTTGTTTGGACATGTGGAAATATGCATCTGCAAGGTCATAATGTTATTCAGTGTAATGTTATGGAGAAGGAGGAAATTTGTTATGGTTTTGGAGTGGAAGTTGCTATGGAAGCAAGGCATAGTGAAGGTTGGTGAAAGTTGATAAAGAGGTTGTTTGGCCTCTTCCTAATGTATACGTGATTCTCATAAGCCTGATGATGGTGCTGAGTTTAGTAAACAATGCAGGCATGTTGACAGCTATCCAAGATAAGAGTGTTTCAGCAATTCAACTGATGAACAAAGCTAATGTTGAGGCCTATGATAGCAAAACCAGAGAGTTAAATTATGATGATGTGTCACAGACTTTTCTACCTTCCAGATTTCAGCAGGACTTAGAGGGTAGTACAGCTGATAAGAATAAGGTGTACGAGAAAGGTTTGTCTTTATTAAGGAAGAAATTTATAGAGGAACAGAGGCGAGATTCTGGAATGGTGGCTTTAAAGGAGATAGCTCACACAGGAGAGGAGGTTCAAAGAGAGACAGTGGGATATTACCTTAAAGATGGGGTGTTGATGAGGAAGTGGAGACCAGCCACTGTGCCTGCAAGTCACGTGGTGGTTCTGAAAGTTTACAGGGCTGAAATTTTAAACCTGGCTTATAGAATGCCTTTAGGTGGACATCATGGAGTGAGAAAGACAGTGAACAGGATTATGAAGGAATTCTACTGGCCTAGTTTACGAAAGGATGTTGTGAATTGTTACAGGATTTGGCATACCTGTCAAGTTGAGGGGAAATCTAATCAGGTTATTCAGGTAATGCTACTTAAATCGATATCCGCTTTTCGTGAACTTTTTCCTAAGGTCATAGTGAATTGTGTAGGCCCATTGCAAAGGACTGCAGCAGGTTATCAGTATGTGTTAACAATTGTGTGTGCCATGTTTAGGTCCCCTGAGGCAGTGGCTTTTGAAAACACCGAGGCCAAGACTGTGGTAAAAGCATTCAGTAAGTTTTTCACTCTGGTAGGTCTGCCCAAAGAAATTCAATTTGACCAGGGCAGTAACTTTACTTCGGGAACATTCCCGGGCACAGTTAGAGAAGTGGAAGCTAAGCACATGGTGTCATCTACATACCACATAGAGTCCAAGGGAGGCTTGGGACGGCTCAACTCAACTCTTAAGACCATGATTAAAGTACATTGTGTGAGAAATGAGGAAAATTAGGATGAGGGGGTTCCCCTCATCTTATTTATTGTTGGAGATTCGATTCAGAAGGCATTGGAGGGTAGTTTGTTGAAACCTGTATTCAATTACAGGCCAAAAGGACCTTTGACCCTACTCAGAGAACTATGGTCTGATTTAGAAATATGTGTCAGTGTGCTTAATTAAGTTTTCAAATTCTGTAAGGGATTTAGTAAGCTTTGTGTCCTTCAAAAGAAAGCTTACCAAATGGTCGAATCAAAATAAGACACCTGTTTGCTCTAATTGCAGTTGGGAGAATTGTTATGGAACAAAATGGAGTCATGGAATCTGATAATGGAGTGGAAAAACATGTTTACCCATTGAACCTAGTCTCACCCAAATGTCAGAATTCCATTGTTTTGGAAAATATTACTGATAAGGTCCATCAGTTGGACTCAAAACAGCAAAAACAAGTGAAAGGAGTAATTGGCATTTTGAAGCGGTGCACAGGTGCAGTGCATCACGTCATTATAAATTCAGCCCAGCCCATGAAACAGCATCTTCACAGGGAGAACTTTGAGAAAAGTAAAATGGTTGAAGAAGAAATTAGAAACAGAAAAGAAGAAGGAAAGAGAATGGATGACTGTATTGATAGAGTGGGAAAGACTAAATACCTTATTAAGATTGACTTGTTAAAAGGATACTGGGGTGTTCCTTTAACAGAGAGGATAAAAGAGATATCAGCATTTGTGACACCGCCTAGACTGTATGAATACAATGTTTTACATTTCGGGATGAAAAATGCTCTAGAGACCTTTCAAAGAATGATTAATTCTGTGATTATAGGTTTAGAAAGCACAGGAGTTTATATTGATGATTTAGTGGTCTGGAATGACATGTGGGAAGAGCACTTTGCAGCTGTAGAAAAACTGTTTGACAGATTTTCCAAGGCCAATCTTACTGTGAACCTCGCTAAAAGTAGGTTTGGTCATGCTACTGTTATTTATCTTGGGTTATGTGGTGGGCCAAGGCCAGCTGGCTCCTGTACAGGCCAAGGTTCAAGCTATTGCTGAGGTTCCTGTTCTGACTGGCAAGGAAGGTTTAAGAAGGTTTTTGGGAATGGTTCGGTACTACTGTAAGTTTTGTAAAAACTTTACTGACGCCACTCTCCCCCTAACAAAGCTCCTAGGGAAGAGTGAAAATTTTGTATGGAATAACCTCTGCCAGGAGGCATTTGATCGTTTGAAAACCATCCTATGTTATCATCCTGTGCTCAAAGCACCTGATTTTTCAAAGCCATTTTCTATAGCAACAGACGCTAGTGACGAAGCTGCTGGGGCAGTACTGCTACAGAAGGGAGTGAATGACATTGAACATCCAGTAGTTTATTTCTCAAAGGACTTTAATGTACACCAGAAAAATTATTCAACTGTTGAAAAGGGAATTAGTAGCACTTATTCTGGCTTTACAACATTTTGAGCTGTATGTGTAGAAAGAGACCTCGAAATCTTTCTGTTGCCCAGAGACCCCTTGTGATTTACACGGGTTATAATCTGTTGGTGTTTTTAACTAAGATAAAGGCTAAGAATAGAAGGTTGTTAAATTGGAGTCTGATATTGCAAGAAGGTGACTTAAAAATCAAACATGTGAAAGATACTGACAATATTATAGCTAATTAGTTATCCAAATATTAAGTTGGAAATTGTACACATTTTTGCTCTGTCACCTGATGATTTTTTTAACCTGTATTGTTTCAAACTCTGTAATTTACATTTAGACAAAAAAATCGTCTTCGCAATTTTTTTTTCTCTGAGGAAGGGGAGTGTGATGGGATCCTGAAGTACCCCTATGAACTGTGCTTTTGAAAAGAGAGAGAGAGTTATTTAACACCGACAGCTTGTTTGTAAAAGAGAGAGAGAGAGATGAAGACTAACGGTTGGACTGTTACTTTAAGGCACTGGAAGTAAATTTGGATTTCTACTGAGTTGGAGTTGGAGACAGCACCAAGCACCTCGTAAGTTGCTATGGTGACTGAAGGTGGTGTTATTTAATGGACACTCGATGTTATGATTTTTGGCAGGTTGTTGACACTTCTCAAGGACAGTTTGCCTGCTTGCATTTCTTCACAGAGAGAGGAAAGAGGGATTATTTGAATGACAGTTGATGCTCAGTACGGGAAGATGAAATAGGAGGTCAGATGATACAGACCTCAGGCAATTCTGGACACTGAATGAGCACTGTTACGCCCACAGAAAAAGTGGGTTTTGGAGGATCGATCAGGCGGATCGATCCATCGGTCTTGCAGTGGAAAGAGGAAAAGGGTTGACTGGTGGGGAGTTGTCCATGTGTCCACCCTCTCCTGGGGGATAGCTCCACCACAGAAAATCGGTCCCCTCTCTCTCTCTCTCCATCACTACTCAACTCAATACCATGAACTGAACTGAACTGAACTTTACTCAACATCGTAAGACTGTATCTTTTTACCCCTAGGCTTAAAGAAGCTTGGTTTTTCATACATATATATTCCACACTTACTTTAATATAATTATTACTAACTTGTCTGATTTATCTGCATTTATATTAACTGTATTGTGAGGTTACTAATAAATATTATTAGTCTATAACAATACTGGACTCCAAAGTGTTTTCCATCTCTGCTGGTTCTTTATTCCCATCACGGGGTTCATGACAATGGTTATCTATGTTATATACATGTATATAGTTAAATGACAATACACTTCACTTGACTTGAAATGTGAGTGAGTAGGGAAATGGGTTGTGCTTGTCAAGTCTCCCTGCACCTGTGAAGTGACGACACCAGGGTTGTAACAGACGTTATTAAAACAGCTGTGGATGAGTGTGTCCCCATGAAATCATTCAGGGTTTTCCCCAATCAGAAGCCCTGGATGAACAATGAAACCTGGAACCAGCTGAGAGCCAGATCAGAGGCATTCAAGTCTGGAGATTAAGAATGCTACAAGAGGTTCAGGTATGATCTTCAGAAAGCCAACTCTCGGGCAAAGTGGAGATTCTGGACTAGACTGGAATCAACAAGGAACGCTTGAATGCCATAACATCCTACAAAGCTCAACTTTGTGATATAGGGGACAGCAGGGTTTTGCTTCCGGATGAGCCCAATGTGCTTTGATCAGCAGAACAGGAAGGGACCATGTCTCCCGAAGACCCTTTGGACTCAGTATCTGAAGATGATGTGTGGGCTGCTTTCGAGAGTGAATCCAAGGCAAGCATCCAGTGTCTGGCTGAATAATGAAGACCTGTGCTGACCAGCTGGCTGCTGTGTTCACAGATATCTCCAACCTCGCGCTCCGGCAGTGTGTGATACCCACCTGCCTCAAGGAGGCTTTAATCATACCGGTGCCCAAGAAGAGTGTGTTAACCTGTCTAAATGACTATCATCCAGTGGCCCTTATATCCACAGTGATGAAGTGTTTTTTAGAGGCTGGTGTTGAAGCACATCAGCTCCTGTCTGAATGGTGACTTGGATCTGCTCCAACTCATCTACCGAATAGGCAACAGGTCGACAGCAGATGCTATCTTGTTGGCTCTTCATACAACCCTGGAACATCTGGACAGCAAAAATACATACACCAGGATGCACTTTAATGATTACTGCTCGGCATTTAACACCATCATCCCCTCAAAACTAATCAGTAAACTCCAAGACCTGGGCCTCAATACATCCTTGTGCAAATAGATCCTGAATTTCTTCACTTGTCAGTTTGGATTGGCAAAAAACATCTCCTCCATGATCTCCATTAGCACAGGAACATCGCGGGGATGTGTAGTTAGCCCTCTGCTCTACTCGCTTTACACCCGTGACTGTGTAGCTAAGTACAGCTCCAAAACCATATACGAGTTTGCTGGTGACACCACTGTTGTGGGCCAGATCAAAGGTGGTGATGAATTAGCCTCCAGCAGGGAGACTGAAAATTTGGTGTAATAACAACAACCTCTCACTCAATGTCAATAAGACCAAGGAACTGAAAGTAGACTTCAGGAGAGGGAAACCAGAGGTCCATCAGCCAGTAATCTTCCAAGAGTCAGAGGTGAAGAGGGTCAGTAATTTTAAATTCCTGGGTGTCACTATCTCTGAGGGCCTGTCCTGGACACATCATATAATTGCCAAGAAAGCATGACAGCACCTCCACTTCCTCAGCAGTCTGCGGAAATTAGGCAGGTCATCAAAAACCTTGGCAAACTTCTATAGATGTGTGGTGGAAAGTGTTCTGACTGGCTGCAGTACGGCCTGGTATGGAAACACCAATGCCTTTGAGTGGAAAATCCTACAAAAAGTATTGGATTCAGCCCAGTATATCACAGGTAAAACCATCCCAACCATTGAGCACATCTACATGAAACATTGCCGTAAAAAAGCAGCATCCATCAACAAAGATCCTCATCACCCAGGTCATGCTCTTTTCTTGCTGCTGCCGTCAGGTAGAAGGTACAAGTGCCTCAGGACTTACACCACCAGGTTCAAGAACAGTTACTAGCCCTCAATCATCAGGCTCTTAAACAAAAGTGGTTAACTACACTCATTTAAGGACTCTGTTATATTGTTATTTCAGGCTTGTTATTTATTGCTATTTATTTATATCTGCATTTTCAGTTTGTTTACATGTAACAGTTCCTGGTGTTTACAGTTACTGTTCTATAGATATGCTAAGTATGCCAGCAGAAGAGGAATCTCAGGGTTGTTTGTGGTGACATGTATGCATTCTGATAATAAATCTTACTTTGAACTTTTGAACTTTGAAGTTCAGGGAAATACATTCCTGACAGCTTTGCCAGTAACCAATTTCTAGAAAAGTCATTACAGTTACATGTCTTGTTGGACTGTGCAGCTTCTTAACACAAATAAGTTTCATTTTTGTCATGTTCTTCTTTGCACTGACTGAATTCTTTCAGAATGCTATGTGTAGATGCACAAAAACAAATCAACCATAACAGTAGGTGGAGGTACGTGCTTGAAACATGATAATGCATATTTACTTTGTTTTAAAATACAAAGTGCTTATTGAAAACTAAGCTCTTCTTAAACAACTGGATGTTCATCTTTGATTCTTATGACATATGAGTGTATTGTCCAAAAGATATTTTATAAATGTTATGCATTCTTCAGCAGCTGGGAAGTTTGGACTACTAGTTGACAATTAACATTCACTCTGGGCAGTAACCATCCAACAAGTAAAGATATACTGTACCTATCACCCTCCTGACATTCAGTGACATTACCAACATTGAATATCAATATCCTGGGGGTTACCTCCGACCAGAAACTGAACTGCAGTAGTCATTTACACATTGTGACTACAAGAGCAAGTCAGAGGCTAGGAATCTTGCAGTAAATAAGTCACCCCCTCACTCCCAAAGCCTGCCTACACTCTGCATGGCTCAGGTCAGGAGTGTAATAGAACACTCTCCTCTTGCCTTGATAGCTGCAGCTTCACCTCTTTTTGGGCTGACAGAAGACCCAGAGTGGAGGTGTAGCTATCTACATTAACAAGAGCTGGCATGTGAATGCTTTGGTAGTAACCACCCACTGTTCATGCTGGCGATACGTACCTATTCTGCTGGATCATCAAGTTCGCTGATTGTATAATAGTGGCTCCCCTCATCAACAATGACGAGCTGGTGTACAGAGAGGAAGTAGACTGGCTGGTAGAATGGTGCAAGCAACAACCTGAGTCTAACATGGACGAGACCAAAGGAGTGCTTGTGGACTTTAGGGAGGTGCTGGCTGACCACGCCTCACTGCACACATGCAGCAACTCTGTGGAGAGAGTTAAGAGCACCAAGTTTCTGGGAGTGCACATCAGGGGTAGTCTCACCTGACCCCTCAACACCACCTCTTTGGTCAAGAAAATGCAGCAGAGTCTCTACTTCCTGAGGAGATTCAGGCAAGTGAGGCTTTCCCTCCCTCTTATTCTAACCAACTTTTGCAGGAGCATCATTGAGAGTGCCCGGACTAGCTGCATCACTGTCTGGTACGGGAATTGCAAGACATCCAGCCTCAAGTCTCTACAAAGGACTGTGAGGAGCGCTGAGAGGAACATTGGCGTCCCTCTTCCACCCATCTGAGGTATTTACCTGGAGCTCTGCGTACGCAGGGCCCGTGGCATTGTCAATGATCTCTCCCATTCATCCAACAATCTCTTTGACCCGCTACCTCAAGGCAGGAGGCGCAGTAGCATTAGGACTAGGACTGTTAGGAAGGGAAACATCTTCTTCCCTCAGGCTGTGAGACAACTGAACTCCCTGCCACCACCCAGGTCTAATCATGTATGAACCGCCAGTAGCATTATACTGTTTACTTTTTAACTTGTGTTGTAAATGCTCCTTATTATTTGTTAATTTATTAGTGCTAGTATTATTTTATGTGTTAAGTGTGTGAGTTATATGAACCTTGGTCCTGAAGAAGGTTGTTTTGTTTGGTGGTATACATGTGTACATTTGAATGACAAGAAACTGAACTCGAACTTGAACTTGAGCAACACTCAAGAAACTCGACAGCATACCGGGAACAGCAGCCCAGTTGATAGGCACCCCATCCACGGCCAATCACTCCATCACCGACAGAAAGTGGCGCCAATGTGTACCGAGCACAGGATACGCTGTGACAACTCACCAAGTCTCACCATGCCAAAGCATGGGCAAGACCACCACCTGGAAGTTGCCCACCCAGGCAACACACCGTCCTCACGTGGAAACAAATCGCTGTTCCTTCATTGTCACTGGGGCAAAGTCCTGGAACTTCCTTCCAAACAGCATTGTGGGTATACCCACACCTCAAAACTGCAACAGTTCAACAGTGCAGCTCACTACCATCTTTCCAAGGCCAAGAAGGAATGGATAATTAAATGCTGTCTCAGCATGCAAAGCAAATGTCCCTTGAATTTTTACGAAAGGTGCAGATCCATATACTAAATGTCAAGGTACTAGAAAAATTTTCTGGAATGGTCTTTCTCATATTGTACTTGCTCATGGTACTAGTCTTTTTTATCTGATATGTGCTTCATGTGTGGATCATCCACACTGCAAATTTCAAAGTAAACCATTATCAGAGTACATGCACGTCACCTCACACAACATTGAGATTCTTTTTCCTGCGGGCATGCTCAGCAAGCTATAGAACAGTAACTGTAAACAGCATCAATGAAAGAGCAAGAGCAGAGAAGACAACAAACTGCTGAAATGCAACTATAAATAAATAGCAATAAAAAAACAAGAGCATGAAATAACAAGATAACGAGTCCTTAAAGCGAGATCATTGGTTGGCTTTAGGTTAATACCAGTTAGTTTAGGTCAACTCTTAAAGTTAATGCCTCCAAGAATTCATGATTTATTCCTGACGAAGGGTCTCGGCCTGAAACGTCGACTGCACCTCTTACTGCAGATCCACATACTAAATGCCAACTTTGATGTGTGTTGCATGATTTATTCCCTGTAATTTTTCAGAGCAAATTCGGGAAGATATCATAGAACTGCTAAAACTTGGTCTTCACCGTAGAGGAAACAAATAATATCTTTGGCATTAGTAGGAAACTGAAACTCAGGAAAATTACAATCACCAGGGAAATATTACTGAACAAGTCATTGGAACCACAGAATGAACAACTACTCCACTCCCAAAGAACTTAATCCCAGGATTTTGAGAGAATTGGTGCTTTGGTTTTAATTATCCAAAACTCCTTGGATTGGGTAAAAATTCAATTAGATTAGAAAGCAGAGACTGCAACTTTTGTGTTCAAAAATGAGTAACAGAAAGCAGGAAACAACAGGAAACATCAGTAATTTGGGAAATGTTTGGACATATTATTAAAGATTCTTAATATACATAAAGTAAGGTACTTCAAAAATTTCTTAGATAATAAAGCAGATGGCTTTGTGAAAATGAGATTATGTTTGACAGATCCTGTTGACAGAATTCCAGAAATGTAGGCATGTATCAAGAAATACAACAATGGTATGTTGTTTTGAATTTACTGTTGCTATCTACAGGAATGTTCTTTTGCACCTGTTGTAATTGCAGAAGGCTACCATATGTCCTCTTCATTAAAATATTCTGCTTTGGGTTTTCCTGGCAAAGTGTCAAATGAAAGAACTCAAAAAGGCTAGTAATCTGAAATTATAACACAGAATGCAACAAGGTCATGGCAGGGAGCAACGGCAGATCCTCGAATCAGGACAGAAGTAAATTCAGTCATTCACATTGATAATGGCTAATCTGTATCTTAAATTCATTCGCCTGTCTTGGTACCTCATCTCTTTTTACGATTGCAAAACAAAAAAACCCTTAATGTTGGTTTGGAAAAAATCAGTTGCCTTGTCTGAGCAGCTTTTTCAGTATCATTCCTGATTACTAGAGTTTCAGAAGGATTCCTGAACAATTAACTTCACATATTAAAGCTTCTTGTTCTGAAATTCCACACCCGAGGAAATAATTCCTCCTCGTCTACTTTATCAACTTCTTAATTTACCTTACAGATTAGATCCCAATTTGTTCCCAAGGGAATACTGTTATATTTTGTAACTCCAAGAACTAATTGAAAGAAAAACATGGAACTGGGGATAACTCAAATACGTTTAAATTCTCCCATTTCTTACTCTTGTGAGATAACGTCGTTCCTGACAATTGGGGGTTGGTGGGGGGGGGGAGGTGTCACTCTGCTTGTCAGGAGAGACATGTGGCTGTGAAACAACCTCAAATTATGCGGCCTCCTCCGTGCTGGTTGTAGGGATTGACTCCGGGACTGGGAAGTGGCTCTGACAGCTCTGGACACCTTTCTTTTCTAACAGTTGACTACTCTCCTGATCTAATCAATGTGTTGTCTCCAGATGACATCAGACACAATCTCCACTGTGTAGGAGAGTGGTCTAGTTCTGTCCTTAATCTTTCCAGGTACGCACTTTAGATCTAATCTGTAGACCCTCACCAGGACTGCTTGTTCAGGAGTGAACTATCGAACCTTCTTGTTTGACGAGCCCTCAATTTGTCTCAGCTGTTTGTCCTGCACGTTCCTTCCGAGATTGAGTCCGAGGAAATCCAAGCCTGAATGCAAGGGATGACCCAGGAACAGTATGGCTGGTGAGTTGTTGGTTCTGGAGTGTGCTGCTTTGTGATATGCAAGGAGGAAATTAGAGAGTGTGTGATTCAATGTCACTCTAGTTTGTTCAGCTGACGTTGCACACAGTGCATCCTTTAGACTCTGCACAAGCCATTTGTAGCTGGGTGGTACAGTGCAGATGGAATATGTTTTATTCCATTCATTTTCAGCAATGACTGAAACCGTTCCGCACAAGCCATGGCCCATTGTCACGGACTGAGTGTTCAGGAACACCAGTCCATGAGAAAAGGCTCCTCAGCACATTAACAGTGTGTGAGGCTGTAGTAGAGGCTTCTGGGAACTCTTCTGGCCACATTGTAGCTGCATACACTACTACCAAGAAATTTGTGCCCATAAATGGTCTGGAAAAATCCACACGAATCCTCTGCCAGAACAGTGCAGGTCATTCCCAGGGATGGAGACGTGTTGCTCTTGGCATCTGCTGGGTGAGTTGGCATCCTGATCAGTGCATGGCAAGCTGCTGATCTGCTGGGTGTGTTGGCATCCTGATCTGTACATGGCAAGCTGCTGATCTGCTGGGTGAGTTGGCATCCTGATCTGTGCATGGCAAGCTGCTGATCTGCTGGGTGTGTTGGCATCCTGATCTGTGTATGGCAAGCTGCTGATCTGCTGGGTGAGTTGGCATCCTGATCTGTGTATGGCAAGCTGCTGATCTGCTGGGTGAGTTGGCATCCTGATCTGTGCATGGCAAGCTGCTGATCTGCTGGGTGTGTTGGCATCCTGATCTGTGTATGGCAAGCTGCTGATCTGCTGGGTGTGTTGGCATCCTGATCTGTGTATGGCAAGCTGCTGATCTGCTGGGTGAGTTGGCATCCTGATCTGTACATGGCAAGCTGCTGATCTGCTGGGTGAGTTGGCATCCTGATCTGTACATTGCAAGCTGCTGATCTGCTGGGCGTGTTGGCATCCTGATCTGTGTATGGCAAGCTGCTGATCTGCTGGGTGAGTTGGCATCCTGATCTGTGCATGGCAAGCTGCTGATCTGCTGGGTGAGTTGGCATCCTGATCTGTACATGGCAAGCTGCTGATCTGCTGGGCGTGTTGGTATCCTGATCTGTGTATGGCAAGCTGCTGATCTGCTGGGTGAGTTGGCATCCTGATCTGTGCATGGCAAGCTGCTGGATCCACTTATCTATCCCTGGCCACCAGTTAAAACTTCGAGCCAACAATTTAATTTTGACCATGCCTAGATGACCCACATGTAGCTCCTCCAAAATTTTACCGCTCAGCTTGGATGGTACAACAACTCTAAATCCCCCACATAAGATAACCCTTCTCAAGGACAAGTTCATCCAGACGCTGGTAAAATGTGGAAACTGGAATTTCTGCTGCGCATTCCAAGCATTTTGGGTTGCCATATAGACCTGATACAGTGTAGGGTCATTTCTGGTTTCCCTTTGGATCATCTCTGCCGTAAAAAGGGGACTTTCAATTTGCATTAGGGAGAATACGTCAAGAGGGAGTGTCCTCTTTTGACAATGCTTCATATATTTCCTTTTCCTGGGGTAAATGGAACAATCCATCAGCATTTCCAGGATTAGTTGCTCTCTTGAATTTGATCTTGTTCCCCAAATAAAAGAGTTCATCTCTGTATTTGTGTAGCTTCTGTTAGTGGATCACCCTTCTGTGGATTAAAAATGGACACCAGTGGTGGATGGTCAGTAATGAGGATAAACTCTCTCCCACACAAATACTGGTTGAAATGTTTCACACCCCAAACCAAACTCAAGGCATCACTGTCAATCTATGTGTAATTTTTCACTGCAGCGGTTAGGGAACATGATGAAAAGTCTGTGGGGCATTCACTTCCATCACTTATAACATGTGACATGACTGCACCTAAACCATGAGGTGAGACATCACAGACAAACTTCACTGGATGGTGTGGATCATAATATGTGAGTACAGTGTCTGACATCACCATTTCCTTTACCTTTTGGAAAGCCATCTCACTCTACTTTGCCTATTGCCATCTCTTCCTGATCTGTAGTAATGAGTTCGAGAGGTGGAGCACAGTAGCCAGGTTTGGCAAGAACCTAATTGACAAATCCTAAAAAGGACCACAACTACAACATGTCCTTTGGCCTTGGAGCAACGACCACTGCTTGAATTTTCTCAGCACAGTTATGTAAATCTTATGTGTCAATGGTGTGACCACACTAAGTGATGCTTGCTTTAAAGAAATCACAAAAAAACAAAGAATGTTTAATCAAATAATGTATTTACAATATTACTGAAATATTAAATACACAACAAATTCAAGCAGTCTTTGTCTTGCCACCAATCAGATATATCAGGACCACAACAGGAGATTGGTTTGCATTTTGGATTGATCGTTTGAGTTAAGACTCTTTAGGAGGATGGATTAGGTCATGAGTCGACAGCCTCATTTCAAGGGTTCTCCGGGCCTGTGCAAGCGAGCTAGTTGGAGTGTTTGCTGACATCTTCAACTGCTCCTTGCTTCAGTCTAAAATCCCCTCGTGTTTTAAGAAGACAACGATAATCCCAGTGCCGAAAAAGAGCAAGGTGGCATGCCTGAATGACTATCGACCTGTGGCTTGACATCAATTGCTTTGAAGTGCTTCCAGCGATTGGTTATGGCACACATCAACCACAGCCTACCAGTCAACCTCAACGCTTTGCAATTCACCCACCGGAGCAACAGGTCAACAGCAGATGCCATCTCTCTGGCCCTAGAGTGCATCACAACCTGGTATGGAAGTTGTAATGTCCAAGACCGAAAGAAGCTGCAGATCGTGAACACGGTGCAGCACATCACACAAACCAATCTTCCGTCCGTGGACTCATTTTACACCGCACACTGTCAGAGCAGTGCTGCCAAGATAATCAAGGACACGACCTACCCAGCCAACACACTTCTCGTCCCTCTTCCCTCCGGGAGAAGGCTCAGGAGCTTGAAGAATCATACGGCCAGATTTGGGAACAGCTTCTTTCCAACTGTGATAAGACTGCTGAACGGATCCTGACCCGGATCTGGGCCGTACCCTCCAAATATCCGGACCTGCCTCTGAGTTTTTTTGCACTACCTTACCTCCCATTTTTCTATTTTCTATTTATGGTTTATAATTTAAAATTTTAATATTTACTAATTTAACTATTTTTAATATTTTTAATATTTAATATTTGTAATCCAGGGAGCGAGAAGTGCAGAATCAAATATCGCTGTGATGATTGTACGTTCCAGTACCAATTGTTTGGCAACAATAAAGTATAAAGTAAAGTAAAGTACATGTAATCCCATGTTTGATCGCATTTATTTTTTGGTTACAGCCTATGCCTGAGTGAAGCCAATGGAACAGGTGCTCATTGGATTAAAACTACTTTCTTACTGTGCCATGTAACAGAGCTATTGGGAATAAATTCTGCTCCCTATTAGGCTCGCAGCTACTGGCTGCTATGAAACAAACTCTTGTCTCAGTCAATGCATGTGCTAGATTTCTCGGCATGCTCTCTTCCCAGTTTAAGGTCACAAAACAAGGAGTCCACTACCCTATTCTTTGGTTTTGTAGGTGCAAACTTGCGTCTGTGTTGCTGCGCAGATCCGGAGGATGCATTTTTGGGTCAGTGTGGTAACAAGTACGCCACTAATGAGATGTGCCAGTAATGAGATGCAGTGCTAAACTGACCACAATGCTGCCAGGAAGGGTGGCAGTGACCTGTTTAACCCCATATGTTAATCACGCAAGGAGAGTTGACGGTTAGCAGTGAGAAGAGCATTTCTGCTCATGCCACTCAATGATATTATTAATAATCTGCAGCTTTATTGGCCATGCACTGGGACTAGAGTCTGTCAGAGGTAAGAGGTCAAAGAATCATACAGTACAGAAGCATGCACTATAGCGCGCTGAGTCTCTGCTGACCATCAAGTGCCCACTTACAACAATCCCACTGAATTTCCACAACATTCGCCAATGTTTAATTCTCCCCTTGGCCTTGTGTTCAACGGGAAATATACTAAATAGAACCTTCCTATAGGCTACATTGTGTGCAGAGTTTTCACAAAAACCATTGTGGGATATAAAGTTCAATTTGGTTCTCAAGATGGCAAGCACCATTGCAAATGTCTTGGCCTTAAAAAGGAGATTCAAAGATTCCAAGTACAGAAAAAAAGAACAAATCACGCAAACTGCAAAAACAGATGAGCAAAAACACAGAATATAAATGATCAAAGCACAAAGTCAATGAAACAGCCCAGGAATATTCAGTTTCAGCTCAGTTCAGTTCAATCTAGCAGTGTGGTGTTTGTTGATTGTTGGCCACAGAGCCAGTCCATCCCGATCAAAATCACACAAAAAGGCAACCAGAGAAAGCAGCAACCAGAAACCAGAAACATACAGCGTCTAATCCACAAACCACATTGATTAAATACTGAAAAGGAATACTTTAACATGTAAAATAAGTAGGCTCTCAGCTGAATTCTTTGCTTGAAAGGAAATGGAGGGATTCTGAAATAAAAACATGATGTAAACCACAGCTCTTTGGATCACGGCAAAGAATTTAAACATCCCCCTCTGAACTGAACATTTAGTGCAAATACTCTTCTCAAAGTAAACCATTTAATTCCTGGTGCCTATCAAACTGGGTAGAAGTTTTTAAATATGAAATATTAATCTGTTGTGAACCGATATTATGTCTTTATGTTCTTCTTACTTTCAAAGCTACTGACATCAGTCTCTTGAAAGAAATTAATCGTGATCAACCTGATCTTGGGAACTGCTTGATCATTTTCAACCTCCCTTTCTGCTTTGAAGTCTTTGAAGAAGATGCTGCCTCCCAAATCTGTAGCTATCTTTCCCACAACTCACAATCTGAATCTGTTCAAAAAAGTTTCAGAAGATTCTTTTATTTGCAGAATAAGTGTTGTTGCAAGAAAGCAGTATCCATTATCAGACATACCCCCACCTTTGAAGAGAGAAGACTGAAATGTATCCCATATGAATAGAATCAGAATCAGGTTTAATATCACTGACATGTGTCATGAAATTTATAAACTTTGTGCCAGCAGTACAGTGCAATACATGATAATAGAAAAAACTGTGAATTACAGTGAGTACATATTGAATAATATACAGTGAGAATAGACATATTAAATTAAATAAGTAGTTCAAAAAATTAGAAATAAAAAAGTAGTGAGGTAGTGTTCATGGTTTCAATGTTCATTCAGAAATTGGATGGCAGAGGGGAAGAAGCTGTTCCTGAATCATTGAGTGTGTGCCTCCAGGCTTCTGTACCTCCTTCTTGATGGAAGCAATGAGAAGGGGACGTATTCTGGGTGGTGGGAGGCGAGAGCCGATTTCATTCACTCTCCACAATAGTCACTCCTCTCTCCATGGCACTAAGGCTATGAAGTCTGCCCCAGCTGCTGTGCTCCATGACAGCTAGTATGATGAACTGGTATATGAGGCTTTGGGCCTACTCTGGGCTGCTCCAGGTTTCGGATCTAACGACTCAATTTGGTTCGGGATGTTGTTGATCGTTTCAATTGTTCGCATGATTTGTGATTTTTCCTTTCTCCTGCGCATTGGGTGTTGGTTTTTTATTTTTTACTTTTTCTTTAATTGAGTTCCTTCAGGTTCTTGCCTTGTGGCTAATCTCAAGACCGTATAATTTATATGATCTTTGACAATAAGTGTACTTTGGATCTTTGAATCTTATTGATGAACATTACCTTTTTGAGGCACTGCTCCTCGAAGAAACCTTGGACACTACAGTGTGCCACATGATGACACAAGTACCTGGAAATTTAATTGCATTTAAACTTAATTTAATACTTGTGTTTTTAAAGAGCCTTGCAATGATTTGTACGACATATTCAATTATGCAATGCATCTGTAAGAGATATTCTAAAACTATCCAGATGGAGTAAGAATGTAAACAGTACGACTTATGATTTAATTAATGCCATAGTAAAACACTAAAAAGAAACCAAAACATTTAATAGAAGTAACCCAGACACCTGAGTTTGGCTTCCTCAACAGGTAGGTTATTGCTATTCAAATATGAGCCAGTCTTGCCTTTCAACTGAGATGTCCGAGTCTTTAGCAACGTTCACAGGATGAATTTTGTGCACCACAGTCCCGAGGAGACATAGAGGGAGAGAGGGTTTAAGGGAAGTGGAGTGAGGTCAGTTGGCACATTTTGTGCACCACAGTTCCTGAGGCGACATTGGATTGCATATAATTAGGGTCTTGGCAAGGGCCAATAAGAAGAAGCTAGGTTTTAATAGAGCAGCCATTTTGGCCAGTGTTGGAGTGGGGAATTAAGGCTTTGTCTCCTCGAGGCTTCAGCAAGGAATGGCATAGGCAGTAGGTAGATTGCTTTTCATTATTTCTTCTTTCTTTCTCATTGCACATTTAGAGCAGTGGGGTTGCCAGGCAGGATAGTGGAAAGCTCCTCTTGTGGGATTTGGGAAACAGGGAGACTTCCAGTATCCCTAATAACTACCAGCTTCTCACAGACTGTGTTAAGGAGTTGGAGCTGGAACTGGATGAACTCTGGATCATTCGGGAGGCTGAGGGGGTGATAGACAGGACATGCAGGGAGATAATTACACCCAAGACGCAGGACACAGGTAACTGAGTGGCTGTCAAGAGGGGGAACGGAGATTGGCAGCCAATGCAGACTACACCTGTGGTCATTCTCCTCAACAACAGCTGTACCACTTTTGATACTGTTGGGGGGAGGTGGGGGTGGTGGAAAGTCACAGCTGTCGGGTCTCTGATTCTGAATCTGGCTCTGTAGCTCAGAAGGGAAGTGGGCGAGAAGAGGCAAGCTATTATTGGTTAAGGGCAGAGAAAGGAAGGAGGTTCTGTGGATGAGAACAACATACCCAGCTGGTTTCTTGCCTGCCTGGTGCCAGGGTCAAGGTCATCTCATGTTGAGTCCATAGCATGGTTAACTGGGAGGGTGAGCAGCCGGAGGTCGAGGTTCACGACAGAACCAATGACTCGAGTAGGATGGGTGATGAGTTCTGGGAGTTAGGTGATAAGTTAAAGGACAGAACCTCCATGGTTGAGATCTCAGGATTGCTTCCCGTGGCACGTGCTAGTAAGGCCAGAAATATAGATCACACAGTTTTACACGTGGCTAAGGAGATGGTGTAGAAGGGAGGGTGTCAGATTTTTGGATTTTCTTGGCTCCCTTCGAACCATTTTCATCACCAAATGGTTAAGGCATTAGACTAGCGACCTGAAGGTCGTGAGTTCGAGCCCCAGCCAAGGCAACGTGTTGTGTCCTTGAGCAAGGCACTTAATCACACATTGCTCTGCGACGACACTTGTGCCAAGCTGTATGGGTCCTAATGCCCTTCCCTTGGACAACATTGGTGTCGTGGAGAGGGGAGACTTGCAGCATGAGCAACTGCTGGTCTTCCATACAACCTTGCCCAGGCCTGCGCCCTGGAGAGTGAAGGCTTTCCAGGCGCAGGTCCATGGTCTCGCAAGACTAACGGAAGCCTTAATGGCTCCCTTCCAAGGGACTGGAACTGGAGGGGGACCAATATCCTCATGGGAAAATTTGCTAGTGCTGCATGGGGGTGGGGGCCAGTTTAAATAAGAGTTTCAGGGGGTGGGAACCAGAGCACCAGAACAGATACAAGAGTATTTGTGGACAAAGGTGTTGTTAAGTCTACATACAAACTCAGGACAGTGGGACTGATGTATGTCCTGAGCTGTGTATATTTCAATGCCAGGAGTATTGCAGGAAAGGCAGATAAGCTTAGGTAATGGATCAGCATGTGAATTATGACATTGTGGTCACCAGTGAGACTTGGTGGCAGGAGGGGTGGGACTGGCTGCTCAGTGTTCTGAGATTCCATTGTTTTAGATACAGGAAGGACTAAGGCGGGAGGGGTGACATTACTAGTCAGGGAAAATAACATGGCACTGCTCAGTCAGGACGAGCTGGAGAGCTTGTCTTGGGAGACTTTATGGGTAGAACTGAGGAATAAGAAAGGTATGAACACCTTAATAGGATTACTTAATAGACACCCAACAGTTCAAGGGATTTAAAGGAGCTAATTTGTAGAGAGATCGCAGACTGCTGCAAGAAACATGTGATAGTTGGTGTCTTTAGCTTTCCATATATTGACTGGAACTCCCATACTGTAAAAGGGCTGGATAAGTTAGAGTTTATCAAATATGTTCAGGAAAGTTTTCTTAATCAGTACATCGAAGTTCCAACTAGAGAGGGTGAGATATTGATGTGCAGTATTAAATTTACACCAGACATAGGAAGAGATGGGTAAGAGGGAAGCCAGATTGAGAATGGAAACAGAGAGAAGGGGGAGGGAGGAGAAATTACTAGATGAAAGAATGGAAGCCACGGTAGCATGACGCTGTTGTAGATCGGGATGTCAGAGTTCAATTCCAACGCTGTCTGTAAGGAGGCTCTGCAAGGAGTCCTCCCCATGGAATCCGAGGTGGAGCTAGTTAGTTATGATGCCCAACAGCGACTCCTTTCCTTGCATCTGTAATATCTCTAGTTTTCCTCTTCAGAGTTCTTTCGAAGATCCTGACCTGGAGTTAGGCGCTGACTACGGTTCTTTGCGGAAATGGGACTTGCTCTCAGGGTTCCACAACCGGCTGTTATTCGGCATGCCAAAGGCTTGGCCTAAGATTTCAGCTCAGATTCAGAAGCCTGGGATCTCGAGGAACTGGAGATGGGCGAATCAAGGGTCGGTGTCGCCACAGGAGACCCCTGTGTCACTGGGGCAGTCAGAACATCTGTATGCCTGGGGACCCGGGATCCTTGCGATCTTCAGGCACAGAGCTCGATAAAAGCGACGTAACGGACTTTTAACATCGTAAACCAGCAAGTTGTTTGTTATGTCTCCCCGCTCATTGGAAAATGGAGTCACCTCTTTCTCCCTTATTAGGAGAGAGAGAGCCTGCAGCATATCCGATTATTGGGTGAATAATGTAGTCTTTAGGGTAACTGCAGGTCTGTGTCTTTGTTATCGCTTTGCTCACACTTGAGTGCTGGTAGCGGGCGTGCTTTGTTTTTGCTGGTGGGGGAGGAGGATTGTTGCTCGATGTCCCTCACGTGCGGGGGGGGGGGAGCGGAGCTGGGGGAGGGGTAGTTTGGGGCTCTAACATCTAACTGTTGTTCATTCTTGGGGCACTCCTCTGTTTTCGTGGATGGTTGCAAAGAAAAAGCATTTCAGGATGTATATTGTATACATTTCTCTGACATTAAATTGTACTTTTGAACCTTTGAACCTTTCTCCCCGGGTGCTCCGGTTTGCTCCCACAGTCCGAAGCCTTACCGGGTAGGTTAATTGGTCATGGTAAATTATCCTGTGACTAGGTTACCGTTAGATCAGGGTTGTTGGGAGTTGCTGGGGCAGCACAGCTTGAATGGGTTGAAAGGCCTACTTCATGCCGTATCGCTAAACAAATAAATCAGTTGGAGAAATCAGTGTTGATGCCATCAGGTTGGAGGCCACCCACACAGAATACGCCGGTGCTGCTCGTCCTACCTGAGAGGGACATCATTGTGGCAGCAGAGGAAGGCATGGACCAACATGTCGGACATGGGAATGGGAAGTAGAATGAAATTGGGTAGCCACCAGGAAGTCCCTCCTTTTTAGACCTGCCAGCTTGTACTCCTTCCCCTCCACCCACTGTCTTAATCTGGCTTCTTCCCCCTTTCTTTCCAGCCCTGATGAAGGGTCTTGGCCTGAAATGTCAATTGTTTGTTCATTTCCATTGATGCTGCCTGTCCTGCGGAGTTCCTCCAGCATTTTGTGTGTGTTGCTCTGGATTTCCAGCATCTGCAGAATCACATGGGTCTGAGGTGCATTGTCATTTTTTTCTTTCTCTTTCTCTTTTACTCTCTTCCTCTCTCTCTCTCGCTCCCTCTCTCCCACCCTCCCTGTTGAACATTTCAATGCATGGGATCCTAGACTAGAAATTAAGGTTGCCAAGTCTCCTGGAGTCCCCTAAAGATTCCAGGAAATTAATTATGTGCACAACTGCTAGCAACCCAGAGAAAAAAAATGTGATTCAAAGAGGCATTCAAACAATTGTGTGATGTTTGTATGTTCTTTGTTGTTTTTATGGAAGAGAATAGTTTCACAGGGCAGGATTCTTGGATGAAGCTTCCTGGAAATATCTAAAGAGAACCGGCAACTTCATCTGAACTACTTGGATAGCCTCTGACATAATTCATTACAAACCACGTGCCAAGTAGGTGAGCCCCTTCACGTTGAAAATGGCTGATTACATTTGCAAACTGCTGAGTTGTGAGGGAAAAGTGAGGACTCCTAGTGAATGAGGGATGTTTGGATGATGATCCATCTCATTCCTCTCATCACAGAATTTAATGTTTCTAATTTGCTTGAACTGAAGTGGTTAAATTGCTCCGAATTTCCTTCCTTTAATTCACTTCCTGCCCACAGATATCAATCTCCATATCGTGTTCTCACTGCCTTAACATTCTTTCCTTAACTTATTATTTCCTCAGAACTACAAACCTCAAAGTGAAATTTATCACCAAAGTTCCTAAATATTGCCATATTAATTTTCTTGCAGGCATCTACAGGAAGATAAATAAATGCAATAGAATTTATGAAAACCTATCCATGAACGAAGACTGCCAAACAACCAATGTACAAAAGACAAATTGTGCAAATAAGCAATTTTGAGAACGTGAGCTGTAAAAAGTTCTTGAAAGGAAGTCTTTTGGTTGTAGAATCAGCTCAGAGTAGTGGTGATTGAACTTATCCATGCTTGTTCAGGAGCCTGGTGGTTACAGGGCAATAACTTCATGAACCTGTGACGTGCGATCTAAGGCTTCTGTGGGGTCTTTAATTGTGTGCTGTCTGTTTTACTGAAGTGTAGACAAAGTCAGAGATTTATTTACTTGGAGATACAGTGTGGAATAGGCCCTTCTGGCCCTTCGAGCCACACCACCTGATATCCCTGCTTTAGCTTTAACCTACTCGTGGGTCAATTAACCTACCTGTATGTCTTTGAACTGTGGGGGGAAACCAGAGCATCTGGGGAAAACCCAAGCATTCCACAGGGAGGAAGTAGAGACTCCTGACAGATGATGCCAGAATTGAACTCTGAACTCCAATGCCCCGAGCATCACACTAACTGCTATTGATAATTGGCTTGTCAGGAAAATGGCAGAACGATAGATGTCGTTGGATTAAGTTATAGTGCCAGAGTTAAGGGAAACAGAGAACTGAGGCCAGGACAGAACGGGATCTGGAAAAGGGAGGGGTAATGGTGAGTGGCATGAAGACTATTCAAAGACAAGTTTCAGGAATGAGCCAGACTCTGTTCAGCATGTACGTGGATCAGTGCTTCAGATACTGTTCTTACATTGGCCTATGGTCATACTAATAGAATCAGTGTGACTGTAGGCCACCCTGGGGGTGGCACTCTAGCCTGGTGATTTGCACAGCGCTTTACAGTACCGGCGACCCGGGTTCAATTCCCGACGCTGCCTGTAAGGAGTTTGTACGTTCTCCCCGTGACTGTGTCGGTTCTCACCAGTTGCTCTGGTTTCCTCCCAAGGTCCAATGACGTACCAATTGGTAGGTTAATTGGTCATTGTAAATTGTCCGGTGATTAGGCAAGGGTTAAATCGGGGGGTTGCTGGGCAGTGTGGTTCAAA
The DNA here is from genome assembly GCF_030028105.1 of Mobula birostris. Lineage (NCBI taxonomy): Eukaryota > Metazoa > Chordata > Chondrichthyes > Myliobatiformes > Myliobatidae > Mobula > Mobula birostris. The sequence continues at coordinate 120,386,458 of NC_092372.1, forward strand.
GGGCTAGAAAAGCCTGTTCCAAGCTTATCTCAATAAACTAAATAAATATAGTCTTTCTTCGTAGAGCTGTTGACATGCAGTCATCTCATTTGGTTTTATACAATGAAATCTGTGGAGGTCAGCAAGTCATACTGGTCGTACTTGCTATTTTCAATGCTCCTGAGGTTAAGGTGGTGATTTAGAAAACAGGGGATGTTACCCAAGCACTACACTTATAATGCCAGTAGTGTAACACACACAAAATGCTGGAGGAAATCAGCAGATCAGGCAGCATCTATGCAAAGTAATAAAGAGTAGACATTTCAGGTCTCTAGCTCTTAACTTCCACACTATGAGCATTCACCACTTGTTCTCCAAAAAATTCTGCCATCTTTACCTCCACTTCCCACCCCCTGCATGCTTTGGTTTCCACAGGGATCGCTCTCTTTGTGATTCTCTTGCCCTTTTGTCCCTCCCCACTGTCCCCACTCTTCTCCCTCCTGGCACTTATTCCTGCAAGTGGAACAAGTGCTACAACTGCCCATTCACCTCCTCCCTCACCTCCATTCAGGGCCCCATACAGTCCTTCCAGGTGAGGTGACACTTCACCCGCGAGTCTGTTGGGGTCATCTATTCTATCGGGTGCTCCTGGTGCGGCCTCCTCTATGTCAGTGAGACCTGACATAGATTGGGCTGCTTTGTCACGCACCTTCACTCCATCTGCAACAAGTAGGATTTCCCGGTGGATAACCATTTTCATTACAATCCCCTTTCCTGTTCTAACATATCAGTCCTCCACTGCCACGATGAGGCCACGCTCGGTTTGGAAGAGCAACACCTCCTCTTCCTTCTGGAGAGCCTCCAACCTAATGGCATGAACATCAATTTCTCTAAATTCCAGTAATTTCTCCCATCCTCCCCTTCTCTTTTCTTCCATTCCCCATTTTTGCTCTCCTCTTACCTTCTCTCCTCACCTGCCTATCACCTTGGTCTGGTGTCCCTTCTCCTTCCCCTTCTCCCATGGTCCCCTCTCCTCTCCTACTCTTCTTCCTCAGCCCTTTACCTTTTCCACCTATCATCTCTCACCTTCAGACTGCAATCCCCCTCTCCATCCACCTACCTTCCCCCTCACCTGGTTCACCTACCACCTGCTATCTGGTGCTCTGTCCCCACCTCCCCCCCCCCCACCTTCTTATTCTGGCTTCTTCCCCCTTCCTTTCCAGTCCTGATGAAGGGTCTCAGCATGAAACATTGACTCCTTCTATCAGTGGTTTCCAACTTTTCTTTATGCCAAAGGGCAATACTGTTAAGTAGGAGGCCCATGGACTCCAGATTGGGAACACCTATCATGGATGCTGCCGAACCAGCTGAGTTTTCCAGCATTTTGTGTGCGTTGCTCTGGATTTCCAGTATCTGCATAATCTCTTTGTGTTTATGCTAACAGTGTCACTTTTTAAGGTGTGGGTAATCATACTACAACGTACAACAGCCGCTTGGCCCATTGTGAACATGCCATTTTCCATCTGGGCCATCAGTCTCACTCTTCTTATTTCCCTGACACCCTGATTCTTATTCTCTCTTGCTTCTTTGGCCATTTACCTATGTTAAGGTTAAAGGTACCTGTGTTACAGTGGCCAGTTACCCCACCAGCTTTTGGGATGTGGAAGGAAACTGGAGCACCTGGAGAAACCCATGCACTCTAGGGGAGAAAGAGGAAACTCCACACTGATTGCTGCAGAGATTGCAATTCAATCTGGGTCACGGGAGATGCAAGTCTTGCACCATTGTGCTGCCTGAATCTAAAGCTCTTTGTAACTGTAGCTGTTAGGTTCTGTAACTTCAAAACATTAAACTAATTCAAGGAGTCCAGGAGTGCTGGTCTAACTTTGTGTTTACTTTAAGCGAGGCATGCACATATCACGTGGTAGCATGATGACATATGCAATTCACGTATTCAAACGTATAAGTTATAAATAATTATTTAAATGAACAAGAATGCTTAATAAACTGATATATTTATACAAGATTACTCAAATATTACTTAAATATTAAATACACAGCAGAAGTTTTATTAGTTGTAGCTCGTGGAAACTTCCCAAGTGGCATTCTGTTTTTTGGCCACCCATTTTAATTCCACTTTCCATTCCCATTCTGATATGTCCATCCATGGTCTCCTCTACTGTTGCGATGAGGCCACATTTAGGTTGGTGTACAACACCTTATATTCTGTTTGGGTAACCTCCAACCTGATGGCATGAATATCGATTTCTCAAAACTTCCAGTAATGCCCTCCTTCATCATTTCCCATCCTCTTTTCCCTCTCTCACCTTATCTCCTCTGGTGCTCCTCCCCCTTTTCTTTCTTCCATGGCCTTCTGCCCTCTTCTATCAGGCTCCCCCTTTTCCAGCCCTGTATCTCTTTCACGAATTACCTTCCCAGCTCTTTACTTCATCCCTCCCCCTCCAGGTTTCACCTACCACCTGGTGTTTCTCTCTCCCCTCCCCCACCTTTTAAATCTATTCCTCAGCTGTTTTTCTCCAGTCCTGCTGAAGGGTCTCAGCCTGAAACGTCGACTGTACTTTTTCCATGGATGCTGCCTAGCCAGCTGCGTTCCCCCAGCACTTTGTGTGTGTGGCTTGGATTTCCAGCATCTGCAGATTTTCTCTTGTTTCTGTCTCTTCCTGTGGATGAGCAATGCCAGCATCAAAGTCTTGACCAGTAATTGCTGAAAAGTGCTCCTGGAGAATTGGCTCCGGTGTCTTTAAATTGAGAACCAAATCAAAAGCCCATATGCTAGAGAGCAAAAACAAAACGGAGCAAGCCAGTTCCGCAGACGTCTGTGGTAATGATTCACACCTCTGACTAAAGGAAGCTCTTGGCTTTCACAAAGGGCAGTCTACAGCCAGCTCAATTAATTCCACGCAATATCAGGAAACTGTGAAGACACTGCACAGAGCAAATGCGACGAGACCGGACAACATCCCAGACAAAGTAGTGAAGACTTCTGTTCCCAAAGCAGCTGTGTGACTGGCCAGATGGTTCCTGCACAGATACAACATTACCTGCATGAAGAATGCACAGATACGATCCATTCATGAAAAGCAGGACAAATCCACGGCCTGTTTGTGACCATTACACGGGCCTCATATTGCACTGCTCTTGAGCATTTCCCAGGCCACGTTTGCCTGGCCGTTGTCTGTAAGGAGCTTTTGCGTTCTCCCCATGACTGTTTGGATTTCCTCCGGGTGCTCCGGTTTCCTCCCACAGTCCAAAGATGTACCGGGTGGTAGGGTAATTGGTCATTGTAAATTATCCCTTGATTAGGCTAGGGTTAAATTGGGGGTTGCTGGGTGACACGGCTCGAAGGAACAAAAAAGCCTATTCTGCGCCGTATCTTGATAAATATGTAAATTGTGTGGTTCAATTTGAAATACCTTATCATTCTGTAGAATATGTCCTCTGCTCTTTGTTCACCCCAAATGTATTACAGCTGCCACTTCAAATTTGAGCTTCTCTTCCTGTTTGCTCTGTCACACTCTAACCTTTTCTTTATTTGGAAAACTCCCACACCTCGCCCATCCTTGGCTGCTCACACTCTACCTCAGTGTGCAGCCATCCTGCCCCTATGAAAAGGCTTTGGATCTGTTTGTCACTGACTGGATCATCTCATATCAAATTGATACACCAGATAAGAGTCTTCTGCACTCTCTCGGCCTTGGCTTTATGCACCAACACTACAACCTCAGGTTTACGGTCCCTGCTCTCTACCAGGCAGATCCGCTATCGAGTCCATAGGACCATAAGACATCGGAGCAGAATTAGGCCATTCAGCCCATCAAGTCTGCTCCCCCATTCCATCATGGCTGATCCCAGATCCCACTCAACCCTATACACCTGCCCTCCCACCCTATCCCATGGTGCCCTGACCAATCAGGAATCCATCAACTTCTACTTTAAATATACCCACGGACTTGGTCTCCACTGCAGTCTGTGGCAGAGCATTCCACAGATTCACTACACACTGGCTAAAAAAATTCCTCCTTACTTCTGTTCTAAAAGGTCGCCCCTCAATTTTGATGCTGTGCCCTCTAGTTCTGAATACCCCTACCATAGGAAACATCTTCTTCACATCCACTCTATCTAGTCCTTTCAATATTTGGTGGGTTTCAATGAGATTCCCCCCCCCCCACATTCTTCTAAATTCCAGTGAGTACAGGCCCAAAGTTGTCAAATGCTCCTCATATGTTAACCCCCTCATTCCTGGAATCATCCTCGTCAACCTCCTCTGGACTCTCTCCAATAATAATACATCCTTTCTGAGATAAGGGGCCCAAAACTGTCGACAATACTCCAGACGCGCCCTGACTAGTGTCTTATAAAGCTTCAGCATTATCCCCTTGCTTTTTTATATTCTATTCCCCTTGAAAGAAATGCCAACATTGCATTTACCTTTATTACCTCTAACTTAACCTTCTGGGAGTCTTGCATGAGGACTCCTAAGTCCCTTTGTACCTCTGATGTTTGAACCTTCTCCCCATTTAGATAATAGTCTGCACTATTATTCCTTTTACCAAAATGTATTATCATACATTTCCCAACACTGTATTCTATCTGCCACTTTTTTGCCCGTTCTTCCAATTTGTCTAAGTCCTGCTGCAATCACATTGCTTCCTCAGCACTACTTACCCCTCCACCTACCTTCATGTCATTCGCAAACTTTGCCACGAAGCTATCAATTCCATTATCTAAATCACCGACAAACACTGACTCCTGAGGAACGCCACTAGTCACTGGCAGCCAACTAGAAACTTCATTCTCGCTGGTGCCTCCAGCCTGTCAGCCAGTCCCCTATCCATGCCGCAGAGTCCTAGAACTGTACAGCACAGTAAAAAGCCCTTTGGCCTATGGGACCCTTGGGTATCATCATTCCTAACAATACAACCCCACTTCCCTGCTTTAGTTCCAAATTGCTCTCTGCCCTACTCATTCAAGCTCCTGTCCAGGTGCCTCTTAAATGTTGTTACTGTTCCTGCCCCCATCTCACTTGAGATACCAGCTACTCTTTGCATAAAAATGTTACACCTCAGAGCCACCTCAAGCCTATGGCCTCTAGTTTTAACACCACCATCACAGGAAGCAGCCTGTATGTCAGCCATTGGTTTCTATACCTCCTTCATGTCATCTTTTGCTCCAAGGAAAAGAGACCCAGCCAATCCAATCTCTCCTTATAACTCAGACCCTTCAATCCTGGCAACAGCCTTAAGAATTTTTTCTGCATCCTCCCCCGTTTAATCACATTGTTCCTAGAAACTTCCCAGTCCTTACACTGCCTTCAACTTTCTCGTTGTCTCTGCCAACTATCCCTACAACCCACTGGGGAGTGAAATTAATTCTAAGCAGTTTTGCTGACCTCAACACTAACAACATGGTACTTGACATTCAGCGTGAAGCATCAGTACAGTATTCCCATTTGATCTTCTTACATTAGATGTGCTCAGAAGGCATATGCTGTAAGGAGAGGGTGGACAGATGCAGGTTGTTTTCTCTGGAACAGTGGAGGCTGGGGGGAGGTCTGACAGGAGGTTACGAGAGGGATAGATGGAGTAGACAGTCAGTATCTTTTTCTTGGAATTGAAATGTCTAATACATACAATTACACTGACAGGCAACAAGGCAACAAAAATGCAGAATAAAGTACATTTGATGTTTTGGTTTCAGCCCAAAATGCTGACTGTACTCTTTTCCATAGATGCTGCCTGGCCTTCTGAGTTCCTTCAGCATTCTGTGTGTGTTCACCGCATCTCTCTACCGAACTTGTTGCCTCTCAGTGTAATTTTTTTCTCCAGTATTGTGGAAAAGTCTCAGCCCGAAACGTTGACTGTACTCTTTTCCAAAGGTGCTGCCTGGCCTGCTGAGTTCCTCCTTCATTCTGTGTGTGTTGCTCGGATTTCCAGCCTCTGCAGATTTTCTCTTGTTAGAGATATGCGGGGCAAGATTTTCACGCAAAGAGTGGTGGGTGTCTGGTGCGTGCAGCTAGGTTGGCAGTGGAGGCAGTATGATAAAGAAGTTCTTAAATAGGCACATGAATACTTGTTGGAGATTTATTGTCATCACCAAGGACAATCAGATTACATTCCGTACGCTGACAATTCAATTACTAAAACTACAGTGACTACATTTAAAACATTTCAGTTATTTAGAATGACATATAAGTTACAAGTGAATCTAAAACAAGCAACTCTAAAATTAAAAGAAACAGTGGATGTGTCATTCAAGTGTTTCACATGCCCATATTATAAAATACAATGATTAGATATAAAATAGCATCAGGATGTATTGCATTTAGAGATTGCCCACAGTGCCTGCGGACGATGGGTGGAAGGGCAGGGGCATTGTTCAGTTATATAACAGCCCTGGGGGAATAAGCTGTTTTTCAGTCTGGAAGTCCATGCAGAGATGTTTCTGAATCTGCTGTTGGATGGTCGGAGATTGAACAGGTGATTGCTGAGGTGGGATGAGCCCATTGTGATTTTGCAAGCCCACAATGACATTGCAAGTTGTATATGGTTTCCACATTGGGAAGTTATACCCTTACAACATACAGAATGGAGGAACGTGCATATTGTGTAGGCAGAGGGGATTTCTTTAGGCTTTTATTTGCTATCTTAATTAGTTCAGCAGGCAAAGAAACATTTTGTTGCTTCCCAAGTGTTTTAACTAGTACAAGTAGTTTAACTGGAGCTCAGGAGCTGTCTAGGATGGTGTTATTCCTAGTGGTTATCACTATAGATGCACATTTGCAGCCTAAATCAAATATGGTACCACAAATACCAAATCTATCATCTGAATATTTCTTCCTTTATAATGAACAAGATTAAAGTATTGCAAGACTGGCCTTTCATCTATGGGACGTGAAGCCCTGCAGTAACTGGTGGGATTACAAAGGAAGATTAATGAGCAGAAAGTTCTGGGCTAAGATTGTGCAGTCTTCTCTGCTTAGAGTTCCCTAAGATTGCTTTAAGGTGCTGTGATGGAGCACTCTCCTCCCCCCACCCCCCACCATTTCTGGGATTTCCCAGATTATGGGCCTTTTTTACATTGGGTTTTGAGTTCTGAGCAATTTTCTCATGGGATTGTCTCAGGTCATGGCTGCATTGGATTCTGCAGTTTTTGTCAGTGCCCGTGATATTGAACACCTCTGTTGCTTTGGATGGAACATACATTCTCTACTTGGGTGCCTGTGTATTTTGAATGAGTCTTCCACTGAGGCCTCAGTGCCCAAACTGACAAAATGAGTGAAAAGACAAATAGGTTTATCGTTATGCTCATCATGTGTTAGGCGAATAGACTACCCACATAAGTCAAGCAGAGAATCCATTTGCGATGGTGGCCCAGAAGAGAAAGGCATTAGTTTTTGAATTGGAAAACTGGTGTATGTGCAGGCTTTCACATGACTTTTTTTCTCTCTTGGGCTTTTTTGGCAAAATAAAATGTAATCTTCTTGCAACCAACTGCAGGAAATCTGACATGGGACTTCCTCTTATAAATCACCCTCGCCACTTTGACACAATTTCCATGAAGTGGAACCCTCAGGCTCCAAACTGAGAAACAAGAGTGCTATCAGCTGAGATAAGACAAAGAACCAATTGTAAAAGTTCCAGTCATTAGTCTCCAATTGACATATTTTAGACCACTTTCTGCCCAAGAAACTGAGTTTGAAGGGGCCAGTCAAACTCACAATTGTACATCCCAGCTGCACATATCTGTAACGTCACTGAACAGTTGACAATATTTCTAAAAAGAAAATGTATATCATTGCTTTTCTTCCTGTATTTTCATAAGTGCAAATTTTTATATCGTTCTAATTGTCATTATGTGCCATGTCGTATGCCATGGACCATGATTGTTCCTGGCAAATTTTTCCACAGAAGTGGTTTGCCATTGCCTTCTTCTGGGCAGTGTCTTTACAAGACAGGTGACCCCAGCCATTATCAATACTCTTCCGAGATAGTCTGCCTGGTGTCAGTGGTCACATAACCAGGACTTGTGATATGCACCACCTGCTCCCATGGCTTCACATGACCCTGACTGGGGGCTAAGAAGGTGCTTCACCTTCCCCAAGGGTGACTTGCAGGCTAGCGAGGAGAAGGAATGCCTTACACCTCCTTTGGTAGAGACGTATCTCCACCCACCACCCACAAATTTTCATATAGTGTTTAAAATAATAGATCAGGAAAAAAGAATTCTTGTGGTTCTTTCAACTATCTCAGGAAATTGCCAGGAGGTAGTTGCAGGTGTTCAGCAAAACTAATCAATTCCAAATTACCTCGAAGGAAGAGAAAATGTATATTTGCATAGCGCTTTTTAGAACCTGAGAATATCCCAACATGTGTTACACTTAACAAAGGACATAAATTCGCCAAAGAACCACTAGAGGGGAGATTTTTTTTACGATGTAGCATAGTTGTTATGATGTGGAATACAGAGTCTGAGAGATTGGGGGACACAAATTCAGCAATACTTTTCAAAGGAGAATTATATACCTGTATGGCTAAGGATAAATGACTCTTATTTCAGAGCAACACACACAAAATGCTGGAGGAGATCAGGTCAGACAGCATCTATAGAAATGAATAAACAGTTGATGTTTCGGGCCAAAGCCCTTCTTCGGGTCTAGAAATAAAGGGTGAAGATCCCAGAATAAAAAGGTTGGGTGGGGGAAGGGGGAGGGGAATAACTAGAAGGTGATAGGTGAAGCCAGGTGGGTAGGAAAGGCAAAGGGCTGGAGAAGAGGGAATATGATAGGAGAGGAGAGTGGACCCTTGGTAAAAAGGAAGGAGGTGGGGGTCCAGGGTGAGATGATAGGCAGATGAGAAGAGTTAAGAGGCCAGAGTGGGGAATAGAAGAAGTGGGGGGTGGGGTGAGGGAATTTTTTTACTGGAAGGAGAAATCGATATTCATGCCATCGGGTAGGAGGCCACCCACCTGATGAGAGAGGGTGAGAAGAGAAACATTGAAGGCCTGCTTTCAAAGGGGCAGTCTGCAGGTCTTATCAGCCAAATGGCCGTATAATGTTAATGACACAGATACTGGAATCTGGAGCAACAAACAAGAAGCTGGAGCGACTCAGATGGTCAGGGACCATCTGTGGACAGAAATGGCTATCAGCGTTTCTGACGGAGACTTCTTCTCTAATGCAGACGAAGGATCTCAAACCTGAAGGTCAACTATCCGTTTCCCTTCATAGATGCTGTCCAGCCTCCCAAATTCCTCCAGCATGCTGTTCAGTCCATGTTATTTTACCCTTGCTTCATTTTAAAGACAAGTACTTCCACAATCTTTCAGAAGCACTTGTACAAGCTCATGAAATGCAAGATATAGTAGGCTACGGAGTAAGTGTTGGTAACTGGGATAGTAGAGATGGGCTGAAGGGCTCTCCCCGTGCTGTATGCCTGTGGCTCGGATAATGTAACGTGAAGCTCACTGCGACGTCTGCTCAGGTGGTCTTCTGGCCTTTGGGGGCGGGCCGAAACCACATTAAAGCCATCTCTATTTCAGCACAGAATGGCAACCTGTAACGATTCCCGCAAAGTTTTTGCAACACGGTTTGGTTTGCAGGCGAGTTTAGCACTGTGTAATGAGGCGATGACATTTGAGCTGATGTTGTCGAGATGACATTTGGTTCAGTTCTGCCTCAGAGCAGTGCGGGGACTTAAAAGAGTCCAGGCTGTCAGGCAAACCTGCAGGCCCATTTATGGGAAAACGCAGCGCCGGGAAGATTACTTTGCGGCAGTGAGTTTTAAACTACCTGGTCTGAAGCCACTAGGCAATTTACACGGCCTGACAAAGCCGCTGTCAGCGGATGTTGCCGCGACTGAACTGAACAGAGAGTGACAAGGCGCAGAGCACGGCGGCACTTAAAAATGATCGAGCTTGCCGCCAGTACCATGGAGGAGGAAAGTGAGGTGGGGATTATCGGCAACTGCAGAGTTTCCCAGTCCAATAGCTTCAGCAACGAGTGAACTCGTTCACTTTCAACAATCTCTTGCGTGCTCTGTTCGTTCTAGTTCTGTCCGGGGCAGGATGAGGGACCTCCTAACGTAAGGCAGGCAGGGTGCACCCACAATCCGCTCTCACATTCGAGAAGGGAAATCAATTGTAACAAGATGGAAACTTGAAATGCACGGACAAAGATCCTGTGCCGCGTTTGAAATCGTTAACACACTCCCCAGTACAACTCATGTGTTTGACTGGCATAGAACTTAATGTACTGGGCTGTCTGCCAAGACGGTTGACATCTTCTATTTTGAAACACATCAAGTTTCAGTGGAAGTCTTTTTTTTCTCTCTGGGCGAGGTCCAATGTCAATAAGGTTGTTATTCTAACATTCTGTAGCTTTTCGCAGCCTGTAGCGAGTCCCACAGTTCAGTTATCGCTGTGCCCGCGACATGCCCCCGCCCCCCCCCCGCCATACACCAGCGAAAGAACATTCAGTTCCCGTACAGCAGGCAAACACCACTCCACTCACGTCAGTACATAAAACTGTTTATGTTCTGACATTAATCTTCGGCTCAAGCGCCGCGTTTCTTTGTGCGGAATGATTCAGATCGCCGGGCGGACTTTTCACTCGATCATGTGGGGGAGGGGGGCTCTTGACACCCCTTGTTTTTTTTGAGGTGGCCCTTTCTGTGTGCCTCAGTGCACCCCAGTTTCACAGTAAACACTTTCTGAGTTTTCAACGTGTCGGCAGGAAGATAAAGATCTTGCCATTATATATAATCTGACGAAAGGAGCAAAGGCAGGTAGTCAGGAAGAGGGTGGGGATTGAATGACCTACAGGACCACTGGCAGTAGAGTGTTAACACTACCCCATGCTTAAGGGGCCAGACTTGTGGGGGAGGGGGTGCAAATAACCCGGAGGACTGCAAGAGATAGGAGGGGTCCAGATGAAGAAGCAGCAGGAATTCTGAAATGAAGGTAAGGTGAATGTAAAGTCAAATAGAAAGTTACCATCAGGTCTGAGGAAGGTCAGACCAAGGTGAAGTGTGCTAGTCCAACAAAAATTAAGATATAAATCAGTACTTGGGAGCAGATGAGCTGAGTCAGGGTGGAATCAGGAAATGTTGTGGGATGGATTGGGCAGATGAAACAATCACAACAGTCATCTTGAGGCCAAATAGATGTTGCAAACATCTGCTTCAACCTCAGTTGCCAGAGAGAAGGTCAGAGTTGTGGAGATAATGACAGGGCCCCCAAATCATTCCTTGATGTTCCCGCTCTCTTTAGTGGGGTTTTCTGCACCTCCTGTGGTCTGCAATGGGCAAGCTGCCTGAACTGAGGAAGAAGGAGATGCCAGTGAGATAGTGCCGGCCATACACAGTGGACATTTGAAAGATTATGGGTTCTTGAATGTTGGCACTTAGGAGTTATCAAAGATAAGTCCCTGGGGAATAGTCTGGGATCAGGAAGAAAAGCAGGAGGTCTTGACTGTGAAAATACCAGAGGGGAAAAGTAGTCCCAATTCCTCGTACGTATGTGGGGGAGTTTCAGAAAATGGTGGCATGTTCTTCTGGGTCACAGGCTGCACCAAAGTCAGAAAGGATGAGGGGGGTTCAGCTTTGACAATGTCACCAGTGACTTTCACAGTCTGTTGTTCTTGGAGGTGAGTAAAAGTGTGGCTGGGAAGGTTTAAAACTCAGAGATCTGGGTGCAGATTGGAGGGCCATTCGTGTTTTTGGGGAATTTGGTGAAGGGAAAAGGGTTGGAAATCTGGCAGTGCTTTGCAAAGATGGAGGACTTAAGTGCTGTCTTTTGAGGAGGGGGAATAACAGAAAATTCAAAGGAGACTGGCATGTGTCACGATGTGCGCTGACGATATTGGAACCCAAGAGCGGAGGAAAGTCAGACTCCGATGTAGAGATGGTGAACAGTTTATTGATAGCCCTTCCAATAGAACAGTGGTAGCTCAGCCGAGCAACGCTGTGGGATGTAACATTTTCAAAACTAGGCCCCCGTGATTAGCGCTAATCGGACGCTATTAGCGTCCCCATTCTCTCCCCATTCTCCCATTCAATCCCCGTTCTCATCAAATCCCAAGCCCCTCCCCTCCCCATTCCCCCATTCATTCACCAATCTAATCAAATCCCCAACCCCTCTCCATTCCCCCATTCTTTCCCCAATCTACTGAAATCTCCAACCTCTTCCCATTCCCCTTCCCCAATCATCCCTCAATCTCATCAAATCCCTAATCCCTCCCCCATTCCCCCATTCATTCCCCAATCTCATCAAATTCCCAATACCTCCCCATTCTCCTATTTATTCCCAAATCTCATCAAATCCATAATACCTCCCCCATTCCCCTATTCATTCCCCAATCTCATCAAATCTGCAACCCATCCCCACTCTCCCATTCATTCCCCAATCTCATAAAATCCCTAATCCCTCCCCCATTCCCCATTCATTCCACAATCTCATCAAATCCCCAACGCCTCCCTATTAACCCATTAATTTCTGAATCTCATCAAATCCCCAATCCCTCCCCATTCCCCCATCATTCTCCAATCTCATCAAATCCTCAACACCTCCCAATTCCCCTATTGATTCCCCATTCTCATCAAATACTCAATCCATCCCCATTCCCCCATTGATTCCCATATCTCATCAAATCCACAATCCCTCCCCATTCCCCCATTCATTCCCCAATCTCATCAAATCCCCAATCCCTCCCCTATTCTCCCATTAATTCTGCAGCCTCATTAAATCCCCAATCCCTCCCCATTCCCCCATTAATTCCCCAATCTCATCAAATCCCCAACCCCTCCCCATTCCCCCATTTATTCACCAATCTCAAATCCCCAACACCTCCCATTCCCCCATTCATTCCTCGATCTCATCAAATCCCAAACCCCACCACATCATCCTATTCATTCCCCAATCTCATCAAATCCCCAACTACTCTCTATTTCCCCATTCATTTCCCAATCTCATCTAATCCCAAACCCCACTCTATTCCCCATTCATTCTCCAATCTCATCAAATCCCCAATCCCAATCCCCATTGATTCCCCAATCTCATCAAATCCCCAATCCATCCCCTATTCTACCATTAATTCCCCAATCTTATCAAATCTCCAACCTCTCCCCATTCTCCCATTCAATCCCCAATCTCATCTAATCCCAAGCCCCTCACCCTTCCCATTCCCTGATTCATTCACCAATCTAATCAAACCCCATCCCCTCTCCATTCCCCCGTTCATTCCCCAATCTCATGAAATCCCCAACCACTCCCCATTCCCCCATTCTTTCCCCAATCTGCTGAAATCTCCAACCTCTTCCCATTCCCCCATTCATCCCTCAATCTCATCAAATCCCCAATCCCTCCCCCATTCCCCCATTTATTCCCAAATCTCATCAAATCCATAATACGTCCCCCATTCCCCTATTCATTCCCCAATCTTATCAAATCCGCAACCCTTCCCCACTCTCCCATTGATTCCCCAATTTCATCAAATCCCCAAAGTCTCCCCCATTCATTCCCCAATCTCATCAAATCCCCAATCCCTCTCCCATTCCAGATTCATTCCCCAATCTCATCAAATCCCTAATCCCTCCCCCATTCCCCCATTTATTCCACAGTCTCATCAAATCCTTAATCCATTCGCATTCCCCCATTCTTTCCCCAATCCCTCCCCATTCCCTCATTCATTACCCAATCTCATCAAATGCTCAACCCCTCCCAATTCCCCCATTGATTTCCCATTCTCATCAAATCTCCAATCCCTCCCCTGTTCCCCCATTAATTCCCCAACCTCATTAAATCCCCAAACCCTCCCCCATTCGCCTATTGATTCCCCACTCACATCAAGTCCCCAACCACTCCCCATTCCCCCATTTATTCACCAATCTCATCAAAACCCCAACCCCTCCCCATTCCCCCATTCATTCCCCAATCTCATCAAATCCGCAACCCTTCCCCACTCTCCCGTTGATTACCCAATTTCATCAAATCCCCCAAGCCTCCCTCATTCATTCCCCAATCTCATCAAATCTCCAATCCCTCTCCCATTCCTCATTCATTCCCCCATCTCATCAAATCCCTAATCCCTCCCCCATTCCCCCATTTATTCCATAATCTCATCAAATCCTCAATTCCTTCCCATTCCCCCATTCTTTCCCCAATCTCATCAAATCCCAACCTTTTCCCATTACCCATTGATCCCCAATCTCATCATATCCCCGATCCCTCCCCAATCCCCATTCATTCCTCAATCTTATCAAATCCCAAAGCCCTACCCTTTCCCCAATCTCATCAAATGCTAAATCCCTCCCCGTTCCCCCTTTTATTCCCAAATCTCATCAAATCTCCAACACCTCCCCATTCCCCCATTCATTCCCTAAACTCAGCAAATCCCCGATCCATCCACATTCCCCCATTCATTTCTCAAACTCATCAAATCCCCAACCACTCCCGAATCCCCTCTTTTATTCACCAATCTAAACACCCCAACACCTCCCTATTCCCCCATTCATTCTCCAATCTCATCAAATGCACAACGCCTCCCTCTTCCCCCATTGATTCCCCAAACTCCTCAAATCCCCAATCCCTAACCCATTCCTGCATTCATTCCCCAATCTCAACAAATCCCAAACCCATCCCCATTACCCCATTCATTCCCCAATTTTATCTAATCCCAAACCCGACCCCATTCCCCAATTTATTCCCCAATCTCATCAAAACCTAAATCCCTCCCCCATTCCCCATTCATTCTCCAATCTCATCAAATCCCCAATCCCAATCCCTATTGATTCCCCAATCTCATCAAATCCCCAATCCATCCCCTATTCTACCATTAATTCCCCAATCACATCAAATCTCCAACCTCTCCCCATTCTCCCATTCAATCCCCAATCTCATCAAATCCCAAGCCCCTCCCCTCCCCATTCCCCCATTCAGTCACCAATCTAATCAAATCCCCAACCCCTCTCCATTCCCCCGTTCATTTCCCAATCTCATGAAATCCACAACCACTCCCCATTCCCCCATTCTTTCCCCAATCTGCTGAAATCTCCAACCTTTTCCCATTCTCCATTCATCCCTCAATCTCATCAAATCCCCAATCCCTCCCCCATTCTCCCTTTCATTCCCCAATCTCATCAAATTCCCAATACCTCCCCATTCCTCTAATTATTCGAAAATCTCATCAAATCCATAATACCTCCCCCATTCCCCTATTCATTCCCCAATCTCATCAAATCCGCAACCCTTCCCCACTCTCCCATTGATTCCCCAATTTCATCAAATCCCCAATCCCTCCCCATTCCCCACTCATTCCCCAATCTCATCAAATCCCCAATCTCTACCCATTCCCCATACATTCCCCAGTGTCATCAAATCAACATCCCCTTCCCATTCCCCCATTCATTCCCCAATCTCATCAAATCCCCAATCCTTCCCCTATCCCCCAATTTATTCCCCACCCTCATCAAAAAACAACCCCTCACCATTCCCCCATTTATTCACCAATCTAAAAGCCCCAACACCTCCCCATTCCCCCATTCATTCCTCAATCTCAGCAATTCCCCAATCCCTCCACATTCCCCTATTCATTCCTCAAAATCATCAAATCCCCAACCACTCCCCATTCCCCCATTATTCACCAATTTCAAATGCCCAACACCTCCTCATTCCCCCATTCATTCCACAATCTCATCAAATCCCAACTCGCTCCCTCCATTTCCCCATTCATTCCCCAATCACATCAAATCCCCAATCCTTAACACATTCCCCAATTTATTCCCCAATCTCATCAAAATCCCAACCCCTCCCCATTCCCTCATTCATTCTCCAATCTCTTCAAATCCCCAATCCATCCCCTATTCCCCCATTAATTCCCCAATCTCATCAAATCTCCAACCTCTCCCCATTCTCCCATTCAATCCCCAATCTCATCAAATCCCAAGCCCTTCCTCTCCCCATTCCCCTATTCAGTCACCAATCTAATCAAACCTGCGATCCCTCGCAATTCCTCCATTCATTCCCCAATCTCATCAAATCTCCAACCTCTCCCCATTCTCCCATTCAATCCCCAATCTCATCAAATCCCTAACCCCTCTTCATTCCCCCATTCATTCCCCAACCTCATGAAATGCCCAACCACTCCCCATTTCCGCATTCTTTCCCCAATCTGCTCAAATCTCCAACCTCTTCCCATTCTCCCATTCATTCTCCAATCTCATCAAACCCCCAGTCCCTCCCCATTCCCCCATTCATTCCCCAATGTCATCAAATCCTCAATCCCTTCTCTTTCCCCCATTCTTTCCCCAATCTCATCAAATCCCAAAGCCCTACCCTTTCCCCAATCTCATCAAATGCTAAATCCCTCCCCCATTCCCCCTTTTATTCCCAAATCTCATCAAATCCCCAACACCTCCCCATTCCCCCATTCATTCCCTAAACTCAGCAAATCCCCGATCCATCCACATTCCCCCATTCATTTCTCAAACTCATCAAATCCCCAATCCCTAACCCGTTCCTGCATTCATTCCCCAATCTCATCAAATCACCAATCACACCCCCATTGCACAATTCATTCCCCAATCTCAACAAATCCCAAACCCATCCTCATTACCCCATTCATTCTCAAATCTCATCAAATCCCCAACCACTCCCCCATTCCCCCATTCATTCCCCAATCTCATCAAATCACCAACCCTTCCCCGTTCCTACATTTATTCCCCCATCTGATCAAATCCCCAACCCTCCCCATTCCCCCGTACATTCCCAAATCTCATCAAATCCCCAATCACTCCCCATTCCCCCATTCATTCCCCAATCTCAAAAAATCACAAACCCCTCCCCTTTCCCCCATTAATTCCCCAATCGCATCAAATCTCCAAGCCCTCCTTATTCCCCCATTCATTCTTCAATCTTATCAAATGCACAACGCCTCCCTATTCCCCTATTGATTCTCCAATCTCCTCAAATCCCCAATCCCTAACCCATTCCTCCATTCATTCACCAATCTCATCAAATCACCAACCCCTCCCCATGACCCCATTCATTCTCCAATCTCATCAAATCCCTAATTCCTCCCCATTCCCCCATTCATTCCCCAATCTGATCAAATCCCCAGTACTTTCCCATTCCCTCATTCATTCTCCAATCTCATCAAATGCACAACGCCTCCATATTAACCCATTAATTCCCGAATCTCATCAAATCCCCAATCCCTAACACATTCCACCATTCATTCCCCAATTGCACCCACATTCCCCCATTCATTCCCCAATCTCATCAAATTCCCAATTCCTCCCTATTCCTCCATTAATTCCCCAATCGCATCAAATCCCCAACCCCTCCCCATTCCCCCATTCATTCACCAATCTCATCAAATGCACAACGCGTCCCTATTCCCCCAGTGATTCCCCAATCTCATCAAATCCCCAATCCCTAATCCATTCCTCCATTCTTTTCCCAACCTTATCAAATCCCCAATCAACCCCCCATTGCCCCATTCATTACCCAATCTGATCAAATCACCAGTACCTTCCCATTCCCCCATTCATTCTCCAATCTCATCAAATGCACAACGCCTCCTTATTAACCCATTAAATCCCGAATCTCATCAAATCCCCAATCCCTAACACATTCCTCCATTCATTCCCCAATCTCATCAACTCCGCAATTGCACCCACATTCCCCCATTCATTCCCCAATCTCATCAAATGCACAACGCCTCCCTATTCCCCCAGTGATTCTCCAATCTCATCAAAGCCCCAATCCCTAACCCATTCCTCCATTCTTTTCCCAACCTCATCAAATCCCCATTGCCCCATTCATTCCCGAATCTCAACAAATCCCCAACCCATCCCCATTACCCCATTCATTCTCCAATCTCATCAAATCCCCAATCCCTCCCGATTCCCCCATTCATTACTCAATCTTATCAAATCCCCAATCGCACCCACATTGCCCCATTCATTCCCAAATCTTATCAAATCCCCAATCCCTCCCCATTCCCCCATTCATTCCCCAATCTCATCAAATCCTCAACACCTCCCAATTCCCCCACTGATTCCCCATTCTCATCAAATCCCCAATCCCTCCCCATTCCTCCATTCATTCCCCAATGTCATCAAATCCCCAAACCCTCCCCTATTCTCCCATTAATTCCCCAACCTCATTAAATCCCCAATCCCTCCCCCATTCCCCTATTTATTCCCCAATCTCATGAAATCCCTAATCCCTCCCCATTCCCCCATTCATTCCACAATCTCATCAAATCCCCAATCCCTTCCAATACCCCATCCATTCCCCAATCTCATCAAAGCCCCAACCCCACCACATTACCCATTCATACCCCAGTCTCATGAAATCTCCAATCCCTCCCCATTCCTCATACATTCCCCAATCTCATCAAATCACCAACCCTTTCCCAATCCCTCATTCATTCCTTAATCTCATCAAATCCCCATTCCTTCCCCATCCCCCAATTTATTCCCCACTCTCATCAAAACCCCAACTCCTCCCTATTCCCCCATTTATTTACCAATCTCAAATCCCCAACACCTCCCCATTCTCCCATTCATTCCCCAATCTCAGCAAATCCCTAATCCCCCCAGATTCCCCCATTCATTCCTCAAAATCATCAAATCCCCAACCACTCCCCATTCCCCCATTATTCACCAATCTCAAATCCTCAACACCTCCCCATTACCCCATTCATTCCTCAACCTCATTATATCCCAAATCCCCTCACATCTTCCTATTCATTCCCCAATCTCATCAAATCCCCAACTACTCCCCATTCCCCCATTCATTCCTCAGTCTCATCAAATCCCATCTTGCTCCTTCCATTTCCCCAATTTATTCCCCAATCTCACCAAAAACTAAATCCCTCCCCATTCCCCCATTCATTCTCCAATCTCATCAAATCCCTAATCCCTCCCCCATTCCCCATTCATTCCACAATCTCATCAAATCCTCAATCCTTTCCCATTCCCCAATTCTTTCCCCAATCTCATCAAAGTCCCAACCTCACCCCATTACCCATTGATTCCCCAATCTCATCATATCCCCGATCCCTCCCCATTCCCCATTCATTCCCCAATCTCATCAAATGCTAAATCCCTCCCCCATTCCCCCATTTATTCCAAAATCTCATCAAATCCCCAACACCTCCCAATTCCCCCATTCATTCCCTAATCTCAGCAAATCCCCGATCCATCCACATTCCCCCATTCATTCCTCAAACTCATCAAATCCCCAACTTCTCCCAATTCCCCCTTTTATTCACCAATCTGAACTCCCCAACACCTCCCCAATCCCCCATTCATTCCCCAATCTCATCAAATCCCAAACCCCTACCCATTCGCCAATATCATCAAATCCTAAATCCCTTTCCCATTCCCCATTCATTCCCCAATCTCTTCAAATCCCCAACTCCTCCCTATTCTCCCATTCATTCTCCAATCTCATCAAATCCCCAACTACTCCCCATTCCCCCATTCATAGAAACATAGAAACATAGAAAATAGGTGCAGGAGTAGGCCATTCGGCCCTTCAAGCCTGCACCGCCATTTATTATGATCATGGCTGATCATCCAACTCAGAACCCCGCCCCAGCCTTCCCTCCATACCCCCTGATCCCCGTAGCCACAAGGGCCATATCTAACTCCCTCTGAAATATAGCCAATGAACTGGCCTCAGCTGCTTCCTGTGGCAGAGAATTCCACAGATTCACCACTCTCTGTGTGAAGAAGTTTTTCCTAATCTCGGTCCTAAAAGGCTTCCCCTTTATCCTCAAACTGTGACCCCTTGTTCTGGACTTCCCCAATATCGGGAACAATCTTCCTGCATCTAGCCTGTCCAATCCCTTTAGGATTTTATACGTTTCAATCAGATCCCCCCCTCAATCTTCTAAATTCCAACGAGTACAAGCCCAGTTCATCCAGTCTTTCTTCATATGAAAGTCCTGCCATCCCAGGAATCAATCTGGTGAACCTTCTTTGTACTCCCTCTATGGCAAGGATGTCTTTCCTCAGATTAGGGGACCAAAACTGCACACAATACTCCAGGTGTGGTCTCACCAAGGCCTTGTACAACTGCAGTAGTACCTCCCTGCTCCTGTACTCAAATCCTCTCGCTATAAATGCCAGCATACCATTCGCCTTTTTCACCGCCTGCTGTACCTGCATGCCCACTTTCAATGACTGGTGTATAATGACACCCAGGTCTCGTTGCACCTCCCCTTTTCCTAATCGGCCACCATTCAGATAATAATCTGTTTTCCTATTTTTGCCACCAAAGTGGATAACTTCACATTTATCCACATTAAATTGCATCTTCCATGAATTTGCCCACTCACCCAACCTATCCAAGTCACTCTGCATCCTCTTAGCATCCTCCTCACAGCTAACACTGCCACCCAGCTTCGTGTCATCCGCAAACTTGGAGATGCTGCATTTAATTCCTTCATCCAAGTCATTAATATATATTGTAAACAACTGGGGTCCCAGCACTGAGCCTTGCGGTACCCCACTAGTCACCGCCTGCCATTCTGAAAAGGTCCCGTTTATTCCCACTCTTTGCTTCCTGTCTGCTAACCAATTCTCCATCCACATCAATACCTTACCCCCAATACCATGTGCTTTGAGTTTGCACACTAATCTCCTGTGTGGGACCTTGTCAAAAGCCCTTTGAAAATCCAAATATACCACATCCACTGGTTCTCCCCTATCCACTCAACTAGTTACATCCTCAAAAAATTCAATGAGATTCGTCAGACATGATTTTCCTTTCACAAATCCATGTTGACTTTGTCCGATGATTTCACCACTTTCCAAATGTGCTGTTATCACATCTTTGATAACTGACTCCAGCAGTTTCCCCACCACCGACGTTAGGCTAACCGGTCTATAATTCCCCGGTTTCTCTCTCCCTCCTTTTTTAAAAAGTGGGGTTACATTAGCCACCCTCCAATCCTCTGGAACTAGTCCAGAATCTAACGAATTTTGAAAAATTATCACTAATGCATCCACTATTTCTTGGGCTACTTCCTTAAGCACTCTAGAATGCAGACCATCTGGCCCTGGGGATTTATCTGCCTTCAATCCCTTCAATTTACCTAACACCACTTCCCTACTAACAAGTATTTCGCTCAGTTCCTCCATCTCACTGGACCCTCTGTCCCCTACTATTTCTGGAAGATTATTTATGTCCTCCTTAGTGAAGACAGAACCAAAGTAATTATTCAATTGGTCTGCCATGTCCTTGCTCCCCATAATCAATTCACCTGTTTCTGTCTGTAGGGGACCTACATTTGTCTTTATCAGTCTTTTCCTTTTTACATACCTATAAAAGCTTTTACAGTTAGTTTTTATGTTCCCTGCCAGTTTTCTCTCATAATCTTTTTTCCCCTTCCTAATTAAGCCCTTTGTCCTCCTCTGCTGAACTCTGAATTTCTCCCAGTACTCAGGTGAGCCACTTTCTCTGGCTAATTTGTATACTTCTTCTTTGGAATTGATACTATCCCTAATTTCTCTTGTCAGCCACGGGTGCACTACCTTCCTTGATTTATTCTTTTGCCAAACTGGGATGAACAATTGTTATAGTTCATCCATGCAACCTTTAAATGCTTGCCATTGCATATCCACCGTCAATCCTTTAAGTGTCATTTGCCAGTCTATCTTAGCTAATTCACATCTCATACCTTCAAAGTTACCCCTCTTTAAGTTCAGAACCTTTGTTTCTGAATTAACTATGTCACTCTCCATCTTAATGAAGAATTCCACCATATTATGGTCACTCTTACCCAAGGGGCCTCTCACGACAAGATTGCTAATTAACCCTTCCTCATTGCTCAAAACCCAGTCTAGAATAGCCTGCTCTCTAGTTGGTTCCTCGACATGTTGGTTCAAAAAACCATCCCGCATACATTCCAAGAAATCTCTTCCTCAGCACCTTTACCAATTTGGTTCACCCAATCTACATGTAGATTGAAGTCACCCATTATAACTGCTGTTCCTTTATTGCACACATTTCTAATTTCCTGTTTAATACCATCTCCGACCTCACTACTACTGTTAGGTGGCCTGTACACAACTCCCACCAGTGTCTTCTGCCCCTTAGTGTTACGCAGCTCTACCCATATCAATTCCACATCTTCCCGGCTTATGTCCTTCCTTTCTATTGCGTTAATCTCTTCTTTAACCAGCAACGCCACCCCACCTCCCCTTCCTTCATGTCTATCCCTCCTGAATGTTGAATATCCCTGAACGTTGAGCTCCCATCCTTGGTCACCCTGGAGCCATGTCTCTGTGATCCCAACTATATCATAATCATTAATAACAATCTGCACTTTCAATTCATCCACCTTATTACGAATGCTCCTTGCATTGACACACAAAGCCTTCAGTTGCTCTTTTACAACTCTCTTAGCCCTTATACAATTATGTTGAAAAGTGGCCCTTTTTAATGCTTGCCCTGGATTTGTTGGCCTGCCACTTTTATTCTTCTCCTTAGTACTTTTTGCTTCTACCCTCACTTTACACCCTGCTGTCTCTCTGCACTGGTTCCCATCCCCCTGTTGTGAACTAACCTCCTCACGCCTAGCCTCTTTAATTTGATTCCCACCCCCCAACCATTCTAGTTTAAAGTCACCTCAGTAGTCCTCGCTAATCTCCCTGCCAGGATATTGGTCCCCCTGGGATTCAAGTGTAACCCGTCCTTTTTGTACAGGTCATGCCTGTGCCAAAAGAGGTCCCAATGATCCAAAAACTTGAATTCCTGCCCCCTGCTCCAATCCTTCAGCCACGCATTTATCCTCCACCTCATCACATTCCTACTCTCACTATTGCGTGGCACAGGCAGTAATCCCAAGATTACTACCTTTACGGTCCTTTTTCTCAACTCCCTTCCTAGCTCCCTATATTCTCCTTTCAAGACCTCATCCCTTTTCCTACCTATGTCATTGGTACCTATATGTACCACGACCTCTGGCTCCTCACCCTCCCACTTCAGGATATTTTGGACACGATCAGAAATATCCCGGACCCTGGCACCAGGGAGGCAGACTACCATCCGGGTCTCTGGACTGCGTCCACAGAATCGCCTATCTGACCCCCTTTCTATTGAGTCCCCTATCACAACTGCCCTCCTCTTCCTTGCCCTACCCTTCTGAGCTACAGGGCCAGATTCATTCCTCAATCTCATCAAATCCCCAAACCCCTCCCCATCCCCCTATTTATTCCCCAATCTCATCAAATCCCCAACTACTCCCCATTCCCCCATTCATTCTCCAATCTCATCAAATCTCCAATCCCACTCCCATTCCCCCATTCATTTTCCAATCTCATCAAATCCCTAACCCCACCCCCATTCCCCCATTGACTCCCCAATCTCATCAAATCCCCAATCCCTCCCCCATTCCCCCATTCATTCCCCAATCTCATCAAATCCCCAATCCCTCCCCCATTCCTCCATTCATTCCCCAATTTCATCAAATCCCCAACACCTACCCCATTCCCCAATTCATTCCCCAACCTCATCAAATCCCCAACACCTACCCCATTCCCCAATTCATTCCCCAATCTCATCAAATCCCCAACACCTACCCCATTCCCCAATTCATTCCCCAATCTCATCAAATCCCCAACCCCTCCCCATCCCCCCATTCATTCCCCAATCTCATCAAATCCCCAATCCCTCCCCCATTCCCCCATTCATTCCCCAATCTCATCAAATCCCCAACCCCTCCCCATCCCCCCATTCATTGCCCAATCTCATCAAATCCCCAAGCCCTCCCCATTCCCCCATCCATTCCCCAATCACTTCAAATTCCCAATCCCTCCCACATCCCCCATTCATTCCCCAATTGGATCAAATCCCCAACCCCTGTCCTACTGCAACATTCCCGGTCCCCTTTTCATTCACTCATCTACACACTTGGGCCAATTCAAAGCAACTAAGTGAGTCACCAACTCCTTTATCTTTGAAACATGGCAGGGCAGGACAGTGCTGTTGTGCTCAGCCCAATACTTCACAGTGCAGGCCACTTGGGTTTATGTCCCACTGCTGTATGTAACGAGTGTGTATGTTCTCCCCAAGACTGCTTGTGTTTCCTCTGGGTGACCCAGTTTTCTCCCACCGTCCAAAGGCCTACTGGTTGGTACTGTGGCTGGTCGTTGTAAACTGTCCTGTGATTGGGCCAGGGTTAAAGCGGAGATTGCTCTGCAGCGTGGCTGTAAGTGCCACCGTCTCTCAGTCAATAAGATCACGTAAAAAGGCCAGGAACCCATGGTGCTGTGGGAAGAACGGGCAAGCTCCACACAAACAGCATCAGAAGTCAGGATTGAACCCATGTCACTGTCATTGAACCCACTGTGGTGCTGCAGCTGTACCAGCTGCACCAGTCTGTCAGCCAAAGTGCCTCAAAGGTGTGGTGAAATTTGAAGACACGAGCAGTTTATGCAGAGAAACATTCTACACACACGTTGTAATAATTCCATTTAGGTGCTGTTAATTGCGTGATAAATATGGACCAACACACAGGACAGAGTAGTCCAGTCCTTCTTTGTACAGGACCAATAGATATATTCACATTGGTCCGAGAATATAGTTTGGGCTTGCCTCCAGTCAGGAATCTCCTTGATACTACAATGGGGTGTCAACTGGATAACATGCTCAAGTCTCATAGTAAACTAGCTAAAGAAAGGGAACTGACCTAGCCACATCTTTATATTTAACTCCAGAACTGAGGGTGGAGGTGTGTGGTGCATGTGTGATGTTTGAGAATTATTAAATCCACAGACCAATTGCATGACACATTGAATTGCAAATATGTATAATTTGGTTCTGAACTGTTCTGTACCTTAGAGTGGTAAGGATGTGGTTTTCCGCACAGCTTGCTTTGCATTTGAAAGTGCTGCTGATTGAGGCAATGAAACAGTTGTGGACGCTTCCCCTTGAGCTATGGTTGGGAACATTGTGTGAGACAAGCAGGCCGCTGTCACGTATCTGTGAGCAGACAGCGAAGGAGCAGCGTTGGCAGAGAGTGGGGAAGAAGCTGCTTGGCCACTTCACAAGTAAAATCCCATCGATGCAATGAGCACTAGGGAGGGAGTGACCACAGACCGAGTCAAGCTGGGCTGGAAGAACTATATCGCCTGGGATAGACTAATGTGTGTGGCCGGGAGAATCTGAAACAGAAGCCAGGCACAGTGGTGCAGCTGGGAGAACTCATGCTAAATTGAACTGAGCTTAACTAAAGAGAACATTCCTAGACTTTCTCAATGACTCTGTGGTTTTGTGTTTTATAGTCTGTGTCCTTTGCTCGTTTTTTGCTGTTGTGCGATATTTTTTTTCATACATTAGATGTTTGATGTTTTCTTCAAATGGGTTCCATGGTGTTCCTTTGTTTCTGGCTGTCTGTGGAAAGATGAATTTCAAGGTTGTATACTGCATACGTTCTTTGAATCTTTGATGCACACAGTTCCAGCGATTTGGCTTCAAACCCTGACTGTGTGTGTGAAGTTTACGGGCTCTTCCTCTGACTCCACACTTGCCTTCCAAGTGCCCTCATTTCCACCCACACCCTCGTTGTGCAGGTTGGTGGGTTAACTAGCCACAGTAAGTGGGTGAGCAGTAGAATCTGCAGAGAGATGATGGGACTGTGGGGAGAATAACCCAGATTAATGTGGGAATAGTGTCAGTAAGTGCTTGATGGTCAGCAGAGATTTGGTGTGCCAGAGGGATAGTTTTCACACCCTAAGACAGGAATTCCCAACCTGGGCTCCACCAGCCCTTTGGTTAATGGTATGGGTTCATGACATAAGAAAAGGTTGGTCACCCTAAGACATCCTAGTAAAATCAAAGGAGTGCATTTGAAGTGTTGAAATGTGAAAATTAAGCATCTTAGCCTGTAGCTAGCAAGCTGTCAGAAACAGCAGTGTGATTATGAACCTATCACTTGTTGAGTGACGAAAGCTGCCCAAGGTATTGAGTTAGTTCTTCAACTTTAAGCGCCGGTGCCAAACAATCTTTTGTGTCTACCTGAGAGAACAGTCTGTATGTCAGCACTTCTGACACTGAAGAATCCTGTAGTGCTGTACTGGTGTCAGATTAGACTCATCTGAACTGTATTCATTTATCATTACTTTGCTGTAATTGACAATGGACCTCCTAGCCCAGAGGGAGGAACAATCAGCATGGCTTAACATGTCAACTGTTTCCAGCCACCAACAAGTCCAAAACTTAATACCACTGAAGCATGCATAACTGTAGAGTTTGGTTCTGAAAGGTTATAATTGATGTAGGTTATGATTATACTGAATGTCGTAATGTGCACTGGGAACAACTGAACCCAGCTCTGGAGGAACAACAGACCCCCATGTAGAGGCAGAAATTACAACAGAACACTGAAGGCTCAACCGAGCGACACTGTGAGATGAATCATTCTCAAAACAAGGACCCTGCAGTAAGTGTTAATTGGGAGTCCACTTTAAATAATCACAGTACACAGAAAACCTGTGCCAGTCAAAATAAATTAGACAAGATGACGCAGAAAGTGAAAGTGCTTAACCACTCTAGTTAAGACAACAATTAACAAGCACAGGTACTCCAGAAACCTTGGAGCCCAAAGTTCTACACTTGCTGCACAGGCCCACAGAGCTCATGACATTGTATGGCAAATTAACTTAACTTATTGCCTGTTTTGCCCCGGGCGTTTAGGGCAACAATGAAGGTTCTCTATCTCTGGTGGTATTCAGGGATTCCAACATCATGTCAGTAGCTCAGTTTTCACCACTGTCAGCCATGCAAGTCCTGGGTGGAGACTCAGGAACACTGTCACACTCAGATGTAGAAGGATTCTTCATTGCTGTTTCTGTATCAACTTCGTTTTACCAGGTAGACTCATTAGCCCTGAGCTGAACCTCTGAACCTAGAGGACTGGTGGACCATTCTTGACATTCTTTTAGTCTGGCCTCTATCCCTTGACCTGTTTGGCATTGTCGACCTACCAAGAGCCAGCGCATAAAGAACTGACTCCAGCCAGCATAGCTCTCCAGTTCATTGAGGCGTGCAAGCTTTCAAACTACGACAAGGTTGTGGTCCTCTTGGAGGACATTCTATGGCAGTGATCAGGATTACTTGCCAATACTTTTTAGTTTGGATTGTGATTCCCCTTATAACACATTTCATGACATACACCGGTGATATTAAAGTGGATTCTGATTGATGAACATTTTACCAGATCAGCGTTGAGATGAAATTCTTCTCTTTCTAATTTTACACTTGGTCTGTGTATAACTTGCCTATGTAGACCTCTGTAAGTAAAAGTACGACTTTTATTTTTTGAGTATTTGAGATGAATGGATAAAATGATGAATTAGTTGAGAGAGCCATTAATGAGTGACCTCAGCAAAGTGTAATATCTTTAACATTTGTAGCTAGTTGATTTAAAATTGAAACTTCTGATTAGTAAACCGATACTCAGCTTATTAAAGGAATTTAGAATTAAAAATATGGTATTGCAGTCGCGCGCAAATGCACGACTAAAGAAACACACGGAGGCAGAGAGAGCTCAACTCAGAATGCCTTTACCGATTCAAAATCGCGTGCTTAAATCTCCCCTCCCATGGGCTCTTGCGACCCGCGGGGCGGACATGACGTCAGACTGTCCCCGGAAGGTCCGCTCAGAGGGGGTAGCTCCAAACGCGCTACCGTGTGTCTGCCCGCGGCTCCCGTTGGCAGTTTGAGTCCCGCATATGCAGGCCACCACACCACCACCCCCGAGAAACGTCCATCGGGGGAGTGAAGCCCCCAGTCTGTGCGGCTTGCCTGGGTGGCCGGCCTCGCCGGCGTGGTGCGGGTACCCTCACTGGTTGCTCAATGTCCAAGTGCGCCGGTTTGAGGCGGTCCACTGTAAAAGTCTCTTCCCAGCCACCCACCTCCACGACACACGTGGTTCCGTTGTGCTGGATCACCTTGAAGGGTCCCTCGTATGGTCGCTGTAGACGTGACCAGTGCATGCCCCTGCAAATAAAAACATACTCAGTCTCGGAGGTCTTTAGGGGTGAATGATGGCGTGGGACCATGCCTGGAGATCGGGAGCGGTGCCAGGGTCCCTACCTTGTCCCGTAGCCTCGTTAGCACTGCTGCTGGAGTTTCTTCCGAAACTTGGGCCTCTGGTACAAACTTGCTTGGGACTGTCAGGGGGGTGCCGTAGACCAATTCCGCCAAGGAGGTGTCCAGGTCCTCCTTGCCGGCTGTGCAGATGCCCAGTAAGATCCAGGGAAGCTCATCTGTCCAGTTGGGGCCCCTGAGGCGCGCCATCAGGGCCGACTTGAGATGTCAGTGGAATCGCTCTACCAAACCATTGGACTGGGGATGGTACGCTGTGGTGTGATGCAGCTGGGTGCCCAGGAGCTGCACCAGTGCTGTCCACAAACCCGACGTGAACTGCGCCCCTCTGTCGGAGGTGATATCCGTTGGGAGGCCGAACCTGGCGAACCAGTTTGCAATGAGCGTCCTGGCGCAGGACTCAGTGGACATGTCTGCGAGCGGTACGGCTTCCGGCCACCTGGTGAACCTGTCTACCATGGTAAAGATATACCTGGTGCCCTGGGAGACTGGCAGGGGGCCAAAGATGTCCATGTGGATGTGTTGGAACCTCCTGTGCACCGGCTGGAACTGCTGGAGGGGAGCCTTCCCGTGTCGCTGAACTTTGGCGGACTGGCAGTGTGCGCAGGTCCTGGCCCAGTGTCCGATCTGTTTGCGCAAACCGTGCCAGACGGATCTGTCCGCTACCTGCTTGATGGGACGCCCGGATGGACGGGTGGGCCAGGTCATGCAGCGTGTTGGACACCTGGCGCCTTGATGCTGCTGGTACCACAGGTCGGGGTTTGCCGGTAGACACGTCGCACAGGAGTCGATCCGCTGCCGGGCCGATGGAGACGTCCTCCAACTGGAGCCCCGAAATGGTGGTGCGGTAAGCCGGGATCTCGGGGTCCGACCGTTGTGCTTCCGCCAGTGCTGCGAGGTCTGTTCCTGAGGACGATATGTCTACTGAGTGGAGGCAGGGGCGAGACAGTGTGTCGGCGACGACGTTGTTCTTCCCTGCGATGTGGCAGACGTCCGTGAATTCTGAAATAAAGGACAGGTGCCTCTGCTGCCGAGCCGACCATGGGTCCAATACCTTGACCAGTGCGAAGGTGAGGGGCTTGTGGTCCGTATACACGGTGAACTCCCTTCCCGTGAGGAAGTACCGGAAATGCCGGACAGTCAGGTAGAGCGCTAGCAACTCCCTGTTGAAAGCGCTGTCCAGTTGGAGCCCCTGAGGCGCGCCACCCCTGAGGTGAATTCTGGTGGCCGTAGGTGCCGGCTGAAGAAAGCGAGTGGCCGCCACTTGCTCTCGACGAGCTGCTCCAGGACTCCGCTGACTGCCGTGTCGGAAGCGTCGACTGTGAGTGCCGCGGGTACATCGACTCTCGGGTGCACTAGGAGGGCAGCCTTTGCCAGCACCTCCTTGGCTTGCTCGAACGACTCTGTGGACTCCGCGTCCCATGACACTTCTTTGGCCTTGCCGGCCATCGGGCTGAACAAGGGTCTCATGATGTGTGCCGCCGCCGGCACAAACCGATGATACAAGTTCCTACGAGCTCCTGCAGGCCCTTGACCGTGCTGGGTTTGGGGAACTAGATGACCTAGACCTTGTCCGGTAGGGGAACTGCGCCATGTCGGTTGACTCTGTGGCCCAAGAGGTCGATCTCCGTCAGCCTGAACTGGCACTTTGCCGGACTGATTGCCGGTCCGTGGTCACTCAGGCGTTGGCAGAGCTGGCGCAAATGTGCCACGTGTTCTTGGTGCGAACTGCTGGCCACCAGGGTATCATCCAAGTAAATGAAAATGAAATCCAGGCTGCGTCCCACCAAGTCTATGAGCCTTTGGAAAGTTTGGGCTGCATTCTTGAGACCGAAAGGAATTGGAACAAGCCAAATGGGGTGACGAGGGCTGTCTTGGGCACGTCGTCGGGGTGCACTGGGATCTGATGATATCCCCTGACCAGGTCGATTTTCAGGAAGATGGTCGCTCCGTGCAGGTTCGTTGTGAAGTGCTGGATGTGGGGTACCGGGTATCTGTTAGTGGCTGTGACGTCGTTGAGCCTTCTGTAGTCTCCGCAGGGCCTCCATCCTCCTGCAGACTTGGGCACCATGTGCAGCGGGGATGCCCATGGGCTATCTCAGCGGCGTACGATACCTATCTCTTCCATCTTACGGAACTCCTCCTTGGTGAGTTGGAGCTTGTCGGGTGGGAGCCTGCGAGCTCGGACATGCAGCAGCGGTCCTTGCGTGGGGATGTGATGCTGCACGCCGTGCTTGGGCTCGGCCGTGGAGAACTGTGGGGTGACTGTGGAGGGGAATTCTGCCAACACCCTGGCGAATTCGTTACCCAAGAGGGTCACGGAATCCAGGTGGAGGGCCGGCAGCTTGGCTTCTCTGAGCTGGAAAGTCTGGAACGTCTCGGCGTGAACCAAACGCCGGCCTTTTAGGTCGACCAGGAGGAGTTGGCTCGTAGGAAATCTGCCCCTAGTAGTGGCTGTGACACCGCTGCCAACATGAAAGTCCAAGTGAAACAGCTGGACCCGAAATGCAGTGAGATAGTTTGCGGTCTGTACGTCTGAATACTGGTGCCATTTGCAGCGGTAAGTTCAGAGCCTGGGACCGCGTTACAAGTGTCCGTGTTCGAAGGGAGGAGTATGTTGACTTCGGCCCCGGTGTCTACCAGCAAGCGCCGCCCGGAGTGTCGGTCCCAGAGGTACAGAAGGCTGTCTCGGTGGCCAGCCATCATAGCCATTAGCAACGGCTGGCCCCGGCGTTTCCTGGAAAAGCACATGGTGGACGGCAGCGGCGCGCGCCTGAGCCCCATCTTTGGTGATAGAAACACCATTGTTCCGAACTTTCATCTATTTCCCCCGTGGGTCTCAACAGCTTCAGTTGCAGGGCCTGGGCTTTGGGGCGCGCGATCGTGGCTAGGCCAATGGAGGCTGCTCCACGTTACTTGCTCTTCCAAAGGACGTCTGCTTTAGCCGCGACCCTGCGTGGGTCGCTGAAATCCTCACTTGTGAGGAGGAGGCGAATGTCCTCTGGCATTTGCTCGAGGAACAACTGTTCAAATAAAAGGCACGGCTTATGGCTGCCTATGAGCGCCAGCATATCATTCATGAGCTCGGATGGCGTGCGGTCGCCCAGGCCGTCCATGTGTAGGAGCCGCTTGGCCTGTTCGCGGTGGGAGAGTCGCAAGGTACGGATCAGGAGCGCCTTAAGCTTTGTGTAACTGTCTTCTGTTGGTGGCTGGCGTAGGAAGTCGATGATTCGGCCTGCCGTCTCCTGGTCGAGTGTGCTGACCACGTAGTAGTACCACGTGGCATCAGCTGTAATGTCTCTGATATTGAACTGGGCCTCAGCCTGCTCGAACCAAACGTGGGGCTGAGTGGCCCAGAAAGTCGGGAGCTTCAGAGAGACCGCGCTGTGCGAGTTGCTCGAACTCGTGGCTGGTCGCTGAGTCGCTGGCTCCAGTTGCCGTCTGGAACGTTGGGGTCACCAATGTAGTCGCGCGCAAATGCGCTACTAAAGAAACACATGGAGGCAGCGACAGCTGAACTTAGAATGCTTTTACTGACACAAAATCGCGCGCTTAAATCTCCCCTCCCATGGGCCCCTGCGACCCGCGGGGTGGACGTGATGCCAGACTGTCCCCAGAAGGTCCACCCCGAGTGGGTAGTTCCAAACGTGCTACCGCATGTCTGCCCGCGGCTCCCGATGGCGGTTCAAGTCCCCCGTGTGCGGGCCACCACTGTATCATTAAAGGTGACCAATCAATTTTTAGTCCCAGTGGGAAAGAAATTTGAATTCTCACCTATTCTGGTTTACATATAACCACAGCAAATCCATTATCTACTCTCTGAAATGGCCTCCTGCCCAAGGGCAATCACTGAAGGATGAAAAATGCTGTTCTTGATTCAAGCAAAATCAACATAATAGGATAAGAATAATAACCTAGGATTACAATATCACTTTACTGGAGCCTAAAATGGGCGAGGGAGGGGGGGAGGAATTTTGAAATTAAATACATGAAAAAATCTCTTTGCTTGCAGTAGTTTGTGTAAACAATTCTCTCTGTACGTATTATTTGACAAAAATGTGAAACATCAGTGAACATACAATACTAAATACTAACTCCTTCTCTAACTAAACTCTGATGAACTGCACATTGATATAAAAGGGTTGGGATAAGTTAATATGATTCTATGTCAACAATAGGGAGTCAGCCATAAACTGTACACAGTGTGACTTATGGACAGAAGCCACTCTTCCCTTTCCTGAAATTTATTTACATCATCTTCCTGTCTGGTGCTTATCTCTTTGTGCCAGTGTGTTCTCATGGTGGGAATGGTATAAGAGCAATAAGAAAATGTGTTTAAAAATTCTGCTGGCAATTCTTGCATTCTATTTTCCTTTGGGTTATTTTTTTTGTGTGTGCTCTTCTGGGTGAAAGGCACTTTTGTCTGGAAAGATGAAACTGGGCATTCCCCAACATCAAGACATTCCAAGCACTTTAGAACCAGTGAAGTTTTTCTGATTTGAAAGCATAAGATGTTGGAAATAGCAGAGAAACAAGTGAATGGGAGCAATTCAGGAGTGGGGGGCATAGACAAAAGAATGTAGCAGTTACAAACTGAAGAGCAGGAAGACGTGCACGGAGGATGGCTCAGTTTGCTTCCTAATTTTCCTTTTCCTTCCTCTGTAAGTGGAGGATGTGCCCAGCTTGACCTGCTGGGCCCGCCTTCCTTCTCCGGTTTTTGCGGCTCCTACCTTCTTTTCCCTGTTTCTTTTTAAATTGTCTTTGTTCTCACGCTCTAACTGCTCTCATTTATTCAGCGATCAGATAAACTTGCTTACAGCATATTCCCATTGGCCACCCCTGGTTTTACCCTCTCTCTTCCACCCTCCCTGCAGACAAATGAGATTCTGTTCTCTCCTTCCCAGTTCTGACAAAAATCCTTTGACCTGAAACATAACCTGTTTTTCTTCCCTCTGATGCAGCCTGACCTGCTGACTTTTAGATATCCAGCATCAGCAGTTATTTTTGAAGATCTGTTCCATTTACCACAGAGAGAGAAAAAAAATCAGAAACCAAATTTGCATAGATCAAGATTTCAATAAGATAATGATGAAATAACTACTTGTGGGTGTTGGTTGAGGGTAAAGCACTGGCCTCTGGGGAGGGCTCTCCAAAATTTCTAATCATGACTACAGAATGTTTTACGTCTTCCTGAAGGAGCCTTGATGTACAGTCTCAGCTTAAAGGCAGAACTGAGTGCACAGTGGACTGGACCTAACTACTACCCATATGAAATAAACATGTTCACTCCAGTAGGTAGTCTTCTCTGAGTTCTGAACTCAGAACCCTTCTTCTGTCATGTTTCCAAGTTGCTGCTACCAATAGTTGCCCACACTGCACTTCCTCTATTAGTTCAAAGGTTCATTTATTATTAAAGCATGTATCCATACACAACTCTGAAATTCGTCTTCTCCAGATAGCCACAAAACAAAGAAAGAATATGAAAGCCACTCAGGGAGAAAAATCAAACACACCCCCTCCGCACAAAAAGGAACAGCATCCCGATCATCAACCCCCCTGCCAAAAAAACCTTGCTCCCCCACAAAAAACAGAACAGGAACATTGATACCCAAAAAAAACCCTTCCCTGCACAAAAAAAACTAACAGAACATCAACCTCCCTTTGCACAACAAAATGGAAAAGGAGTGGGTGATAGGAAACACAAAAACTACAAGTCTGAAAAAGTCCACAGTCCGTAAACACAGTAGAGCAGCCCATTACGCAGAAGCACGATACCATCCTCTGATATCACCGACATTCATTGAAAGAGAGGGACACCACTCAAGGCAGAGAGGCCTACCTTCCTGCCACAGCGAGCCGCACAACAATAGACTGATCACAGGCTACATCTCAACAACGATCAAAAGGAAGGCAGTCAGCGCTGAACTCTCACTCGCCTTCCACATTCGCCTCAATGTCTCAATCTTCTCAAGTCTCGATCTAATTGTTACACTTTAGAAACATAGAAACATAGAAAATCTACAGCACAATACAGGCCCTTTGGCCCACAAAGCTGTGCTGAACATGTACTTACTTTAGAAATTACCTAGGAGTACCCATAGCCCTCTATTTTTCTAAGCTCCATGTACCTATCTTATCCAGGAGTCTCTTAAGATACCCTATCGTATCCACCTCCACCACTGTCACCAGCAGCCCATTCCACACACTCACCACTCTCTACGTAAAAAACTTACCCCTGACATCTCCTCTGTACCTACTTCCAAACACCTTAAAACTGTGCCCTCTCGTGTTAGCCATTTCAGCCCTGGGAAAAAGCCTCTGACTATCCACACGATCAGTGCCTCTCATCATCTTATACACCTCTATCAGGTCATCTCTCATCCTCCGTCGCTCCAAGGAGAAAAGGCCGAGTTCACTCAACCTATTCTCATAAGGCATGCTCCCCAATCCAGGCAACATTCTTGTAAATCTTCTCTGCACACTTTCTATGGTTTCTACATCCTTCCTGTAGTGAGGCGACCAGAACTGAGCACAGTACTCCAAGTGGGGTCTGACCAGGGTCCTATATAGCTGCAACATTACCTCTCGGCTCCTAAACTCAATCCTACAATTGATGAAGGCCAATGCACCGTATGCCTTCTTAACCACAGAGTCAACCTGCGCAGCAGTCTTGAGAACCTTCACAGTTCTGAATTAAATTTGATCGTTTAAGCTTTCATTCCTTTGGGGTCAGAACAAGAAGACAGTTCAGTTTCCTTTCCTCTTTTCCATCCTTAGCTTACACCTGGACTCGATCAATGTTGATGACAACAATTCACATCCTGGGTGGGTTAAACAAATGCATGCATTTTCTTATCAGCCAGGGAGTTCTTTAAGCAGCGTCTATGCTTGCAATTCATCCAAATATGTTTTGCTCATAGACAAAACATTCTCATTTTTTCCTTTAAATTCTGCTCTCCATTGTGGAACAATTTTCAATGGCATGTTTCACAGTGCTGTGTCAGCATACTGCAGCTCTTCATTGAAACTGACTGAGTATTGATCTTGTGCCCTTCCTTCAACATGCCCTTTGCTCTGCAGTTCACCATATCTTTTTCCAGACAGGGTGATCTCCAAAAGCCTAGTGGGGTATGACATCTCATCTCCAGGGACATGATGTACTTAATAAGACCTGAACCCAGAATGATTGGACACTAAGAGTATGATAGCTGAGCCACTGATTCCGCTGAAAAATGCCAAAGGATTTCCCCTCAGAATCCCAGACCAGAGTGCCTGAGCCTCAATGTTCCTCAAAGCCCCAGAATGACAGGAAAGAAAGTTTGTTGAAAGAAGAGCTAAGATATGAAATTGGACCTGGAATTGGTTTACTACTGTCAATACAGTGAAAAGCCTACCTTGTGTTCTGTGCATGCCCACACCACCACACAAGAGTGACAAACATGCCACTCCTACAGTCGTCTTTGCCAATGACTTGACCATCTTAGACCTCTTGCAGATGAGTATTCAGATGAAAGCTGACAGCACAGTCAGACTACCTTGTTGGGGTTAGCATTAACTCGAGGATTGCTTTCACCAAGAAAGGAAATCAATAAACATTTGTAAAAATGGAGTTAATGTTTCACATTTGTAACGTGTTACCAAATGGGGAATTTATTCAACTTTCCACACTGCGACCAACTCAATAACTCTGCACTTTGCTTTGCCAGCGAAGGAAGTATCACGTGAAAGGACTTCAATTTGACTGAAGAGGTTAGTGAGAGAATTGTACACAATGCACCGAGAACAATCCTGATTCCTGAGGTGATTGCAATGCTTTCCCTGTGTTCTGGAATGATTCTGAAATTCATTCTCGGCTCAGTTGCACTTTGTGTTCTACATTGTGATCTGCACTGTAATCTCTTTTCATTGACTTCAATGAAACTCATCTTCAAGCATGGAGCGAAACACACTAATGCTGCCTTATTGCTTGTTCAGTGCTTCTGCTCTGAGGACGAATTTCTAGACACAGTCCTCCTTCAGAGGTTTTCTTAAAGCAAGGCAGCTCTATTCTCTGCTGTAATTCTTCAACCATGTGTCACCTTCAATGCGGTAAACTGTTCCATCGCACTTTGCAGAAATGTTACCAGAACAAAACTTGACACAGTGTCACATAAACACAAGAGGTTCTGCAGATGCTGGAAATCTAGAGTAACACACAATAAATGCAGGAGGAACTCAGCAGGTCAGGCAGCACCCATGGAAGGGAATAAACTGTCGACATTTTGGGTTGCGACCCTTCTTCAGAACTGGAAAGGAAAGGGGAAGATGCCAGATTAAAAAGAAAATAGGAAGGGAAAGAGCACTAGCTAGAAGGTGATAGGTGAAGCAGGTAAAAGGCTGATAAAGAAGGAACCTGATAGGAGAGGTGAGTGGACCACGGGAGAAACAGAAGGTGGGGTATCAGAGGGAGTTGACAGGCTGACAAGGAGGAGAGGTAAGAGGACAGGACGGAGAATAGAAGAAGAAGGAAGGGGGAGGGAAAAGAAGTTTTTACTGGAAGGAGAAATTGATGTTCATACCATCAGGTTGGAGGCTACCCAGAGGGAATATGAGGTGTTACTCCTCCACCTTGAGAATAGCCTCATTGTGGCAAAAGAGAAGGCCATGGACCAATATGTCGAAAGGGGAATGAGGGTAGCCACTCGGAATTTCCATTTTTGGCAGATGGGAGGTGCTCAACAAAGCATTCCCCCCCCCCCCCATTTACACCGGGTGACACAGTTTGGATAGAAAGGGCAGTGAGGTAGTAGTTTGGAGGAGGATGGAGAAGTAAGAAGGAGTACATTGGAATAGTCCTGATTAGGGAATCAAATTCATGGAGGAAAGTTTCAAAAGCAGGTGAGTTGAGAAATACCTGTAGTTCACTTTTGTCAATTTCTGGAGTGATACAGGCTGGTAGTGTGAAAATGTAGATGGAATTCAGTGTGCAATCAAGTATCATACCAAGGACAGAAATGATGTTGTTCAGACCCAGGCATTTGCCATGGAGATGGAGAGGGTTTTGGAGATTGGAGACTCGTAGCTTAAGGCATGGTCACCATTAAAATCAGAAAAGTTCTTCAGGATTCTGATAGAATGAGCGCAGATGGTTGGGAGGGTTAAAGGGTTGGAGGAGATTCCATAGGCAGGGAGGTGAGTAGCATAGATAAGGGTTTCATTAACCAGGTTAGTGAGGGTCTGAGAGAACTGGAGTGATTGGTGAATGAGACTTGGTGCAAAGTTGCACAGACAGGATTGCCTTAGATTTCACGGAGGGGACAATGATGAAACCAGAGCAATATGTTGTCTATGGAATTGATATGTGGGAGAAGATTTCAGCAGTGGGTGTGTTGAGACAGCCCTGATCTTTCTGCTGATTGAAAACAGTTTCCCTTTGTTTACTTTGTCCAGATACTTTATGATGTGGAAAAATTCTACAAAAACAAGTGGCCTTCTGGCTGTCAGGTGTGTAAACCCAGCTTCAAAAACACTCGGCCTTCTGGCTGTAGGAAGTAAAGACAACTTCCTTCAAATGACTAAAATCAAACTCTGACAATCTGGAACCACTGAAACTCTGATGGGGCCAAACTAGCAGATTGTCTGAACTATTGGAAATAACACCTTTGGTAACAAACACACTTATCTTACATTTTACAAAGTAGTGTCACACATTGTCCTGTGATCCTGGTGAGTTTAAGGAGAATGGAAAATATGTGAACACTTTATACCCCAGCTCCTGTGCAAACCTCTGACCCCTGATGTTCCAGACTCCCATCGTTATTCCAGGTGCACACCTGATCCATGGTCCAGAGTGTAGTCGCAGTCTGGACCCCTGCTCCGCCACTCTCTGGAATTCCCATCTTGGTCGGACCCCCATCTCACACTCCAGACTAGTAGGTGAGCCAGATACCCTACTAGGATTTCAGGACCTCTCTGCTAACACTCTCTTTCACCCTCTCCAGACCTTCACATCCCTCCTCCAGAATGTTAACCAGAATTGAATGCGACCCTGTGTTGTAATCCAGCTTACCTTTGCACCTTTTCAATCATTCCTCCTGTAAAAGCCAGGATACCACATGGTTTCTTAATCTATTTCTGTCGATCCTGCCACTCTTAGATATGCGTGCCTTTTCTTCCTGCCAAACTTGTCTACAACACAGAAGCAGGCCTCTCAGCTCATTGGCTTCCTGCTGGCTTCCGACAGGGTAATCCCATCTGTATTTCTCTGCAAACCTGCAACTGGATTCTCTCTAACATGACTTCAATTCCTCTTTGATTCCTTTGCCATCTTACTACACTAAGGGATAATTTAGCCCACCAGCACACTTTTGGAATGTGGGAGCAAACTGGAACATGGATGCAGCCACATAGTCACGAGGAGAACGTGCAAACTCCATTCAGACAGGACCAGAGGTCAGATCCTAACCTGGACTCTGCAGCAATGGGGTATTGGTGCTAACTTCGATGTCATTGTGCAACTGCACCACTTCACTCTTTCCTGCAATAAATGTTACCTAACATACCTAATCATCCTCTCTATCAGTGTAACTATCTACTTAGCTTTTAAAACTATCTTCTCTGCTTGCCACACTTCCATGTTTTGTGTCATATGTAAATTATGAAGTAGTATTTTGTATATTCAAAATAGGTACAAGGAGCATAAAAAATAGAGGGCTATGCGGTAGGGAAGTTCCAGGCAGTTTCTAAAGTAGATTATACGGTTGGCACAACATTGTGGGTTGAAGGGCCTGTAATGTGCTGTAGATTTCGATGTTCTATGTAAGTTCAGGCAAGCAGTATATATAGAAAAACAACAAACCAAGGCACTGAGCTGCATGGACCCATAATGAAACATGTTGGCATTCCTTGGAGCTCTGGGTATTGAGGTGGGACTAGGGTTGCTCTTTCACCTCTGGTATCTGGGCTCCGACCTGCTTGGGACCTCCTATAAAAATTCCGTGTGATTGAAATGAACGTGGGTGATCTCATGTGTGTGGCGATTGGTGCAAAGTAGGACAAATGACTGGTATATTGAACAGAGCAGTGGGTTCTGCTCGTTTGGGGTTCAGGCTGAAGAGTAATGATAGGATTGAGCAAAGGAAACTTTGGTCTTCTCTCCAGGCTGAGGAAGGTTTAATTCTGTCATTTGGTACCCAAAATTATGTCAGTGACGTCCACCACCCTCTGCTCACTACCAAGACTGCTAATACTTGAAGAATTTACATTCTTAAAAGGCCTCATAAAATCTCTCTACTATTCATTTTGACGTTAAAAAATATTCAATTTTTATAAAATGGTTGAAATATATTTGTGCATTGGATCAGTTGAGAAAACCCAGCTGTGCTTTCGTCTATCCTGCAGAGGAGGTTGTGAGTTAGTGAACCATTCTCTGGATTTTAGCTGAGGCAGGGACCAATGTTTTGCCTTCTTTCAAAGCTGTCAATAATTTTCATATTTTTCAACCATCTCTGATATTTCAGAGATAATTTAAAACATCGTAAAAATTGAAATAACTAAAAACCTCAAATGATTAAGAATAAAAGTTAATACATTACTTAGAAATGAATGAAAATATGAAACCAAAGTAAAATAAAATTAGTTGCTTTCTTTTGTCTCCAAAGCAAATGTTTTAATACCCTGGACTAAAATACAGAGGCTCTGTACAAGAAGGGACAGAGCCGACTGTACTTCCCGAGGAGGGTCCAGTCATTTAATGTCTGCAGTTTTATGCTGCAGATGTTCTACGGCTCAGTGATGGCCAGCATTCTGTAGTCTGCTGGGGCAGCAGGGTGAGAGCAGCTCACGCCAGGAAGATCGATAAGTTCATCAGGAAGGCTGGATCTGTTCTGAGGGGTGGAACTGGATTCTCTTCTGGTTGTGTCTGACAGGAGGATGCTGCAGATACTACAGAGCATTATGAACAATCCCTCTCACCCCCTCCATGACATACTAAAGGAGCACCTTTAGTAACAGATCGATTCCACAGAGGTGCTCCACTGATTCCAGCAGGTTCGATGATTTTGGGACTAATTTCATCGCAAGTTCATGATTAGGCTCAGTCCATGGCTAGGATTGGGATAGGGTACAGTGCAAGACTTCTATAAACTGGCCTGCTAAATTTCCTGTCCAGTTCTCATTGGGATTTTCTATGGCATCTCCAAAACCCAATCGAAGAATTGGAATGGATGACTTATTTTTTGATGCATTATTTCTGGTGGAATGGTAATTATAGAGTCATAGAGCACTCCAGTACAGAAACAGGCCCTTTGGCCCACCTAGTCCATGCTGAACTGTTATTCTGCCTTGTCCTATTGACCTGCACGTGGATCATAGCCCTCCATATCCTTCCCATCCATGTTCTTCACCAAACTTCTCTTAAATATTGCAGACAAATTTGCATCCACCACTTCCACTGGCAGCTCACTCCACACTCTCACCACCCTCTGAGTGAAGATGCTCCCCTTAGGTTCTCCTTAAATACGTCACCTTTCTCCCATAACCTACAACCTCTAAGTTCTAGTCTCACCTAACCTCAGTGGAAAAAGCCTGCTTGCCCTATCTATACCCCTCAAAGTTTTGTACACCTCTATCAAATCTCCCTTTATTCTCCTGCACTCCAGAGAATAAAGCTGCAGCCTACTCAACCCTTGACTCTAACTCAGGTACTCAGCAAGAAGAGTTGCTAATTCATAGCACCAGTCACCCAGGTTCAACCTTGACCTTGGGCACAGTCTTGGGCAGAATCTAGGGGTAGTAGTTGATGAGACCATAAGACCATAGACATAGGGGTACAATTGGGCCATTTGGCCCATCGAATCTGCTCTCCTATTCCATCATGGCTGATTTGTTATCCTTCTCAACCCCATTCTCCTGCCTTCTCCCCATTATAACTTTGGACACCATTATTAATTAAGAATCTATCAACACCCAATGACTTGGCCTCTACAGCCACCTGTGACAATGAACTCCACAGATTCACCAGCCTCCGGCCAAAGGAATTCCTTCTCATCTCTGTTCTAAAGGAACTTGCTTGTATTCTGAGGCTGTGCCCTTGGGTCTAGACTCCACCATTATAGGAAACATCCTCCCCACGTCTACTCTATCTAGACCTTTCAATATTCAATAAGTTTCAATGAAATCCTCCCTCATTCTTCTAAACTCCAGCAAGCACAGGACCAGAACCATCAGATGCTTCCTATATGTTAACGTTTTCATTCCCGGGATCATTCTGGTGAACTTCCTCTGGACCCTCTCCAATGCCAGCTCATATTTTCTTAGATAAATGGCCCATAATTGTTCACAATATATCAAGTGTATCTGACAAATAGCTTATAATGCCTCAGCATTACATCCTTGCTTTTATATTCCAGTGCTCTCAAATTGAATGCTAACATTGTATTTGCCCTACTTACCAAAGACTCAACCTGTAACTTAACCACACTCCCCATGAGAATGTGGGGTAGCTAAAAAATATAGAGAGTAACAATATGTGGGGTTTGTGTAAATGGATGATTGACGCTCAACGTGCATTCAGTGGACCTCTCTCAATTATCCTTCA
Organism: Mobula birostris; assembly: GCF_030028105.1. Lineage (NCBI taxonomy): Eukaryota > Metazoa > Chordata > Chondrichthyes > Myliobatiformes > Myliobatidae > Mobula > Mobula birostris. Next base: position 120,428,153 of record NC_092372.1, read on the forward strand.
TTTCATAGATGTCCAACAGAACTAGATGACAGGTACGTTTAGTAAATTTGAATGCAGAAGCAAATTGAGTTAAAAGATTGCATCTGAGCTCAGAAGAACTCTTGAGTGTCTCAGTACACCGAAGAAGTTTAGATCCTCTCTTCGACGGGAGTTCAGTGAAACCATCTCTCACTGCTCCCCATCTGTAATTTCTTCGGCTCTTCAACTTTTCGACCACACTTTGACTCAGGCTCGCTATCACAGCCATATATCCTTTCTTGGAACGTGCCTCCATCGCCAACTTACTCCAGTTGGCTTTAGGATTCGTTTCCAAGCCTCTCAATTTGGACCTTCTGAGGATCCCAGGTACTCACATTTTATTGACTCTGTCTCTTGCCGCTTCTCCCATCAGGCTCTGAAGGCGACTCTCTCCGCCATGAGGAGGTACTTGGTGTCCCTATCCCAGACCCTTCCACACCTTCGGGACACTTTCTTCGCCGTCTGTAATGGTCCTACCCGTTATTTTATCCTCCGTCGGATCCACGCCTGCAATCGCCGTTTTTTTGACTTGACATGTTAGGCAAAGATCGCAAGATCCTACATCTACGGACTCCAGAGCCTGCTGGCCATGAAACTAGCAGGCATGAACTTCAGATTGCCTCAGCCATTGATCTCGCCGGCTCCAACACCTCAGGGCATATTCAAAACCCGGACTCCAGCAACGACCATGGACACATTGAAAGTGATTGCGCAACCACCAGCTGCGACACCAGCCTTCTGTCTGTCTGTATCTTGTTTTACGGCGGTTGGCATCCAGCTTAATGGTGCATTACTGCCACCCTCTGCTCCAGAATGTGCACTAGACATACATTCTAAATCCCTTCACCCAATCACACACACACACACACACACACTTCACCCTCCCATCTTTGACCATCCTAGTATCCTATTCCTGTTTATTCGTCATATTCTATAAAAAACCCCTGTACCCCTTAAAAATGCTAAAAATACCCGGACTTGTGCTCTCTCACCCATGCCCAGCAACCCTTTTAATGTGAATTCCTGCATCCCCAACTCCCTTAATTTATTTCTCATCATCTCTCTCTGTATCCCATACTTCCTGCAACTCAGAACTACATGTTCTACTGACTCCTCTTCCTGACATTCCTCACACAATCCTGTCTGGTGTTTCCCTATCATTTTCAATGTTTTGTTTAATGCACAATGCCCCAGCCTTAACCTAGTCCACACAATTTCCTCTCTTCTGTTTCCATTACCTACCCTAGTAACTGCAACACTCTTTTGTATTTGATATAAATGCCTCCCTTTCCCCTCCCTATCCCATCTTTCTTGCCGCATTCGGTTGACTTTTTCCCAGATTACACACTTAACCTCTGCTTTACTGATACTAACTCCAGCCTTGAAATCCAGGCCGGGTCTTTATGTGCTGCTATTGTGACTCCCGTCTCCCCTTCCCCCACCAATACTCTGCAATCCCGTCTCCCTCAGATCCCACCGCCAGCTCCTGGGCCCTCAGAGGCTCCATCTTCCTCTCACCCCAACCCTCCCCTCTCCACTGACACCCCCAGCCTCCCCCCTCCCCCCCACCGATCCCAGCTCTCATCCGTGCCGGGTCTTTACCATCCCCTCCGACCTTCAACTGTTGGAGGCAGAATGCTCTGTCCTCAGTAAGGGCCTCACCTTTGTCCCCCTTCGCCCACACCTCAGCGAGTTCCGTGTTCGCCATGATGCGGAACTTTTCTTCCGCCGTCTCCGTCTCCGAGCCTACTTCTTCGGCAAGGGCTCTTCCACCCCCACCGATGACCCCTTCTCCCGTCTTCAACCCTCCTCTTCTTCATGGACACCCCGGTCTGGTCTTCTGCCTGCTCTGGATCTCTTTATTGCTAACTGCCGACGGGACATCAACCGTCTTGACTTCACCGCACCTTGTCCCCATTCCAACCTCACTCCTTCCGAACGCTCTGCTCTCCACTCCCTCCGCACTAATCCTAACCTTACTATTAAACCCGCCGATAAGGGGGGTGCTGTTGTAGTCTGGCGTACTGATCTCTACCTTGCCGAGGCACAGCGACAACTCGCGGATACCTCCTCTTATTCACCCCTCGATCGTGACCCCACTAAGGAGCACCAGGCTATTGTCTCCCACACCATCACCGACTTTATCCGCTCAGGGGATCTCCCATCCACTGCTACCAACCTTATAGTTCCCACACCCCGCACTTCCCGTTTCTACCTCCTACCCAAGATCCAGAAACCTGCCTGTCCTGGCCGACCTATTGTCTCAGCTTGCTGCTGCCCCACCGAACTCGTTTCTGCATACCTCGACACAGTTTTATCCCCCCCCGTTCAATCCCTTCCTACCTATGTTCGTGACACTTCTCACGCTCTTAAACTTTTCGATGATTTTAAATTCCCTGGCCCCCACCGCTTTATTTTCACCATGAATGTCCAGTCCCTATATACTTCCATCCCCCATCAGGAAGGTCTCAAAGCTCTACGCTTCTTTTTGGATTCCAGACCTAATCAGTTCCCCTCTACCACCACTCTGCTCCGTCTAGCGGAATTAGTCCTTACTGTTAATAATTTCTCCTTTGGCTCCTCCCACTTCCTCCAAACTAAAGGTGTGGCTATGGGCACCCGTATGGGCCCTAGCTATGCCTGCCTTTTTGTTGGCTTTGTGGAACAATCTATGTTCCGTGCCTATTCTGGTATCTGTCCCCCACTTTTCCTTCGCTACATCGACGACTGCATTGGTGCTGCTTCCTGCACGCATGCAGAGCTTGTTGACTTTATTAACTTTGCCTCCAACTTTCACCCTGCCCTCAAGTTTACCTGGTCCATTTCCGACACCTCCCTCCCCTTTCTAGATCTTTCTGTCTCTGTCTCTGGAGACAGCTTATTCACTGATGTCTACTATAAGCCTACTGACTCTCACAGCTATCTGGACTATTCCTCTTCTCACCCTGTCTCTTGCAAAAACGCTATCCCCTTCTCTCAATTCCTCCGTCTCCGCCGCATCTGCTCTCAGGATGAGGCTTTTCATTCTAGGACGAGGGAGATGTCTTCCTTTTTTAAAGGAAAGGGCTTCCCTTCCTCCACTATCAACTCTGCTCTTAAACGCATCTCCCCCATTTCACGTACATCTGCTCTCACTCCATCCTCCCGCCGCCCCACTAGGAATAGGGTTCCCCTGGTCCTCACCTACCACCCCACCAGCCTCCGGGTCCAACATATTATTCTCCGTAACTTCCGCCACCTCCAACAGGATCCCACCACTAAGCACATATTTCCCTCCCCCCCCCCTGCATTCCGCAGGGATCGCTCCCTACGCAACTCCCTTGTCCATTCGTCCCCCCCATCCCTCCCCACTGATCTCCCTCCTGGCACTTATCCTTGTAAGCAGAACAAGTGCTACACATGCCCTTACACTTCCTCCCTTACCACCATTCAGGGCCCCAAACAGTCCTTCCAGGTAAGGCAACACTTCATCTGTGAGTCGGCTGGGGTGATATACTGCATCCGGTGCTCCCGATGTGGCCTTTTATATATTGGCGAGACCCGACGCAGACTGGGAGACCACTTTGCTGAACACCTACACTCTGTCCGCCAGAGAAAGCAGGATCTCCCAGTGGCCACACATTTTAATTCCACATCCCATTCCCATTCTGACATGTCTATCCACGGCCTCCTCCACTGTAAAGATGAAGCCACACTCAGGTTGGAGGAACAACACCTTATATTCCGTCTGGATAGCCTCCAACCTGATGGCATGAACATGGACTTCTCTAACTTCCGCTAATGCCCCACCTCCCCCTCGTACTCCATCTGTTACTTATTTTTATACACACATTCTTTCTCTCACTCTCCTTTTTCTCCCTCTGTCCCTCTGAATATACCCCTTGCCCATCCTCTGGGTTCCCCCACCCCCGTCTTTCTTCCCAGACCTCCTGTCCCATGATCCTCTCGTATCCCTTTTGCCATTCACCTGTCCAGCTCTTGGCTCCATCCCTCCCCCTCCTGTCTTCTCCTATCATTTTGGATCTCCCCCTCCCCCTCCAACTTTCAAATCCCTTACTCACTCTTCCTTCAGTTAGTCCTGATGAAGGGTCTCGGCCTGAAACGTCAACTGCACCTCTTCCTAGAGATGCTGCCTGGCCTGCTGCGTTCACCAGCAACTTTGATGTGTGTTGAGTGTCTCAGTATCTTTCTTTCATTCTCATAGTAAGAAACTGGATAATAGAAAGTTATTAAAACCAACAAAGATTTCATTAAATGAAAGAACTCTGAGAGACAAGTAGCATTTTTTTTTACTTCCACTCCAGGCAGACAGCTGCACATTATACAGTGCTTCTATTGATCTGAGATGAAATCAGTATTCATTGAAGGCTGAAAAAAATCCCCAAACAAAAATTTCAACAAAAATTTGACAGACTTTCATACAAGGTGACATTAGTACAGGTGATTAACATTTAAACATTTTAAGCAGCAACAGGGTGGAGAGGTTGAGGGAATTCCCAAGTTTAAACCTCTCCCAGCTAGGGCACAGTTACCAATGAAAGGCGAAGAGAGTGCAGAGATCTCACATTCTAAACAGTCTCTGGTTCTCCCCTGAGGTGTGAATACACCCTTTATTCCCCCGAACTCTCCAGTCACGAGATCCCCTACAATTCTGCACGTTCTTGTGCTGTTGTCTGGTTGCAGCCCTCTGAGGTTAGCATTTCATCACTACTAGTTCAGGCTGGGACTAAGGTGGGAGTGTTCAGAACAAAATGGGTGCTAAGAACAACAAGACAGAAGAACTAGAGGAAACCACCCGCCCATGATGTTTGAGAATTTTTAAAAATTACAGCATGCTCTTGGATTACTACTTTCTTGCTCACCAGAATGACTAAACCTCGGGTACAGCGTGAAATGCTTTCTGAAGAAGCTCATTAGCATTCGTTTCACAAGAGTTGGTTTCAAGGTCCACCTTGAGAATGCTCAAGAAAAACTTTGCCCAAAACTAGGCTGTCTGGTTTCTGTGACTGTGTCACAGTGCCAGGCTCCTTGCGAGTGCTAACAGGAGGCTTTTCCTGTGCGTGCCTAACAACAGATTCCAAAGTGCTTTCATGTGAGAGGTTTATCGTGTGGATGAAGAAAAAGATTCAGGAATGCGCTTGTAGTCTCCTTGACAAAAAATCAACAACCCCACTGAGAATCACTGGGTGGTGATGGTTTGTAGTGGAGAAGAAGCATTCAAGCTGGCAGGGAGACCCTCAAGTCCGTGTGTGAGGAGACGCAGCAAACACAGTGTAAATGGTGGAGGGAGCAAACAGGCTCCAACACTATTCATCCATCTTGTCTCACCACGGACATTGAAGAACTAAAGAGGAGGCATGTCATCTTTTACTTCAAAGGGTGTCCCCAAGGAGAGGAGAAGAAAAGAAGAACCCTGTCACCTGAATCAATAGCTCTCAATTACAGCATCACGAAGGGCATAGATAAGCTGAATAGTCACTGACATTTTCCCAGGGTTGAGGAGTCTAAATTAAGACCATAAGACCGTAAGATGTAGGAGCAGAATTAGGCCGTTTGGTCCATCAAGTCTGCAATGCCATTTCATCATGGCTGATCCAATTTCACTCTCAGCCCCAATCTCCTGCCTTCTCCCTGTATCTCTTCATGCCCTGACCAGTCAAGAATCTATCAACCTCTGCCTTAAATATACATAAAGACTTGGCCTCCACAGCTGCCAGTGGCAAAGATTTCCACAGGTTTACCAGCCTCTTGGCTAATGAAATTCATCCTCCTCTCCATTCTAAAAGAACACCCCTCTATTTTGAGACTGTGTCTTCTGGTCCAGGACTCTCTCACCATAAGAAACATTTTCTCCACATCAACTCCATCAGCCTTTCACCATTCAATAGGTTTCAATGAGGTCACCCCTCATTCTTCTGAATTCTAGTGAATACAGGCCCAGAGCCAATCAACGCTCTTCATATGACAAGCCATTTGATCTTGGAATCATTTCCGTGAACCTCCTTTGAACCCTCTCCAGTTCCAGCACATCCTTTCTAAGATAAGGAGCCTACACCTGCTCACAATACTCCACGTGAGGCCTCACCAGTGCTTCATAAAGTCTCAACATTACATCCTTGCTTTCATATTCTAGTCCTCTTGAAATGAATGCTAACATTGAATTTGCCTTCCTCATCACAGATTAAAGATTAAAACCTTTGTGGCCCATCAGGCCGGTGCTTATGCTGGATTCTGTGGCGTGAAGTGACTGAGAGTACGAGAACCATCAATTCCATCATCCAAATCATTGACATATAACATAAAAAGAATCGGTCCCAACACAGACCCCTGTGGAACATCTCTAGTAACCGGCAGCCAGCCAGAAAAGACTCCTGTTAAAGGGCATGGGTTTAAGCTGAGAGAAGAGAGTTTAAAAGGGATATTAAAGGGGCAATGCCTTCACAGAGGAATGGGCAGCCAGAGGAAGTGGTAGTAGTACGTACAATAATAACGTTTAAAATATACTTCTGCAGGTGCATGCGTAGGAAACATTTCAGCATCAGGATTCAGATATTTATCAGATGTAGATAAAAACATACAGTGAAGTGCATCATTTCCATTGAAACCAACACAACCTCGGGATGTGCTGTGGGGTAGCCCCCACTGACGTCGCCACACATTCTGCTGGTAACATAGCATCAGCAGATCGTCAGGATGAGGGGTCTCGGTCCGAAAGGTCGACTGTACCTCTTCCTAGAGATTCTGCCTGGCCTGCTGCGTTCACCAGCATTTTTTGAGTGTGTTGCTTGAATTTTCAGCATCTGCAGATTTCCTCATGTTTGCAGGTCTGAGCCACGACCTTGACTGACACTGCAGAGGGATATGGGCTTCTAAACGTGGGGAAAAGGGACTGGCTCAAGAAGATAACAGGCAGAATGGACAATTTAGGCAGAAGAGCTTGTTTCTATGCTGTATTGTCCAATCATAGAGGCCAGGACGAGCAGATCTGCAATTAGTTCTTCTACCTAACTGTGCAACCCAGCACTCTCAGCCCATCCTTCACTGGTACTTCCTCGAAAGTAGGTGCCCCGAAAAGAGCTTCTTGGGGTGTTGGCGGGCCACTGTAATTAGTTGGGAACCAACTCTGAGAACAAATTGGCCCTTCCTGCCACTGCCGGCTGACTAAACACTGGCCTCATGATGGTGTTGGTTGCAGCAATATACTCAATCGCAGTCTCTGACACATCCCACAGTCTCAAAGTGAGTCAGTAGGCAAACAAGCCATCTAGGCCACCACATCGACACCAAACAGCACCTGGCCCGTAACCTCCTAGGACTGGGTGATATAAGTGCTCCTTTCAACAACCCAGTTTTTAGTGCTCTCAAAGAATGACTCCCCGCTGCATCTGAAATTTATCACATTGAGAATCCAACGCAAATTGTGATCAGTACATTGATACTTTGATATGCATTTTATTGTTTGGATTCACTTGATTCAATCTTGGATCATGCTGCTGAGCAATCCAGATCTCTGTCACGTGGTCCAGCCGATTGGAACCTAATGGAGTCACTGACAGCACCAGTTAAAAAGCAGAACCACTAAGTAACTATCTGAGCTGCCTGTAGAGTGGCAGAAGGTAAAATTAGACAAGAGATTGAACGTGGGGCTCTGTGCTGAATGAATGGGTTCCAGCTGGTGGGGAAAGGGCGGAGCTGAAGGGAGCTCCTTTACTTGAATTAGGCTGAGAGCAACGTCCTGCCAAAGTTAATGACTAGGACAGTAAGTAAGTTTTAAACTAAATAGGCCAGAGCTGATGAGGCTGGGGTAATGGTGAGGGGCAATTTAGGTGGTTAAAGAAAAAGTGCAAAGCAATAGGGCTTGAAATTGCCTGGTCCATCTTTCTCTGTTCTGGCAAATCTTGTGGATTGGTATGTTTTAAATCTGTAGTTTAGACCTGAACTAATTGATTAATTCTAACTAACATCTAAATAAAATATAAAATTAATCACAATCTGTGCTAATCTGTAACTAATTTACCTACTACTGCAATTTTAGTGATCATAAGATCACTATAAGAATCACTGGGACCCCATAGGGGACTGTATTGGCTCCCTTCCTGTTTACCCTGTATACTTCGTACTTCAGATACAACACTGAGTCATGTCATCTGCAGAAATTCTCTGATGACTCAGCAATAGTTGGGTTTATAAAGGGAGGATGGAAGAATGAATACAGGGCCCTGGTGGAGGACTTTGTCAAATGGTACAAGCTTAATCATCTGCAGCTCAACATCAGTAAGACACAGGAGATGGTGATGGACTTTAGGAAGACTTAGCCTGCACTGCTCCCTGTTACTATTAATGGTGAGAACGTGGATGTGGTGAGGACCTACAAGTACCTGGGGTGCACCTGGATGACAGACTTGAGTGGAGCACCATCACAGAGGCTGTGTACAGGAAGGGCCAGAGTCACCTCTACTTCCTGAGGAGACTGAGGTGCTTTGGAGTATGCAGGCCTCTCCTTCACATGTTCTACCAATCTGTTGTTGCCGGTACAATCCTCTATGCGGTGGTGTGTTGGGACAATGGCATCAACATGGGTGATGCTGACAGGCTCAATAAATTGATTAGAAAGGTTGGCTCTATTATGGGGTCAAACTGGGCACACTGGAGGCTGTGGCAGAACAGAGGACCCAACAAAAAATCCTGGAAGTTCTGGACAATGTTTCTCACCCTCTGCACACCACGTTTGCTGAACAGAGGAGCACTTTCTGTAATAGACTAAGATAACTATGTTGCACCAAAGAGCACTATATGAGGTCATTCTTACCCTTGGCCATAAGGTTCTATAATGAGTCAACCTATGGTCAGGGAAGTGATGACCCCCTCCTGTTAGACTGTTTGAGGTAACTTTTTTTTATTCTTACTTACTTCTCGTCCAATAGTTGTATATTTGTATATCTGTGCACTTGCAATGCTACTGTGGCACTGTAAATTCCTTTGGGATCGGTAAAGTATCTACCTATCTATCTATCATAAAACATGGGAGCAGAATTGGGCCATTTGACCCATCGAGTCTCCTCTGTAATTCCATCATGGCTGATTTATTTTCCCTCTCAACTCTATTCTCCTGCCTCCTACCCATAACATTTGGTGCCCTTTCTAATCAAAAACCTATCAACCTCTGCTTCAAATATACCCAGTGATGTGGCCGCCACAGCCGTCTGTGGCAATAACTTCCGCAGATTCATCACCTTCTGGCTGAAGAAGTCCCTCCTCATCTCTGTTTCAAAGGGATGTTCTTTCTGAGGCCGTGTCCTCTGCTCTAGCCTCTCCCACTATTGCAAAAGCCCTCTTAATGTCCATTCCACCTAGATCTAACAATATTTGGCAGTTTTCAATGAGATACCCTGCTCTTTCTTCTAAATTCCAGGGCCCAGGGATATCAAAAGCACCTCATTCATTAACCTTTTCAATCCCATGACCATTCTACTAAACTTTTACTGGACCCTTTCCATTGCTAGCACACCCTTTCTTAGACATGGGGCCCAAAACTACTCACAATATTCCAAATGCTGCCTGACAAATGCCTTGCAAGGCCTCAGCATTATATCCTCACTTTTATACTCTAGCCCTCTCGAAAGGAATGCTAACATTGCATTTGCTTTCCTTACAAACAACTCAGCCTGCAAGTTAACACCTAGGGATTCCTTCATGAGCACTCCCAAAGCCGTGTGCACCTCCAAATTCTGAATTTGTTCCCCATTTAGAAAATAGCCCATGTCTTAATTCCTTCTACCAAAGTGCATGACCATACAATACGCGACATTGTATTCCATCTACCACTTCTTTGCCCATTGTCCCAATCTGTCCAAGTACTTCTGTAGAATCCCTGCTTCCTCAACACTACCTACCCCTATACCTATCTCTGTATCACCTGCAAACTTGGCCACAAAGCCATAAATTCCTTCATCCAGATCATGAACATACAATATGAAAAGTAGCAGACACAATGCTGACCCCTGCGGAACACCACCAACTGTACCGTACATCAACACCAACCACAAAGGACCCCCTTTATTCCACTCCTTGCCTCTTGCCAGTCAGCCCACCTTCTGTCTAAACTGGTATCTTTCCTGTAACACCATCTTGTCAAAGGCATTCTAAAAATCCAGGTAAACAACATCCACTAACTCTTCCTTTTTCTATTCCGCCTGTGCTCCCTCAAAGAATTCCAACAGGTTGGTCAGGTAAGATTTCTCCTTAAAGAAGCAATGCTGACTTTGGCCTTTTTTAAAATTCTATGTGTCTGAATACTTTTGTAGCCACCCCGGGGGGGGGGGGGGGCTACACTTTGAAGCCTCATCCTTAAGAATGGGCTCTAATGTCTTGCCTTCCAACAATTGAAGCCAGGCTAACTGGCCTGTAAGTTCCTGTCTTTTGCCTCTTAAAGAGTAAAGTGACATTTCCAATTTTCCTTCCTCAGGAACCATTCCAGAATATTGTGATTCTTGACAGATCATTACTAATGCCTCCACAATCTCTTCAGCTACCTCTTTCAGAACCCTAGGGTGTACACCTTCTGGTCTGGACTTATCTACCTTCAGACTTTTCAGCTTCCCAAGCACCTCTGCTTAGTAATAGCAAGTACACTCACCTTCCCCTGCCCACGACAGTCTTGAATTTCTGGTATTCTGCTAGTGTCTTCTACTGTGAAGACTGAAGCAAATATTTGTTGTTTGTCTGCCATTTCTTTGTTCCCCCCAATACTGCCTCTCCACCATCATTTTCCAGCAGTTTGATGGCCACTCTTACCTCTCTTTTACTTTATATCTTTGAATAAAACTTTGGGCATCCTCTTTTACATTATTGGTTAGCTTACCTTCATATTTCATCTTTTCTCTCCTTATTGCTTTTTAGTTGTCCTCTGTTCATTTTTAAAAGCTTCCCAATCCTTTAACTTCCCACTAATTCTTGCTATATTGTATGTCAACTCTTATACTTTCATGGCTGTCCTTGACTTTACTTGTTAACCACGGCTGCCTCATGCTCCCTTTAGAATTCTCCTTCTTCAATACTAACCCCTTCTGTGTCTTCTGAATTACCCCCAGAAACTCAAGCCATTGCTGCTCTACCATCATCCCTGTTAATGTCCCTTTCCAATCAACTTTGGTCAGCTCTTCTCTAATGCATTCGTAATTCCCTTCACTCTAATACTGATACATTGGATTTCAGCTTCTCCCTCTCAAACTGCAGTGTGAACTCTATCTTATTATGATCAATGACCCCTAACAGTTCCTATACCTTAATCAGAATCAGAATCAGAATCGGAATCAGGTTTATTATCACCGGCATGTGTTGTGAAATTTGTTAACTTAGCAGCAGCAGTACAATGCATTACATAATATAGAAGAAAAAAAATAAATAAGTAAATAACTCAATTACAGTGTATGTACATTGAATAGATTAAAAATCATGCAAAAACAGAAATAATATATATTTTAAAAGTGAGGCAGTGTTCAAGGGTTCAATGTCCATTTAGGAACCAGATGGCAGAGGGGAAGAAGCTGAGTGTGTGCCTTTAGGCTTCTGTATCTCCTACCTGATGCTAACAGTGAGAAAAGGGCATGCCCTGGATGCTGGAGGTCTTTAATAATGGATGCTGCCTTTCTGAGACACCGCTCCCTGAAGATATCCTGGGTACTTTGTAGTCTAGTACCCAAGATGGAGCTGACTAGATTTACAACCCTTTGCAGATTCTTTCAGTCCTGTGCAGTAGCCCCTCCATACCAGACAGTGATGCAGCCTGTCAGAATGCTCTCCACGATAGATCTATAGAAGTTTTTGAGTGTATTTGTTGACATACAAAATCTCTTCAAACTCCTAATGAAGTATAGTCGCTGTCTTGCCCTTAAGCATCCTAATCAGATCTAGTTCATTACACAATACCCAATCCACAATTGCATTATCCCTGGCAGGCTCAGCCACAAATAACTCTAAACAACCATCTTGTTGACATTCCATAAATTCCTTCCCTTGGAATCCAGCACCAACTTGACTTTCCCAATCTACCTGCATATGGAATTCACCCATAACCATTGTGATATTGTCCTTTTGACATGCCTTTTCCACCTCCCCACTGCAATTGGTACCCCACATCATGAATACTGTTCAGAGACCTATATACAACTCTCATCAGGGTATCTACTCATGAGGATTCTACATCTGATGATCCCATACCACTTCTTTTTAAGGATTTGATTTCATTTTTTACCTGCAATGCCACTCCATCTCTCTGGCCAGCTGCCTGTCCTCTTGGTGTGATGTGTTTCCCCGGATCTTAAGCTCCCAGCTGTGATTTTCTTTCAACCGTGACTCTGCAGTGCCAACAATGTCATAGCTGCCAATCTCTAACTGCACTGAAAAGTCATCTAACTTTTATCATGTACTGCGTATATTCAAAAATATAACACCTTCTGTCCTGTATTCACCACCTTTCTTTTCAATTTTGCCTCCATGTTGTTTGAAATTCAATTCTTATCCCATTCTAAGTATTTTTATCACAGCCAACAGCGCTTTCTACAGGACTTTATACAGGGGCACAACTGAGAGCAGCCTGACTGGCTGCATCACTGCCTGCTATGGGAACTGTACCTCCCTTAATGGCTTCCTTCACCAGGCCTTCCCTATATTTCCACAGTTTATGGAAGTATCACCAGGATCCTGAAGGAATGCTGGATTAATACCAACCACAAACACGTGAGGTAGCTCAAGTCACAGCTTACGTGGACCAGAGATGACATGGAACTCAGGACAGCTGGCATTTACAGGATTCTCTGTGAATGAGGAGCAGCTACATTGGCCAGACAGGACGCACTCCCACCTTACGCAGTGGAAACCTGCATCTAGGAGCACAGGGGGTGTATCCATTTGGTTACCTGGAGGAACTGGAGGTAGCGGAGTCTTGCTTTTGCAATAGCCATAGGATTGACAACGACGGCTCAAACCTACTGTGCCGCACCAATGGCTTTTGGGACTGTCTGGTGAAGGAAGCCATTGAGATAGAACTAGAGGAAAAGACTTGTAACAAAGACAGAGGTCTCGCTCTCAGTAAGAACTGGAATTCGACTGTAAACAATGTGGAAGAGCAGAAGCCTGACTGGATTAGGCCTAACCAATCAGGAGGGATGGATGATGGGGTATAAATACTACCGGACTAAACATGCCCAGGCAACATCCATGATGAAGATGGAAGAGCCTGTCAATTAAAGCGATACCTGTACCCGACTGGAAGCCCAGGAAGAGTTTGTTTGTTTATTGATTGAGATGCAGTGCAGCATAGAATAGGCCCTTCTGGCCCTTTGAGCTGAGCCACACAGCAACCTCCTGACTTAACTCTACTAATCACAGGACAATTTACAATGACCAATCGGTATGTCTTTGGACTGTGGGAGGGAACCGGAGGAACCGATGGAAACTCACACGGTCATAGGGAAAACAGACTAACTCCTTACAGAGAGCAGTGGTGGGGATTGAACCCTGGGTTGCCTGTACTGTAAAGCAAGCTAACTACTACCCTGCCGTCCATTTACAAAATATATATATTCCTTCCAAGGGTAATAAGTAACATGAAATATAGTCCAGCCATAGAAGTTAAATACTGAATTAGATCAAGGGAATAATCTCATAATACTTCCAAAAAGGCAGTAAATCATAAGGATCACAAGAGACTGCAGATGGCTGTAGACTCAGCACCAATGGCTTTTGGGACCATGGACACATCTCTCTCCACCATTTTCAAGAGGCAATGTCTCAGGAAGGCAGCATCCATCATTAAGGACTCTCACGAGCTGAGACAGGCTCTCTTCTTGTTCCTATTATCAAGGAGGAGGTCAGGACAATGAAAGCCACACTCAACAATCCAGAAACATTTTCTTCCCCTTCGTCATATTTCTGAATGGTCCATGAAACCGTGAACATAATTCCTTTATGTTGCACTGTTTATTTACACTCCATGGCCACTTTATTGGGTAGCTCTTGTAAAGTGGACACTGAATGTATGTTCCTGGTCTTCTGACGCTGTAGCCCAAGGTTTGACAAGTTGTACATTCAGAGTTTCTCTTCTACACACACACACACACACTTTTGTAACAAGTGTTTATTTAAGTGTCTTCCTGTCAGTGTGAACCAGTCTGGCATTTTCTTCTGTCCTCTCTCATTAACAAGGTATCCTCACCCACTGGATTTTTTGTTTGTTTGTTTTTTGCGCCATTCTCTGTAAACTCTAGAGACAGCTGTGCATGAAAATCTCAGGAGATCAGCAGTTTCTGAGATACTTAAACCACCCCTTCTGGCACCAACAATTATTCCACCGTCAAAGTCACTAAGATCACATTTCTTCCCTATTCTAATGCTTGGTTTGAACAACAACTGAACCCTTTCAATACTGAAATCTATTATTCAGTGAGTGGTAACCAAGTACTTGGAAAATATTAATAAGATTGTGCTGAGACAACATAGAAATTTGAAAAAGAAATAGTATTTGACAAATCTATGTGTATTTTGAGACTGTAACCAGCAGATGGAACAAATGAGGATATAGATAAATTCTATGAAGAGCTTGAACAAGCAAAGAATGGATGCAAATCTCAAGATATTGTTATTGTCATGGGAGACCTAAATGCTAAAGTAGGACAAGGTGCTGACAGAAATACCATAGGAAAATTTGGACTAGGGGAAAGAAATGAAAGAGGTGAGAAATGGGTAGAATGGTGCAAGATGAATAATCAGGTCATTATGAATACCTACTTTAAGAACCATCCAAGAGGCTTATGAACCTGGAAAAGTCCAGGTGAAATCAAATTGACTTTATTACTACAAACCACAGATTTAGAAACTCAGTGACTCAATGCAAAACATATCCAGGTGCAGACTGTAATAGTGACCATAACCCAGTAGTATGTCATGTAAAAGTAAAACTTAAAAAACTAAAGAAGCAAAAACCTGTACAATCCCTTGACTACTCACAATTAATTAAGGAAGAAAACTTAAGGCAAAAATTTACAATTGAAGTAACAATGGAATAGATTTCAAAGTCTAGAAATAGAATCTGTTGAAGATAATAGCAATCATATAGAAATGAAGTTTAACTCTCTGAAGGATGCTTTGGTAGAATCAGCAAAGTCAGTGATTCCTAAAAAAGAAAAAAGCACAAAGAATAAATGGATGACAGATGAAATCAAAAATCTAATGGAAGAAAGGAGAATGATGAAAGAAAATCCTATAGAATATAAGTCCTTAGATATAAAAGTTAAAAGCTTATGTCAAAAAGCCAAAGAAGAATGGTTAAACCAGGAATGTGAGCCACTAGAAAGAATCTCTATTACTGATCCAAAAAGGTTACATCAACAAATCAAGAATATCACTGGTAAAAAGCTCCTCTGTTCTTCAGGTGGATGTTTGAAAGCAAAGGATAGTACCATTATCATGGAAAAAGATGAGATTATGAACAGATGGTCTGAGTATATTCAGGAATTGTTTGAAGACGATCGAGGCGAAAAACTGGAAATTAAGAAAAACATTGAAGGTCCAAGTATAATACCAGAAGAGATGAAAAAATCAGTATTTATCACTCTTCCTAAGAAACCTGGAGCAATAGAATGTGAATTACATGGGACCATAAGTTTAATGAGTCGTATCACCAAGATACTTCTAAGAATTTTGATGACAAGAGCTAAAAGTAAGATACAAGCTGAAATAGGTAAAGAACAATATGGTTTTGTGAAAGACAAAGGTACAAGAAATGCAATAATGATGTTAAGGATACCATCAGAACCAGCTATCCGAGTGCAAAAAGATTTGTTTGTTTTTGTTATTGACTACGCAAAAGCATTTGATAAAGTGAAGCACAATAAGTTATTTGAAATATTACAGAAAACTCTAGATCTAGATTTGAAAGACCTCCGCCCAATCAGAAATCTGTACTGGGAACAAACTGCCGCTGTAAGAGTAGATGGAGAAGTGAGTCAGTTTACGAAAATTAAGAGAGACTTTAGACAAGGGTGTGTTTTCGCCCCTGATTTGTTTAATGTGTACAGTGAAACAATATTACAAAAAATAAGAGTCACCTTGGGAATCAAAGTTGGCGGTGAAAACATCAAGAATTTCAGATATGCAGATGACACTGTGTTAGTTGCAAGTACAGAGGAAGAACTACGAAACTTAATTGATATTGTTGTTGAAGAAAGTACAAAAATGGGTCTATCTATCGATTGCAAAAAGGCAGAATGTATGGTGATATCCAAAAAGAAGGAGAATCCTATCTGCAGGCTGAAAATAAACGGGAAAGACATAAAACAAGTACAGAACTTTTGCTACTTAGGAAGCTGGGTGACATCAGATGGCAGGTGCAACATGGACATTAAAAGAAGAATAGGGATGGCAAAAGACACCTTTATGAGAATGAAGACTATACTGACCAATACTAAACTAGGCATGACAACCCGCCTCAGAGTACTGAAATGTTACGTTTATCCAGTTATGTTATATGGCTCAGAATGTTGGACAATATCTAGTAACATGAGGAATCAAATTGTAGCAACAGAGATGTAGTTTTTGAGGAGGATGCAAAGAATATCATGGACGAAATGAATACCTAACGAGGATGTCATGAACAGAGCAAACACAAAAAGAGAAATAATGTATGAGATCATGAAAAGGCAACGTAACTTCATTGGACATGTGATTAGGAAAGAGGAGCTAGAATGCACGGTAATTATGGGAAAGATTGAAGGGAAGAAAGCAAGAGGAAGACAAAGACAAATGATAATGGAGCCAGCAGCCAGAGAACTGGAAATGAATACCAATGAATTGATCCACTTGACCCGAAACAGGAGTGTGTGGGCTATGGCAGTCAAAGCTCAAACTGGGCATGGCACCTGATGATGATGATGAACCAGCAGAATAGAAAATGATTAAAGAGTTAATTTGGTCTAATTAGACTTCACTGAGTTGCCACACAAGGATTTAGAGAATGTGGTTTTGTAGGTAGTATACTGGTCTGTATAGTAATGGACAGATTCAAAGAGTAGTAATAGTCAGACCACTATCGTGCTGAGAGGGTGTGACTATCGGGCTGCTGCAGTAATCAGAGTCATTCACAATCTCTTTGAAGGATTTTGTTGAGAAGATGAAGTGACAGACTGCATATCCAAGTTTGATGCCAAGTGAAAGTGTGGCTATGAGAAGGACTCAGAAATGTTTCAGGGGATATGGGCAGGTTGGTGAATGGGAAATGAAATATAATTTGGAATATTGAGTTTGGTTTTGGTTGCACTTGCTATCAGATTGAGTTATGGAGATATTTTGAGCAGCTTCAAACTTCTTTCATCAGAGCAAAGGAGAATGAGGGTGAACTTAGACAGATGTGTATAATCATGAGGGGCACAGGTATGGTCAACATAGTCTTTTTTCCATGGCTCCCAGACTTGGGGAATCAAAAACCATTCAGTATAGGTGGGGAGAAATTTAATGGGAACCTGAGAGGCAACTTTTTCACACAGAGGGTGGTGCATATGTGGAATGAGCTGCCAGAGGAAGTGGATGGTGCTGGTGCAAGAACAACATTTAAAAGATACTTGAAGAGGTTTAGAGGATATTAGGAAAATGTGGTCTACGGATCCTGGTGGCCTCACTCACCTCAGTGTTAGGCTCAGCAGCTGTGTCCTACAGCCATCGGGCTCCTGAGCAGATTGCAGTTGCCTCTGCACTGAACCGGCTACATGGATACGGACCCACTTTCAGGGACCCTGCGCTTTGTGTTCTGCCAATCATTTGCTTACTTTTTATATTGCTTGCACGATTTGTTCTTTTCTCGCACATTAGATTATTTTTTACTCTTCGTCGTGTCAGGTTTTTCATGGATTCTATTGCGTTCCTTTGTTTTGTGGACGATGAATCTGGAGGGTGTATGTGGTGTACATACCTTGATAATAAAAGTACTTTGAACCTTGAAATGGGACTAGCATCGATGGGAATCTTGGTCAGCATGGACACCAGTTGGGCCAAAGAGCTTGGTTCTGTGCTGTACGACTCCATGGATACATGTGGGAAAACGTGAGGTTGTCCACATTCACAGAAAATGTAGAAGTGCTAAGTACATCCTAAATGACAGGAGACTGAAAGGTCTTGGTGTTTGAGGGCAGGGAGGTGTGAATCCAGATATCCTTACTAAAAGATAACAATGAGATCCTGAATGCAATTGGGAAGACAAGCAGTATGTTGGCATTCACTGCAAGTGGAGCTGAATATTGGAGGTGTCTTTCCCCAGCTATGTAACACCCTACAACATTGTGTGGAACTGAAGGAAGAGCAGGGATGATTATGAGTGGAAGTTATATGATAGGGTATCTGTGCACATGAGGTGAGAGAAATTAAGATGGAAGAATGTACTTTTCTGCATAAATACCAGCTCTGGATATATCAGGATATTGTGGTAGCATTGCATTCACTGGACCTGTAACCAGAAGCCTGGACTTATAAATCACTGTTGGTGTTGGAAATCTAAAATGAAAAAAAGGTAAAACAATGGAAATATTCAGCAGGTCAGGCCACATCTGTTGGAGAAGAAACAGAGCAAGTGCTTCAGGACAAAAGCACTTTGTCAGAATTGGGAAGAAGACAAAAATTCTTGTTAAGCTGCAGGGTGGATGAGGGAGAGGGTGAGCCACTGATGGGGAACTTGAGGAGAAACTATACACAAGACCATCTGGTCAATGCATGGATGGGAGCAGTTGGAAAGTGAGAACATGGCAGAAGAGCATAGACAAAGGAATGTAAGAGAGCAAAGCACAGAATAGGAGGACATGCCTGGACGGTCAGGACGGGCATGGTCTTCCTCCCAGAGATAAAAAGAAGTAAAATAACACATTGAATACGGAAAGCTGCAGTATGCCCAGGTTCCACAATGTTGAAGTGCTGTTCCACAAGGTTGTGTTGGGGACGTTATGATGGTGCTGAAGCCCAGATCAGTAGGTCAGAGTGGAATTGAGATGGAGAATTAAAGATTATTAGTGAATTACCATATTCCCCCCCCCCAGAGAAACGGTGCTTGACTATTGCATTATTTTCAGTCTTTATCTGATCTTGTCCTCTTGATGCATCTTGTTTCCATTTATGTGCTCAGTTACAACTCTCCTGTCTCTCCCCTGAAAATATAAAAGCTAGAAAGCATGTACCACCAGGCTCAAGGACAGTTTTATAAGCCGACCAAATAAACTTCTTGTATGAGAAGATGAGCTCTTGAACTCACAATCTACCTTGCCTTTGTCTGCCAATACTGCACTGCTCCATAACTATAACACTACAGCCTGCATTCTGGTTTGCTTTTCCTTTCTAGTACCTTGATGTACTGATGTTATGGAATGATCTGTATGGGTGACATGAAAAGTAATGGTTTTCACTATGCTTCAATACATCTGAGAATAATAAACCAATTTACCAAGTTCCCTGAAACTCTATCTTATTTGTAATTTAATCTGCTCATCTCTTCTCTGTCAACTACTTTTCCTTTAATCCCGTCCTCCCTTCCCTCGTTCTCCAAATCCAAACTCCTTTTACTTCAGTACTCCTGGAAGAACATTAACTATTTCACTTTCCACAGATGCTGCCTGATTTGCCATGTATATCCAGCATTTTTAGAACTCCAACATCTATAGTATTTTTACTTCCATGTGGTGTAAGGGGAGTGTTGTTCTTGCATGATTGTATTTTCAATGTTTAGCACCTTGGCCCCAGAGGAACACGCTGTATTCATGTATGGTTGAATGGTAATTAAACTTGAATTTGAGATACGTCTCTCTACCAAAAGAGGTGTAAGGCACTCCTTCCCTCTGTTAGCTTGCAGGTCACCCTTGGGCAAGGTATAGCACCAATTTAACCCCTTGATCAGGGTCATGTGAAGTCATGGAAGCAGGTGGTGGATGGTCGTATGAGCAGCTGGTGCATATCTCAAGTCCTGGTTTTGTGACCACTGACACCAGGCAGACAATCTCTGAAGAGTATTGGTAACGGCTGGGATCATCCCTTTTGTAGAGACACTGCCCAGAAGAAGGCAATGGCAAGCCACTTCTGTAGAAAAGTTTGCGAAAGCAATCACAGTCATGATTGCCTACATCAACATGACACGTTATTGTTAATAAGTATTTGCAGTTTATCTGTATTAAGTGAGCAGTGATCAGCACAAGTTACGTCGAAGTTTATACAAAGTATTTGTTGAGGCTTGTCATTTGGAACAGGTTACTTGTTGGAACATATGTGCTTGTTTGGGGCTATCACTTGCCTGCCAGTTTGAGGATGAAGCACAACTTGGCCTATGTGATGTATAGTTTACAAGAAGGAAAGCTAGCTGTATCATTAAAGGATAAAATATTAATCTGATTATTAAAATTACACAGAACAATTCAACTTATTAAGTGGTTCTAATGTGGTGAAAACAAGAAGGATTGGTAAAGGGTTTGCAAAATAAATTATCTTCCAATGACAAGGGGATCAAACACACTCTGTGTTGAACTGGGAAGGGAGATGTAGACCTGTATGGGAATTACTTAAGTGAGGAATGGATATTGGTTGTACTCTGGAAAAGCCACTAGATCCCAATATTGCATAGTGGAATTCTCTGGTGTCTTTCTTCCTGAGGCCAAGGAGCACAACCGAGGGAGTGTGATGGTAGATAGGGGCTACCCTGAAATGCAAAGTCACATTTCCTCACTCTACAATGCAACTCAACACAATGAGGAGATGAACAGACTGAGTAATGTAGAGATTACTGGATGCAACTCAACACAATGAGGAGATGAACAGACTGAGTAATGTAGAGATTACTGGCCTTGGTATTTCACATATGTCCTGCAGAGGCAGCGACCTACAGGGGAAAAACAGACTTTGGCAGAAGAACTTTGGTCAAATCCCAATTAAATTTGGGGTTTTTGAAAGAAGGGGGAGGTGTGACAAGCTGTTGAACTTCTAGATGATTGCATCCACCCTGTTAGCTTTGAAAGTTTCAATGTGAGTGTGGGGCTTTTTCTTGATAGGTGATGCAGAACTCAAGAGGGATAGATAAGAGGTAAATGAGCTCCACCAGGCATCATTCAGTAGAGTCCCCCGCAGTTAGCCAAGATCCCGCCGATAATATCCTTGTCCTGCACCCATAAGTCTGTGGACACTTGTTAATGCAAAGTTTGCATTATGCAAATACGAGGGAACTGTTTTCAGAATTATTTTCTATACATAGGTGTAGACATCTGAAATGTCACACCAACTTAAAAAAAATTCACAACACTGAAGCAAGCTATTTAGTACAAAATGCCTAGGGCTGGGGCTAGATAGTTCCTAATTGGGATCTCTGTCAGTGGCATTGATGGCCCATGAACTGAGTTACCCTTAGAACCTCTCAGGGGGCATTTAAGAGTAAACCGCACTTTGATAGCTTTGCTGTCACATGCTGGGGGGAGGGGTGGAGATACTTCTCTACCAAAGGAAGTGTAAGGCGTTCCTTCCCTCTACTGGCCTGCAGGTCACCCTTAGCCAAGGTGTAGCACCTGCTGTGCCCCCTATCGAGGTCAGGTGAAGCCATGGGAACAGGTGGTGGATGGTCGTATGAGCAGCTGGTGCACATCACAAGTCCTGGTTATGTGACCACTGACACCAGGCAGACAATCTCTGAAGAGTATTGTTAATAGTCAGAGTCACCTGCCTTGTAAAGACACTGCCCAGAAGAAGGCAATGGCAAACCACTGCTGTCGGAAAATTTGCCAATCATGGTCATGGAAAGACCATGATCACCCATATCAATACACATGGCACATAATAATGTGATGGTGATGTCACATGTGATGTCAACTGCTAATTGTTAATGAGAATTTGCAGGAGGACAAATTGCTTTCCTGAATAATATTAGCGAACTAGATACATTTTACAATAATCCCGTAGTTTTGAGGTTATTGTTACTAAGACTAGCCTTTTTTTTTGAATTCCTGATTATTAAATTAATGCAAGTTCCACAGCTGCTGTGGTGAGATTAGAATCCTGCCACTGGATTATTAGTGCCAGTTGGCAGTAGGCAGTGAGGGACTTCATTCTGGCCTTGTATTCAATAAGATCACAGCTGAGCAGCATCGCCTTCACTCACTAATCACATATCTCTCAATTCCTCAATGGCTGAGAGCCCAGCTTCAGATTTTACCTTTAGTGATCAAAATGAAATAGTTGAAGAAAGGAGTCGCTGTTGGATGATGTGAAAGGCGGAAGCTGGCAGTGCTGATGAATGTCTCCATTTCAGGCTGAGACGTCCAACATGCTAGAAGGGGAGGTGAGGAGGCAGAGCTAGGTGGAACAGAAGCTCTGCAAATCCCATTGAGAGCATAGTGAGGATCCATACAGATTCTCATCCAAACAGCTTCTACTCTGAGAAAGTAAGCACAAAGAAACAATTGTTCAATGTGTGAACGTTTAGCCTGGCAATGGAATGTTTTATTGCAGATTTCTAGTACATGCCAAAGTTTGCTCAAGTGTAATTGAAGGATCGAATGTTGAATCCAGAATATTGAACCCAGAAGACCTTAGGTAAATGATTATTTGATGTTGACCTCATACCAAATACCATAGTAATTGTGTAGAAGGTGCTCCCTTGTTGGAGATGAATTGTATTTGTTTGTTTCTTGGCAAACTATAAGCTTTTGACTAATTGGCCTGAATGAATATAGAATAGTTAATTCATAAAGGAATTGCACATTGTGTAATGATTATGAAACATCTCCGCCTCTGAGGGAAAGTAGTTGGATTAATGACACCGCCCTGAGGATCTAGTTATGCCTTGGGATTGAGATAATTGACTTCCAACAATAATCTCTGCAATGTGTAGAATGAATGATTCCAACAAGGGGAATGTTTCCTTCTTGATGTTTAATGACCTCAATTCTACCAGGGTGCCTTGGTGCCACGGTCAAATACTGCTTGACATTAAGGGCAGACACCTATGGCCCACCATTGAAATTCAGTTCTATGGCTCATATTTGGACTACGATTTTTGGAGCCAAGTGTGACTGACAAAACCAATCACACAGTGGCTTATTGATGAGAAAATGCAGTTTGACAGCACTACTACCTTCCATCACTGCAGATAATCAGTAGTAGACTGATTCGGCAGGTCTGGCTGGATTTTTCTGTTTGCTGTTGACAGGACATACCTAGGCAATTTTCCACATTGTCAGAAGATGCCTAGTTGTTAGTGTATCAGAATAAATTAACTGGAGGTGCAGACAGTTGTGAAGCAAAAGTTTTCAAAATGACAGCTGCGCATGACCTCACTACCTTTTCTGGATCCAGTGTCCCAGCCATTCATTGATATCAGATGCAGTGAATTAAACTGGCTGAAGACCAGCTTCTGAATTGGTTTGCACCTCAGGAGCAAGCTGGGATGAAACTGCTTAGCACTCCTGAATGAAACTGGTTGCAAGTACTGTTGGTCCTTGCATGCTTGACTTCACTGTCATGAAGTATGGGCCTGTTCTTGGAGCCTTATCCTCCTGTCCTCTTGTCAGCTGCTTAAACTGTTCTTCACCATTCAGAACTGGGATGTGGCAAAACTGCATAGCTTTCAACTGATCTGTTGGTCGTGGGATTGTCTGTCAAACACTTTTTTTTCTGCTTAACGTGAACATAGATCTGTACTGCAGCTCGGGTAAACCAACATCACCATTCAGGAGACACAAGAGGCAGCAGATGCTGGAATCTGGAGCACAAAACCAAGCGCTGGAGGAACTCAGTAGGTCAAATAACATCTGTAGGGGGAAGTGTGTGGTCAACGTTTTGGGTCGCGATCCTTCAACAGAATCACAATCAGGTTTATTATAGACAATAGACAATAGACAATAGGTGCAGAAGTAGACCATTCGGCCCTTCAAGCCTGCACCGCCATTCTGAGATCATGACTGATCATCTACTATCAATACCCGGTTCCTACCTTGTCCCCATAACCCTTGATTCCCCTATCCATAAGATACCTATCTAGCTCCTTCTTGAAAGCACCCAGAGAATTGGCCTCCACTGCCTTCTGAGGCAGCGTGTTCCACACCTCCACAACTCTCTGGGAGAAGAAGTTCCTCCTCAACTCTGTCCTAAATCACCTACCCCTTATTCTTAAACCATGCCCTCTGGCACTGGACTCTCCCAGCATCTGGAACATATTTCCTGCCTCTATCTTGTCCAATCCCTTAATAATCTTATCTGTCTCAATCAGATCCCCCCTCAATCTCCTTAATTCCAGCATGTACAAGCCCAGTCTCTCTAACCTATCTGCGTAAAACAGTCCGAACATCCCAGGAATTAACCTAGTGAACCTACGCTGCACCTCCTCCACAGCCAGGATGTCCTTCCTTAGCCCTGGAGACCAAAACTGCACACAATACTCCAGGTGTGGTCTCACCAGGGCCCTGTACAAATGCAAAAGGATTTCCTTGCTCTTGTACTCAATTCCCTTTGTAATAAAGGCCAACATTCCATTAGCCTTCTTCACTGCCTGCTGCACTTGCTCATTCACCTTCAGAGACTGATGAACAAGTACTCCTAGATCTCTTTGTATTTCTTCCTTACCTAACTCCACACCGTTCAGATAATAATCTGCCTTCCTGTTCTTGCTCCCAAAGTGAATAACCTCACATTTATTCACATTAAACACCATCTGCCAAGTTTCTGCCCACTCACCCAGCCTATCCAAGTCACCTTGAATTCTCCTAACATCCTCATCACGTCACACTGCCACCCAGCTTAGTATCATCAGCAAACTTGCTGATGTTATTCACAATGCCTTCCTCTAGATCATTGACGTAAATCATAAACAGCTGTGGTCTCAATACCGAGCCCTGTGGCACCCCACTAGTCACCACCTGTCATTCTGAGAAACACCCATTCACTGCTACCCTTTGCTTTCTATCTGCCAACCAGTTTTCTATCCATGTCGTTATCCTCCCCCCAATGCCATGAGCTCTGATTTTACCCACCAATCTCCTATGTGGTACCTTATCAAATGCCTTCTGAAAGTCAAGGTACACCGCATCCACTGGATCTCCTGCGTCTATCTTCCTGGTTACATCCTCGAAAAACTCCAATAGATTAGTCAAGCATGATTTGCCCTTGGTAAATCCATGCTGGCTCGGCCCAATCTTATCACTGCTATCAAGATATGCCGCTATTTCATCTTTAATAATGGACTCTAGCATCTTCCCCACTACTGATGTTAGGCTAACAGGGCGATAGTTCTCTGTTTTCTCCCTCCCTCCTTTCTTAAAAAGTGGGATAACATTAGCCATTTGCCAATCCTCAGGAACTGATCCTGAATCTAAGGAACATTGGAAAATGATCACCAATACATCCGCAATTTCCAGAGCCACCTCCTTTAGTACCCTAAGATGCAGACCATCTGGACCTGGGGATTTGTTAGCCTTCAGTCCCACTAGTCTGCTCATCACCGTTTCCTTCCTAATGTCAATCTGTTTCAGTTCCTCTGTTACCCTATGTCCTTGGCCCATCCATACATCTGGGAGATTGCTTGTGTCTTCCCTAGTGAAGACAGATCCAAAGTACTTATTAAATTCGTCTGCCATTTCTCTGTTTCCCATAACAATTTCTCCCAATTCATTCTTCAAGGGCCCAACATTGTTCTTAACTATCTTCCTTCTCTTCACATACCTGAAAAAACTTTTGCTATCCTCCTTTATATTCCTAGCTAGCTTGCGTTCATACCTCATTTTTTCTCCCTGTATTGCCTTCTTAGTTAAGTTCTGTTGCTCCTTAAAAATTTCCCAATCATCCATCTTCCCACTCACCTTAGCTCTGTTATACTTCTATTTTAATGCTATGCTATCTCTGACTTCGTTTGTCAACCACTGTGGCACTTCCCCCCCTTTGAATCCTTCCTTCTCCGGGGGATGAACTGATTTTGCACCTTCTGCATTATTCCCAAGAATACCTGCCATTGCTGTTCCACTGTCTTTTCTGCTAGGATATCCGACCAGTCAACTTTGGCCAGCTCCTCCCTCATGGCTCCATAGTCTCCTCTGTTTAACTGCAATACTGACACTTCTGATCTGCCCTTATCCCTCTCAACTTGCAGATAAAAACTTATCATATTATGGTCACTACCTCCTAATGGCTCCTTTACTTCAAGATCACTTATCAAATCCTGTTCATTGCACAACACTAAATCCGGAATATTATAACTGAAATGTGTCATGAAATGTGTTGTTTGACTGCAGCAGTATAGTGCAAAATATAAAAATTACTCTGTTAGAAAAATAAATGAATTCTGCAAAAGATCATGGTCTGTTCAGAAATCTGATGATGGAGGGGAAGAAGCTGTTCATTAAAAATTAAAAATCAATGTTCAAATATCAAAGTATCTCTCTCTGTCTCTGGCTATCCATCCCATAGGATGATGATGGTTCCGTTCAGTCAGTTAGTGGGGTGGTACCTCAGAAAGGAACAGCGTGTGCGTGAATGGACTTTAGGTGAGTAGGGGGTTGCACAGGTCCAGACTCACCCTCTCGACATCCCCTCCCACATCCAGCAGCATGGTGGGGTCCAAGACGGCTGGGGGAAGTTCTGTTGCAGTGAGTGGCCAGACAATGCAAGGGATGTCCTTTCCGCATGCCACGGCACGTGCTTGCTAGATGGCCGTTGACCCTACGAGAGGGTTCTTCCGTCCTTTGACAGGTCTTCTTTTTCGTCCTGCAGGGTGTCTAGCCACCCTCCTCATCAGGCAAGCCTGGTGGGAGAGCCAGTTTAGTCGCCAACCACCCAACCATGCGGCAGGTAGTACTGGGTTACATGGTACCAGCAGCAGTCAGACGAGTGCAAAGTATATACTGTCTGCCACTATATATGACCCTGAGACCCATTTTCTTAAGGCATACTCAGTAAGTGCAAGAAACACAATAGAATCAATGACAGACAGGACAGACAAACAACCAATGTGCAGAGGAAAACAAACCTTTGTGCAAATGCAAACAAGCCAAATAAGCAATAAAGATTGAGAGCGTGAGATGTAGAGTTCTTGAAAGTGAATCCACAGGTTGTGGGAACAGTTCAGTGATGGGCTAAGTGAAGTTAAATGATATTATCCCCACTGGTTGAAGAGCCTGGTGGTTGAGGGGTAATATCTGTGCTGAATCTGGTGATGTGGGACCTGATGCTCTTGTACCTTCTTTCTGATGGCGGTAGTGAGAAGAGATCCTGGCCTGGATGGTGGGGCTCCTTGATGATGGATGCTGCTTTCCTGTGAAAGCACCTCGTGTTGATGTGGTCAATGGTTTGGTCACTTTACCCACGCCGGGCTGGACTGTAGGATTTTCTATTGAAGGGCATTGGTGTTTCCGTACCAGGCTGTGATGCAGCCGGTCAATATACTCTCCAGCACACATCTATACTATTTTGTCAAAGTTTTAGATGTCATGTTGAATCTTTGCAAACTTCTGAGGAAATAGAGGCGCTGGTGTGCTTTCTTCGTAATTGCACTTACATGATCCTCTGAAATGATAACACCGAGGAACTGAAAGTTGCTGACCCTCTCTAGTCTCCTGTATCTCCTCCCAATGGTAGCAATGAGAAGGAGGCATGACTCAGTTGGAGAGGGTCCTTGGAGGAGACAGCTAGTTTAGGGAAGTGAAATGAAAGGGTCATGAAAGACCTAGCAGGTGATGGATGGACACTGGTGAGAAGAGGTGACAGGCAGCTGGAGCAGCACAGACTGGGAGACGATCCGTGGTGGCAACAAAGGGCTGCGTATGACGGGATCTGAATGAAGAGTGGAGCTTGGAATCAAGGATGATCACCTGGGTTGACAACAATGGCAGAGTGAAGGACATGTCCTTATGTTGGAGATAACAATGGAGTAGCTTGAAAATATAAGGGGGAGTATTGTTTCCAAGTACAGTGCTCCTATTACATGTTACCTTAATTGATTTCTCTGCACTTGCCCCTCCACCCAGACTGGGTAGAAGGAGAGCTGGGGCAGACCGTTTCTGAGTGTGTGGGTAGATGGGAGTGTGTGACAGCCTGTCTCCGATGGTGAGGTGACCTGCCAGTGTGGGAGACTGTGAGTTTCTCTCCGAGCTCCCTAAGTGACATGCTGAAAGTGTTCTGGCAAGTGTCACACCACGCAGTTGTTTTTGACACCACTTCCTGTCAGCCTCCAGGGACGATGACGTATGGAGACTTCTGATTCCCCTTGCCGTACAACGCCTCCTTTTTGAAGTGAAACCATTGTCCTGATTCCAAGGTCAAAGGTGGACAAATGGTCCCTCCGCCCTTTCTCTCTGTCATAATCCTGTTCCTCTCATCTAGAAACCTTGACCATTGTAAGTGTGCAGTCCTAATGCACAGTGTACCTGCATCAACTACGCAGCCCCTTTTACAGAGCAGATAAAAACATCACTGTTTCTCCATAACTATGAAACGATTACCTTGTCTTTGGGATGCCTGGCCAGTGAATGTTAGAAGCATTCCAACTGATAACTTCATATTTTCCTTTATCCTTAACCTTAACAGCTTATATTTCAAAGAACCACCACAGGCAGAGCATTGGAATGAAACTATTGTATTTCCTTTCTGAGCAATTCCATGCAACTGTCAGTTGTTAACCCTTGAAAAGCTTTTCCCAGCATTTAAAAATAGGCTAAAAGCCTAACACAGGCAAAACGAAGCAGTTTTGTCAAGTCATCACCCCTACATTCCATCCCCAATTTATTGACATTTTGGGTCGAAAAAATTCATCAGGATTATGGAACATTGACAGTTCTTTTCTTCCCACTGATGCTGCTTGACTTGTTGAGTTCTTCCAACAGATTGTTGCAATAAATGAATTTATTTCCTCAAGGATCATTAACACATCAAACACGGGCTTAGTCTCATTCTTTGACCTATGGATGATATTTGAGATCGCCCCAGTGAATTGATTGTAAACACACAGCTACATTTCTTTTGTCATTTGCTATGACTTGACCCACTTCCAGAAAAGAAAAATGCACTTATGATTCAACATTGGCAGAACAGTAATTCCAGCCACACTTACAATATAGCACATGGAAAGGTCTCCTTAAACCGACCATATACAGTATATTCCAGATTAAACTAATCCTATCTGCCTGCACTTATCCTGCGTTTCTGCATTCCCTGCCTGTTCACATGTCTGTCTAAACACTTTCTAAGCTTTGCTATCATATCTGCTTTCACCACCTCCCCTAGCGGTGTGTTCCAGGCAGCTGCTGCCCTCTGTGGAAAAACCTTGCCTCTTAAGTCTCCTTTAAACTTTCCACCTCTCACCTTCAACTACAGCCCTCTAGTATTTGACATTTCCCTCCTGGGAAAAAGTCTCGATCTACTTTATCTATGCCTCACATCATTTTATATACTTCTATTGGGATGCTCTCGGCTTCAGACATTTGAGAGAAAATAATCTAAGTCGACCCAACCTCTCCTTATAACTAGTGTTCTTCAATCCAGGTAGCATCCTAGTGAACTTCTGCAGCTGCTCCAAAGATTGCCTTATATCCTTTCCACGGTGTGCTGAGCAGAACTGTACACAATACTCAACGAGAACTGCTACACCACTTCCAAGTTGATCAACTCAGTTCCCTGACTGATGACAGGCAGGCTTCTTCACACACACATCAAAGTTGCTGGTGAACGCAGCAGGCCAAGCAGCATCTGTAGGAAGAGGTGCAGTCGACGTCCTGACGAAGGGTCTCGGCCTGAAACATCGACTGCACCTCTTCCTACAGATGCTGCTTGGCCTGCTGCGTTCACCAGCAACTTTGATGTGTGTTGCTTGAATTTCCAGCATCTGCAGAATTCCTGTTGTTTAGGCTTCTTCACATGCCTTCTTTGTGACTTCATCCACTTCTGTTGCCAGCAACAGTCCGATGGATGCTGCCGCCCACTGTACTTGGGCCAATAAAATGCAGCAGCTAACCCTTAATGGTGAGTTGTCCTTCTCTTCATTGGCACACTTCATTCTATTCCAACCTCCTCCTTTTCCATTCCTCATTTTGTCATTAAAAAGTACTTTGGAAAGAGGCAAGTTCTGGTGCAGGCACAAATCTATGTTTCTCTAGTCTTTATCAAACCAACTGTTTAGGTACAGGGCAGGAGTATTGGATCAGTCTGACTTCAATTACCTAGAGCTGGTGCAGGCTGACAGGCCAAATATCAGTGCTATTCTGTATTCTCTATCCTCCAACTGAGACTAGAAACCCTTATTCTTTGCTTCTGGCAAAAAAAAACATACCTCCTTTGAAACATGTACTTCCCTCATACTGAGTCCATGTCACATGTTGTTCTAGAATTGTGTTTGATCGGATGTTAAACGAAGTTCCCCTTTCTGTCTATTACCAAGACCACTTCAGCCTGCGTCCAAAACATTGTCCATCTTCTCTGACTTTGTTCCCACTGATACCAGATCGGTACGTGGTGTGTTTGTCCTCACCTGGACCACCAGCAGTCACCTCAAGGACTCATGTCTTTCACCTAAAAGCAGACCAAATCATCATTCCCAAATGCAGATTGGTAACTCAGCAGTATAGTTTTACTCCATATTCCAAGGAATCCTAAATTCCCTTTCACATTCTCAGGTTTCTACATCCCTTTCCCCCTTTCTCTGCTCTTGTCTCTGCCTGGAGTCTGTATCTCCTGTTTCTCTCCTGTTGCAACACACACAAAATGCTGGAGGAACTCAGCAGGCCAGGCAGCATCCATGGAAATGGACGAATAGTTGACGTTTTGGGCTGAGACCCTTCATCAGGACTGGAAAGGCAGGAGGAAGATGCCAGAATTAAAGGGGGGAGGAGAGGGGAAGGAGGACAAGCTAGGTGACGGGTGGACCCAGGTGGGCGGTGGAAATGAACGAATAGTTGAAGTTTCAGACTGAGACCCTTCTTCAGCACCTGAAGAATCCTCCAGCATTTTGTGTGTGTGGCTCCAAAGCTTCTCTGCTTTTATTCCGCTTCTTTCCAGACCTCTCAATTTTGTCCCATTCTCCCTTCACCTCGCTGCCCCTCCAACCCCAGCTTCCCATCACTTATCTTCACCCAACTCCCACTTCTGGTTCCATCCGCCCACTACACAGTTCACCCACAAGCCCCCGCTCTCCTACCCAGCTCCCCCTCCCCTTCTCCGATTCTAGTTCCATCCACCACTCGTCTCCACAAGTAGATCCCATTGTCCACCACCTTTACTGATCAGACTCCACCATTCGAACAGTCCTTTGTGTTTTTGCTTCCCCCCTACCTGCCTCTACCCTACAGTCTCACAACCACCAGCTCGCTCCATCTGCCTCGATTGTTCTTGTCTGAATGGTGGCCAATTAGGAAAAGGGGAGGTGCAACGAGACCTGGGTGTCATTATACACCAGTCATTGAAAGTGGGCATGCAGGTACAGCAGGCGGTGAAAAAGGCGAATGGTATGCTGGCACTTATAGCAAGAGGATTCGAGTACAGGAGCAGGGAGGTACTACTGCAGTTGTACAAGGCCTTAGTGAGACCGCACCTGGAGTATTGTGTGCAGTTTTGGTCCCCTAATCTGAGGAAAGACATCCTTGCCATAGAGAGAGTGCAAAGAAGATTCACCAGATTGATTCCTGGGATGGCAGGACTTTCATATGATGAAAGACTGGATGAACTACGCTTATACTCGTTGGAATTTAGAAGATTGAGGGGGGATCTGATTGAGACGTATAAAATCCTAAAGGGATTGGGCAGGCTAGATGCAGGAAGATTGTTCCCGATGTTGGGGAAGTCCAGAACGAGGGGTCACAGTTTGAGGATAAAGGCGAAGCCTTTTAGGACCGAGATTAGGAAAAACTTCTTCACACAGAGAGTGGTGAATCTGTGGAATTCTCTGCCACAGGAAACAGTTGAGGCCAGTTCATTGGCTATATTTAAGAGGGTGTTAGATATGGCTCTTGTGGCTAAAGGGATCAGGGTGTATGGGGGGAGGGAAGGCTGGTACAGGGTTCTGAGTTGAATGATCAGCCATGATCATACTGAATGGCGGTGCAGGCTCGAAGGGCCGAATGGCCTACTCCTGCACCTATTTTCTATGTTTCTATGTCTACTTCCATTTCCACCGTCCCCCAACACACCGTGTTCCTCTCCCTTTCCTGGTGCAAATTCCCTGTCATCTGTACCCTTCCGCAATCCAGCATTAACCTGGGGTCCCTGTCCCATCACTCGCCTTCCCCTCTTTATATTGGCCGTCTCCTCTCTCCGCTCTCAATTCTAGTCACAGGGTTCCTGTCCCATCGACACTTCACAGGGTGGTGTATCAGCCGCCAGCAGCAGTGGTTCGATGGTAACGGAAGTGTGGACAGGTGCATGGATGAAAGGGGTATGGAGGGATATGGTACCGATACAAGTAGATAGGACGAGACAGCAGATCAGGTCAACGTGGACTAGACAGGCCAAAGAGCCTCACTGTTCTGCAAGACTTGGTAACTCCTTTCCCCGCGCGGCCTGCTGAGTTCCCGGTGTTTGGCGTTCCGGATCCAGCATCTACAGTCTCTTGCGTTCACTTGCCCCTTTCTGCCTCTGTCTTCCACTTCCAACCTTCTTGCTCTCCTGCTTGACTCCATCTGCCTTCACCTCTCAACTTAATTCAGGACGGACACAGGTCCGGTCCATGCTGACCACAGTGCCCGCCCAAATTAGTCCCATTTGCCCACGTGTGGCCCGAATCCCTCCAAATCTGCCTTCCCTATTCAAATATTCCTGTCGTCAGTAGGCCAATCTTCTGCAGGACCTATCTCACCCCTCGACCTATCTTCAATCCTCTCCACTCTCATTCTTGATGCAGGACTTTCTCGCAGACCGTCGACATTCCCTCCCCTACTATGTTGCCCCAGCAGTTGTTATCCCGAGATTACCCCATTCTCTCATTGTCTATATGAACGCCCAGTTAGCCAGCACTTAGCTAACCGTGGGTTCTGCCTCATTCACCGTCCCCTTGCCCAGCGCCTGCTGCACGGATCGCCCTCCTCGGGGATTCGTAACCTTTAAAGCTCGTCCCCCTGACTGCGTCACACACCGATCGTCCAATTAGAAACCCCGCCTTCTCAGAGCTATCGCTTCGAACTCAGCAGCTGTAGCAGGAATAGGCCGCTTTCGTTCGCGCTAGGAATACTGGGACGGCGTCTGTTCCATATCTTTCGGAGCGCAGAGAAAGGCAGGTGAGAACAGAACAGGAGGATTGTGAGGGAAACAGAACATCCACGAAGAGAAGCCAGAGAAAACAGGAAAGAAAGAGCTCTGGAAGCATCAAGCGAGCGATTTGACCTACGGGGGTGACTGGGTGAAGCGGTGCTGCTAGGAGATTTAACGTTAATATTCGTTCTTGCACGTCTATTCAGAGCGACCCGCGACTTTAAAGTTACGGTGTATTGAAGGAAAGTTGAGGGCGTCAACGGGCAAGCGAGAGTGAAGAGAGAAAAGGAACCAACATCTTATGGTCGAGGAAGGTCAAAAGTCGACCGTGGCTTTCCGCTGTGAAATGACCACTGGTCAGGGGCGCAAATCGCCGGCGAAAGAAGGCGAGATTACAGAACTGGAGCCGGGGGTAGAGGATCTGACACCCAACCGAGACAGAGGGGTGCTGAAGGTAATGTGCACTGCACTTCAGTTTGTCCTCGAACAGACGCACATACACAGATTTGGACAGTTAGTAAATGTTTGACCCCCAGTTAAATGATAACATTGAATAATCAGATCGAGCTCACCCTTCACCCACAAGATACATACTGTTCTCGTAATAAAACATAGATTTGTGAAGACTTTCTTTCATTCGCCCGAGAAGTTTCCATGAAAGTGGCTCTGATATTTCTCCCCAAAATGTTTATACTGTTTGGTATTTTGCGCGCTTCGGTACACTGGGAAAGCACTTTTGCAGAATTCCCTGTACTTGACTGGTCATATATTTACGCTGTATATAATTTACATGTTAATTTACAGGAGTCTTCATGTCAAAAATGCGGATAAAATGGAATTTTCGCAACGCGTTTGAAATTATAATTTTCAGATGAATTGATAGGCGTCCCTGTTTAGTTCTGTGTGGCTCACGCACACGCGAAAATCTCGTCACTAATCATCGCCGCGAACTTTCATCGTGTTGTTTTTTTTCACTCTTTGGCGCGTAAACACGTGCACGGCTGTCGCCCGCTACCACCGGTGTTTGGAACCATCTCCAGATCGTTGTCGTTCATTTTCTGGCGAGCCCGCTTCCCAGCCGCAGTGGCTGTTCTCTGCTCGACTTCAGAAGAGACCGCACCATAGGTCAGGTCTCCTCAGTAAGCGGCCCCTCTTCAAACGCACCACAACGACTTACAGTTTCGTTTAAGGGTGCTTGACAATTGCCCTTACGTCTGAACCTCACAGAGACACCTGGGCACCCATTCTGACTTATTCCCGGATTTGCTTCTAACACTTTTAGGAGGCGACAATGATTTAAAATCAGGAAAGCATATGACGCCCGCAGATTTTTCAGCGTTAAGCCATCATTCCCTGTCGGGATCAGGTTCAGACTCGGCTCCACCTGCCTCACTCGTACAGTCCTCCTTCAAGTCATTTTAATCAGTTTGAACTTCTAGCGGGTTGCCCGCAGGCACGGCGAATTGTTCGAGTCAACCCACAGGGCCAGAGATTCCGGCAAGGGTGTGATTGCCGACGTTCCCAGAACAGGGCGGGGGTCAGTCAATCCAGTAGGCAACAATTTACTGGAGTAGTGGTGTTATTCCTGAAGGATTCTCCGTGGCCGGGGTCGTCAGCTGACCGCGTGGTAGCTCACTGCAGCGGCTCCTGCTTTGGTTATGTGACATTCTTGTAACCGGATCACATTCATTGCCGTCCACAGACAGGTTAATGATAGGGACGATGGCATGAGAAGGCTGGGCACCTCGGATTAGGTGATGTTCAGCTTGTTGTTTTGCATACAGTGCCGGACATAAGATTACTGTAAAGGAAAGACATTCTTGCCATAGAGGGTGTACAAAGAAGGTTCACCAGATTGATTCCTGGGATGGCAGGACTTTCATATGATGAAAGACTGGATCAACTAGGTTTATACTCGTTGGAATTTAGAAGATTGAGGGGGGATCTGATTGAAACGTATAAAATACTAAAGGGATTGGACAGGCTAGATGCAGGAAGATTGTTCCCGATGTTGGGGAAGTCCAGAACGAGGGGTCACAGTTTGAGAATAAAGGGGAAGCCTTTTAGGACCGAGATTAAGAAAAACTTCTTCACACAGAGAGTGGTGAATCTGTGGAATTCTCTGCCACAGGAAACAGTTGAGGCCAGTTCATTGGCTATATTTAAGAGGGAGTTAGATATGGCCCTTTTTGCTAAAGGGATCAGGGGGTATGGAGGGAAGGCTGGTACAGGGTTCTGAGTTGGATGATCAGCCATGATCATACTGAATGGCGGTGCAGGCTCGGAGGGCCGAATGGCCTACTCCTGCACCTATTTTCTATGTGTGGTGGTGGTGCTCATGGGCCATTCAAAAATCTGCTGGTAGAGGGCGAGAAGCTGTTGCTAAGCCTTTGAGTGTTGTTCTTCAGGCTCCTGTACCTTCTCCCTGATGGTAGTAGCCAGCAAAGAGCATGATCCAGGCGATAAGGGTGATTGGTGATGGATGCCGTACAATGTCCACAATGTTTGTCCCTGTGATGGAGCTGGGAGCTGGCTGGATCTATAATCTTCTGCGCTCAGCCTCTTGCGATCCTGCGCAGTGGATACGCCGCACTGGGCTGTGAAGCAACCAGTCAAATACTCTCTGCCATATCAACATCTATAGGAATTTGCAAGGGCCTTTGGTGAAGTATCAAATCTCCTCCATCTCCTAATGAAGTAAAGCTCCTGGCAAGCCTTTTTCGCATTGTATCCATGATGCTGCCACCCAGGGGCCTAGAGCTGCTCACCCTTTCTGCAGCCGACCCCCTCCATGAGGACTGGCGTGTGTCCTTGTTTGGGATAATACTGGTACTGTGACAGAAAACAGATTGGAACCAGGGCAGGCCAATTAAATCTGTTCAATATGGCATCTGGCTTGTGAGGTACTGTATGTGTTTGTCCATGCAGGGTTGCGTGCCCCAACCAGGTGGAGACTTTGGTTCCCAGCTTCTAAGTTGGGCTGTCCCTTAGGATGTCATTCAAACTTAATGCTTGACCTTTTCATCTGGGCCAACAGCTGAAAGAAGTTTCCCTTACAGTGTGTCACAGCCTTGTCTAATTGAGGATGTCCCAAAGCACATTACGTGCCATACAAGATTGCAGTCACTCATCATAAGGATCAGAATCTTTCTATGGTCAGATTTCCAAATGGTCCATGAACCCTAACTCATTATTCCTTTTCTAATGCACTATTTACTTATTCTGTGATTTATAGTAATTTTATGTCTTGGTTCTGCACTGCTGCTCCAAGACAACAAATTTCATGTCAGATTTTAAACCTGATTCTGATTCATAGGGGATTGTCCCCTAGCTCCCTATTGACACACTGTTGGGTCCTCCATCAAATCATCATCATTCATTATGTGCGGTGTTGTATGACATCATCATCTTGTGCCATGTTATATGACATCATCATTATGTGCCATGTTGTATGACGTGGGTGATCATGGTCTTTCCATAACCATGATTATTCTTGGTAAATTTCTCTACAGAAGTGGTTTGTCATTACCTTCTTCTGGGCAGTGTCTTTACAAGATGGGTGACTCCAGCCATTTACAATACTCTTCAGAGATCGTCTGTCCGGCATCAATGGTCACATAACCTGGACTTGTTATATGAGCTGCTCATACGACCATCCACCACCCACTTCCATAACTTCACATGACCCTGATCGGTGGGGCTAAGCAGGTGCCATGCCTTGGCCAAGGGTGGCCTGCGGGCTAGCAGAGGGAAGGAATGCTTACGACTTCTTTGGTAAAGATGTATCTCCAGCCTGCCACTCCATGTAATACCTTGTTCAAAATGTACATAGATCTGAAAGTGCAGCAGACCCCATTATTACCCCTGAAATATTAGTTTGTACTTGCATCTATGTAGTGGAACAAGATAAGCAGGTTTGGAGATGGGAGTGCTACCAAAGGAGACAATGAATGTTTCAGAACAGTGATGTGATTTCACAACAAGCAGCTGCAATACTTGCAGTACAAGTATGTGTGTCTATGCTGACAGAGAAATAATTTCCTGTTGGCAGTTTAATTTCAGGATATGCTTTGTTTCTATTGTACATTTCAAATTGAATAGGTGGTTACCAACATTTGTGGCAAGAAAAAAAACTTGTGGAGGAACTCAGCAGGTCAGTCAGCATCTATGGAGGGGAGTGGAGAGTGGATGAAGTGTCTTAAAGCTGCTGACCCTCTGGCTTCCTCCAGTGTTTTAAACATTTTTTTGCTGCAGATTCCATTCTGGTGTCTGAAATATCTTGACCCTTCTACTGATTTGTGGGTTGTTTGGAAATTGCCTTAGAGTTCTAAAACATAGGGAGGGCCCTTCAGCCCATTGCATCATGCTGACCCATCAGTCACCGAGTACACTAACTGCATTTCGTTCTCCTACATTCCCCTCAACTACCCCCCCCATCCCCCATTCAGATTCTATGATTCACCTACACATTTGGGGGGAGGGGTGCGAGACAACTTTGTGGCCAATTAACGCACTGAATGGCACACCTTTGTAATGCATATGGAAATTAGGACACCTGGGGTAATTCTATGGAGAGTGCACAAACTCCATAACTTCAACTCCAGATTTAAACTGGATCTGTGGGATAGCAACTCTCTACCTGCATTAACTTCTTTCTGCCCTCTTTCCACCAGATTTCTTGACTTCCAGTAAGATTAAAAGCCCTCCAGAGTTGCCCATGACCTCAATCATTAAAGCAACTTTGTATCTAGTTTCCAAAACACTTTGAATCCCATGTGGTCTAACTTTTCAAACAGCCTATCATACAGTCCCTTGTCAAAAGCCTTGCTAAATTCCACGTATACCACATCTCTGCCACCGTCTTTAGTAATTTTGTTCGTAAACTCCTCAAAAAACTCAGATTTGTGAGGCAGGATTTCCCATGCACAAAACTATACTTGTTAGCCCTAATCAATCCCTGCCTTTCTATGTGATCATAGCACCATGTCCAGAAGGCTTTAAACTACTGAGACAGAAGATGAGGTGAATTCCACATGCCTCATTGGTACAGTGTAGGAGTACAAGGACAGAGGAGACAGGCAGACATAAAAAAAATTAAAATTACGCAGGTCTACCCCATCAGTTCGTGGAGAAACTGAAGGAGCTGGACATGGTATGGACCAGGTTGCTGACAGCGTCGGAGAGGCGCTGGTGCGTGAAGGAGGTGTGCAGTCTAACAGTGAGTGATCATCTTAGTCACTTCTCTTGTGACCACAAGATCCTGCTGGACATTGTTGGTGTGGGATGCTGCAAGTCCAATTCAGTAATTTGTTGGTGAATTGTTGGGGAGCTGTGTGGCCTTGTTGTAGCAAGGACTAGACCTCAAGCCACAGTGTTGCCTGTTTGCAACTGCCCAGAGGAAGGTGTTGGAGTGGGGTGCTCTACTGAAGTGCTGGAGGTGGTGTGGCATGGTGTCCATGCTGGAATAAGTGCTGCCCCCAGTATTCACTCAACAGAAGACAAGGCATATTGTGTTCGACTGCAGACTGCTGCAGCATTCGTGGCCTCAGGGACTTGGACTATATTTTTTTGTGTGACTGTAATCCTATATGTGCAGTATGAGCCTTGTGCTGCTTGTGGCTGTTGACACTGTGTTTTCCACCCTGACCCCAGAGTAACGCTGGTTCAGTTGGCTGCATTCACGGGTGTTCATGACAATTAAAGTTGATCTTGAACTTGAGTTTAATTTGGAGTAAAATTTTGAACTAATTTGAACACAAGGTCAACAGGTTATTTTTGTGTTAGTTATCTAAAAGTAAGTGGAATAGTCACATTAAGTGCACAATTGACACAAGAATTAATGTTATTTAATGATTCTAATGTTGGTGATAAAAATCAAATGGGCACCACTTGGAAAATTCATCATCTGTTTGTGTTCACAGCTTTAACAATAAAGGAGCGTTGATATGTTGAAATCAGCTATGTATGGCAAGTTATAGTGAAAGGGAAATGTTCTAGAAAAACACAGTAGGGTAAAAGAACACGGAAGTGAAGAAATCAAAAGCTGTTATTTGTCAAGTGAACAGCAACCCAAATAAATTAGATTTCTCTCCATCTCTGACTAGTTTGGCGTGATCGCCATCTTGTCATGCTCCTCTTTCGGATTTTTCTCCTTTGCAAACTTGCAAGTAAAGGACCATTAATCAGAGCATAGAACGCAGAACTCTACAGCACAGGAACTGGCCCCTCAAAACTAATTGTCTTTCCTGAGCGTGATGTCAAGTCTACGTGCCTCTTCAATATTGTTTGCATCTGCTGCAATTGCTTCTCTTGCAGCAATAGCTCCTCCCTATCTTCAGTGGAAAATTTTGGAAAGTTTATGTAAAATGATTATTTTAAATACAAACAAATCCAGGAACAGAAGGTACAAGAAGTGCATGCAGACCTTTGAGCTTGTTCTACTCTGCAATTAGGTCATGGTTAATTCAAGGTTTGAATCTATTACCCATCTGAGAACCATGTTTCTTGACGCCTTTATCAAATATTGAAAATGTTTTCAAGCAGACAATTTTGGAGATTAGTACACCACATCCTTACTGTTCTTTGTGCGGAACTGTTTCTGTTCGCAATCCTGAATACCTGTAAGCTATTTTGTCTTTGATAAAATGCTACTTAATAGCTTTAAAGAGTAAAAATTGTATAAAGTAGTTTGGATTAAAGCAGAATAAAGGGAAGGTATGAAATTGGCTGTGAAACAGCTAGGAATTTTAATGTGTAGGCATGGGAACCACTTCTTTGGATCATTAGTTTTTACATTTTCGATTAATGGTCTTTGTTACTTATGGTTTCAAAGCAGGCCATTCAAAAGATGGCACGTCTCAGAATTCTCATAATTCCAGTTCCCCTATTTATTTCCCAGTACCATATTACGACACCATTTTGTACCATTTTGCCTGTCACAGTTGCCAATGAGATATTGAAATGCATAGAAGGAGAGTGAGTTTAAAAGAAGTGAGCAGCGTTAGTCAGTGCAATTTGTACACCGCAGTTCCCGAGGAGACATTGGATTGCTAGAGGGGGATGGGGAGTTTAAAAGAAGGTTGTAAAGGTTTCAAAGGTACATTTAATGTCGGAGAAATGTATTCAATATACGTACATTCTGAAAGGCTTTTTCTTCACAACCATCCACGAGAACAGATGAGTGCCCCAAAGAATGAACGACAGTTAAATATTAGAACCCCAAATCCCCCTCAGCTCCCCTCCCTCCCACGCATAAGCAACAATTCCCCCTCCCCCCACCAGCAAAATAAAATAAAAACATCGATACCCATTACCGAGGGCTCAAGTGCACAGCAAAGACACAGACCTGCAGTACTCCAAAGACTACATGTTCACCAAGTATTTGACATACCACAGGCTCTCTCTCTCCCTCATAAGAGAGAAAGATGTGTCTCCATTTCACAGTGAGAGGGGAAACGTAACAAACAACTCTCTGGTTTACGATGTTAAAAGTCCATTGCATCGCTTTTTCCGAGCTCTGTCCCCAAAGATCTCAGGTCTCTGGGCACACAGCCAAAGATCTTCTGACTCCCACAACACACCGGTCTGTCGGGACGCTGACTTTCGATCCGCCCTTCTCCAGAGCCCCGAGACCTTAGGCCTCCAAAAGCTAGCCAAGCTCTTAGACCGCGCCCTTGGCATGTCAGATAGCAGCCAGTTGTGACACCCCAACAGCGGGTCCCTTTCCCGCAAAGAACTGAAGTCAGCATGTAACTCCAGGTCAGGGTCTTCAAAAGAACCCTGAGAGGGAAAGATAGAGATATTAGAGATGGGAATAGAGCTGCTTCCAAAGATGCAAACAGAGGAGTCACTGTTTAGTGCCATCTGAAGTAGCAGGGGTAGCAGCTGACACATTTTGCACACCGCAGTTCCCAATGAGACATTCGATTGCACATAATTAGTCATTTGGCAAGCTCTAATAAGTGGGCTTTGAGTGGCCATTGTGGGAGCGGTCACTGTGTGAGTGGGCCAGTATTAGCGTGGGGAGTCGAGGCTTTGATTCATTGAGGCTTCGGCAAGGAAAGGAATAGGCAATAAGTAGATTTTTCTTTCTTTCTTTCTTATTGCACACTTAGAGCAGTGGGGATGCCAGACAGGATAGTGGAATGTTCCTCTTGCAGATGTGGGAAAACAGGGTGTCCCTGGTGACCGCACCTGCAAGAAGTGCATCTATCTGCAGCTTCTAACAGACTGTGGTAACGAGTTAGAGCTGGAAATGGATGAACACTGGATCATTCAGGAGCCTGAGGGGTAGACAGAGCATGCAAGGAGGTAGTTACACCCAAGGTGCAGGGCACAGATAATTGGGTGACCATTAGTAGGGGAAAAAGGGATAGCCTGCCAGTGCAGAATACCCCTGTGGCTGTTCCCCTCAACAACTGTGCTACCACTTTGGATACTGTTGGGGGGGAAATGACCTAGAAGAGGAAATCCATAGCAGTCCGGTCTCTGGCACTGAGTCTAACTCCGTGGCTCAGAAGGGAAGAGGGGAGAGGAGGAAAAGTTTGGAGGATGAGAGCGAGGTTCCTGAATGGTATGTTACCTCCTGAGTGCCAGGGTCAGGGACATCTTGGACAGGATCCACAGCATTCTTAATTGGGAGGGTGAGCAGTCAAAGGTCATAGCCCACGTATGTACAACTGGCAGTAGGAGTGACGAGGTCCTACAAAGTGAGTTCAGGGAGTTGGGTGCTAAAGCACAGGACCTCTCGGGTTGTGATCTCATGACTGCTACCTGTGCCATGTGCAAGTGAGCCCTCAAATAGGAAGATCATACAGTTCAACACATGGCTAG
The DNA here is from genome assembly GCF_030028105.1 of Mobula birostris. Taxonomy (NCBI): domain Eukaryota; kingdom Metazoa; phylum Chordata; class Chondrichthyes; order Myliobatiformes; family Myliobatidae; genus Mobula; species Mobula birostris. The sequence goes on from NC_092372.1 coordinate 120,470,228, forward strand.
GGAGTTGGTGCAGTTGGGAGGGCTTCTGGCTTTTCAATCGTTGGGCTCTCTTCCAGGGAATGTGGAATGTGTACAGAAGAGATATTTGCATCTGAATTGGAGGGGGACTGTTATTTGAGTGGGAAGGTCCGCTTATGCTGCATGGGTTGTTTAAACAGGAGTTGCAGAGGGATAGGAACAAGAGTGCCAGAACAGATAGTGGAGAGGTTGTGGAGAAAGATGTTGTTAAAACCTCAGACAATGTCTGCAATCAAAAAGTTGAGCATGGTGGGATTAATGTCCTGAGCTGCGTACATTTCAATGCAAGGAGTATAGCAGGAAAGGCAGATGAGTTCAGGGTATGGATCAAATCCTGGAATTATAACATTGTAGCTATTAGTGAGACTGGGTTGCGGGAAAGTCTGGTCTGGCAGCTCAATATTCTGGGGTTCCGTTGTTTTAGACGTGATAGAACGGGAGGGATAAATGGGGAGAGGTCCCATTACTTCTCAGGGAAATTGTCACAGCAGTGCTCAGTAGGACAGACCGGAGTGCTTGTCTAGTAAGGCTTTAAGGGTAGAACTGAGGAATAAGAAAGATATGTCCATGTTAATGAGATTATATTATAGACTACCCAACAGTCTGTGGGACTTAGAGGAGAAAATTTGTTGATAGATCACAGACTGTTGCAAGAAACATAAAGGTTGTGATAGCAGGTGATTTTAAATTTCCACATACTGACTGCAAACCCCATAGTGTAAAAGGGCTGGATAGGATAGAGTTTGACAAATGTGTTCAGAAAAGTTTTCTTGATCATTACGTAGAAGTCCCAACTAGAGAGAGTGCAATACTAGATCTCCTATTATGGAAGGAGACAGGGCAGGTGACAGAAGGTTACCTCCTGGTAGGGGAACACCATAATGTGATCATAATGCCATTAATTTCAATGTAATTTTAGATAAGGATAGGTCTGGTCCTCAGGTTGAGATTCTAAATTGGAGAAAGGCCAATTTTGATGGTATCAGAAAGGATCTGGCAAGTGTGGGTTGGGACAGATTGTTACCTGGCAAAACTGTACCTGGTAAGTGGGAGGCCTTCAAAAATGAAATTTTGGGAGTACAGAGTTTGTATGCTCCTGTCAGAATAAAAGGCAAGCATAACAATTTTATGGAACCTTGCTTTTCAAGAGATTTTGATGCCTTGGTTAGGAAACAGATGGAGGAGTATAGAAGTATACAGTAGGTATGAATTAACAAATGAGGTACTTGAGGAGAATAGGAAATGCAAGAGAACACCGCAGAGGGAAATCAGGAGAGCTAAAATGAGTCATAAAGTTGCCCTAGCAGACAAGGTGAAGGAGAATCCCAAGGGCTTCTACAGATATGTTCAGTGCAAAATGATTTCAAGGGACAAAGTTTGTCCTCTGGAAGATCAGAGTGGTGATCTATGCCTGGAGCCAAAAGAGAGGGGGAGATCTTAAATAGATTTCTTGCATCTGTATTTACTCAGGAGACAGATGTCAGCATTATTAAAGTTGACTCTGATTGAGGAATTGAGAAAGTCATTTTTATAAAGGCACAATTCTTGTACTTAAGGTACAGGAGCAGTGCGTGAAGACAAATATCTGTTTAAGGCTTAGTAACTCAATGAATGGATCTCAGCACGAGTAGCATGTCATGGAGTTGTACAGAATGGGAACAGGCCCTTCAGCCCATCTCAGAAATGCTGACCAAATTGTTTTCTTGAGGTAGTCCCATTTTCCCTAGGTTTATAGCTGCCTATTTCTGTGTATTAGAAACAATTAAATAACAAAGTTCAACAGAGGATTTCATAAATACTTAGAAAGAGTAGAAAATAAAGGATTGAAGAGAAAGAGCAAGGCGGAGGAATTAATTGGATCAATTTCAAGGTGTATGTGGACGTGCAGAGTATGTCGAATGGCTTTCTATTCATCGTAATTATGTTGTTTTAAGATTTTTCCCTTTTGACCGGGGAAAATAGATTCTCCATAGCAATGTGTCAGAGATTAGGCTGTGCTGAGTTGTAATACCCAACTGGATAGAGGAGATCCAGTTGGGTAATTCTCTACCCCAAGAGGCTGTGGATGTCCAGTGCATCTTTACGTTCACAGACAATGTCAGAATTGTATTGTACTTGCAGGGAATCAGCAAGGTACTGGTGAGGCAATGGACTTGAGTACAAGGCCAACGATGGTTCATTGAAGGGTGAAGAGAATTGAGGGGGTGATGTGGTTTTTTGTTCTTGTAATAACCTTTCATGGAGTTATTGCCCAGTGCTCACTTCAGTGGAGCATCTGCCCAGTGGAGAATACGTGTGAAGCAGTTTGCCAATGGAACATTCAATTGATAGAGGAGATCCACGGTGTAGTTGGCCACTGGTGCACTCTCAGGCTCTATTTCAAACAAAATAGGTGGCCATTTGTCCCATCAACTCAATGCTAGCCATTAGAGCATACCAGTCATTCTTACTCCCCTCATTATTTCCATTTTCTCTCACATGCCCATCATCTCCCCCCTTTGTAGCTCCTCTTAGCCCATGGCATGACTTTGGGAAGAAGGAAGAAGTTACAGAGAGAACATGTAAACTCCATGCAACCAGCATTGAGTTACTGGAGTGGTGAGGCTACCACTGGGGCATCAGCACAGAGTGGTCAGCCAGACGGACACTGGCACAGAGTGGTCAGCCAGACGGACACCAGCACAGAGTGGTCAGCCACTGGGACACTGGCACAGAGTGGTCAGCCAGACGGACACTGGCACAGAGTGGTCAGCCACTGGGACACCGGCACAGAGTGGTCAGCCACTGGGACACCAGCACAGAGTGGTCAGCCAGACGGACACTGGCACAGAGTGGTCAGCCACTGGGACACCAGCACAGAGTGGTCAGCCAGACGGACACCAGCACAGAGTGGTCAGCCACTGGGACACCAGCACAGAGTGGTCAGCCAGACGGACACCGGCACAGAGTGGTCAGCCACTGGGACACCAGCACAGAGTGGTCAGCCAGACGGACACCGGCACAGAGTGGTCAGCCACTGGGACACCAGCACAGAGTGGTCAGCCACTGGGACACCAGCACAGAGTGGTCAGCCAGACGGACACTGGCACAGAGTGGTCAGCCAGACGGACACCGGCACAGAGGATGGGCAAGGGGTATAGTCAGAGGGATAGAGGGAGAAAAAGGAGAGAGAGATTTCCCTTGCCCATCCTCTGGGTTTTCCCTCCCTCCCCCTTTTCCTTGTCCCTGGGCCTCCTGTCCCATGATCCTCTCATATCCCTTTTGCCAATCACCTGTCCAGCTCTTGGCTCCATCCCTCCCCCTCCTGTCTTCTCCTATCATTTTGGATCTCCCCCTCCCCCTCTCACTTTCAAATCTCTTACTAGCTCTTCTTTCAGTTAGTCCTGACGAAGGGAATTGGCCCGAAACGTCGACTGTTCCTCTTCCTAGAGATGCTGCCTGGCCTGCTGCGTTCACCAGCAAACTTGATGTGTGTTACTTGTTCTCCACATTCACTTTCCCTACCTGTTCAGTTGAAAGTCGTGGGAGTGGCTATATGCAATGTGGTGGCCTGTCAAAGTTATTCTTTCTAACCTTCTGGTATATAATGCGGAGATAATCGGTGCAAGAGTTCACTTGTGTTTGTTATATAGTTTAAACCCTTTTTGTATGCAATGTTTTGTTGTTAGAAGTAATTAAAGATTGTTAATGACATTAAATAGGTTTTGGAAAACCATTGTTGTTTTGCGGTTGTGACTATGGATTTCATTGGCTCCATGCCTACACTTCTTCCTTCATTTCCAGTGATGCCGATGTCACTGAATACATTAATGTTTAAAGAGACAGTAGGTAGGGCAGGGGGTTGGGAGGTTACTTGTTCTTTGGAAGGTAGAAGCTTGATAGGTAGAAAATAATCGGATTGGGATGTGCAGATACACAAATCATTCAAAGTAGCAACATACATTGCGAAGATTTATAAAGAAGGTGAGCAGAAAAGGAGATAATGATGAATCCAGAGAATATAGAACAGGAACAGGCCCTTCATCCCATGAGGTTGTGTTGAAATAAACTATTCTTTTCTGCCTTCTCCCATGTCCACATCCCTCCATTCTCTGCAATTCATCTGCCTGTCTAAGCCTTTTAAACCCCTTAATCATATTAGCCTTCATCGCCACCTCTAGCAGCACATTCCAGACACCCATGTCTATTTTCTTAACAAAGAACTTGCCCAGAACATCTTCTTTGAGCTTCACCCATCTCAAAATATTAATGCAGACCGTCTGGTATAATAGACTTTGAAACTGGAGAATGACACTGGCTGGAAACTCTATCTGTGCCTCTCACAGCTTAATAACTGGTTCTCCCCTCAGCTTCTGCTACTCCTGAGAAAGCAACCCAACTGCGTCCAATCTCTCCTTGTAGCACATGACTTCTAATCCAGGCAGTGTTCTTGTAAACCTCATCATCATCCTCTCCAAAACCTCAACAACATTCCTATAATGAGTCGACTAGAACTGATTGCAATAACCTAGATGAGGCTTCTAACCAGCGCTTTATAAAGCTGCAACATAACTTCCTGATCTTGAGCTCAATGCTCTGCCTAACAAGGCAAGCATGCCATATGCCCTCTTTGTAATCCTATCAAATTGTGCAGCCATTTCTGGAGAGATCTTAAGTAACTTGTCTTGATTAGATGACATTTGGCAACTGTGATAAATGTCATATCCATTTCACAAATTGTATATCGAGACATGGGATTGAGTGTAGAAAAGTTTTATAACAACTTAACCATAGAAAACGTGAAACTGCTGAAACAGATGATTTTTATGCATTTAATGGGGAGGATTGATGCATGTGAGAGTTTTGGAAACTGAAGGATATTAGCACAGACAGCGAAAAAAAGTTTGAATGTGTATTATGACAAATGAATACCAGTCTGGATCAGTAGGTAGATTGGAATATTACTTGATTATTTCTGTAATATTATACTTAAAACCCAGCTGAGTTGTTGTCTGCCTCCCAAATCCTGCAGTAAGCAGAATAACTTGTGGTTTCCTGTATGCACACTGCACCGTCCATTGCCTGTTCATTTTATATCTTCCAGTGAGGGCTGCTCTCTGCCTAGAGTAAAGCTGTACCCTGGCAGTGGCTATTGCCCATTACCAGTACTTGACCTGCTGAACTGGACACTTGGGGGCAAAGGTTTCCCCAGCTGCCTTGCTTGTAGAAAAATGCTTTCAAGTAGAAGATGAAGCCATTAGAATGTACTTTATTGTTGTCATATGTGGAAAAAGCCTTTTTTATTTTAGTTACTTGATCTTATTTAGAGATACAGCCCTTCCAGCTCTCTGAGCCATGTTGCCCGGCACCCCCAACAACCCTGATTTCACGCCAGCCCCATCATGGGACAGTTTACAATGACAAGTAACCTATCAGGTAAGCCTTTGTACTGTGGGGGGAAACCAGAGCACCCAGTGAAAGCTCACACTTTCCACAGGGAGGAGGTACACAGACTCCTTACAGAGGATGCCCGGATCAAACTCTGAACTCTAACACCACAAGCCGTGACAGCAATGCGCTAACTGCGATGCCACCGTGGTTTGCATGTCATCCATAAGATCATTTCACTGTAATCGAGGTAGCGCAGGGCATGGGGAACAGCATGCTGAATAAAATACAAAAGCTCAGAGAACGTGCAGTGCAGGTGAACATCGAGGTGCAAGACCGTAACGAGGTAAACAGAGGTCAATTGTGCACCTTGTTATACTGAGAGACTTTTCAATAGTCTGGTTGCAACAGGATAGAAGCTGTCTTTAGGCCTTCTGGCACACGCTTTGCCCAGTGGGCACTGGAGAAGAGAGGATGTTTAAGGTGGTTCTCATCTTTACATTGGCTGCTTTACTGAGGCAGGGAGAGCCAGAGGGGAGGGAAGGCTGGTTGCCATAATGTGCTGAGCTGTGCCCACAACTTCCTGCAGTTTTTTGGAGCCATAGAGTCATAGAAAAGTACAGCACAGAAACAGGTCCTTCGGCCCATCTAGCCCATGCTGAACCATTTAAACGACCTACTTCCATCGCCCTGTGCTGGGTCATAGCCCTCCATACCCCTATCATCCATGTACCCAACTTTGCTTAAAAATTGAAATTGAGTGGTACTGGCAGATCGTTCCACATTCTCACGACCCTCTGAGTAAAGAGGTTTCTCGTTGTGTCCCCTTAAACTTTTCAACTTTCACCCTTAACTTATGACCTCTAGTTGTAGTCCTACCTAACCTCAGTAGAAAAAATATGCTTGCATTTACCCTATCTATACACCTCATTTCTTTGTTTACTTCCAATAAATCTCCCTCAATCTTCTATGTTTCAAGGAATAAAGTCCTAACCTATTCAATCTTTCCTGATAACTCAGGTCCTCCAGACTGGGTAATGTCCTTGTAAGGTTTTCTCTGTACTCTTTCAACCTTATTGACATCTTTCCAGCAGGTAGGTGACCAAAACTGCATGCAATACTCCAAATTAGGCCTCACCAAAGTCTTATACAACTTCAACATAACATCCCATCTCTTGTACTCAATACATTGATTTATGAAGGCCTATGTGCCAAAAGCTTTCTTTATGACCCTGTCTACTTTTAGTGAATGATGGATCTGTACTCCCAGATCCCTTTGTTCTACTGGCCTACCATTCACTGGTTGGTTAGGCCTTCCCTGGTTGGTTCTACCAAAGTGCAACACCTCACACTTGACTGCATCAAATTCCATTAGCCCATTTTTCCAGTTGGTCCAGATCCCAGTGATAGTGTCCTTACTGTCCACTACACCCTCAATCTTAGTGTCATCCGCAAATTTGCTGATCCAGTTAACCACATTATCGTCCAGATCATTGATATAGATGACAAACAACAATGGACCCAGCACTGATCCCTGCAACACTCCACTAGTCACAGGCCTCCAGACAGAGAGGCAACCATCTACTACCACTCTCTGGCTTCTCCCACAAAGCCAATGTCTAATCCAATTTACAAATTCATCTTGAATGCCGAGTGGCTGAACTTTCTTGACCAACCTACCATGCGGAACCTTGTCAAATGCTTTGTTAAAATCAACATAGACAACAACCACTGCCTTGCTTTCATCAATTTTCCTGGTAACTTCCTCAAAAAACTCTATAAGATTGGTTAGACACAATCTAACATGCACAAAACCATGCTGACTATCTCTAATCAGTCCATGTCTATCTAAATACTCATATATCTGGCCCTTTGGAACACCTTTCAGGAACTTTTCCCATTACTGATGTCAGGCTCACTGGCCTATAACTTCCTGGTTTATTTTTAGAGCCTTCCTTAAACAGCGGAACAACATTGGCTATCCTCCAGTCATCCAGGATCTCACCTGTAGTTAAGGATGATTTAAATTCTTGATATAGCCCCTGCAGTTTCTGCACTTGCCTCCCACAGGGTCTGAGGGAACACCTTGTCAAGCCCTAGGGATTTATCCACCCAATTTCCCTCAGGACAGCAAACTCCTCCTCCTCTGTAGTCTGGATAGGGTCAATGAAGTTGATGCCACCTTGTCTCACTCCTATAGACTCTGTGTTCATCTCCTGAGTAAATACAGATAAAAAAAATCCATTTAAAGTCTTCCCCCATCCCTTTTGGCTCCACACATGAATTACCATTCTGATCTTCCAGAGGACCAATTTTGTCACTTGCAATCCTTTTGTTCTTGACATATCTATAGAATTGCTTAGGATTTTCCTTCACCTTGTCTGTTAAGGTAACCTCATACCTTCTTTTAGCCCTCCTGATTTCTTTCTTCAGTATCCTCTGCATTTTTGTACTCCATAAGCACCTCATTTGTTCCTACCCACCTATACCTGCTGTGCACCTCCTTTTATTTTCTTAACCAGGACCTCAATATCTCTTGTAAACCAAGATTCTCTAAACCTATTATCTGACAGGACCATACAATCTCTGTACTCTCAAAATTTCACTTTTGAACGCCTCCCACCTACCAAGTGCACATTTGTCGGAAAACAACCTGTCCCAATCCACACTTGCCATTTCATTTCTGATACCATCAAAATTGACCTTTCTGCAATTTGGAATCTCAGCCTGTGGACCAGACCTGTCTTTTTCCGTATTTACTTTGAATTTAATGGCATTATGATCACCAGATGCAAGGTGCTCCCCTGCACGAACTTCTGTCACCTGCCCTGTCTCATTTCTTAATACCAGATCCAGTATTGCACACTTTCTCATTGGGATTTCTACATACTGCTGAAAGAAATTTTCCTGAATACATTTGACAAACTCTATCTCATCTAGTCCTCTAACATTATGGGAGTCCAAGTCAATACGAGGAAATTTGAAACCTCCTATTATAACAGCCTTGTGCTTCTTGCCACAGTTTGTGATCTCCCTACAGATTTATTCCTCTAATTCCCTCAGACTGTTGGGTGGTCTGTAATATAGCCCCATCAATGTGGCCTTACCTTTCTTATTACTCAGTTCCACTGATAATACCTCACTAGATGAGCTCTCTAGTCCATTCTGAATGAGGACTGCCATGACATTTTCCCTGACTAGTAACACCATCATTCATCCTTTAATCCCTCCCACTCTGTCACGTCTGAAACAACGGGAGCCCAGAATACTGAGCTGCCAGTCCTGCCTTTCCTGCAACCATCTCACTAATGGCTACAATATCATAATTCCAGGTTTTAATCCATGTCCTGAGCTCAACTGCATTTCCTATCGTACTTCTTGCTTTGAAATATACGCAGCTCAGGACATTAATTGCATCATGCTCAACCTTTCGGTTCCTGGTTTTGTCTGATGTCTTACCAACATTCTGTCTCCACAACCTCTCCGCTACCTGTTCCCATCCTCCTGCAACTCCAGTTTAACCCCCTGCCCCCCAACCCCCTGTACAACACTAGCAAGCCTTCCCTCTAGATTATTAGATCCCTGCAGTTCGGTACAAACTGTCCCTTCTGTACAGGTGCCACCTCCCCAGAAGAAAGCCCAATGATCCAAAAATCTGTTGCCCCCCTTCCTACACCAAATCCTAAGCCACATGTTAAACTGTAGGATCTTCCTATTTCTGGTCTCACTAGCACGTGGCACGGGTAGCAGTCCTGAGATCTCAACCCTGGAGGTCCTGCCCTTTAACTTAGCACCTAATTCCCTGAACTTACTTGGCAGAACCGCATCACTCTCTTAACTATGTCATTGGTACCTGCATGGACAACGACCTCTGGTTTTCACCCTCCCGCTTAAGAATGCTGATTAAATCCGCGCCATCCAAGACCCTGGTACCCAGGAGGCACCATACCATGTGGGAATCTCATTCAGATCCACAGATCTCCTAATTAATGAATCCCCTATCACTACAGTTCACCACTTCTTCCTCTTTCCCTTCCGAGTCACAGAGTCAGACTCAGTGCCACAGACCTGGTCATGGGCAGAGAGTTGCATAACACGCCTTGATGCATCCAGAGACAAATCGTTAAGATCTGTTGAGGCTCCACAACCATCTAAGGCAGGGTTCCCAACCTGGCATCCATGGACAACTTGCTTAATGGTGTTGGTCCATGGGATAAAAATGGTTGGGAACCTCTGATCTAAGGGATAGAAGGATCCACAGTTGGAAGGGAAAGGGTTTTGGAGGGTTGGGGTTGCAGCTAATAGTAACAAAAATTCTCATTATATTGGTTGAAGCAATCAAGCTAATCCTATGGTTTTATCTTTTTATGAAGCCCTCAATAGATTTGTGAATGCATATAAACCTACATGTAAAAATCAGCGTCATTCAGCTGGCTCTTTTCTAAGTGTACTATTACGATAATGTAAAAGTTATGTCGCTAGGCAAATACCCATGACCTGGATAAAGAACCCACAGAAGAGTTTTGCAGAAAGCAATATTGAAATTTGGAATTAGTTAAAAAAAATTGGGAATAGAATAAATGCAAATGTGAATCAGAGTCCATGAAAGTGAGAAGTTGATGTAGATCCCCTCAAATACATTAACAAATGTCCTTTATTACCAGGAGCGGAATGCACATTGCCCTAGGTAGTTAATGGACAAAAAGCATGCGTGATACGTTTGCAACCTTTCTGCATTAATTTCTGACAGACAAGAGTGAGGCAGTGTGAGTACTGAAAACTAATTCCTATCCTAACTGCTAAAAAGGGCAATCCTCATCTTGCCTTTCCTTTGTAATCCTGATTATCCTTTGTAAATCAGCCATAAGTCAAATCAAATAGTGCACACAGTGCCACAATACCCCACTGTATTTCTTTATAAGAAACAGTATCGTTAACCTCGGACACTCCAACAGTTAACCATTATTGAGGAGGCAGAATCAGGTGAATATCAAGGATTATTACCTTCTGATACCTCTCTGCTGCAGTTTGTGGACAACGCAAACAAAAGCGAGAGCACTCTTTAGCAGGAAATTTACTCCCATCATTTCTCAAGGAAGTGTCTCTTCATCGGGCCGATCTTCACTCAGCCCGTGCCGTGTATCTGAAGTCGACTAATCTTTTCAACTGATGCTAACTGACCTGCTGAGTTCCTCCAGCACATTGTGAGTGCTTATTAAAGGGACACTTCTGTCTTCTGTTGGTGAGAAGAGTGATTAAACAACAAAATATTTGGCGATAGGAATTCTGAAATACTGGTCTATTTTCAATAATGATCCTGTGCTTGGTAACCAGGGACACATGGGAAGCTTACACCATTGTCATATCTTAACATTTAAAACAGTATTTATGGTTCAGCGGTAAGGAACATAGAATGTTACAGTAGACCTCATGCCCTTTGGCACACAATGTTGTGCCAACCTTTTAACCTACTCAAAGATCAATTTAACCCTTACCTCCTACATAACCCTTCATTTTCCTATCACCCATGTACCTATCTAAGTGTTTCTTCAATGCCCCCAATGTATCTGTCTCTACCACCACCTGTGGCAGGGTGTTCCATGAACCAACCCCTCTCTGTGTAAAGAACTTACCTCTGACATCCCACCTATACTCTCCTCCAATCACCTTACAACTATGCCCCCTTGCAATAGCCGCAAAGAAACTTCCTCAACTACCAAACCTGTTTCAGAAGATATCAGTGGTCTTTAGCTGCTATACCCGTCAAAAACGTTTGGATATGGCCCAAGTGCGGAGAGAGAGACAATGAAGTGTGTCGACAGTTCACTGACTTTAATGAGAACTTTTGCAGAACTTGAAGGAAAAGAAAAACAATAAACGCTAGGCCAGCAGGTCCATTAACTAAAACTCTCAAACTGAAAGTTAAATGCCAGCACTGCGACTAGAAGCAATAACCAAATGCCAAATGAATACTGCTCCTTTACAGCATCAGTTGAAACGGTGCTCTTTCTTTCCTGGGCAAGGCTGGGGGTAAGCAGGGAATGTCAATGTTGCTGTGCTTTTGATGAATGAAACAGTAATTAGCTGGAACGTGCATACTCACGAGTACAATTGCCGAACCTATTCCGCAGCTCGCGGACGCAGAGGAGGGGTAGAATCTGTGGGTGTGACAATACCTAAATGAAGGGGGAAGTAGGTGCATCTAGTAGGCACATTGATGTGAGGTTTAAGATATTCCAGTGATGGGATCATCTTCTTCATTGCCAGTTAATTCGCTCATAATCATTATGGAAAATAGCCTCGTTTATAATCTATAACTGGGCAGGGAATGGAGTGGCATGGTAGTATAGCAGTTAGCACAATCACTTTATAGTGACAGTGATCAATGATCAGACTTCAATTCCCACCGTTGTCGGTCAGGAGTGTGTATATTCTTTCCATGACAGCGTGAGCTTCCTCCAGGTGCTTCGGTTTCCACCCACATTCAAAAGATGTCCGGTTAGGGATGGTGGGTTGGGGGCATGCTGGAAGCGTGTTGACACTTGTGGGCTGTCCCAAGCACAAAGCTTCTGCTGTGTTAGTTGTTGCTGCAAAATGCTGCAATTCACTGTACGTTCCATTGTACGTGTGTCAAATAAAGCTAATCTTGAGAATGTATTCTGTTGTTCAAAGTACATTTATTATCAAGGTGTGTATACAGTACATTACCCTGAGATACGTTCTCCCACAGGCAGCCGTGAAACAAGGAAACAATATGGAACCTGTTCAAAGAAAAACGTCAAACACCCAATGCACGAAAACGGGAACAAATTGTGCAAACGGCAAAAAGCGAGGGAAGAACACACAGAATAGTAGCATCAAACCAGGAGCCCGATAGCATTCCAGCGCAGTTCAGATCTGCCCCCACACCCCCCTCCCCCCCAGCCAACCGCAGGCTGCGGTGTCAGTCTTCACCAATCACCCAGATCTAACCACTCAGAGATATTGGGTAACCTATAGAGACACATACAACCTGAGACTCAAAGGCCCCTGAAGCAAGTCCACAGCCACAACCCATTCCCAAAAAACCAGCAGTAACTGTTCTGAGCTGGTCAGGCATATGAAGGAACCTTATCAAAGTGCCCAGGTGTCAGCCTGGTAAGCAATGGCCAATGGACAAAGCTTTTGAAAGAGCCAATGTCAAAACTTTAAGCGTGGTCAGCATGCCATGCCATTGAAGTGATAACAGGAAGAAAGGAGAGCTCAGCTTGGTTTGTCTGAGCTGGTGTTGCCCTCAGGACTGAGGATAAATCTGCTTTCTATCTGCTAAGTGTCCGAATTCAAAGCACCTGATCTGTTCTGTTCGTTCCCATTCTCTTCAGTCACCTCACCAGTTTACCCTCACAGAAATGTACACTGCTATTTCTAACGCTAGAGCTCTAGCTGATTCCAGAGATTTGCAATACTCTGTTAATAGTAGGTGACATTGTGGTGCAGCAGTTAGTCCTGCTGTCTCAGAGCTCCGGTGTTCAGGATTCAGTCCTGACCTCTGATGCTGCCTGAGTGGAGTTCGCAAGTGGTCTCTGCTCCGGTTCCCTTCCACACTTCAATGACATGCTGGTTCAACTAACAGCGAAGAGGGTTGAGAATGAGAAACTTGATGGGCTGTGGAAGGAATTAAATAGGTTAGAGTAACTGAGTGTTCAATAGAGTGTGGGAACAGAGCAGGCTGAGGGCCCACTTCTATACTGTAGAACTCTAAAGCAGGGGTTCCCAAGCTGGGGTCCACAAACCCCTCGGTTAATGGTAGGGGTCCATGGCATAACAAAAGGTTATCCCTAAAGGATTCTCTTGCACTTTTAAATTCTCAGTAATTAATTTGGCCATCATTTAACTTTGATCATCCCTTAGTCTCACATTTTGATTCAAAACTATTTTTTTTCATTCTACCTTTGCCAGTATTAAGTAATCAAATCAAACTTTAGTCATCCTGGCGAGGTTTAAACAGCACGCGCTGCTCCATCTTGCTGAAGTTTAGAAGCTGTTCATTTAATTTTAATTTTTATTCTGGAGTGCATTTGCATGTAGTTTCAGTTCCAAGTGACGTCTGATACATGCAGATGTAATGAAAGCCATGTAGGTGGGGAAATTATCTTGTGGTAATGCCTGCCAGGAATTCCCGCCATTACAGACATTTACACCACATGCTGCACCCGCAAAGCTAACAGCATTGTGAAGGACCCCACGTACCCCTCATACAAACTCTTCTCCCTCCTGCCATCTGGCAAAAGGTACTGAAGCATTCAGGATCTCACGACCAGGCTGTGCAACAGTTTCTTCCCCCAAGTCATCAGACTCCTCAATACCCAGAGTCTAGACTGACATCTACATCATTTATTATTATATTGAAATTGTCCTCTACTGTGCCTATTGTCTTGTTAATTATTAATTAATTAATTATTGTACTGCCCTGCACTGTTTTGTGCACTTTATGTAGTGCTGTGTAGGTCAGTAGTCTAGGGTAGTTTTTGCGTTGTCTTACGTAGTCTAGTGTAGACTTGTACTGTCTCACATAGTAAAGTGTAGTTTTGTGTTGTTTCACGTAGCACCATGGTCCTGGGGGAACGTTGTTTCGTTTTTACGGTGTACTGTACCAGCAGTTTATGGTTGAAATGACAATAAAAAGCGACTTGACTTGATAAGCAGAGTTCAGCGTCAGTCGTCAGTCAACATGACGGATGTTTCGGGGCTGTGGTGCAGTTTTGGAGCTGCAGGAGACTGCAGGTGATGGAATCTGTAGCAAGCTGCTGAGGGACTCGGTGATGCAATTTACTGAGTTGCTCCAGCAGTGTGCTTTCTGTCGCCGTTTTGATGTAAGGTGGTCAGCAGCGAGTTGGACCTCTGCTGGGACAATTTAAAGCAGATAGCAAACAGAAAAATTACTGGTTAGCTTCTATTGGCCATTAAAACATTGAACAAGTGAATGAAAGCTTTGCCAAAAGTGGAATTGTTAAGTTGTTACCCAGCAGGATGATAGAAATTCTTTGGCTAACAATTGGAAGCAGTTGGGTCCTAATCCAACGGTAAATTGGATTACTCTGTGTCATCAGATCCCTCTTAATAAAAGAAGACTTAGATTAAGTAGGGAAGGAATTGGCAGTTTTTTGTGCCTCTTCAGCTCCGTATACATTCCAAATGTTATTGATAATTCCACTGAAGAAAGAATTTATCCAAATACTCAAAAAGTTCAGGAACTCAATTCCCAGAGCTCGAAGAACTTTGATTGTTTGCTTACACATAACTTATCTAAGAGACAAGACCCATTTTGTAATAATTATCCCCCGATGATGAATTCATTTACAGTTTCCAACACAGAATTTCAAATACTTATGAGTGATTTCAATTGCTCTACATACAATCCAACTGAATCACAGAATTACTGGTCTATTTGCCTCTGGATTCAGTCCATTGCATGGATGGAGATCAACATCAAGTCATGAGCAAGATCTTACTCTGATTTCCTGGAGTGACTGAGATGTGAGTCATTAATGAATTGTTTGCCTTCCAGCTGTGTTGATTTCATATACGTATTTAGGGCCAGTTCATTTAGTGAATAACTCTCGAGTGTTTCCACTAATTTACTTTTTATAAAGCATTATTTCACCCAGAAAGGATGGTCTGGGAATCTTCAGCTGAATTGGTTGGAAAATTGCCACCAAATGAAATTTCTTGGATGCTTTGAATTTACCAGTTAGAGGGTGGAGAAATGGGAATAAGGTTCTAATACAGTGTATAGATAGGCTACTGCCTTCTGTTTGCATTTATATATCAAACCACTAATTAATGAACAAAAAGTCAGCAGAATCAAACAAATATTTGAGCATAGAGATAAGGTTTCACTTCATCAACAAGGGCTATCCTCTGGTATCTCACCATGGCTAAGGATGTTTTAAATATTTCTGCTAGGGTCTCTGCAATTTCCGCACCAGCCTCCCCCAGGAACAGACCCTGTGCATTTATCCATCCTAATTTGCCTCAATACAGCAAACACCTCCTCCTCTGTAATCTGCAGAGGGTCAATGACCTCAATGTGGCATTGTCCCACACCTATAGATTCCATCTCCCAAGTAAATATAAATGCAAAGAATCCATTTGAGGTCTCCCCCATCTCTTTCAGCTCCAGGCAGAGATCATCACCCTGATCTTCCAGAGGGCAAGTTTTCTTCCTTGCTTTCCTTTTGCTCTTTACATATCTGCAGAAACCATTAGGATTGCCCTTATATGATATACATGTACAGCATCTGAAATACATCTTATGGAAATGTTTGTTTGATGATGAAATTCGATAAAAAATAAATTACAAAAAAAAAGGATTGCCCTTCACCTGGTTTGCTAGAGCAACTTCATGTCTTCTTTTAGCCCTCTTGATTCCTTCTTAAGTGTTTTCTTGCATTTCTTGTACTCCCCAAGTACCTCATTTCTTCCTTTCTGATACGATTAAAATTGGCCTTTCTCCCATTTAGAATCTCAACCAGAGGACCAGACCTATCCTTTTCCATAATTACCTTGAAACTAATGGCATTGTGATCACTAGATGCAAAGTGTTCCCCTACACAAACCTCTGTCACCTGCACTGTTTCATTCCCTGATAGGAGATCTAGGATTGCACTCTCTCTAGTGGGGACTGATCAAAGAGACTTTCCTGTAGATATTTGACAAACTCTTTGCCATTCTACTGTTTTACGGTATGGGAGTCCCAGTCAATATGTGGAAAGTTTAAAATCACCTGCTATAACCTATTTATATTTCTTACAATGGTCTGCAAATTTCCTTCTAAATCCCACAAACTATTATGTGGTCTATAATATATAAGGAGGATCTCAATATATAAGTTTGCTGATGACACAACAATTGTAGGCCAAATCTCGGGTAATGATGAGTTTGAGTACAGAGAGGAAATTAAGAACCTGGTGACATGGTGCGAAGACAATAACCTATCCCTCAACGTCAGCAAGACGAAGGATTTGGTTGTTGATTTCAGAAGGAGTAGCGGACCGCACGATCCCATTTACGTCAATGGTGCGCAAGTGGAACAGGTCAAAGCTTTAAGTTCCTCGGGGTCGATATGACAAATGACCTAACTTGGTCCAACCAAGCAGAGTTCACTGCCAAGAAGGCCCACCAGCACCTTTTCTTCTTGAGAAAACTAAAGAAATTTGGCCTGTCCCCTAAAACCCTCACTAATTTTTATAGATGCACCATAGAAAGCATTCTTCTAGGGTGCATCACAACCTGGTATGGAAGTTGTCCAGTCCAAGACCGGAAGAAGCTGCAGAAGATCGTGAACACGGCGCAGCACATCACACAAACCAATCTTCCGTCTTTGGACTCACTTTACACCGCACGCTGTCGGAGCTGTGCTGCCAGGATAATCAAGGACACGACTCACCCAGCCAACATACTTTTCGTCCTTCTTCCCTCCGGGAGAAGGCTCAGGAACTTGAAGACTCGTACGGACAGATTTGGGAACAGCTTCTTTCCAACTGTGTTAAGACTGCTGAACGGATCCTAACCCAGATCTGGGCCGTACCCTCCAAATATCCGGACCTGCCTCTCAGTTTTTTTGCACTACCTTACTTTTCATTTTTCTATTTTCTATTTATGATTTATAATTTAAATTTTTTATATTTACTATCAATTTGTACTCCAGGGAGCGGGAAGCGCAGAATCAAATATCACTGTGATGATTGTACGTTCTAGTATCAATTATTTGGCGACAATAAAGTATAAAGTATATAGCCTATTAATGTGTTCATACCTTCCTTATTCCTCAGTTCTACCCTAAAAACCTCAGTAGACAAACCTCCAGTCTGTCCTGACCGAGCACTTCCATGACTTAGTAATGGCATCCCTCCCTATTAATCACTCCTGCTCTACCATGTCTAAAATAATGGAGTATTAAGCTGCCCCTCCTACTACCAAATCTCACTCATGGCTGCAATGTCATAATTCTATGTGTTGACGCATACCTTAAGCCCATCTTCCTTTCCTAAAATACCCCTTGCATTGAAATATATGCAGCTCAGAACATTAGTCCCACCATGCTCGACTTTTTGATTCCTAACTTTTTATGTAGGCTTAACAACATCTTTCCTCACAAGCACTCCACTACCTGTTCTGGTGCTCTGGTTCCCATCCCTCTGCAAGTCTCATTTAACCAAACCCCTCCCCCATCCCCACCCTGTGCAGCACGGCAAACCTTCCCACTCGGATGTTAGTCACCCCCCCCCCCACCAGATCAAGTGCAAACCATCCCTTCTCTCCTACCTTCCCTGGAAGAAAGTCCAGTGATCCAAAAATCTGTTGCCCTCCCCCCTGCACCAACTCCTTAGCCACATGCTAAACTGCACGATCTTCCTATTTCTGACCTCACTAGCACATGGCACCAGTAGCAATCCTGAGATCACAACCCTGGAGGTCCTGTCCTTTAGCTCAACACCTAACTTCCTGAACTCACTTTGCAGGACCTCGTCACCCTTCCTGCCCATGTCATGGGTACCAATGTGCACCATGAGCTCTGGTTGCCCACTGTGTCCAAAGCAGTATGCTTGTTGCTGAGGGGTCCAGTCAAAGGGGTACCCTGCCCATCCCCTTTCCCGCTCCTGACAGTCACCCAGTTACCTTGGGTGTAACTACCTCCCTGTATGACCTGTCTATCAACACCTCATGCTTCTGGCAGTCTCCCCGCCTTCCCCATCCCACAAGAGGAACATTCCACTATCTTGTCTGGTATCCCTACTACTCTAAATGTGCAATAATGAAGAAAGAAAGAATAAATAACAAAAAAGGACCCCATTCTTCTCTGAACACCTCAAGCAGCAAATATCCCACCCCAGATCTCTGCAGTTCAGAATAATTTAACGAGAGTTTGAGATGGAAACTGAGGTGCTCTATTAGACTGCTGAACAGGTTTGAGCGCTCTGCAGTGGAGTTTCCTGAACCCAGTGACCGAATGTGATTGGGAACTTGGTTCATCAGTGCATACAATGCAGAATCTAATGCGGTTTCTCTTTGCACGCGCGCGGAGGCTGCTGAGCATTTATGGTGATCTTAGTTGATGTGTGAGCTTCCTTTGATGATTCACTTGTGGAAAACTGAACCATGTTCATGTGGCCACAAACTGCAAAAATTTGGTTCTCAGAAGCCTGCTTTGGTGGCTTTTGAAGAACCTGGACATACTTGGACTAATGACAGGATTCTGTAATATTTTCCTTCTTTCAATCCTGTTCTCCTTTAAGTTTTCCTTTTATAAATGATTGCAATCTCCTCCTGATCATCTCCTAAGGCAACCAACCACTACAATCCCATCCTCATCTGACTGACACCCCTCCCCTTATCATTCTGACCTAGTTTCACCAATTTTGTCTCTTGCTTCTCTATCTCCCAACTTCCAAATGACTCGTGGGACTTTCTTCCTTAACATTCTACCCAGTCCCCAGTTTACCACCCTACCCCGATAACTATATCCCAGCTTCACTCTCCACAATGACAGGAGGTCGAGGAGAAAAGAACCTCCCATCCCATCCTTACACAAGGCAAATCTTTTGCAAGCAACACAAAGAGTCTGATATGTGGCTGATTTTTGCTACCTGGAACCCTGCACTGAACCACCATGGTCCCACTTTAATGTGGCTTATCAGGTATACCTGATTAACTATTTCCAAGCTGGAGATTTTTCAACTATGAGGGAAAGAGGGAATTATCCCAGTATCTGTCCTGATGTAGGATTCCAACTCAAAATGTCAACAATTCATATTTCATATTTCAAATCCATATTTCAGATACTCACACTATACTGTTTACATTTCTTTTTTGTTTGGTCTCTTTCTGCCATTTTCATTATGGATTAACGACCATGGTCAATCACCTATTATTTAAGTCCAGCTTCAATAAAGGGGAAAATTACACTGTCCTCATAGCTCAGGCAAAACCTGACTGTCTGCCTGAAGGTAACTGAAATGGGGCAGCAATATCTCAGTTGGGCTGTGAGTTAGGGAGATGTGGACAAGACCATTCAAAAGAGCAGACTCTAAACTTTACCCCATTGAATGCCATATGCTGTATCACAGGAATTTTGTCACTGCATGATTGGAATGTGAGAACTGTACTAGCTAACACTGTACTACAGTAATGAACAGTAATAATGCGCAGGACAGACCCGGAAATAATCTATTTCTTCAGTCCAGACTTCTCATGATGTGCCAAATACAGAAGTATCACGTTGCTTTTCTAAACCTACAGTGCTCTTTCAGCAAAGTCAAAGAGAATGGTGGGTTAGCAAGAGATGGGGTGACTATGTGATCATTGTAATCAATTATGAAACATTGAGGAGCAAATGCTTATAATCAGTATTTATTTTCTTAAATTAAGCCTGTAATCCCTCAGCTTCTCCCCTTGCTACCAAGTACCCCCCCCACCCGATCCATGCCCCTTTTATCTTTATCACCTTCTTAGAAGCTCCCTCCGCCTCCAGGGGGAGATATCACCCAAATTGGGAACCACTAGTTTAGCTCAACAACAAAGTAAAATTCATACACTTGACCACAAACTACCGGGACTTAAATTGATGAGCAAAACTCAAGGATAATAATGTCTCAATTACACTGGTCAACAAAGACTTTACTTCCTGAATACTTTTTATGGATTTTAGGCTGCTGATCTTGAAGATCACCACAAAACTTTCTTATCACACACCATTTTTTAAAAACTGCCTATATTTGTTATTTCAGTTCATAATTCAGGTCAGAATAACTTATGCCAAGAGGCATATTTGTTGGTCCACCAATGATACAGGTCATTGATCACAGGTACTTCAAAGAACCTCTAGTGGGATGAGAGAAGATCGCATAGAAGGCATTCAAGGATGTTGTTGAAAACTTTCTTGGCAACTACAGAGCACCAAACTTTGTGCAGCTGGTTAACAACATGCTTCAAGCATACAAAACCCTGAAGTGCAACATGTCACTAAAGATTCATTTTCTATATTCCCATTTGACTTCTTCCCTGTAAATCTAGGCTCTGTCAATGACAAGCCCGGTGAAAGGTTTCACCAGAATACTAGGATATTATGGTCATGGAGAAACAGGGCAACTAGAATCCATCAATGCTGGCTGATTATTGTTGAACATTTAAGCAAGAAGCCTCAGACAATGAGTCAAATGAAAATCATCTACAAAACATTTTTAGCTCAGTTAAACTATTGCAAAGCACCAGCACTGTTACGCAATTAAACATTATCTTCAACAAAAATTAATTTCTTCCTTCTTCAAATTCCTACATAATACAAGTAGTCAGCTTCAAGCAGTCTATCATAAACAAAAAAAAACTGAGGAAGCAACACTTACGAAAAAATATTGTTATCCATTATTATTACCCTAGGTGCTTACAAAGTAGTCTGTACATAAGATTTTGTAAATGCAGAAATGCAGGAAATGATGTACTGTGTAAGGGGTTTGTACATTCTCCCCATGACTGGGTGGGTTTCCTCATGGGGCTGTGGTTTCTTCCCACACGCCAAAGACAGGTTAGTCGGTTAATTGGTCACACGGGTGTAATTGGGCTCCTTGGCTGCGAACGGCTGGGAACTGTGCTGTATCTATAAATGAAAAAAGTGGGTTGTGTTCAGGGAGAAAATGGTACTTTAAAGTCTTCTTAGTTGGTCCCTCAGGATTGGGAGGGATTTGGTAGTCCAATTGATAGTTCTGAAACTGTAAGGGAAAAGGGCAATTGTGTTTTAGGCTCTAAAAGTGAAGCTGTAAAAGATTTATAGTAATTAACACAAAGAAAAGAGAGAAATAAGAAAAGTGTGAGTAATGGATCAGGGCAAAAGAATAGCCAGGGAAAGAGCAAGGCCGGTTAAGGACAACAGGAGCAAAGTTTGCATGGAGGCAGAAGGTATAGGTGATGCCCTGAATGAAAACTTTTCATTAGTATTCACAAAAGAGATGAAATTTGTAGTTGTAGTAAAAGGGGAAGGTAAAATTCCAGTGCAAGTCTCCATATAAATAAACAGGACAGTACACCATATGCAATTAAATGATTTAGCTTTATAATTCTTAATTTGACTAGAGGGTTAGTAAAGAAAAATAAAAAGAAAAGGGCCCATTTTAATGAAACAATCTAATATGGACAAGTTGGAGCTCACGGTTTCCCTTCCGCTGGTCCTCCATTGATTTCCCCGGGCCTCATCGACTCTCGGCCCCACTCCAAGTCCACTCCTTTCTGGCGTCTATGACCTCTCCTTTCTGGCATCTTCTCTCTTCATCTTCCAGTGAACAAAAGACCCAGATTACCTCAGTCTCAGGCACACAACAAGAAAAAAGCACTCCCGTCATTGGACGGCGCACATTCCAAAGCCCCCGTTATCTCTAACCATAACCCAAACACTGCTTCTACAGAAAAACCATTACATTAGCAGTGAAACATTTCCCAGGGTGTTACACTCTCCCCCCACCGAATTGAGATAACTTGCCAACCCTTCATGCAAAGCACAAAGTCCAAACCAGGTGCAAAAGGCAGTGACATAGCTCCCCAAAGCGGTAGAAGTCACACTCTGTTCCCCCGATACTACATAGGCCAGCTTATCCGGTGGTCTCCTGATTCTTTGTGACCTCCGTATGCCCTCATCTACTTCTTCATATTCTGACACTGTTGGGGATACTTCTGGTCTACCTGGTGAGGCCTCTCCCGGTCTATCACTCGTGCCCTCCTGCAACTCGGACCCCTCTGTCCCTGGATGAAGGGATGACCGCTTCATCCCTTGCAAGGTCCCGCTGAAACCCAGGTTGTCCACAGATAGCGTCCCCCCTCGGATTTCACCTGATTCAGAGTGAGAAGGGTTGGTCAGTGGGGACTTAGCAAAAGGCACCTCCATTTCCTCATCCTCCGAGTCCGTATCCCATTCAGAGGTGGGGCCGGTCTAACCTCTCCTGCTGTTGGTCCCTCAGTCGCCCTGCGTCGCCGCAGAGTCCTTTTACTAGGTGTAGGCTCCAGGTCGGGCTCTGGGTCAACCCGCACCTCTTGTCCCAGAGGCAGAAGGAGAACCTCAACAGGCCCATTCCCATCCTCTGCACTACAGAGATTCAAAGTTCAAAATAAATTTTATTATCAAAGTATATCACTATATATAAACCTGAAATTCATTTTCTTGTGGGCAAACTCTATAAATCTTTAGAATAATAACCATAACAGAATCAATGAAAGACCGACTAACTAGGGCATCCAAACGGAATGCAGAAGACAGCAAACCGTGCAAACACTAAATGAAGAAAAATAATAAATAATTAACCAATAACTATCGAGAAAATAAGATGACGAGTCCTTGAAAGTGAATTCATAGGTTGTGGGGAAAATTTCAAAGATGGGGTGGGTGAAATTATCCCCTATAGTTCAAGAGGGGTAATGACTGTTCCTGAACGTGGTGGTGTGAGTGTGATATCTGAGGGGTAATGACTGTTCCTGAACCTGGTGGAGTGGTTCTGATGGTTGAGAGGAAATGACTGTTCCTGAAGCTGGAGGTGTGGGTCTGATGTTGAGTGGTAATGACGATTACTGAACTTGGTGTTGTGGGTCTGATATCTGAGCGGTAATGACTGTTTGTGAACTTTGTGATTTGGGTCTGATATTGAGGGGTAATGACTGTTCCTGAACCTGGTGTTGTGAGTCTGATGTTGAGGGGTAATGACTGTTCCTGAACCTGGTGTTGTGAGTCTGATGTTGAGGGGTAATGACTGTTCCTGAACCTGGTGTTGTGAGTCTGATGTTGAGGGGTAATGACTGTTCCTGAACCTGGTGTTGTGAGTCTGGTGGCTGAGGGGTAATGACTGTTCCTGAATCTGGTGGTGTGAGTCTGGTGGCTGAGGGGTAATGACTGTTCCTGATCCTGGTGGTGTGGGTCTGATGTTGAGGGGTAATGACTGTTCCTGAACACGGTGGTGTGGGTCTGATATCTGAGGGGTAATGTCTGTTCCTGAACCATGTGGTGTGGGTCTGATATCTGAGGGGTAATGACTGTTCCTGAACCTGGTGGGAGGGGTCTGATTTTGAGGGGTATTGACTGTTCTTGAACCTGGTGGTGTGGGTCTGATATCTGAGGGGTAATGTCTGTTCCTGAACCATGTGGTGCGGGTCTGATATCTGAGGGGTAATGACTGTTCCTGAGCCTGGTGGTGTGGGTCTGATGGTTAAGAGGTAATGACTGTTCCTGAATCTGGTGGTGTGGGTCTGATGTTGAGGGGTAATGACTGTTCCTGAACCTGGTGGTGTGAGTCCTGAGGCTCCTGTACCTCCTTCCAATATTCACCATCATATTACCTGGATGGATCTTTTCCCTGAGTTGGAGGTAGATGACACTAGAGGACTCAGATTTGGGATAAGGTGTAAGAGATTCAGATTGGGTCTGTGGGGTATCCTTTTCACCCAGAGAATGTCAGATATCGAGAGTACACAGCTTGTGGAAGTAGTGGTGGTGTTACTGACATCATTTTTGAGTAAAATAATACTTGACCATTTCAATCACATTGGCATGAAGAGCTATGTGATTAATATGAATGTGTGCCTTCTGGTCTGCGTTGACTTGATGGGATGAATGGCCTGCTGTGTCACTCTATAACCCTAAAGTATTAGAGCAGAAGTTGGGTTATCAATGTGGACCAAATGCACCAACAAATTGAGTGTTTGCTGAGGGAACTGTGGGCACATGTTCAGATTGGAGTGTGTGGTTAAGGCGTCCAGCACTTGGCTGTAGCTGCACAATGAACTGAATTGGGATTTAACAATACCAGGTCATGAGAGATGTTACAGTTGTAAAGTATAGCAGATTAATGTGCTTGATGGTTGCTGCCATTTTGGTGGGACCATCGGGCCTGTTCAATGCATATTCAAGGAGTTGGATGAAAGGCCGGTGGGCCAACACTTTAGACTCTGCATGGTTCGACACAAAGAAAGCTTCGATCTGCAAGGAGGAACTCACTATATTTTGCTTCAAGCCCAGCAAAAGGGATGTTATACCTAGAAATGACAATGAATCTAATTTAGATAACTTGTAGGTTGTTGGACGTACTGAGTATGCCGGAAAGAAAATGAATCTCAGGGTTGTAAATGATGACATATTAATTAAGGCATCCGTTAGTCTTGTGAGACCATGAATCTTCACCTGGAACGTCTTCACTCTCCAGGGCGCAGGCCTGGGCTAGGTTGTATGGAAGACCAGCAGTTGCCCATGCTGCAAGTCTCCCCTCCCCATGACACCGACGTTGTCCAAGAGAAGGGCAAGGGCTGATACAGTTTGGCACCAGTGTTGTCACAGAGCAATGTGTGGTTAAGTGCCTTGCTCAAGGACACAACATGCTCCCTTGGCAGGGGCTCCAACTCACGACCTTCAGATCACTAGTTGAATACCTTAACCACTTGGCCACGTGCCCACACTATGGTGACATATATATACTTTGATTATAAACTTACTTTGAACTTGAACTTAACAGAGAACAGACACTTATTCTATAGACACTATGATATAATCATTCCGATACAGAAACTGAAATGGAAAAATAATCCTGAGATTGTAGAATTAATTCTTCCTTCCATGTGACGATACAAAGACTCTCTATGGTCATCATGGAAATAGATAAGTTAACTGACACAGGGTAATATAGAGCCAATTTATACCCTTAAAGGACTCAGGTTCTACAAAGAAAAATAAAAGTGACGAGGTCATGTTATATTTTGTAACTTCAAAACATTAAACTAATTCAAAGGATGACACAGAAGTCTGAAATGTGAGTCTAACTGTGTTGACTTTAAGCGAGGCACACATATTATGTGGTAGTGTGATGACATATGCAATTCACATTTATATGCATATAACTCGTAATGAGTTATTTAGACAAACAAGAATGTTTAATCAATCAATATATGTACACAACATTACTCATATATTGCTGAAATATTAAATACACAACAGGCCAGGAAATGAGAATAACAAAAGAACTTTGCAAGAGCGTATCAGCTGCCTGGAGTTTAGAGAGGGAATCAATGGACATCTGTTTGGGGTTGCTGGAAGGGAAAGAGGATAAAGGGAAGAGAGAAGAAAATGATCAGGGAGGGATAGACGGTGTATTAGCTGAGCTTGGAAAGATATTTTTGCAATGGGGCTGAAGGGAAAATTGAACGACAATCAGTTGAAGAAGCGTGGGCTGTTGGAACAGGGAGTTCTGGAAAGGATCAGAAATGGGTGCAGTGAGCAGCAGTCTGTAATACCAAATATTTTTTACTTCTGCTCTGCGTTCCATAGACGGTGATGTTTTGTTTAAGCACAGCATGCTACTGTCTGTCCTTCTGAATTCCCTGGTCATGCAAAATGATTGAACGGTCTCTTGTTTTTAACAAGGAGAATTTTAGGTTTATTTGATTTTATTTGGATGAGCTCACTGTGATCAGCCCTTTGCCTGACATTGCTTTGAGCGATTGTCATCAGGTCAACAAACACTTTCTCCTCTCGATGTACTTGGTTCGTTTCTTTTCAGCAACTAATACCTTGGTATTATTGTCTGTCATTAACCTCCCTGGACAAATATATGCAGCCGAGGAACATTAACCAACCAGAACAGAAGGAACCCAGTGAATAATAAGCAAAAAGATGTGACCTCTGAGCTCAACTAATGCCCATTTGACTGCATGTCAGAGTCAGTGTGTTTGGTATTGCAGGTTGCTGGGCCTCTTTGACCTGCACGGAAATGAAGGAAGTTGCAAATGAAAATTCTTTCATTTAAGACTCATTTAGAAAGGGCAGAGGATGAAGAGATGTCGACCATGTGCAGGCAGATGTGCAATTGAAATTGACATCACAGTCAGCATATGTCTGGTTGGCTGAAGGGCATGTTCCTGTGTTCTCTATTCACCATGGTCTTCGAATATTCAATGATCACATCTCTGGAAAGGGCTTCATGCTGCATTTTGCAGTCCCAGTGACACGTGCAGAAACTCAAAGAAGCCAAATGAGGTTATTGCAGCCATTTTGGGAATGTCCTCTGAGCACACAGGCACCTAATGTTAGCCCCTAACTAGATCGACTTTGGAAAAAATTAACTTTCCGGATAAGTGTGCAAAATGATCTTGAATGTGTGGAACTGGGTAATGATCAGGGATGGCGACCTTGTTAGGGCTTCAGTCTTCGCTACATGGGCAGCAACCACCATCAAACTTAGGGACCACTTGGAGGGGTGAAGCCCAGGGGCTATTCCAGCGGCGTACAATGCCAACTCTTCCATGTTGGCAAACTCAGGCTTCGCAGTTGCCAGTGTTTCTGGGTCCAGTCTATGCGCGAAGGCATGGACTGGTGGGCCGGTTGTGGGAATGTGGAGTTTGACCCCATGTTTTGTGACTGTAGTGGAAAACGCAGGCTTGATGAGGTTTGGGAATTCGCCCAGCAGTCGAGTAAGCTCACATGTGGTGGTGCATGTGCTTGACAGAGTCAGTGTGGGGAACTTACTGGGAGAGCAGGGTAACGATCAAAAATCCTTAACATCCACAAACCGGCAGTTCTTAAGATCAACAAATCGTCTTTGGGCTCACAGGAAATCAACACGAGCAGAGGTCTAGCCACTTTAGCCAGGACCAAGTACCTTGTGTTATGTCGCCCACTGTCCCGTAGGTCTGGATCTTGCTGTCACTGCCAGCAAGGTTTCATTGCTCTTTGCCCTCTCATCAATAGGCGATGCTGGCAGCACACAGACCTGGGCACGCGTGTCACTCAGGAAGCGTCACCCTGAAAGGGTGTCTGTAATGAACAGTAAACGACCCTTATGGTGTTCACAGACCTCTGAAGTCCTGATGTGCTGGCACAGTCAAAGCTGTAGTGTAGACGGCACTTCCTAGCGTTCCCACCAAAGTGAGCATGGCAAAAGCACAGGCCTGGTGTTGTCTGTCTGTTTTAGGTGAAGCCATTCTTATGTTGTGGGCTTTGTCCACCGGGCGTATTGAGGTAGAGAAAGGTGGAGGAATGATGCATGTCTGCCTGGCTGAGTGTAGACTATCAATCATTTTCACAAGTTCCCTGTAGTCCTTCATGGGTGTATTAATGAGGGCTATGCAAACTTGATCAGGCATTTGCTGCATGAAGATTTCTTTAAAAATAAAACAAGAATGGTGATTTCCCAGGATGGACAGCATGTGATCCATTATCACCAACAGCTTAGCATCACCAAGGCTGGGCAAGGAGAGCATTTGTTTGGTGTGCTCAGACTCTGATAGTCCAAAAGGCTATAAAAGGTGAGTTTCCAGTGATCGGTATTTATCGTGTTCGGGCAGGTGTTCAAGCAGATTCACCAATCTCACCACTGTGGAGTTTCTGAATATGGTAGAATTTGAACTGGTCTGTGGTGATTTCCCGAGACATGAATTGGGCCTTGGCTTGTACAAACCAAGTGATAATATTTTGCTCCCAAATCTCCGGTAGTTTCAAAGCGACATATTCAAAATGTTGACATGTCCACGAACTGTGGAATCATTCCTAGGGCATTGGGGTTTCACAAATGAAGCATTTTATGTTTAAAAAAAAGTATCAACTCTCATTTATGGAACTCCAAGAAACTGAACACAAAATGCAGTTAAAGTCCTTTACATAATACACCATCACACCAGACCAGCCTCTTAAAGTAAAACCCCACCTCAGTGTCGGTGTTTGTGAATTCTGTATGTATCCACCAATTACATTACCCTACAATTGCGCTGTGCTAACACCCACGCTACAATTGACGGCCCTACAACACAGCTGGAACATCAAGAAGTAAAGCACGACTCACAGACCCTTGGTAACTATGCACACACCCTTTGCAAGTGCCTAATGGATTTTCCCAAGTATTGATATTAACTGCAAAAACTGAAGTTGAAGACCAGGACACGATATTGGCCAATATTTGAAAGTAGTGGTGATCATAAAGTCTGTGTGCTTTGTTAGATTTTGCTTTTAATAATGTTAAATCTTTAAATGTACAAGCGTTTGGGGGACCTCTCCCGAGCATCCCCCTGTACAAATTCATCTCATTGACAGAGCAGGGTTGAGAGGCCTTTCCTTCTAATCCTTCTGAAAGGCATCTCTGTGCTGTTCACGCTTCCCATGTCACTCAGTCCCCTGTCAGTGTGTCAGCCGAGGACAAATTCTTGGCGGCACTGCACCCAGGAGTAGTATGATGGAAGAGCCAGGGTTAATTTTGTGAAATGCCCTACGTGGCCAATGAAGATGACTGCAGGTTGGACTGGATTCAAACCCAATCTATGAGGTCGATGGAAGTCCAGTAATTCTTTAATTTCATTCAATTTGAATTTGCAATCTGGACTACTCCTATGTGTTCTGCAGTGAATGCAGCATTATCAATCAACTTAATAATGCGCTTGTCTGAATTCCTTTGCCAACCATATTTTAAAAATTGTTGAACACATTTATCATGTTTAACTTGTCTAATAGCTGCTGTTAACTAAAGCTATTGTTCGAGCATTACCTAATATAATTAGATCCATTCCCGATTTGCCGATAGTGTTCTATCTGTGATACAATCACTCTGAGAAATGATCTTTCATCACCCATCAGAAACATTGATCCATTATTTTCCTTTTGGTTGGCAGTTCTCACTGCCGCTCACTAAATATACAGGTTGGGTTGCCGCTTCAATACATCTGTGCTTCACCTGGGTGACGCACATTTTCAGTGGTTGATAAAGCTGAAATGAACGTGATCTTCTAGTCCCTTGATTGCCATGTCCTGTCCTGTGCTCCTGGCTCCCAGCTTCCTACAGCAACAATCGATGAAAGACACCAGTTACTTTTGTGACTTCTAGTGAGCGTTTCCTAACTTCAAATTGCTGCTGGCACAATCCTACAATTAGTTTAACTGTTCCTCATTATCATCATCATCATGTGCTGTGCCATATGACATGGGCGATCATGGTCTCATGACCAAGGTTGGTCTTGGCAAATATTTCCACAGAAGTGGTTTGCTATTGTCTTCTTCTGGGCAGAGTCTTTACAAGACGAGTGACCCCACCCATTATCAATACTCTTCAGAGATTGCCTGCTGTCAGTGGTCGCACGACCAGGACTTGTGATGTGCACCAGCTGCTCCTACGACCATCCACCACCTGCTCCCATGGCTTCACATGACCCCAATCAGGGGGCTAAGCAGGTGCCACACCCTGCCCAAGGGTGACCAGCAGGCTAGCAGAGGGAAGGAAAGCCTTATACCTCCTTTGGTGGAGCCATATCTCAACCCAACACCATTAGGTTCCTCAATTACCTGAGTGCTTATTTGAAATTTATGGTCTGTCAAATGTCCTTTACCATAGAATATCTGGTCCCAAACACCTCCAAGTGTGTGTCCTGTCCTCTAGAGATCTCAGTGTGATGTTTGTAATGGGATAGTCCATGGGGCTCTAAAACTCTTTCAGCTACTTCCTCGACTGAGACTGCCCAAATGTTGATAATGTGGCTTTTCTTCACTGTGCCTCTTCATTCTGTGGTTTCCAACATCTCTTCTGAGGCAGCAGAGTATCCTCATACAGTTCTTGGGATACTTGAGATTGCTGTGGCTACTACAGTTAGCTCTTGGAAAAGGGATGTGTCACATGCTTCAGCTGGGCTTTGCTCTTAACTAGTTGCCCGCTGCTCCAGTGCTAGATTTAAAATGACTATCCTGGATCCCTCACCACTTGCTGTTCAGTCTGTATCATCAGACACATTTCGAGCTTCTAAGTAGTGTAGTCACTAGCGCAATGCCATTGTAGCACCAGCGATCACCAATCAGGGTTCAATTCCCGTCGTTGCCTGTAAGGAGTTTGTTGATTCTCCCTGTGACCACATGGGTTTCCTCCAGGTGCTCCGGTTTTCTCCCACATTCCAAAGATGTACGATTACAGTTAGTGACTTGTGGGTGTGTTATGTTGGTGCCGGAAGCACTTCCGGGTGCCCCGGCACAATCCTCGTTGATTTGATTGACACAAGTACCACTTGTCAATGTACATGCTGATCTTAAGTCACAACAAATCTCTTGCCTAAACCTGTGTTCTCCAGCTTCATTTACCTCTATTAAATGGGAAGGTTTCCTACTGTCTACCCTATCAATAGCACTCATAATTTTACGCTACTGTATATATCTCATATATACTGTATATGTTCCCCCTTAACTTCCTCCACTCCAGGGAAAACACACCTCAGCTCTCCTGCCTCTCCTCATGACCTGGAGAACTTGGAGACCCCTACAGAACATTGGAGTACAAGCACATGGTTCTCCAAAAGTCATGGGTAAACAGAGTGGTGAAGAAGGCTTTTGACACACTGGCCTTCATCAGTCAGGGCACTGGGTATTGAAGCTGAAAGGTCATGCTGCGTGTTAGGGTGTATCATGGAGTTATGGTATATAGCAAATACAAATTTTAACAGTGGCCAGTCCCCAGACCCGAATGTGGATTGTAGATTGAATTTGAAATGCAGCTCTGAACAACGGCCTTCCATTTGACTGCAGAAGCCTGCAAATGCATGAATACGGCCTGGAGTTGATGGGAATTAACATTCATTTTGGGTGTCTGGAGTGTGGATGCAAAGAAGGAGATACTTGGAAACTATGTGTAATTTAAAGGAAGCATTGTATATGCAGTGTAACTGTAGAATTGTCCTGCAGTTACATTTGATCTTTAGAATGTAAAAATACTATGTAATATTGGGTTGAGCAGACCTCTTCTTCCAAGAGTGTCTTGATATGATGCCAGTTGCTCATTTTTATTGAATAAAACATTTGTGTATCCACGAGATACAGTGTCCCTCCGGAGACTTTGTTCATGTTCCAAAAGTGTGGTTGCACAAGATGCTGGTGACTCTGCACTTGGAGTATTGTGCACTGTTTTGTTTGCCTTACTGAAATGTTGTTATTAAATTGGAAAGATTCAAAAGATACGTAGCAAGAAGAGGCTGAACAAGTCAGGACTTTATCCCTTGGACACTGAGAGGTGATTGAGGCAGGGAGGAGACCAACTCTTAAAAGACAACTAGGCAGGTACACAGATTGGATAGATTTAGAGACTACAGGCCAAATGCTGGCATATGGGACGAGTTTGGAAAGACCATTTAGTTGACATGGACAAGCTTCAGTATAACTCTGAAATGAAATGCTCTATCCCAGGAAATACTCCGGTGAATCCCTTCTGTATCCTCTCCAGTGTGTGAACAATAAATTAACACTTGGATCTTCATTCAACCAGGTTAAAGAATTTGCACAGACTCATAGGGGGTGAAGCTTCAATTAAAATAATTAATTCAACACAAAATTCATGAATAGTCAACAAATGGATTTAATTATGGTTATAATTCTATTATGGATTTATTGAGTATGCCTGCAAGAAAATGAATCTCAGGGTTGTGTATGGTGACATAGACAGTACATACTTGGATAATACATTTACTTTGAACTCTGAACAAAATTAAATCAGGGAAATTAAATGGCCAGAAAGAAAAGGTGTTTGAAAAATTATTTTAATTCTGAAAACATTCCAGCAATAATTCAAATTCCCTGATCCTAATTCTTCTGTGTTTAATGGGCCATCACTCACTTCACTTTGCGCACAGTAAGTGTAAGAGCGTGCTGGTGCTGTAGCTACACCTGTGGAGGAATAGAACACATGCAGAGCAACATCAGTGTTTCTGTCCAACAGCACATTGGCAAACGTCAGATGGTGCAGCTCAGAAGTGGACAGAATTAATCAATGTAACTTGCAATGCAAAATCCTCACCATTGAGAGCTGATTACCTGAAACAATGGTGGAATCAAAGCTAATGATTACCTCAAAGGCAGAACTGAAAAAGTTGCTGGGTAATGGAAAGGGATAAGCCAGTGTAGCAATAGAAAAGTGTTAGACAGAGAATAAGGTGCACACAAAGCAGAATAAAATGCATTAAATTCCAAACATAAAATCATGCTGAAGAACCATATTAAACTGATTGGAAAGTGAAAGATATCCGAGGGGCTAGAAATCAGACAGAATGTATAGAGATTAAACTGTAACTAGAAATACATTGCTGGGAAAATTTAAATTAGACTGGAAAATAAATTGAGAACGGATTAGGCATTGAGGTAAGAATACAATAGCTATCAGTTTTGATATTGAATAGAAACAAGCCTGAGGGGAGATGTATATCGAACAGAGATGAGGGAGAGTGGAGGTTTACAGGACCTCAGGGAGGGAGGTATATCGAACAGGGATGAGAGACTGTGTAGATGTACAGGGCCTGAGAGAGGGAGGTAGGGAGGGATGTACAGTATATTGAACAGGGATGAGGCAGTGTACAGGACCTGAGGAGGGGATGTATATCGAACAGAGATGAGGGAGGGTGTAGGTGTACAGGGCCTGAGGGAGGGTGGGATATATATTGAACAGGGATGAGGGAGAGTGTCGCTGTACAGGACCTGAGAAGGGGATGTATATCCAACAGGAATGAGGGAGGGTGGAGGTTTACAGGACCCAAGAGAGGAAGGGTATTGATATACAGAACCTGAGGAGGAGATGTATATCGAACAGGGATGGCCTGGCAGTGAAGAAGATATGAGAACCATCAAGCTGTCAATGTAAAGTGAATCATTCTGTGAATGAAACTGATGAAAAGTAAAATAAGATGGATACCAAAATATACTGGGATCACAATGAACGTATATAAATGACAGTCATCAAACTGACAGCACATCTGGTGTCGTTCTGAAAATAGAACAGCTCCAACTCAAAACATACAGCACATTGACAATGGACAGGGATACCAGGAGGATGCAAATAGAATTAACATCAGACTGGGAATAGAGCAAGCATTAATCCAAGGATGGGAGGAACGTCATACCATCAACCTAGGTGCAGAAAGAAACAAATAAGGGAATGGGGCAGCCATCAGATTGAGAGCATATCAGAAATCAACATATAACCATGTAACAATTACAGCATGGAAACAGGCCATCTCGGCCCTTCTAGTCCGTGTCGAACTCTTACTCTCACTTAGTCCCACTGACCTGCACTTAGTCCATAACCCTCCATTCCTTTCCTGTCCATATAGCTATCCAATTTAACTCTAAACGACAACTTCGAACCTGCCTCAACCACTTCTGCTGGAAGCTCGTTCCACACAGCTACCACTCTCTGAGTAAAGAAGTTCCCCCTCATGTCACCCCTAAACTTTTGTCTTTTAACTCTCAGCTCATGTCCTCTTGTTTGAATCTCCCCCACTCTCAATGGAAAAAGCCTATCCACATCAACTCTATCAATCCCCCTCATAATTTTAAACACCTCTATCAAGTCCTCCCTCAATCTTCTACGTTCCTCCCTCAATCTTCTACGTTCCAAAGAATAAAGACCCAACTTGTTCAACCTTTCTCTGTAACTTAGGTGATGAAATTCAGGTAACATTCTCGTAAATCTTCCCTGTATTCTCTCTATTTTATTGACATCTTTCCTATAATTTGGTGACCAAAACTGTACACAATATTCCAAATTTGGCCTCACCAATGCCTTGTACAATTTTAACATTACATCCCAACACCTATACTCAATGCTTTGATTAATAAAGGCCAGCATACCAAAAGCTTTCTTCACCACCCTATCCACATAAGATTCTACCTTCAGGGAACTATGCACCATTATTCCTAAATCCCTCTGTTCTACTGGATTCTTCAATGCCCTACCATTTACCATGTATGTCCTATTTTGATTAGTCCTACCAAAATGTAGCACCTCATATTTTTCAGCATTAAACTTGAAAAGAGTATTAAAAATACTGTTGGTATGAAAATCCATTTGTGAAAACAATGAGTCTCACACTGAAAATGGATGAGACATGAAATGAAGAGAAGGTTTATCTGTGACCACAATAGAAAGAGCCAGGATTTGCAGAGAGAGCAATCTGTAAACAGTATGGATATTCTGCTCACTCCACTTCATTCAGTGTAGCGGAGCTTCTCCAAACACAGCTCAGCACACTAATTAGTGCTGAACTAATTAAGCTAATGATGTCTCATTAAACTAATCCCTTTTGCCTGCACATGGCCCATATCCCTCGAGACATTCGTCTGCACATTCATCTGGCTATCTGAGATCCTCTTAAACACCTCTGTTGTATCTGCCTCCACCATCACCTCTGGCAGCACACTCCACGCACTCGCCAGTCTCGGTAGTTTGAAAAAAAATCCTTGCCCTGTACAAAAGCCCTTTGAACTTTCCATCTTCAACTCTCATCTTAAATGCAAGCTCTCTCATATTAACATTTCCAGCTTGGGAGGAAAGATACCGGATTTGCAGTCTGTCTATGCCAGGATGGACATGGGGTATGACAGGCAAAAGAATGAGCATCTAGCATGAGCATCAACTGGCAATTGATGAATGTAAGCCTGCAACTAGTGTAGCAGAAAGTCTGAGAAGAAAATAGATAGATAGATAGATAGATATACTTTATTGATCCCGAGGGAAATTGGGATTCGTTACAGCCGCACCAACCAAGAATAGAGCATAAATATAGCAATAGAAAAACCACAAACAATCAAACAACAAAATGCAAACTGTGCCAGATGGAAAATAATCCAGGACCAGTCTATTGGCTCAGGGGGTCTGACCCTCCATGGGAGGAGCTGCATGTTCGATGGCCACAGGCAGGAACAACCTCCCGTGCCGCCCAGAGTTGTATCTCGGTGGAATATGGCCGAAGTCCAGCAGTAAAAAGTTCAATATCCGGTCTACAAACACGTTCCTCGATCGTAATATGACCCGGATTGCACCATCCGTTGTTAACCAGAATAGTAAGCACCCAACTCCTTTACGCTTACCGCTGTCAGTGCACTTCCGGTCAGCCCGAATGGTCTGGAAGCCGTCCATGGAAAAGTTTTGATCGGGTATGTCCTTGTGCAGCCCCGTTCCAGTGAAACACATAACACTGCACTCCCGAAATGTTCTCTGACGCCTGGTTAGAGCCGTGAACTCATCCATTTTATTACCCACCAAACTCCTCTTCTCCATAAGTCTCTGTTGTCTCGACCCAGTCCTCTTTTGATTTGATTTAGAATGTCATTATTTTAGCTGAGGTCTGAATAGAAAACAGGATGAGAAAAACATGGCTTCAAACTGAGAATGGAATGGAATCTTGCTGAGAAGGGGTTGGACAAAAATCCCGAGTGTGGAACATTGATTGGAGAGCAGTGTGATCATCACAGTATGTACTGTGCAGATATGAGATGGAAAAGCAAATAGGCATCAAACTAAAAGCAAAGTATGCAAAACAGAGAGGACAAAACCCAGACCAAAAGTAAAAGGCATCAACACTGAACACCAGATGAAAGGCAGGGACATTAAGCAGAGAATTAAAATGAAAAACACTCTGAATAGGGGTGGGGCCAAACTGACAGTAGGACAATGTCAGAATATGAATGAACTGCCAGGATGACAATGGACTGGCATGACTACAATGAACAATATGAGAATCAGACAAAAACTAACACAGAATTAAACCAAGATTAGAATCAACATTTGTCGCAGTAGCGCAGCTGTTGGACGATCTGAATGGTATCCATGCCTGGAGACATGAATGTACATCCCTCCTTATGACTGGAATTTACATTTCAGTAATGAAATAAATATATTTGTGTGTAGTTAGATATGCTGATATAGTGTACTCAAATACTATTACTAAACGTTGACCATGATAATTCAAGATTGTGGTTTTATAACAAAAGCTTGAGAGGTCACCTACCCATCCAAGGTGGGACTTACCTCTAAACTTGTCTTACAAATAAGGATGGACAAAATCCTATCCATGCCAGTGATAACTATATCCCATCAATGAATTAATAAAAATAGATCTAAAAAACAGCCAACATTATCATTATGTGCCATGTTGCATGATGTGGGCGATCATGGTCTTTCCATGACCATGATGCTTCCTGGCAAATTTTTCTACAGAAGTGGTTTGTCATTGCCGCCTTCTTCTGGGCAGTGTCTTCACAAGATGGGTGACCCCAGCCATTATCAATACTCTTCAGAGATTGTCTGCTTGGCGTCAGTGGTCACATAACCAGGACTTGTGATCTGCACCAACTGCTCATACAACCATCCACCAGCTGATCTCATGGCTTCACATGACCCTGATCAAGGGGCTAAGCAGGTGCTACACCTTACCCAAGGTTGGCCTGCAGGCTAGTGGAGGGAAGGAGCACCTTACACCTCCTTTGGTAGAGATGTATCTCCACCCTGCCACCCGAAGATGGTATCAAACCAAAACTGAGGATTGCATGGACATCATTTGTAAGTGCAATGGAAATAAAATTGGAGATTAGTCATCATATTAGCAATAGGACAGAGAAACAGCAAATACAACACTTATTAATTTGGGGTGAACTGAGGTTGTAATAGAAGCTAAAACAGCTGTAGATCTGACTATATTAAAGACAGACTGATTATTTGAATGGACTTTAAATTAAAAACAACATGGAAGTCAATTTTTGTCCACTTTTAGCCATAGATTTCTTCTTTGTTTTCCATTTCACTAAGGGAAAGATAGCCATTCTGCCTTTTCCAACCCCAAACCATATATCATCTCAAAGGACTGTCCAGAATGGGCACAATTGGACATTGTCTTATTCGACATGTGGGGCAGACAGATTGAGCAAAGTAAATTTCTGATGCAGAACAAAAAAATAAGCCACAAATTTATTTTAATTTATTGAGAAACTGCACCCTTTGAGCCATGCCTCCCAGCAACCCCCGATTTAACCTTAACCTAATCACACCAATGACTAACCGGTATGTCTTTGGACTGTGGGAGGAAACTGGAGCATCTGGAGGTAACCCATGTGCTGATGGGAAGAACGTACAGAGAGCAGTGGAAATTGAACCTGGGATGCTGGTAGAATGAAGCATTGAGCTAACCACTACGCTACCTTGCCGCTTAATGCAAAAGAAATTTTAAAAAATTAGATGAAGTTATCCAAGTTTTGGAATCAAAAAATTCTCTTCAAAGTCAATGGTAGAATCAGAAGTAGCTGCCAGTATTTGTCCATCTCAAGAATTCAAACATTCTGTGATAGCAGAGATGATATCACTCCTTTTAGTTTATTCCTTCAGGGACATGGATGTTGGATATAAATCAGCACTTATGACCTTTACTAATTGCCTTAGGAGGTGTTGGTTATGATTGGGTTTATAAACTGCTGCAGTACCTTGTGTAAATGTGCTCCCACAGTGGTGTTGAAGTTCCAGGAATTAGACCTGGTGAGGATGAAGGAATGGGAAACAACTCCCTATCAGGGAGGAAGGGAACCTGCAGGCAGTAGTGAAGCAGCTATCCTTGCTTTTCTTGATGGTAGATTCTTTAGGTTTGGGAGGTGCCTTTGGAGGAATGGGGGGTGCCAACCAAGCAGACTGTCTTGTGCATTGCTTTTTTGTTTTCTTCGCTTGTATCTTGTAGATGACGGAGCTGCTTTAAGGAGTCCAGAGATGATACGTCCACCCAGTTTGTAATCTTATCCTTTACCCTCATTTATATGGTTGCATTTCCTGCTGTGACTCTGGGCAAGTTGAGAATGAGAGTTTCCGTTTGTAATGGGACTGCCTGGCAGTTAGAGTCTCTTTCGTTAGAGCTGGTTTTTGTGTTTCGCAACCCAAATATTTAAGTGCCTCTTTTCATTGCGTGCCTGAACTTTGTGTGAATGGAACTGAGCATTGTGCAATCCCATTTTGTCCTTGTAGAGTCCTAGCGTGGAAGGAGGACCTTTGGAACATCAAGCACCAAGTGACATTCAACCTATGCTAATCACAATTTATTCTTCCCATGTTGCTACCAATTCTCCCAAGAATTAAACCCACCCATTGACTTTCCAACCTACGGATCTTGAAGAAGTGGGAAGCAACTAGAAGACCCAAAGGAAACACAGAGAGTCAGTGAAAGCGTGGAAACTCCATATGGACAGTGTAGGAGGTCAGGGTTGATCGTGCATCTCTGGAACTGTGCCACTGATCATTTTGTGCCATGTTGTATGACGTGGGCCATCATGGTCTTTCCATGACCATGAGTGTTCTTGGCAAATTTTTCTACAGAAGTGGTTTGCCATTGCCTTCTCCTGGGCAGTGCCTTTACAAGATGGATGCCCCAGCCATTGTCAATACTCTTCAGAGATTGGCTGCTTGGCACCAGTGGTCGCATAATCAGGATTTGTGATATGCACTAGCTGCTCATACGACCATCCACCACCTGCCCCCATGACTTGATGTGACCCTAATCATGGGGCTAAGCAGGTGCTACACCTTACCCAAGGGTGACCTGCAGGCTCATGGAGCGAAGGAGCACCTTACACCTCCTTTGGTAGAGACGTATCTCCACCCCACTACTGTCATAGAAGGTGCCACTTTGCTGCCCTCTATGATAGATGGAAGATCACTGATGGATCATGGGAAATCTCTGCACTGAGTGGTGTCACGTCTTGTACAAAGATGGTTATAGTTGTTGGAGATCAGTTAGCTTGTCTCCAGGACCACTATACTAATCTTTGTACAAGGTGTGATACCAATGGAGAGATTCCATTTGATCCAGTTGCAAAGGGACGTATTGATTCCTGGGTCTTGGAGTTCGGTGATGAGTTAGCTTAGAATTATAGTATTGAAGGTGGAGCTGTAGTCAATGAAGAATAGTCTAACATAGGTACCTTTATGGTCCACATGCTCCAGAGAGAGAGCCTGGGAGAATGCATCCACTATAAATTGGTTTCAGCTGTAGGCAAATTACCGTGGGCTGGGTGTCTGGCAGACTAGAATGAATATATGCCATGACTAGCACCTCAAAACACTTCACGATGGGGGATGTGAGCAGTCATGCCACTGGACAGTAGTCATTAAGGCATGCTACCTTGTGTTTTTTAGGTACTGACATGATAGTTGTCTCCTTAAAGCAGGTGGGAACCTCAGATTGAAGCAGAGAGAGGTTATAAATCTTTGTAATTACCCGTGTCAACTGATCTACACAACGCCTAAGGACATGGCCAGGGACACCACCTGAGCCAGCTATTTTTGCAGGTTCACTCCCAGGAAGATCGATCCTCTGGCTACAGCAGCTGCAATGGGTTCAGATTCATTGGAGACAGTTGGGGTTGATGGTAACGTTCTAAATTCTTGCTGTTCAAAACATGCATAGAATGGATTAAGATCATCTCAACTGGATTGGATTTGTCCTGTCTTTTGTGACCAGGACATACCTAAGCAATTTTTCACATTGCCTACAACATCATAGTATTGGAATGACTTAGCTGAAGGCATAGCTAGTTCTGGAGCAGCACACAAAGGTGCTGGAGGAAAGCATCTGCAGCTATAGAAGGAAATAAACAGCTGACGTTCTGGGTCCAGACCCTCCACCTGCTCTCAATGCAAAATATTGACTGTCCATTTCTGATTGATTCGCTGAGTTGTTCCAGCACCTTTGTATTGGTCCAGATTGACACGGGCTGCACCTCCCTTGTCTCACTGATTTTGGAGTCCAGGTCTTCAGTACTACAGCCGGCATATGGCTTGGACCCTTCTCCTTTGCTGTATCCAGTGCTACCTGCCATTTATTCATATCATTCAATTGAATTATCTCGAGACTGGCTTTTGTTGTGGGAATATGAAGAGGAAGTCAGAATGGATCATCTCCCTGACACTTCTGCCCGAGCATGACTATATTTGGGACTTGCACACTGATCTCCACCACCATTCAGTGAAGGAATGTCCTGCAATCCTGCCCCTTCTATCACAATCAAAATGAGCTAGATGGACGCTTTGGTCGGCCTGAATCGATTAGGCTGAAGGATCAGTTTCCATGCTATATGGCTTCGAGTCCTGATGGGACAGGACCGCAACCCCAATCCATTGTTGGCGTGTTCCTTTCGCTCCGACTGCTAAACGTTGATTTTACTGGTTCACACCCATGGTCAATGGTTCACATTGCCTGATGGATGGCCAGTTTTTGAATCTATTCTGAAACTAGACTGTCCAATCTCATTGACGATCAGCAGAGGTAGTGATAATAACTAGGATGTCTCCTTGCCTGTAGGTTATTTGATCCCATGAGATTTCATGGGCTTTGGTGACAATGGCAACAGAGTCACCTCTCCCCATCTCTTTACCACTGAGTCATTGTGGCTGCTGCCTGTTGTGCTGTTTGGACAGGTATAGCCAGAGATTATGAGAAGGGAGTCCGGTACGTTCTGTGACAACAACCATGCATGCCTCTGTTGACTTGGTCTGCGGGTGAGCTTTCCCAATTTGGGCACCAGGCCCTGATTTTTGCAGCACCTTCTTATATCTGAATGCAGTATCCAAGTTAGTGGAGTTTAACTTTCTTTGTGATTTGTGTGACCGTTTGCTAAGCTTTTACTGAAGGATAGCCATCTTGGTCTGGTATGGGGTCACATGACGTGCTGCCTCAAGAAGATGACATCCATCACCAAGGATCTGGACCATGCCATCTTCACCCAGCTACCATTGGGCAGGAGGTGCCAGAGCCTGAAGCCTCACACCACCAAGCTGAAGAACAGGTACTTCCGTTCAACCACTCAGTTCCTGAAGCAAGATGCATAAACCTAATCACTACCTCAGTATAGTAACTCTACGGCTACTTTGCACTGCAATAAACTTTGGTTTCTGTTCTAATTGCATTCTATCTTGTACAATTTATGTCTAGATTATGATTTCTTGTGAATGTATGTAACTGATGCGAAGTGCCTGTGATGCTGCTACAAGTAAGCTTTTCATTACAATAATCTCAACTTTTGATTCTTTCTGATATGAATCTGACTGGGTTAACTGATAGATTTTTAATGACACTTTAATACTTTTACGGTCACTATTAATGAGACAACCATTTTTAAAAAGGTCCTATTCAAATTAAATATACATTCTCCAGCAACCTTGCGAAAATTTTAACACATCTCTGGATTACTGCTCAAAAGATGAGCCCATTCTAAGCAATACTGCACCGGGTGGTTCAGGAGAAAATCCATGAATCCATGTCTGACCCAAAACAGACAAGGGTAAAGCTGCATCTACTCTGCCTCCTCTGCTCCTGAGAGCCCTTTGCTGATTGCGCGTGGGTGCAGAGTTCCCCGTCTTTGTTATCTGGGCAATGCGGTGACAGACTGTTTTGTTTGCACACAAAGGTTTTATTTTGAGTTCATGGTGTCATTGCTGTCCTTGTCACTGAAGCTTGCCAGCTGCTGAAGGACAGGAACAGAACCTTCATTTGGCTTATCATTATCACACAGCTTGAAAGGCCGTGTGCCTTCCCCCGAACCAAAGGTTAAGCCACTGAAACGGGGGATGTTTGTCTTTGGACAGAAGTGCTTTGTCCTGTTGCACTGCCATGCACAGTGAAAGCAATCTGCCTGAGTCTCAATTCAAGAATTGCAACCATTCAGATGAGAGGGTAAGGTATAAGCTGCAGACATCTTTCAGCCCTTACCTGGGTTCTGGATGAGTTAGACTGTGTGCCAAACTGCTTTGATTGTCTCCAGCTAGAGAGAAAATGATCAGTACCTCTGGATCAAAGGTTCCCAACTTGGGGTCCAGAGACCCCTCAGTTAATATTAGGGGTCCATGGCATACAATAGGTTGTGAGCCCCTGCTCTCGATTAGTCTGGCTGTACAGAAATATCAAATGCAATTAATGTCAGTCTTCCAATATTAATTCCAATCTCTGCATACCTAATCTGTATTAAACCCTTTTGTCAATGAAGGCTTGGTGGTGTCATCACCAGAGGGAGAGAGTACAATGCCTGTTAGAGACAGATTAATTTATGAATGTGGAGGTAGGGATTTATAATGGACACATGAGTAAAAGTACCATTGTGAAACAGAACCTGACTTAGGCCCATGTACGTCAGTCTGTTTATCATTCTTAACATTACCCTTAGCATTGTACGCAAGGAAATAAGCATGTGGAGAACTGCCTGAATACTTAACACCCAGAAGTGTTCACACCGTCAAGTACAAGTGCCACACTTCAAATTATTGTGTTTGCGCATGATCTGTGTACATTGTGCACGGATCTAGGAATTCTTCTTGTCAAAATTGTGTGGCTTGCTGAAACAGAATTCCTGTGAGAAGGTTGTGAAAGTGGAGATTTTCTGGTAATGTTAGGACCTAGTAATGGTTTTGTTAATCTGAAATATAATATTCTTTGATGTTTTAAAGTATTGAATCAGTTGATGATAGCTGTTTCTGACTCGGTGTGAAATAAAAACAAATACAGAGAGATTCAACAGATAAGGCAATAACTATACAAAGAGAAACAGCGTTAACTGATCGGCTCAATGACCTTTGAACTGAACGTCTATCGAGAGGACTACCTGGGTCCATCTGCCCATCATCCTTCGCCCATTGCCAGTCCACCAATCACCTACTGACCCTTGTCACACCCCTCCTCTTCTTCTCTTCATACTCTCTATCTTCCCTCGCTTCTGGTCAAGGATGCAAGGTTTTGACCAGAGGTATGAAAAATCCCTGCAGCAGGTTGTTTGTTGCTCCAGATTCAGTCTCTTGTACCTGTCTTCAAATATTTAATTTCAAGACAGAGACCCAGGTGCTGCTTGGTCTGCTCAGCATTTCCACCAGTTACCGCTTTTCCGCTGCATGTCTTTCCCGCACAGTAGTTTGGTCTTGTGCCATATATTGTGTCTGCATATCAACTGACCATTTGTAACCTGTTCTGAAATATATATTCAAGATAAAGTTCAAAATCTATGTTCACAGAGCAGAGCAAAACTAATAAATGAAAGTCAAGAAACTATAAAGTCTGATATAAAAATAGAGTGCTCAAAATACTCTGCAGATCAGGTGACTTCTGAAGAAGAGAAACAGTTAACTTTACTTATTTGTGCATTTTGATTGGTGATTGTTAAGCCATTATTTTATTTATTCGGGTTTACTGCCATAGACATACATATCCAGGGAAC
Source organism: Mobula birostris (assembly GCF_030028105.1). NCBI lineage: Eukaryota > Metazoa > Chordata > Chondrichthyes > Myliobatiformes > Myliobatidae > Mobula > Mobula birostris. Next base: position 120,513,633 of record NC_092372.1, read on the forward strand.
CAATGTCATGAAGATTAGTGTTGTGCAGTAGCAGCACAGTACATCACCAACACGACAAACATAGGCTACCGTAAATTATGCAGTACCTAACTTACATAACAAAATAAGGGAAAAAAATTCAGAATTTCAGTGCAAATTGAGGGAAATAAAGTTTGAGTCCTGAGAAGGGTCTCGGCCTGAAATGTTGACTGCACCTCTTCCTAGAGATGCTACCTGGCTTGCTGTGTTCACCAGCAACTTTGATGTGTGTTGCTTGAATTTCCAGAATCTGCAGAGTTCCTGTTGGTTCTGAAGTAGAATTGGTGTTTTTCAGATCGGTTCAAGGACTTGATGGCAGTGGGGAAGAACACTGAGGTGAGGGCCTTCAGGCTCCTGTACCTCCTGCCAAATGGCAGCAATGGCCCAGATTGTAAAGGTTAATAATGTTGGATGTCACCTCCCCGAGACAGCAGCTCTTGTAGCTGTCTGTGATGGTGAGGAGAGCTGAGCCCATGGTGGAACTAGGTGAGTCTGCCAGTGCATGTAGTCCTGTGCATTGGAGTTTTCATCCGAGTCCTGATGCAGCCAGTCAGAATGCTTCCCACTCTACATCTGTAGAGGTTTGTCTGAGTCCTCAGTGACATGCCAATTCTCCTTAAACCTCTCAGAATGTAGAGATATGGGTGCATGTGTGTGCTTGGCCCAGGATAGATTAGATCCTCTTGTTTCAGTTAGAAAACCCTAGGTCAAAATGGGGAAGAAGAAACTTCAAATTAATTTTAAATCACAGAGGATGGCTGTGTAAGCAATTGTCTCTGATAATGTGAGGGCAGGATTAGCTTTATATGAAGTCATCCAGTTCATAGAAATTAGAAAGAAAGACTGCTCCACAGTAAATGAAATAGCTATGTAGTTAGAAAAAGAGAAGATTCATAAAATAAGTGTATCAGTTTGAATCAGTGGAGAGTATATTGACTGGCTGCTTCACTACCTGGTACGGAAACACCAATACCCTTGAACAGAAAACCCTAAAAAAAGTAGTGGATATGGCCCAGTCCACCATGGGTAAAGCCCTCCCCACCATTGAACACATCCACACAAAACGTTGTTGTAGGAAAGCAGCATCCATTATCAGGGATCCTGCCACCCCAGTCATGCTCTCTTCTCACTGTTGTCATCAAGAAGAAAGTACAGAAGCACCAGGACTCACACCATCAGGTTCAGGAACAGTTCAGCCATCAGGCTACTGAACCAGAGGGGATAACTTCACCCAACCTCACTTGCCCCATCATTGAAATGTTCCCACAGCCAATGGACTCACTTTCAAGGACTCTTCATCTTATGTTCTCAATATTTGTTGCTTATTTATTTAATATTTGTTTTTTTCTTTTTGTATTTGCACAGTTTGTTGTCATTTGCAGACCAGTTGAATGCCAAGTTGGTGTGGTCTTTCATTGATTTATTGATTCTACTATGCTTACTATCCTATGATGGTTTTATTGAGTCTGCCCACAAGAAAATGAATCTCAGGGTTGGGTATATGTGCTTTGATAACAAACTTACTTGGAATTTTTGAACTTTGAAACAGAGCAAGAAGAAGAAGCTGATAAGAGTTGGGTTTTGATGTGGTGAGAGAACACCAACCCAAATTCTGAGCTCTCCTTGCTCAGGAGGAGTTACAGGAGACTTTGAGAACATCCTTAAATTGTTCCCTCAGTTTTCCGTTGTTGTCACAGAGCTTGGAACAAAGTGTCTGCTTTAGGAGGCTAGCATTGCGTGCAATGCCATGGTCGGCCTGTTGGAGCCATCTGAGTGTAACCATAGCTTTAACAGTAGCCTTGGAGAACAGGCTGATGTAAATGCTTTTATCCTGACCTATTGCAAACTTAGAGGGTTTTGTGCAGTTGGTACCTGTTACACGCTTCCAGCGTTTCAATGTGTATTCAGTGAGTAGTCCATGATCAGGCCAAGGATAAATAGATAGATTGTGAATTTTGATGGATATGGTGAATTTCATCATCAATGTTGCTGGCAGGAGACTTCTAAGATATAGGAGGTGGTCCACATTTTCCAGAGTCACATTGAGGATGTCTGGCATGATGGGGGCAGTGTAGTGCGGGTTGGTCGTGGACCTTAGTCCTGCAAATGTTGAGTGCAAGGCCTTTTGTTTCATATAGTTGACTGAACGAGTTGATGGCAACATGGAGCACAACCTCTGATCACGTCCACATGCAAATGTCACCAGCTTGCTGTAGCCCAGTGAAGGAAATTAGGGTTCTAAAGTGGGGGTGATGTGGAGAGGAGAGATGGCCAATATAATGAGGGGGGGAGTGGTGACTCCATCTATTATGCACTTGCCACTGTCTCCCAACTACACTCCCCCCAGTGCCCCCTCCCCTACCCGGAGCAACCTGCCCATCACCTTTCACTCCTCCTTGGTTCACCAATCACCTTGGACTCCTGTCTCACCACTTCTCCTCGCTCCTTTATGCTGACAGTCTCATCTCTTCACTCTCTGACCTGAACTATCCACAATGGCTTCCCTGCACAGATGCTGCTCAGCCAGCTGGGTTCCCCAAACAGGTTGTTTGCTGTAAGGAGACTAATCTGACAATAGGGGAATCTCCCTGCTGCCTGCCGCAGGGAAAATCATCACTGGGTTCCTCCACAGAGTAGCTGAAGAGCCACTCTGTGAATTGCAGTTCGATTTCATCCATCTGGGGGCACAATAGCTTCTGTTTAGAAAGGGAATTCCATAATTAGGAGGACAGATACTGTTCTTTGCATTTTGGAACAAGATAAGGCAAAGAATGATTGTAATACTACACCGTATTTGATAAGCTGGTCTCTCAACACTAAGAGAAGGGGATATCAGGATGGAATCACTCCCCATTATTTGGTAAATGTTTATGCCCTTCTAACAATGTGACCTAGAAATTCGAGTGTATGCACTACGTGACAGAAGTGGGGAAACCAACAGGAAATGTTCCAAGTGTGCAGAGCACACAATGTGAAATTGGCTCACTCTCAGCCAGACAAACAAACTCGAGCCGGCATGCAGGGTTTGTCTGATACACTCCATCATACTGACATGAGGGCACTGGCAGAAGAGATAAGGGCAGACCTGGTAGAGGTTTATAAGGTCATGAGAGGCATAGATAGAGTAGACAGCCTTTGTCCTGGGGCTGAAAAGTCTGGTAGTCGAGGGCGTGCATTAAAGATGAGAGCAGATAAATTCAAAGGGGAAGATTTTTACACAGAGAGTAGTGGCTCTCTGGAACACACTGCCAGGGGCGGTGGCAGAGACAAATATAAAAGAACTGTTTAAGAAGTTCCTAGATGAGAATGTGAATATGCAGACAATAGGAGGTATGGCAGAAGAGATTAATTTAATTAGTTGTCATTAATATAATTAATCTGGCACACCATCACAGGCCAAAAGGCCTGTACCTGTGCTGTACTGTTTCATGTTCTACGTCAGGTTGAAGACTCTTTGTCAGTTCTGCTGGCCCTTTCTGACAAACAGTCTTCCATCTGAAATGTTAACTTGTTACAAGGATTATCCCTTAAAAATAATGATCATTTAGGCACAGAGAGAATTTGTATTTGCTGACAAGTACCCTTATTGTCTCAAATGAAAAGCATGTGAATTTACCCAACCAATTACCTGTGTGCACATCTACATGTTTTCCTGACCATGACCAAAGAATATGAAAGGTAATATCCGGGGAAGGAGACTATGCTTCGACGTGGGATCCTCCATTTCCATGATGGGTAGTGTCCAGAGAGTTGTAGCTGCTTCACATTCAGAGCCTCTCATTTATACACTTCCTTTACAAGTTCAAATGTTGCATTTCAATCTTGTTGGCTTGGGGGGGTCATCTGATTGACCTGTATCACCTGCTTATTGGCTCTGGTCCAAGCCAGCATCCAATTATTGCCCTCTTCCACAAGTGACAACTGGTAATTTATGGCTTTTTGTTCTAAGTCAGTTACCAAACCTGTAACCAGCTTGAATCACTCAGGGCAGACCCAGACCACACTATTCACAAACCTGCATGTAATATCATACCAAATAATACCTTACAAATAACTTCTTACTTGGAAATGATCTCTAGTCTAGCAGATTACCTGGAGCATCACGGTGTCCACTTTAAGACGCCGATTCAGCCAAGCAAAACCAGTTCACAAAATGGAGGATACAGAGCAGCTTCACAAAATGGAAGTCTCCATTCCTTTAACTTCACGGCAAGAACAAAAACAATTGGTTTGTCTACTTCCGGTGTCCTTGATTCATTTGAATTCACTGATTTGTAGACTGTAGTTCTTTCTGCCCAGCAACTGTTTATCTTTCCACAGTTGCTACCTGATCTGTTATGTATATCCAGCGTTTTCTGTCTTTATTTCAGATTTTCGCATTTCCATTTTCTTGTATGATTTGCTGTGCTCCCCTATCACTGAACTTTCCACAGATAGGTGGTCGAAGCAGTTGTTCTGAGTGAGAACTGCTCTGCTGTGGTGAAAGCACACGGTTGCATTCTGTCCATCACTGGAAACTGAAAATGGTTTCTCTGCAGAAACGTGCTGAGGTTTTGTCATGTAGCTGCTTGAGTCTACTAATCCTCCAGATTTCCTGAGGAGTCTAGAACAGGCCCATTGTGGATGATCATTTTAGCTTTTGCATCCATTGACTTTACAGTTTCAAGACCAATATATTCAGCTAATATCAACTAGCAATGACATTCTTTTTACATGAGTGAGTAAGTAGATATTTTTGACATTTTGGTATAGTACCATGAAAAACTCTTGGGCATATATATAGCTAGGGTGCCCAAGACTTTTGCATAGTACTGTAGTAATTTAATGGATCACACTGTACTGCTGCTGTTGCAAAAAAAAAACTAATTTCATGACATGTGAGTGATGATAAACCTGATTCTGATATGGGTCTCCATTGTGGACTGAGAGTGGGAAAGGGACAGGGAGAGGGGAATCATGATTGGGAAAAGGGGAAGGAATGGGAAACACCAGACAGACATTCTGTAATGATCAATAAATCACACCCTATATATATATATTGTATGTGACAGACTTTTGCACAGTATTGTACTGTAAATGCCAGGAACAATCAGGTACTTGACATCCTAAAAACAAACAGTGCAGCTTGTGTCCTGCTGTTACAAGACTCCTGAATGGTCATCTAGTAGAGTGGACTCCTGATTTCCCGGTCTCCCTGGCTCTCATTGTCTGCCTACTCTGGACTTTGACTGTAACTGCAACACTTCATTCTGCATTCCATTACCTTGTTCTCCTCTACTACTGATGTGATGAAATCATCTGCATGGCTGGCATGCAACACTGAACCTCAGTACGTGCGCAACAACAATAAACCAATTTACCAGTTTTATCTCTCGTGTTACTTTAGCACCTTGTTGTAAGATGTATAAAGAAAAACAATAGCCTGGGAATATTGTGCCAGAACACTTGGTTCTCATTTATCAGAATCAGGTTTAATATCACTGAATTATGCCATGAAATTTGCTGTTCTGCGGCAGCAGTACCAAACAATATATACTAATAAAAACTATAAATTACTGTAAATTAGGTGTGTATATATGAAAGTTAAATTAAATGTCGTGCAAAAGTAAGCAGTGAAGTAGTGTTCTGGGTTCAATGTCCATTTGGAAATCTGACAGCAGAGGGGAAGAAGCTGTTCCTGAATCATTGAGAGTGTGCCTTTAGGCTCCTGTACCTCATTCCTGATGGTAGCAATGAGAAGAGGGAATGTCTTGGGTGACGGGGTTCTTAATGATGGATGCTGCCTTTTTTGAGGTATTACTCCTTGAAGATGTCCTGGATGCCGGGGAAGTTAGTGCCTATGATGGAGCTGGCTGAGTTGACAACCTTCTGCAGCTTATTTCGATCCCGTGCAGTGCCCCACCCCACATACCAGACAGTGATGCAGCCAGACAGAATGCTCTCCACTATACATCTGTAGAAATTTTCAAGTATCTTTGATGACATGCCAAATCTCCCCAACCTCCTCCGACTCAGCAATGTGATGTATCTCGATTAAATTTCCCGGACAGGAAGATTTACAGAGATGGAGGTATCTTTGATTGTGTTGTTGATTCCGAGGGGCCACGTGGTCTCATTTTGAGGTAAACGAGGAGCCAGCTTTTGCCATTGTTGGTGATGTTGTATGAAGAGCACATTGCTGGTCATGACTGTGGGAAGGAGCAGAACATGAAAAATTCTCTGCACCTTGCTGCCCACTTGGAATCAATGTGCAGAATGAAACCTTGCTTTTACAGAACATCTTGTACTTCGGCCCGCGCAGAACTCTTTTAAGGCAAAAACTTTAATGTCAGGCATCATCAAAACAAATCACACGATGAACATGACTCTGGAATCTGAGACCAAAAAGAAACACTGCTGGACGAACTCAGTGGGTCAGGCAGTGTTTGTGGAGGTAAAGGCCTACTTAACATTTTAGGTCAAGACCCTTCATCAGGAATGACGCGGTCAATCAGGTCCATGCTAACTCTCAGAACACTCGCATTCCTCCCATCCCTCACTGTATTCCTGCAACCTCATCTCAGATCTCGGCAACCTATCGTGCAAAATTGCAGATAGGGCAGAGCACACAGCCCTGAGTGCATGGGGAGGAATGCAGCCTTTTGGAGAAAGCCAGCACAGTCAAAGGGAGATGAATGCAAACTCCTACTGAGGTCAAGGTTCAAGCTGGTCACTGGAGTTGTGAGGCAGTGGGTCTGACAGCTGTTGTACCATGTTACCGCTTTGTAGAGTTGGTAGATAGACTTCCTGGAGGCTTGAAGAAGCTTTATCCCTCCCTCATCCCCACTTACTTCGTTAGACCCCAGCAGAACCACTAAAGTGAATAGTGGGTTTTGTAATTTGGGCCTCAATTGGAGATGGAACAGAGATCCACCAGCAACTGAACAGCAGAGTTCAGTGGGTTATATTATTAGGAGAGCTTACATAAATCCAACTTGCTCGCCTTTGTTTATAAGATGACTAATTAAGTCAATTGATATTTGAGAAGATTTTGTTCAGAACAATGGAGCAATTATTTCCTCTGGTAGTGGAACTAACAATAGAGAACTGTCGTAATAACAGGATCCAACCTACTTCAAAAGGGTACAGGCGTAACATTCACAGTGAATATCCTACAAGAAGTATTGGATACTGCCTAGTCTGTCATGTGAGTAAAGTCCTCCCAACTGTCCAGCACATCTACACACACTGGTGTCTCAGGAAAGCAACATCCTTCATCAGGGACCGCCACCACCCAGGTCATGCCCTCATTTCACTCCTGCCATCAGAAGGAAGGTACAGGAGCTTCAGGATCCACACCACCAGGTTCAGGAACAGTTACTACTCCTCAACTTGCCCCATCATTGAAATGTTCCCACAACCAACAGACTCACTTTCAGGGACTCTCCACCTCATGTTCTCGATAGTTATTGCTTATTTATTTATTTATTTATTCATTTTCATTATTATTATTATTTCTCCTCCTGGTACTTGCACAGTTTGTTGTCTTCTGTGCTCTGTTTGAACCCCGAGTTGGATGGTCCTTCATTGATTCTGTTATACTTATTATTCTATAGATTTATTGAGTATGCACAAGGAAATGAATCTCAGGGTTGTATATGGTGATATATATGTACTTTGATAATAAATTTACTTTGAACTTTGAAACCAGAAAGCCATCCTTCAGACAAAGCATGGTAAAAAACCCACAGCTCTGGAGTTTGGATCCTGAGGAACAAATGAATATCTTCATGATTACAACCAAGAGAACATTTTAACTTATCAAGGCATTTGGACCAAAGGCAGGAAAATGAGGTCAACGTCTGTTAGGTTCTCATTGGATGGTTTAAGAGACTCAAGGGCTTGAATGTTTCCCTTCTTCCTTTGTATTAGTTATCATTATTTATTCATTTATTGAGAAGCAGCACAGAATAAGCTCTTCTGGACTTTCCACTACACTTCCGCGCTGGCCATGTTCATGACAATGAACATTGTATTCCAAGGACATCACGCTGGCAGCCTGGGTGAAGGAGAGCGATTGTGACGTGTGCACTCCCCTCAACTCCCACCTAGCAGCCAGCTCTTCTAGGGAAATGCTCAGTCATTTTGCTGAGCAAAGGAGACCCAAAGTGAACCTTTATCCTGCTCTCCACATAATGGTTCTTATCAAAATGTGCCCTATCTTGCCATCAGGAACATTTAAATTGTTCAAATATTGACCTGTGGTGTGGATTATTGACAACTTTGTTGGCCTGCCTTTGACATGGAGGTGGCAAATGTGATGAATGCAGCAGATTCAAAAATAGTACGGTAATAAATAGCTTCCCCTCAGCTCCTCTTCTGGTGATTTTTATTATGCAGGTAGCTGACCTGACATCCATTCGAAGAGTGGACTTGACAGGCTGTGTTTTCTCCCTTATGAGGTCACGACAGCAGATAGAACACAGGGCACGTAACTTGTCCTGTCTCCTTCAATAATGTGCAGGAGATCAGACTACAGTTGCTGAATAATCTTGTCAAAGTTCCTGATTACTTGACTCAGAGCCCAGCTTCTTAGTACTTTTGCTGTTTATTCTATTTGCAGGACTTCCTTGTAATCTCTAAGTAGAATTTCTAAGTTACTTACTATGGGGCCCTAGTTCCTGCACCCCTAATGGTCACCACCATATCCCAAGACAAAGTAGTGATGCCTGCTGGAGAACACCTCTTGAAGACCCCTCCAAAGCCCCTGGCGTGGCTTTTTACAACTGAGCCACGGAAGTTTTCCCTCTTCGAGAAGAGGTATGGCAGCTTCATGAGCCAGTAGCTGCCACTGGCCATTGCTGAGGGTCAGCTTCACCCTCACGCATCCCCTCAGTACACTGTTTCCATCGCGCAGAGTACCAAGTCTGACGGGCAGCTAACACAGATGAACGGGCGGCGGTAACATTGCGGTTAGCGTGATGCCATTACAGCGGGACCTGCAGCCCGGGCTCACTCCTGCCGCTGTCTGTAGGGAGTTTGTGTGTCCTCCCTCTCACCGTGTGGGCTTTTTCTGGGCATGCCACGTTCCTTCCACTCTCTGAAGATGTACCTGGGTGTAATTGGGTGACCCAGGCTTGTTGGGCTGGAAGAGGCTGTTACTGTGCTGTGTCTCTAAATAAAACAAAAATTGAGTTCTTGCCCTAAAGGCAAAAACAGTTTGCTTTGAGCTTTGCAATTGTTGGTGTTTTGGACTAAGAAGAAAAGAGAACCATTTCAAGTCAAGTCACTTTTTATTGTCTTTTCGACCATAACTGCTGGTACAGTACACAGTAAAAACAAGACAATGTTTTTCAGGACCATGGTGCTACATGAACAATACAAAAACTACACTGAACTACGTAAAACAACACAAAACTGCTCTAGACTACAGACCTACCCAGGACTGCATAAAGTGCACAGAACAGTGCAGGCATTGCAATAAATAATAAACAAGACAATAAGCACAGTCGAGGGCAGTAGGTTGGTGTCAGTCCAGGCTCTGGGTATTGAGGAGTCTGATGGCTTAGGGGAAGAAACTGTTACATAGTTTGGTCGTGAGAGCCCGAATGCTTCGGTGCCTTTTGCCAGATGGCAGGAGGGAGAAGAGTTTGTATGAGGGGTGTGTGAGGTCCTTCATAATGCTGTTTGCTTTACGGATGCAGCGTGTGGTGTAATTGTCTGTAATGGCGGGAAGAGAGACCCCGATGATCTTCTCAGCTGACCTCACTATCCATTGCAGGGTCTTGCGATCCAAGATGGTGCAGTTTCCAAACCAGGCAGTAATGCAGCTGCTCAGGATGCTCTCAATACAACCTCTGTAGAATGTGATGACGATGGGGGGGTGGGAGATGGACTTTTCTCAGCCTTTGCAGAAAGTAGAGACGCTGCTGGGCTTTCTTTGCTACAGAGCTGGTGTTGAGGGACCAGGTGAGATTCTCCGCCAGGTGAACACCAAGAAATTTAGTGCTGTTAACGATCTCTACGGAGGAGTCATCGATGTTCAGCAGAGAGTGGTCGCTCCATGTCCTCCAGAAGTCAACAACCATCTCTTTTGTTTTGTTCACATTCAGAGACAGGTTGTTGGCTTTGCACCAGTTCGTTAGCAGCTGCACCTCCTCTCTGTATGCTGACTCATCGTTCTTGCTGATAAGACCCATCACGGTTGCGTTATCGGCAAACTTGATGATGTGGTTCGAGCTGTGTGTTGCAGCACAGTCGTGGGTCAGCAGAGTGAACAGCAGTGGACTGAGCACACAGCCCTGGGGGGGCCCCCGTGTTTATGTAAATCCCTGAAGATGGAACTAATATGAAATTTGGGGTAAAGCACGGGTAAGATGGTTTTGTGGTTAGGTTACTGGACCAGAGGCTCAGATTGATGACCCAGAAGTATTGGTTCAAATGCACCATGGCCTCTGGGAATCAAATAAATATGTGATTCAAAAACTATCAGTAATGCGACCTTAAAGATAATACTGGTCATGGATGCATAGTGTGTTCTCGATATTATCTGGGGATGGGGGCCAGCTGGGAGAGCTGCCCATTGAATAGTCAAGCACACAATGATGTCCATCAGTCAGGAGGTCGACAGCAGCCCTGATGACTGAAGTGCAGTGTGTCACACAGCTCTAGCAGCGAAGGAGGCAGTTTGATATTGAATTCCATGTGTGCAGTTTGGACAGTGCTGGAAAAATATGCTGCATTCACTGTGCAGATTAACCTCCATCTTTTGTTTTTGTAATCTCATGCACAAAATTTATGTTGGCCATGATATCACTATCCTGCAGGTTTTCGTAGATAAAACAACAGAGGTGTTTTAAGTTTTAAGGGCAAACATATCAACTCCTTTATTGTCAACCAAGCATAGGACATAAAGTGCGGTAAAAAACTTCACATCATTACGTCATCACGTCAGGCCAGCCTCAAACTGAACTCCAGCTCAATGTCGGTGGTTGTAAATTATGCCTATGTTTCCAACCCTTACATTTCTAGAGTGCTTACAGGATGACTTTATAGAACAGCTCATGGTTGAGCCCATCAGCGGATCTGCCATTCTGGATTGGGCGTTGAGCAATGAACCCGAATTGATTAGAGAGCTTAAGGGTAAAAGAAGCCTGAGGGACCAATGATCATAATATGATCAGATTCACATTGAAATGTGAGAGGAAGAAGCCTGAGGGACCAATGATCATAATATGATCAAACTCACATTGAAATGTGAGAGGAAGAAGCCTGAGGGACCAATGATCATAATATGATCAGATTCACATTGAAATGTGAGAGGAAGAAGCCTGAGGGACCAATGATCATAATATGATCAGACTCACATTGAAATGTGAGAGGAAGAAGCCTGAGGGACCAATGATCATAATATGATCAGATTCACATTGAAATGTGAGAGGAAGAAGCCTGAGGGACCAATGATCATAATATGATCAGACTCACATTGAAATGTGAGAGGAAGAAGCCTGAGGGACCAATGATCATAATATGATCAGACTCACATTGAAATGTGAGAGGAAGAAGCCTGAGGGACCAATGATCATAATATGATCAGATTCACATTGAAATGTGAGAGGAAGAAGCCTGAGGGACCAATGATCATAATATGATCAGACTCACATTGAAATGTGAGAGGAAGAAGCCTGAGGGACCAATGATCATAATATGATCAGATTCACATTGAAATGTGAGAGGAAGAAGCCTGAGGGACCAATGATCATAATATGATCAGATTCACATTGAAATGTGAGAGGAAGAAGCCTGAGGGACCAATGATCATAATATGATCAGATTCACATTGAAATGTGAGAGGAAGAAGCCTGAGGGACCAATGATCATAATATGATCAGATTCACATTGAAATGTGAGAGGAAGAAGCCTGAGGGACCAATGATCATAATATGATCAGATTCACATTGAAATGTGAGAGGAAGAAGCCTGAGGGACCAATGATCATAATATGATCAGATTCACATTGAAATGTGAGAGGAAGAAGCCTGAGGGACCAATGATCATAATATGATCAAATTCACATTGAAATGTGAGAGGAAGAAGCTAAAGTCAGATGTATCAGTATTACAGTGGAGTAAGGGGAATTACAGAGGCATGAGAGAGGAGCTGGTCGGAATGGATTGGAAAAGAACACTGGCAGGGATGACAGAGAGCAGCAATGGCTGGAATTTCTGGAAGCAATTCGGAAGGTACAGGATATATACATCCCAAAGAGAAAGAAGTATTCTAAAGGCAAGATGAAAGAACCATAGATAACAAGAGAAGTCAAAGCCAACATGAAAGCCAAAGAAAGGGCATATAATGCAGTAAAAATTAGTGGGAAGTTAGAGGATTGGGAAGCTTTTAAAAACCAATAGAAGGCAACTAAAAGAGTTATTAAGAAGGTAAAGATGGAAGGTGAAAGTAAGCTAGCCAATAATATTAAAGTGGATACCAGAAGTTTCTTCAGATACATAAAGTGTAAAAGAGAGCCGAGAGTGGATATCAGACAGCTGGAAAACAATGCTGGAGAGGTAGTAACTGGGTGAAACCTAAGTGGCGGATGAACTAACTAAGTATTTTGTATCAGTGGAAGACTCTAGCAGAATGGTGGAAATTCCAGGTGTCAGGGGTCATAAAGTGTGTGAAGTTTACATAACTAGAGGAAAGGGTCTTGGAAAGGTCTGAAGGTAGATAAGTCACCTGGACCAGATGGACTACACCCCAGGGTTCTGAAAGAGGTGGCTGAAGAGATCATGGAGGCATTAGTAATGATCTTTCAAGAATCACTGGATCCTGGAGTGGTTCCGGAAGACTGGAAAATTGCAAATGTCACTCCACTCCTCAAGAAGGGAGAGAGGCAGAAAAAAGGAAATTATAGTCCAGTTAATCTAACCTCAGAGGTTGGGAAGATATGGGAGTCGATTATTAAAGATGAGATCTCAGGGTACTTGGAGGCACATAATAAAATAGGCCATAGTCAACTTGGTTTCCTCAAGGGAAAGTCTTGCCTGACAAACCTGTTGGAATTATTTGAAGAAATAACAATGAGGATAGACAAAGGAGAACCGGTGGATGTTGTTTACTTGGATTTTCAAAGGGCCATTGACAAGGTGCCACACATGAGGCTGCTTAACAAGCTACAAGCCCATGGTATTACAGGGAAGATTTTAACATGGATAAAGCAGTGGCTGATTGGTATGAGGCAAAGAGTGGGAATAAAGGGAGCCTTTTCTGGTTAGCAGTAGGTGAGTAGTGATGTTCTACAGGGGTCTGTGTTGGGACCGATTCTTTTTACATTATATGTAAATGATTTGGATGATGGAATTGATGTCTTTGTTGCAAAGTTTGCAGATGATATGAAGATAGCTGGAGGGGAAGGTAGGTTTAAGGAAGTAGAGAGGATACAGAAGGATTTGGACAGATAGGAGAATCAGCAGATATATCGTAGATGGTATACAGTGTCAGGAAGTGTATGGCATGGACTTTGATAGAAGAAATGAAAGGGTTGACTGTTTTCTAAATGGAGAGAACATACAATAAACTGAGGTGCAAAGGGACTTGGGAGTCCTTGTGCAGGATTCCCTCAAGATTAATTTGTAGGTTGAGTCTGTGATGAGGAAGGCAAATGCAATGTTAGCATTCATTTCAAGAGGACTAGAATATAAAAGCAAGAATGTAATTTTGAGGCTTTATAAAGCACTGGTGAGGCCTCACTTGGAGTATTGTGAGCAGTTTTGGGCCCCTTATCTTAACGGGTGTGCTGAAACTGGAGAGGGTACAAAGGAGGTTCACGAAAATGATTCTAGGACTGAAGGATTGTCATATGAAGAGTGTTTGATGGCTCTGGGCCTCTATTCACTAGAACAGCGGTCCCCAACCACCGGGCTGCGGACCGGTATTGGGCCGCAAAGCATGCGCTACCAGGCCACGAGGAAGCGATATGATTTGGTGATATGAGTCAGCTGCATCTTTCCTCATTCCCTGTCACGCCCACTGTTGAGCTTGAACACGCGCGAGGTCATTACCCACACGTCATCCATGTCAGCGTGGGAAGAAGATCAACTCCTTGAGCTTGCAAATGATGGCCGGCTGAAAAGTATATTTGACATAACATCTCTGCTGGCATTCTGGATCAAAGTCAAGGCTAAAAATCCTGAGATAGCCACGAAAGCACTGAAAACGTTGCTTCCATTTCCAACATATCTCTGTAATGAATGCAACGAAAACTAAATTGCGGAATAGACTGGACATAAGGAACTCCCTTCAAGTATCGCGGTCTCCCATCACCCCTCGATAGGACCGTCTTGTTGCAGGAAACAAGCCCAGGGCTCCCACTGATTCAGCGATATTGGTGTGTTACAATGATTTTATATGTTCATACGGGGAAAATATGTGCTGTGTGTGTAATATCCAAACGTTACTTAAAATGTTATGATGCTATTGACTTATATAACCATATAACAATTACAGCACAGAAACAGGCCATCTCTGCCCTTCTAGTCCGTGCCGAACGCTACTCTCACCTAGTCCCACCGACCTGCACTCAGCCCATAACCCTCCATTCCTTTCCTGTCCATAAACCTATCCAATTTTTCTTTAAATGATAATGTCGAACCTGCCTCTACCACTTCTACTTGAAGTTCATTCAACACTTACTTCAAGCTCCCCTGTCCTCCCCTGATAATTGACTTATCACTATATTCATGCGAGGAAAATATGTGCTGTGCAGTTAATATTAAATTTGTTAGATAAACCCTTTCAGAAAGGAAATTGAGTGTATTAGCCATTTATCACCTATATTCTGGTCGTGATTAACACCCCCCCCCACCGCACAGAGTCGTCAAAAACGATTTGTAGGAAAAAAATTGTACACGCATGCGCACGGGTGCCCGCGCAAAGCCTCATGGTCATTGTAGTCTTTCTCGGGGTAAACCCAGCGTATTTGACTGCTACTCTTGTCTGTTGGCAACCCTACCACCCCCCCACCCCCAGTCGGTCGGTCCGCAAGAATATTGTCAATATGAAACTGGTCCGCAGTGCGAAGAAGGTTGGGGACCCCTGCACTAGAATTCAGAAGGATGAGAGGTGATCTCATTGAAACCTATTGAATAGTGAAAGGACTTGATAGAGTGGATGTGGAGAAGATGTTTCCTATGGTGGGAGAGTCTAAGACCAGAACACACAGTCTCAGAATAGAGGGTTGTCCTTTTAGAACGGTGATAAGGAGGAATTTATTTAGACAAGAGGCTGATAAACCTGTGGAGTTCTTTGCCACAGACAGCTGTGGAGGCCATCTTTATGTATATTTAAGGCAGAGGTTGATAGATTCTTGTTGAGGGGATAAGGGAAGGGCAGGAGATTGGGGCTGAGAGGAAAATTGGATCAGCCATGATGGAATGACACAGCAGATTCGATGGGCCAAATGGCCCAATGGCCTGTGTCTTATGGTTTTATGGGTTTATTACCTGACAATCCTATCAGTGTGTGTGCTCTGTTTTATCACAATTTTTTGAGTACTATCATCATCTGACACTAGCTAATATGGAGGAGATCCTTACCATTTTGAAAAGGATGTATATTTACCCTACAACCAGAGCTGGAAAAAACTTTAACACATTTTGGAAGCATGGTTGAAATGGCAAGATCCATCCTTGTGTGGCTACCATCGCTAGGGACATCGCAAGCACCATCCAAGTGTGGCTAGTGTCGTGGGAGACATCACCTGGGAAACTTCAACCTACAGAGGCCTGAGAAGCGTTGTGTTCAAAGGGATGTTCCGAGTGTCAAGACACTCCAGCAACCTGCCATCCAGTAAACTGTAAGCACACAGATTGCTGATGCTGGACACAACAGCTCCACTTGCTGAGGCATTGTGTCATTCCTCCATTCAGACCTGGAGAATAAAAGATCTCAGAAATATTTCAGAGTTAGGCCAGTTTGTTCCCTGGAGGGAAATCTACCCATGGTAAGAAAGCAGAAAGTGTTACTTGAACATTTTCAGAGAACTATTGGTGAGCTGGTATACACACTGTGGAGCAAAGAAATGTTTAACCTGTCGAGCGAATGACAATCAGAGGGGGTAATTTGTCCTTGGTGAAGTCAAATTTCTCAAGTGGTTCTGGAATTGCAGCTGGGAATGGACGTTTCTACACTACTTTAGTGCATTCCAGGCTGTCTTCCCAGAGCTCTGCTGCACTATCATCAAAGGCAAAGAGAGCCAGCGAAGTTGAGAAGTGAAACAGAGGAGGGCATGATCAGAAAGAAAATAAGTTTAAATGGATGCAAATGATGTTAATTGGCTGCTGTAGATCAACCCCAGTGTAGGTGAGTGGTAAAGGAACCGATGGGGAAGAGGGGGGGAGAGTTGGTGAGCATCTGGGAGAGGTTATATTAGAAGGAAGTAAGTAGAGGAATGGAAATGATGGGATGCTCTGGTTGTCAGTGGGCCAATTAGCCTCCCTCTATAGAAAAGATATGAGACAATCGTTGTTACGGGGCATTTAGTAATGACTTGTTGCGGTGTTTGCCAACCTCTCATGTTTTCCATTGCCTTCCCAGATTGTCAAGAAGGCAGGAATCGATGCCGAGTCTCCTATGATTGGAGATAAAGTGTTCGTCCACTACACCGGGACCCTGCAGGATGGAAGAAAGTTTGATTCGAGTAGAGACAGAAATGAGCAATTTGTCTTTTATCTGGGGAAAGGTAAGTGACTTCCAGCAAATGAGCCTCTGCTGGAAAAGCCAAATATAGATATGAAGATGAAATCATTATTTAATATGTGAAATTTGTTGTCAGATGAAAACAAAGTTTGTATCTGTCCACCTTCACCCTTAAACATTGGAAATGCAGAAACATCAAATCATAGCTCCACCATCAGTAGCAATGAATTCTCTGCTAGAACATGCACAGTTTCCTCTGGTAATTCCCAGGACTTTATCCTTGGTCTCCTTACTGGTGTGCCCCATAAAATCATCACGTCAGATTCACCATGAATTCTGACTGCACACACCTGTCCCCAGAAACTTCTTCTGATAGGCACAGCATTTGTCTCAGATCTAGAACTGAATGAGTAGAAAATGCCTCCAGCTGAACGAAGCCAAACTGCACCTGGTGTACCCCACAGTCTGTGTTCCCCGCCTGCCCATCACCCCCAGTTTTCCTGGTGTCTGTCCGAAGATGAACCAAACCCTTCATCACTGTGTATGTGGTCATGAAGACAAACCTCCATCCCATACCTACTCTATCACCAGTACTTCCTCTTCCAAAATGTTCCCTATAGTTCTCTCTGCCTGAGTTATCTGGTAGTGCAACCTAACTCAATTCAATCAGACTTAACACCACAACTCTCTTTGCTGAGTGCGTGTGGTGAATTCCAGGAAATGAAAGCACTAAGGTGTGTCATCATTGCTTTACATCATTGTCTTATGTACAGTTTTGTGTAAAAGTCTTAGGTATACACACACACACACACACACACACACACACACACACACGCGCACACACACACACACACACACACACACACACACACACATATATGTATATATGTATATGTGTGTGTGTGTGTGTGTGTGTGTGTGTGTATAGATAGATAACTGGGGTGCCTAAGACCTTTGCACAGTACTGTGGTAATTTTATGTATTGCACTGTACTGCTGCCACAAAATAAGACACATTTCATGACATGTATGAATGATGATAAACCTGATTCTGATCTGGGTCTCTATTGTGGACTGAGAGTGGGAGGGGGACAGGGAGAGGGGAGGGAGTGGGAAGCACCAGAGAGACATTCGGTAATAATCAGTAAACCAATTGTTGGAATCAAATGACCCTGCCTGGTGTCTCAGGGCTGGGTGTGTCTGCACACACAAACCCCCCCCCCCCCAAACTGGGCACTCCTTCTCTGTCACCTGTCCCACACTCCTCCCACAGCGCTCCACTCTCACCATTCCCAACACCAACTCCTGTAACAATGAACGAAGTCAACATCAAACAAATTTATTATCAAAGTACCATCTACTACCTGACATTCATTTTCCTGTAGCACTTATAGGGGAATAAAATACGCATAAAGAGGCTGATGGACAACCAATGTTCAAAAGAAGGCAAGTGGTGCAAATAAAGAAGTAATATTGAGAAAATGAGTTGTGGAGCTTCTTCAAAGTGAGTCCGTAGGTTATGGAATCAGTTCGGGGTTGTGGTGAGTGAAGATATCCACTCCAGTTTAGGAGCCCGATGGCTGTAGGGAAATAACTGATCCTGAAACTGGTGGTGTTGGACTTAAGGCTTCTACACTTCCTGCCTGACGGTAGTAGTGAGAAATAAGCATGGCCTCGATGGTGGGTCCTTCAACTTGGATGCTGCTTTCTATAGAAACCCTCCTTGTAAGTGTGCTGAGTGTCAGAGTGGAGTTGCTTCCTGTGAGAGCTGGAGTTGGACGGCCGTGTTTATGTCAGCAAGAGGAGCTGTGACCCACTGAACGCCGTTCCTCTCAGGGAGTCCCTCCTCGCTGAGCCGTGGGGACAATTCATTTCTGTCCAGCTGCTCATGAGCGTTTGAGTTGTGGTGACACCCAGTTTCTTTGGGATCATTCCCGGCTGCTGTCCGCCTGTTACATCTCAGTCACTGCTGCTTCACACTCTGTACTCAAAGAGCACTGCCCAGAAGAAGGCAATGACAAACCACTTTTGTAGAAAAATTTGCCAAGCACAGTCATGATCATGGAAGGACCATGGTTGCCCATGTCATAAGACATGGTAGTCTACATAAAACTGCCACCACCACCCACCTTTCTTCCTGACCAAAGCTGCTGGACTGCCCATGGGCTGTTGGAGGGCTCACTGTTACCAGCCACTACAGTCACGTCAATCGGCTGCTCCGCTACTGGCATTTAGCGAGGGCCAGGTGAGGGTCTGGGCATCCCCAGTGTTAATGTGGTGTTGGACCAGTCTTCGTCCCTGGCTGCGTGATGTCAAGGTGCTGGCTCAGGAGGCCTTTCAGCTGCCCACGCTAGTCCTGATCCAGGCCCTCGCTGCCTCGCTGCCTCGCTCTCGCACTGCCTGCACGATCTTGCTGGAGGGCACCGCAGTAGTTCTGCTGACGTCGCTGCACTGCGCCGATGCGGTTGCTGATGACAGGGGTACGGTGGGCTGCTCTGGGGTGCCCGGTGGTAGTCACTGCCGTGCCCGCCTGGTCCACTCCCTGGAGCTGACCTTCCGAAGAGCCACGGCTTCAGCACTAAGGTAGAACATTGCCCCCAGCATTTCCACACGGGGCCCCGGTGGGACGGCAGGTCCAGGCCAATGACGCAGGATTCCCGGATGTCGGCTTGCCACCTCTCATTCTCCACTGTGTTTCTCCGCACTACGATACACAGCCACCTCTCCCCTTGTGTCGCTGCACAGTCACCGGTGACTGTAATCAGCCGGACTGCCGACGTTGTCCATCCAGGCGGGGATGGTTGGTCCGTGTTGGGGAAGAC
This sequence comes from Mobula birostris, assembly GCF_030028105.1. Lineage (NCBI taxonomy): Eukaryota > Metazoa > Chordata > Chondrichthyes > Myliobatiformes > Myliobatidae > Mobula > Mobula birostris. The sequence continues at coordinate 120,533,146 of NC_092372.1, forward strand.
ACCCAGACGGATGATAGTGATGGTTCACCCCATGTCCACCAACGCACGACATCCGTTGGCCTCCACCACACAGTCCAGGTAGAAGCCTTGCTCCTCACCCAAACAGTCCACCTGGAGGAGCAATAATGGAGGTATTGCGCTGGAGGTCTTGAGCAGTGCTTCCCTCACTCAGCATTTCCCGATGGCTGGGCTGGGCTTGGCTGTGGCACAGTGCTGGTGCAGGGCAGTCCTGGGCCACGTGGCCTGCCTCACCACACCAGCAATGGGAGCTTCCCAAGAATGGTCCTCCGGGTCATCAGTCGGTACTAACTTCTGTTGGTCTGAGGAATGACGAGAAAAGTCCAACAATATGTGCAGGCATGTGAGGTGAGCACCCAGAACAACGAGACCCGCACCCAACCTCAAGGGCTCCTTCACCCTCTACCTCTTTCGGAAAGACCACGAGCACATATCTCCATGAAATTTGTCACGGGTCTTTGCCTTCCTGTCATCATGGTAACTGTAGGTCAATTTTCAAAGGCCTGTAAATTCGTTACCTTGAACAAACTATCACCTGTAGTGGAGACAGCCGAGATTGCCCTGCTCCAGGCCTTCAGGGTCCATGGATTTCCAGCGAACATTGTGTCAGATTTCAGTCCTCAATTCATGTCATTTTTGGGGGGCATTCTGTATGCTGATTGGAGCAACAGCGATTCTTTCCTCTGGGTTTCACCCGCAGTCCAGGGGCAAGATAGAGCTGGTCAACCAGAATGTGGAACAAACCCTAAGATGCCTGGCCTCTGAAAAACCAGATGAGTGGTGCGACCATTAGTCACCCACAACATTCTACAGCATTCTGCGCATGGGATGTTCCCATTCAAATGCCAGTTTGGGTACTCTCCACCACTCTTCCCTGAGCAGGAAGCCAAGGTTGTGCTTCCTGTGGCCGAAGATCTCATCTAAAGCTGCTAGGAAAAGTGGACGAAGGCAAGAGAGATTTTGTTGGCCTCTACCCAGAAGGCTGAAATAAAGGCTAACTGCAAGAGAAGACGAGGACCAGTTTTGCAGCCTGGGCAACAGGTCTGGCTGTCTACTCAGGTGGAGTCTAGGAAATTGGCACCCAAGTTATTGGACCCTTCAATGTTCTGAAGAAAGTAAACCCAGTGACTTACACATTGCAGCTCCCCAAGACTCACAAGATCAATCGCACCTTCCACATTTCCCAATTAAAGCCTGACAGCACCATTCCTTTAGTCCCACAACCCTCCATCCCACCACCACCCAGGTTTGTCGATGGGGAACAGGTCTTCACCTTAAAGAGAATTCTTGATTCACAAATTGTTTGGGGAGTTTGGCAGTTTCTAGTGGACAGGGGGGGATTTGGACCCGAGCAATAGTGCTGGGTTCCTGAAAGAGACATCTTGGGTCCAGCCCTCATCCATGACTACCATCATCGTCTGCTTCAGCAGCCAGGGTCATCACGAGTTGGCCATAGGGTAAGGGGTCCTGTTGTGACACACACCCAACCACTTGAGTCTCCAGGGTTTAGATGCTCTAACTCCCCGGAATGTGGATAGCTGGTGTAGCATCTTTAAAGATTCAGGCCCATCCTGCTAATTGGCTCCAGAGTTTTAGTATATAAAAAGCACCCGAACTGAGGTTCAGCATTTAATCGTCAGCTCAACTTGAATTTTCATTTAGCATCTAGTTCAATGGTTCAATGTATCAATAGTTCCATTTAGTATCAGAGAATGTATACAAAATACAACCTGAAATTCTTGCTCTCAGCAGACATCCATGAAACAGAAGAAAAACCCCAAAGAATGAATGACAGAAAAATTGTCAGAACGCCAAAGTCCAATGCCCCCTCCCATGCACGAGCAGCATCAACCCTCCCCCACATATTCTAGCATAAAGCATCAACATTCCCACCACCCACCATACAAGCAACAACAAACCCCCCAAAGAGAGACCATAGTCTACAGTACATCAAAAACTATCTGTTCACTCCCATAGGCTCTCTCTCTCGCTCTCTCTCTCTCTCTCTCACACACTAACAAGGGAGAGACAGGTATCACTCCTTCCACAGCAAGAAGGGAGACAACACACGCTATTTCAATGTTATAGTCAGTCTGAAGCTTTTTATTTTGTTCCCCAACTCGCGAATCGGCAGCAAACTCTCCCTGTCTGTAACAAAATGCGGGCGGTCGGTGAGCTTCAAGAATAGGAACATGCTGCTGTGCAGAACCGCTGCTCAGTTGAGTGCAGTTGTAGATCAAAGATCCGGATAGAACCTCAGCCACCCTGGAAAGGAAAACAGAGTCATTAGAATAGGAAGAATTTAACTGTTTCACTGATGAGCTGGGAGAAGTCGCCCTCTGGTGCCATCATTAGCTCCCTGTCTTTGTTTTAGTCTCATATTATGTCTCGATTCTCATCTTGGATACTCCAGCAGCTGGTTTCTAACCATTGTCACCCAGGTCTCTTGTCATGCTCCCTCCATTCATGTAGTTTCTGCTTACAAAATTCAGGTACTGTCACGGCTTTAGTTGGATCAGATTGGCTGCCCTTTTCTCTGTACCTATTCACAGCCAGAAAGGGATCAGAGACTTTCCAACACAGTGGGAGGAAGGTCTTTAATAGTCAAGCAGGGATTACATTTGCTTCTTTTCAGTCTTCGGCTAAACATCTACAATTAGTATATTAACCCTCTTTTTCCCAGGTGCTTTCCCTTTCTAACTCAATGTCAGTCATTTAATAAGTTAGAAATTATCTTTAACAAGGTAATTTTTGTTGTGTTCTTACACAATACCTTTCTGTTAGAGACAGGAGAAACTTTTCTTGCCATTGCCCTTCCCTATTAGTCTTCCAGTTACTACACTCTTGTATTGTTGTCAGGACAAGCTCTAATGGGCTCTGTCAGCCACAACAGGCTGAACACTGGTTCAGAAGGAAGAGTGTGAAGCTGGAAATCTGGGGCAGGCGCTGAGTTTAGAAGGCAGAACGTTACGAGATGACACTAAGCTGGGGTGTGGGGGTAGTAGGCAGCAAGGAAGGCTACTGAAGCTTGCAGCAGGTTCTGAACCAGATTGAAAAATGGCAGATGGAATTTAACGCAGACAAGTGTGAGTTATTGTACTTTGGGAGGACAAATCAGGGTAGGATTTGTGTGGCAAATGGTAGGGTACTGAGGAGTGTGGTAGAACAGAGAGATCTGCAATTACAGATCCATAATTCCTTAAAAGTTGTGTCACAGGTAGAAAGGTTCGTAAAGAGAGCTTTTGACACCTAGGCCTTCATAAATCGAAGTATTGAGTACAGGAGTTGGCATGTTACGTTGAAGTTGTATAAGACATTGGAGAGGTCTGATTTGGAGTATTGTGTACAGTTCTGATCATCTACCTGCAGGAAAGATATAAGTAAACTTGAAAGAGTACAGAGAAGGTTTACAAGGATAGTACAAGGACTTGAGGACCTGAGTTATAGGGAAAGTATGAATAGGCTGGAACTTTATCCCTGGAGCATAGGAGAATGAGGGGAGATTTGATAGAGGTATACAAAATTATGAGAGGTAATTTTGCATTGGATTTTATTTTTTTCAGTGCTGTAGTGTTCTATGTCTCTATGACTATGACAAAGATTGGAAAGCAGACTTGCAAGGACTTTGTAAGTGTTAAAACAAGGAGTGTTATGAAGAACCAGATGAGCTGAGCGTAGAGACAGACATATGGAAATATGATTCCATATGTGACTTGGATAGGTTGGGTGAGTGGGCAAATTCATGGCAGATGCAATTTAATGTGGATAAATGTGAAGTTATCCACTTTGGTGGCAAAAATAGGAAAATAGATTATTATCTGAATGGTGGCCGATTAGGAAAAGGGGAGGTGCAACGAGACCTGGGTGTCATTATACACCAGTCATTGAAAGAGGGCATGCAGGTACAGAAGGCGGTGAAAAAGGCGAATGGTATGCTGGCATTTATAGCAAGAGGATTTGAGTACAGGAGCAGGGAGGTACTACTGCAGTTGTACAAGGCCTTAGTGAGACCACACCTGGAGTATTGTGTGCAGTTTTGGTCCCCTAATCTGAGGAAAGACATCCTTGCCATAGAGGGTGTACAGAAAAGGTTCACCAGATTGATTCCTGGGATGGCAGGACTTTCATATGAAGAAAGACTGGATAAACTGGGCTTGTACTCATTGGAATTTAGAAGATTGAGGGGGGATCTGATTGAAATGTATAAGATCCTAAAGGGATTGGACAGGCTAGATGCAGGAAGATTGTTCCCGATGTTGGGGAAGTCCAGAACGAGGGGTCACAGTTTGAGGATAGAGGGGGAAGCCTTTTAGGACCGAGATTAGGAAAAACTTCTTCACACAGAGAGTGGTGAATCTGTGGAATTCTCCGCCACAGGAAACAGTTGAGGCCAGTTCATTGGCTATATTTAAGAGGGAGTTAGATATGGCCCTTGTGGCTACGGGGGTCAGGGGGTATGGAGGGAAGGCTGGGGCAGGGTTCTGAGTTGGATGATCAGCCATGATCATAATAAATGGCGGTGCAGGCTCGAAGGGCCGAATGGCCTACTCCTGCACCTATTTTCTATGTTTCTATGTCTCTATTATTATTAAATCATGACTTAAAGATAATTGGTAGAAATTCAATTCAACTTTGTGGCATAGCTTTTAAATGGGTTGGGGTGGGTTAAAAACAAAAATGGGAAGGGTTATAACATTGGACAAGGAAACAATTATGTTTGTGAAACAAGGGTATGACCAGGGTCATTCAGGCTGAATTTAGCAACAGAAAAGGACCAATCACACATTTGAGATTGAACTACAAAACCAGTAAATGAAAAAAAAACAAGAGCAGACATGCAGGCAAACTTGTGAGAGTTGCAAAAAATGGCATAACAATTGTAGATTCCAAATTCTTCTAACAGTAACTGGAATAGGATCAGTTTAAAAATATGTGAGGTGCAAATTCTTAAAATGAATTCAGGAAATCTTTTACCTTGCCAGCATGTCACAAGAGTTTCAGTGATATTGATTATTTTGTAACTCCAAAACGCAAAACCTAATTGAACGGAAGACAAGGAAGAAGGGAGACAACTCGTGTCTAGTTTCATTTTTACTTCAAGTGAGGTGTATACATATCATGTGGTAGCATCTTGACATATGCAATTCACTTACTTTTACATAAAACGCATAATGAATTATTTAAGCAACAAAGAATGCTCAAACAATATATACAATATTACTCAAATATTACTGAAATATTAAACACACAACACTGATCAGTGTTCTCCCAGATTTGACAGGATATGAAGAAGCACAAGAACTGAGTAGGAGCAGGATTTCCCATTGGTGGAAAGACCCAGTTTTATGAAGCTGAATTTCAGACATCCCACCTCTCCCGGAAGTTCCGGGAGTCTCCCACATATGAATAGTGGCTCTCTGATGCCCGCAAGTTATACACAATATCACGGAAATCAATTTTTTTGAGAGCGAGCGAGTGAGAGAAAACAAGAGAGAGCGCGAGAGCAACCACAAGAGAGAGAGAAAGCAAGCAAGAGCGCGAGAGAGCGTGCGAGCGAGAGAGAGAGAGTGTGAGAGCAAGCGAGAAAGCAAGCGAGAGCGCGCGAGAGAGAAAGCAAGTGAGAGAGAGAGCGCACGAGCGACCACGAGAGAGAGAGAGAGAGAGAGAGCGCAAGCGCGCCATGGCAGAGTGTTTCAAAAAAAAAAGAAATATAAAACGTACGTCACCCCAGACTAACCTAAAGTGTACCCCTGCCTAATAGGGGTCAAAAATAATGACAGTGTTGCTCGCTGCACTGTTTGACTTTCCTATGGCCCATGGTGGGTTAAGACTGTAAAAGACATGTTGAGGTGAGTTTAACAGCTGTCATTTATTCATTAGCATAGCTAACGTTATTTAAACTAGCCGGCTAGCTGCTAAGGAGCTGCTGTATTGCAGACATCTCACCTATCCCGTAAGTTCCGGGAGTCTCCCGCAAATTGATGGTGCTACCTCCCTGAAATGAGTTTTTGCAGGGTGGGATGTCTGGAATTTGTAACTCAGTGAGAATCACTTGGAAACTCTCACTTAAAGGTAACTCATCATCAGAAAAATGGGAGGTTCAGTTGCTCAGAGCGAAAATGGATACACAAATTTCAAACATCTGAATGTCAAGTCGCATAGAGAATTGGTCATGGAAAAGGAGGGTAAATATTTAAATGGACATAAGGAATTTATTTAAGCAAATTGTTTTCCATTATTTCACGTACAGCCAAATATTGGAACAAGTCAGTGATTTCAATCTCTTTCTGGTCCAAGACCCGGCGTTCTCGACGTCAAGGTTATTGTTATGTGCACAAGTACATGCAGGTTGGTGTCCGACTCCAGGAGGGCAGTTTCTAGAGTGCCTATGAGATGGCTTTTGAGAGCAGCTCACGGCTGAGCCCACTAGGGGATCAGCTATTCTGGATTGGGTGTTATGCAATGAACTAGAATTGATTAGAGAGCTTAAGGTATAAGAACACTTATCGGCCAGTGCTCATAATATGATCGAATTTACACTGAAATTTAAGAAGGAGACACTAAAGTCAGATGTCTCAGTATTACAGTGGAGGAAAAGAATTACAGAGGAATTCGAATTGATTGGAAAAGAACACTGGCAGGGATGATGACAAAGCAGCAATGGCTGGAATTTCTAGAACCAATCCAGAAGGCACAGGATATATCCATCCCTAAGAGGAAGAAGTATTCTAAAGGAAAGATGATACAACCGTGGCTAACAAGAGAAGTCAAATCCAACATAAAAGCCAAAGAGAGGGCCTATAATAGAGCAAAAATTAATGAAAAGGATTGGAAAGCTTTTAAAAACCAACAGAAAGCAACTAAAAAAATTATTAAGAAGGTATAGATGGAATATGAAAGTAAGCTAGCCAATAATATTAAAGAGGATACCAAAAGTTTCTTCGGATACATAAAGTGTAAAAGAGCGTTGAGAGTGGATATCGGGCCGCTGGAAAACAGTGCTGGAGGGGTAGTGATGGGGGACAAGGAAACAGAGGATGAAATGAATAAGTATTTTGCATCAGTCTTCTCTGTGGAAGAAACTAGCAATATGTGAAAGTTCCAGGTGTCAGGTGGCATGAAGTGTGTGAAGTTACCATTAATAGACAGAAAGTTTCTGGGAAACTCAAAGGTCTGAAGGTAGGTAAGTCATCATGGACCAGATGCTGTACACCCCGTAGTACTGGAAGAGATGGCTGAAGAGACTGCAGAGGCATTAGTAATGATCTTTTAAGAATCACTAGATTCTGGAATGATTCCTGAAGACTGTAAAATTGCAAATGTCACCTGACTCTTCAAGAAGGGAGAGATGCAGAAGAAAGGAAACTTTTCTTCTTAGTAGGACCTCAGTGGTTGGGAAGATGTTGGAGTTGATTATTAAGGATGAGGTCTCTGGGTACTTGGAGACACATGAAAAAAATAGGCCATAGTCAACATGGTTTCCTGAAGGGAAAATCTTGCCTGACAAATCTGTTGGAATTCTTTGAAGAAATAACAAGCAGGAAAACAAAGGAAAATCAGTTGATGTGTACTTGGTTTTTCAGAAGGCCTTTGACAAGGTGCCACCATGAGACTGCTTAACAAGTATGAGCCCTTGGTATTATAGGAAAGGTTCTAGCAGGGATAAAGCAGTGGCTGATTGGCATGAGGTAAAGAGTGGGAACAAAGGGAGCCTTTTCTGTTTGGCTGCAGTTTGAGTCTGTAGTGAGGAAGGCAAATGCGATGTTAGCATTCACTTCAAGAGGACTAGAATATAAAAGCAAGGATGTAATGTAGAAACTTTATAAAGCACTGGTGAGGCCTCACTTGGAGAATTTTGAGCAGTTTTGGGCCCCTTATCTTAGAAAGGATGTGCTGAAATTGGAGAGAGTTTAAAGGAGGCTCACAAAAATGACTCCAGGATTGAATGGCTTGTTATATGAGGAGTTTCTGATGGCTCTGGGCCTGTATACACTAGAACTCAGAAGAATTATTGAGGGGGATCTCATTGAAACCTTACAAATATTGAAAGGCCTTGATAGAGTTGATGTGGAGAGGATGTTTCCTTTGGTGGGAGATTCTAAGACCAGGGGACACAGCCTCAGAATAAGGGGGGCTTCCTTTTATAATGGAGATGAGGAGGGATTTCTTCAGCCAGAGATTCATGAATATGTGGAATTCTTTGCCACAGACAGCTGCAGAAGATAAGTCATTATGTATATTTAAGGCAGAAGTTGATAGATTCTTGATGGCCAGGGCATGAAGGGATACGGGGAGAAGGCAGGAGATTGGGGCTGAGAGGAAAATTGGATCAGCCATGATGAAATGGTGGAGCAGACTCGATGGGCCCAATGGTCCAATGTGCTCCTGTACCTTATGGTCTTGTGGAGACGTGTATGTACTTTAATAATAAATTTACTTTGAACTCTGAACAAAGCCCCGGCTATAGTTCAGTAGACCAAAAGATTCAGTCCAGAAAATGTTGCCCTTGTAATCAGGAAGCCCACATACAAAAACAACAAGAATGTGGAATTCTTCTCCTGACCAGGAAGCACAGGGAAATTCCAGCCAGCACTTCTCTTCCAGTGGTATGTGATCAAGTAAAATACTGCAGAGTGTCATCAATAATGCTGCAAAGGAGGAGATTACCAATAATGGCATTAAAATTACCAGTTCATTGGTGCTCAATTTGGATTCCACAGGAAACATTCAGCTCCTAACCTCATCACAACCTGGTCAAAGCATGATGCAAAGGCCTGAATTATGAAGTTGATGAGGTGAGACTGGTTGTTAGAAAACCGGAGATTATATAGTAGTAAGTGCAGAGACTGGGTCCATCATGTCCATCTACATGAACCCCATTTGCTTGCGGTTGGGACCACATCCTTGTTAGCCTTGCTATTTAAGTGCTTATCTAAAATTTGATATCAAGTCAGTAAATATTAAAGTCAGTGAGAATCTCTTACCTTATTTGGTTTTTACATTGCAGAAAGGAAGATGGGTGCATTTATGGGGGAAAGTCACTTCATCCACATAACATTGGTTTGGCAGTACTTCAGGGCAGAGTTTTAGGACCTGGCTATCTCCATCCTGTTCATCAAAGACCCTCCCTCCTCTATTTCTGGATGATAGAGCAGTGTTCAGTTCAACTGACAGTATTCCCCAGATAACATGCATGATCCCCGAGTGAGACTTGAACCCACGATGTTTTACCTCAGGCAAGGAATACTCCTTCAAGACACATAGCTGATTTAAGAATTATGTGTTTGACCATTTGCATAAATAATAGTTAAGATTATTCTAGACAGTTTATATCTCTGAGGAATGTTCTGGAAAATGTTAGCTTGGAAAGACTTGTTGAAGAACATGGAGCAACATTGTAAAGGAAAATAAAGGAGAGGCCTTCTTATGTCTCATTCTCAACCAAAAGTTATGTGCAAGGCTGGGGCAGAGAATCGGGGTAGCTGCTTGTCACTGGGATTCTGACCAATGTTCCCTTTAAGTAATTGCTGAGGGAAAATGTGAAATAAAAACAGATATGCCCATTACAATACGTCTATCCATGGCCTCCTCCACTGTCACGATGAGGTCACACTCAGGTTGGAGGAACAACACCCTAGGTAGCCTCAAACCTGATGAAACTTCTGGTAATGCCCCCACCCCTCTCCTTCACCATTCCCCATTCCTGATTCCCTCTCTCACCTTATCTCCTTACCTGCCTATCGCCTCCCTCTGGTGCTCCTCCCCCCTTTTCTTTCTTCCATGGCCTTCTCCTATTGGAGTCCCCTTTCTCCAGCCCTGTATCTCTTCCACTAATCAACTTCCCAGCTCTTTATTTCGTCCCTCCCCCCCCCAGTTTCACTTATCACCTTCTGTTTCTCTCTCCCCTCCCCCTACCTTTTAAATCTACTCCTCGTCTTTTTCTCTGCAGCGCTACCGAAGGGTCTCAGCCCAAAATGCTGACTGTACCTTTTTCCATAGATGCTGCCTGGCCTGCTGAGTTCCTCCAGCATTTTGTGTGTGTTGCCTGAGTGTTTCCAATTCTGCCTTTTTCATTTGACATTCCTCCATCTGCAGTTTATTTGGTTTTTAGTTTGTGTTGGGAAATAATTGTCTCCAGTAATTGACGTCAATATCTCCACAAGTCCACTCCTATCATATTTCAGTTCATCTTATCAGTATACGTTCCAGTTACTTTTTGCCTTTAGCGACCCAGTAAATGTCTCTGTGTTAGCGGCTTCAAACGTTGTTCGTGATCGGGAGTTCTTATTCAAGATATCCTCTGGGGATGAATTTTCATATAAATTCCTGATTGGTTTTGGCAGCTAATTTTAGATGGTTATGAGGGCCTCTCAGAATCTTTTAAAGTCTCAGCCAATTTGATGCTTAGAGCACGAGAGAACAAATGGAGGGATAGGTCAATCAATCCCCAACCTCTTCCAATCCACAAACCTGTCCCACCATCCATTATGACCATGGCAGATCCTCCCCAGTCCTCATCTCCTCTTATGCGCCATTTCCCTTATACTCAATGGTGGCACGGTAGCATAGTGGTGAGTACCACTGATCTGGGTTCAATTCCCGCCGCTGTCTGTAAGGAGTTTGTACGTTCTCCCTGTGACCGTGTGGGTTTCCTCCGGGTGCTCCGGTTTCTTCCCACAGTCCAAAGATGTACCAGTTAGTAGGTTAACTGGCCTTGTAAATTGTCCCCTGATCAGGCTAGGCTTAAATCAGGGGTTGCTGGGCAGTGTGGTTCGAAGGGACAGAAGGGCCTGTTTTCTTCTGTATCTTAATAAATATTTTTTTAATGTTATCTCCTTCCCTTTAAATAAAGTATTAAACAAGAAGTGAATATTACCACCGGCCACCAAGATCCAGCAAACCCTGAGACTCACACCAAAATGTGGCCTCGATGATACAGCCTCCACAACCCTCCAAGGTCGAGAATTAAATTTCACCACCCTTGGGAAGAAGAAACTCCAGTCCACCTCAGATCTGAACAATTACCCCCAGCAACCACTCTTGCCTTTCTCTAAACTACTTAGTTTTCTCTCTGCCGGACATTGCTTCCATATTTTTAAATACTGTGCATGCAGAAACATATATTTCCTTTTATAGGCCAAGTGTTAAAAGCATGGGACCTGGGAGTGGCTTCAATGAAGAAAGGGGAGATCTGTCAGTTGATCTGTAAACCAAACTATGCCTATGGGACTGCTGGAAGCCCACCTGAAGTCCCTTCAAACTCTACGTTGCTCTTTGAGGTAGGTGTGCCTTACTTTTCTGGCTCTTACAATGTCAACCTTGACGTCCAATCACTAGAGAACAAAGGTTCCCAACCTGGGGTCCACAGACCCCTTGCTTGATGGTGTTGGGAACCCCTGCTACAGTGCATTACAGTCAGAAAGGTCAAGTGCCAGTTTCTCAGCACACAGCAAGGAAACAGCTGTGAGAAGACGCCAACCATCAGCACCCAATTACACTCAGTCTGTTCCAGTATCTCAGTCAGGTTTATTTTCACTGACGCCTCGTGAAATTTGTTGTTTTGCGGCAGCAGTACAGTGCAAGGCATAAAGGTGATTGTAAGTCATAAATATGCATAAATGAATAATGCCAAAGAGGAGTAGCGACATAATGTTCATGGGTTTATGGACCATTCAGAAGTCTGATGGCAGAGGGGATTAGAATATTCCTAGATCACTGAGTGTAAGTCTTCAGGCTCCTGTACTCCCTTGCTGATAGTAGTAATCCTCCCCTCATTCCCATCAGCTCGCCCTAGATTCAGCCATTCATCAGCAGACTGGCCAGTTAACCAATGCATGTGTTTAGGATGCTGCTGCAAATCAGAGAATCTGAGGGGTAAGTAATGCAATCTCAGGGGGAGTGTGTAGCTCCACACAGACATCATCGGAGATCAGGGTCGACAAGAATGATTGTGGGATTGAAAGACTTGTCATATGAAGAGCATTTGATAGTCTGGGCTTGTACTTGCAGGAACACAGAAGAATGAGGGGTGACCTCATTGAAACCTATCGAATGTTGACAGGCTTCGATAGGCTGGATGTGCAGAGAATGTTTCCTGTTGTAGGAGAGTCTAAGGCCAGAGGAATAGAACATAGAAACATAGAAAACCTACAGCACGATACAGGCCCTTCAGCCCACAAAGCTGTGCCGAGCATGTCCTTACCTTAGAAATTACCCAGGGTTACCGATAGCCCTCTATTTTTCTGAGCTCCATGTACCTGTCCAGGAGTTTCTTAAAAGACCCTATTGTATCCGCCTCCACCACCATCACCGGCAGCCCATTCCACTGACACTGAACAGAGGAACTCAGAATAGAGGGATGTCTATTTAGAACAGAGATGAGGAGGAATTTCTTTAGCCAGAGAGTGATGAATCAGTGGAATTTGTTGCCACTGGTGGCTGTAGAGGCCAAGTCAATGGGTATATTTAACGAAGAGTTTGATACATTTCTTGAATAGTCAGGGCAGGAAGGGATACGGGGAGAAGGCAGGAAGCTGGGGCCGAGAGGGAAAATGGATCAGCCATGATGGCCTAATTCTGCTCCAATATCTTATGGTCTTATGGTTTAGTTTGTTGGAACTGTGAGGCAGAGTTCTAGCTGTTACATCACTGAGCAACCTGCCTTACTTGCTCAGTATACTGCATTCATCCCAGGTACCACCTTATCCATTTACCTCCCCTGTAACTTTCTGCGATTTATAAACATGCGTTCTAAGACCTCAGTTTCTCTATACTTTCCAGTAATTTTCCGTTTATCATGAGAGTCCTAGCTGTGTTTGACATTGTCCCGCCTATTTATCAGTGCATTACAATCTTGTTTGAGTCAGCCAATTTCTTCCTCAGTAACAAGTACACAGCCATTTCTTTTTTCTAAATACAGCACACATAATTATGTCATTGGCAAATGAATATCTTGAACATCTAGCACTAGAATTCTTTGTGAACATCCCACACACAATAAAGTACTTGTTGACTATTATTTATGTCTTGCGTCTAAGTTAATATTGGATCTGATTTGCCACTCTCCCTTGGACTTTATATTCTTGTTTAGTGCTGGCAGGGTGATATCTGGGACATGTCAAAAGCAAGTCTCAAATATCATCCAAGATGCCCAAAGTGTCAAACAGCCTCAGGTCCTGTTCACTTAGACCATCAGACCATAAGACTATAAGACATAGGTGCATAATTAGGCCATTCAGCCCATTGAGTCTGCTCTACTATTTTATCATGGCTGATCTTTTTCCTTCTAACCCCATTCTTGTTCCTTCTCCCCATAACCTTTCATGCCCTGACTTATCAAGAATCTGTCAACCTCCTCCTTAATTACACATAATAACATTGATTCCACAGTCACCTGTGGCAATGATTCCACTCTCTGGCTAGCTCCAATTCTGTTGTACGCCAAATAGATTAGGACAACTTTGCTGCTCCAAAGAGCTCCATATGAGGTCATTCCTACCCTTGGCCATTAGACTCTACAATGAGTCATTCTATAGCTGGGGAAGTGATGACCCTCTCCTGTTAGACTGTTTGAGGTAACTTTTTTTATTCTTACTTCTCTTCTAAAAGTTGTATAGTGTATATCTGTGCACTTGTAATGCTACTGTGACACTGTAATTTTCTTTGGGATCAATAAAGTATCTATCTATCTATCTGAAGAAATTCCTCCTCATCACTATTCTAAATGGATGCCCCTCTATTCTGAGGCTGTGCCCTCAGCTAGACATCTCTAGTCAAATTTTAGAAATACCAATTAGATCTCAGCCTTAAACCTATTTTGTTTTGGTTAGGTAAACCTCTTGCACAATTGTCCAAGGCTAGAAGAATCTGTGCTGCCTCAACCAGGTTACTGCTATTTTACGCTGTTAAAAGTATTGTGCACATGCAGCCAATTATTGTTGAAAGCAGAAACAAACAAAATGAATAAGAGAAAGAAAGACAGAAGGAAGGAAGGCAGCAAGAAGGAGGAATGGAAAAGGATGAAAGGGAAGAATTAGGGAGAAATGGGATGTTAACAGGGACGTGATGGAGACAAAGAGCAAAGTAACAGAATCATGAGGAAATGGCTGAATGTAAACGGAAAATGTTGTACCTGAAATATTAACACTGCTCCTCTCTCCACAGGTGCTGCCAGCATTGCTCACTGCTGCCTGCACTCTCTGTTTTTGTTTCTTTTTTCACAGTATCTGAAGTTTTTTTCAGTTTCACAAGAGGGCAGGGAAAGAGTGTTAAGGGATTTCCTGGTAAGTGGAATAGGCAGAAGCTCCCATGGCGGCAAGCAGGACTCTCGGCTGGGTGTGTTGCCTCTCTGGTCTCAGAGCAGCTGCAGCACATTCTGGGAGGGGGAGTGAACAGCCTGTTGTGGGTGGCATTGTAAGCACCAACAATGTAGGGGAAAAATGCAGGAGGATGTCCTACAACAAAACTTAGGCAGCTAGGAGACACATTTAAAAGTAGCGCCTCAAAAATAATAATCTCAGTATTGCTATCCGCGCCATGTGCGAGTCAGGAAAAGCAAATTAGGATAAAGATGTGCTTGATCCCTGATACAGTAGGGAAGGTTCAAATTCTTAGAGGATTTGGAACTGGTCCTGGGGGAGGTGGGTCCAGAACAAATTGGACAGTCTACATCTGGGATGGCAGGATGGAGATATGTCTCTACCAAAAGGGTACAAGTTTCTCGTTCCATCCTGCAGGTCACCCTTGGGCAAGGTGTAGCGCCTGCCTGTCCCTCCGACCTGAAGCCATGGGGCAGGTGTTGGATAGTTGAATGAGATCACAAGTCCTGGTGTGTGACCACTGACGCCAGGCAGACAATCCCTGAAGAATATTGATAATGGTTGGGGTCAACTGTCTTGTAAAGACACTGCCCAGAAGAAGGCAATGGCAAACCATTCCTGTAGAAAATTTTTCCACGAACAATCATCGTCATGGATAAGACCATGATTGCCCATGTTATATGCCACGGCACATAGCAAACAAACGAACAGCTGGGCAGCACTGGGATCGACGATGTGAGTGGGGGATTGTTTGCTAGTGTTGATGGGAAGGGAATATGCCAAGAGCATGGGAATCCAGTCAGAGAGGGGTAATGCAGAACCAAAAGCAAAAGTTAGAAAGTCAGCGTGGAGTCCAAACCGCAAGTTCAAACAGAAAGAATGCCAAGTTACTAGATTCTACAATGATAATGAGTGTAAGGTTGTAAGAGTGTAATTTATCTGAATTCCGGTAGTGTTCAGAACAAGGTCAGTGAATTCATGGCACAAATCAGTACAAGGGGTATGATCTGATGGCCATTACATAAGTGTGTTTGCAAGGTGGAGGTGAGGGGTTGGTCTTTGAGGAGAGATGGAATTGCCTGGGACTATACTCATTGGAATTCAGAAGAATGAGAGGAGACCTTATAGAAACATATTAAATTATGAAAAGGATTGATAATTTGGGGACAGGAAAGTTGTCTGCACTGATAAGGAAGACTAGAACCAGGGGATAGAGCCTGACAATTCAGGGGAACAGATTTATGAGAGAGATAAGGAAAAACTGCTTTTCCCAGAGAGCAATGAATTTGTGGAATTTTCTGCCCAGGCTACACTATTAAATATATTTAAGAGAGAGCAGATCCATTTTTGCATAGTAGGGGAATTAAGGGTTATGGGGAAAAAGCAGGTAGGTGGAGATGAGTCCATGGTCAGATCAGCCATGATCTTATTGAATGGCGGAGCAGGCTTGACAGGCCAGATGGCCAACTCCTGCTCCTATTTCTTATGTTCTTGTGTTTATTTAACATTGAGCTAGAGACTGTGATAAGCTGGAGAAAAATCTTACTTTATCTGCTAGCTAGAGGGGATCAAAAGTTTCTGCAGTGCACATAGAGGTAATTTGTTGAGGAATCCTGCCCTTTACGTGAACATACATCAGATTCATCTTATTCTATTTCTCCCTATTCCTTAGATCACACAAACCACTAATGTATATTATTATGTCCATTAGCTGTAGATTTCTATCTAGCATCTGGGACCAAAGTCAACAGTTTCTTTGAAAGTCTGACTTTTTCCACGTCTTGTGCCAATATTTAAGTCTATTTGATCTGGTCAGCCTTCTTTTTAGAGACTGTGTCTCTCAGCTTGGAAACTGTTGCATGAACTTTTGGGAATTTGGCACAGACTTCACAAGGGGCATTGTCTGCAGGAACTGCTTTGACATCTGACATTTAACTCAATACCAGCAAACTGTCACAGAAAACATTCCGTTCCCCAACAGTGATATCCGTCCCTGAAATTATCAGAGAAAAAATGATCAAAAGAACTAGCCTTCCACTTTGATGCACTCCTTTCGGAAACAAAATTGGTGAACATCAGGCTTCAGGCATGCGTCACGCTTACAGCAGACCCTGGCGAGCTGGCGGTGGTCATGAGATATGCTGCTATGTTGTACCTTTGGTATGTTTTTAACTTCTGCTCAACTCCTCCGAGACCATTTCCACCCACCCGCTTCTCTCCTGCATGAATCATCTTAGAAAGCTCCATCTCTACCAAATCAGTACTAAAATGCCGCACTGGGTGAAACAGGAGACAACGTTTACACTTACCCTGTGCTCAATCTACTGATGCAAATCTTTGGATTAAATAAAAGTCGAAGATCCTGGAAAAAATCAGCAGGTCAGGCAGCATCTGTGAAAAGAGAAACTGTTAAAATTTCAGGTTTTAAAAACTACTGTTGCAATTTCATTTTATATAAAATTTATATAAAAATTTCAGAACAGGTAAGATGATAGAACAGATACCAGACCTCATAGAGGGATCAGCAGTGGAAAGAGTGAGCAATTACACATTCCTGGGTGTCAGCATCTCTGAGGATCCAACCTAGACCCTACAAGTCGATGCAGCTACAAAGAAGGCAAAACAGCAGCTACATTTCATTAGGAGTTTAAGGAGATTCGGTACGTCACCAAAGACACTCTCAGACTTTTACAGTGGAGGGCATTCTAACTGGCTGCATCACCATCTGGTATGGAGGGTGGGGGGAGCCACTGCACAAGATGGAATAAGCTGCAGAAAGTTGTGAACTCAGTCATCTCCATCATGGGCACCAGCCTCCCCAGCATCCTGGATATCTTCATGGAGCGGTGTCTCAAACAGGCATCACTAAGGACCCCATCACCCAGGACATGCCCTCTTCTCCTTGCTACCATCAGGTAGGAGGTACAGGAGCCTGAAGGCACACACTCAACGATTCAGGAACAGCTTCTTCCCCTCTGCCATCTGATTTCTGAATGGACATTGAATCCATGAACACTACCTCACTGCTCTTTTTTTTTCACTTATTGCACTACTTATTTAATTTAACTTTTAAAAAATATATATACACTTCTGACCATAAGCGACAGTTTTCATTATTATGTATTACAATTTACTGCTGCCACATAACAACAGATTTGATGACATGTGCCGGTCTGATTGTGATTCCGCTATGTCTCCATCAAACTCAGAAGAAGCCTCAGCATTGTTCCACTGCTCCCACTCTGATAACGGTAAGAGAATCTTGGATAGGTGCATGGATAATAGGGCAGTGGAGGGCTATGGTCCTGGTGCAGGTCGTTGGTGGGTAGGCAGTTTAAATGGTTTAGGCATGGACTAGAAGGGCCAAAGGGTCTGTTTCTGTGCTGTACTTCTCCATGCCTGGATAAGTTAACTGCTTCTTGCCACCCAACCTGCCGAGTGTTTCCAGCATTTTGTCTGTTTATTTCGGATTTCCAGCATCTGGTGTTTTTCTTTTCATAGTCATGTACTCCTACTGATTAAATCAGACTCATGGGTTTTGCTGAAAGGATCTTGAACCATTGAATTTGTTGGCATCCATGTAATGAAAAAAAAATGGGACTGTGACACATGATGCAAAAACAAAAAGAAGTCAGGCAGTATCTATGGAGAGAAATGGACAGTCAATATTTTGGGACCCTTCTTCTCGACCAGGGGTTCCCAACTTGGGTTCCATGGACTCCTCGGTTAACGTAAAGGTCCGATACATACAGAAAAAAATTTGGGAACCCCTGATCTAGACTGAAAGAGTACAGAAGGAGTTACCAGTTTGAAAGAGAAGAGGGATGGGCTAGAGGCAACAAACAGCTGCAGATAATGGAATCTAATTGGAAAGGAAAGTGGAGGATTGAACCAGATAAGGGAGGTGTGGAGGAAAGATGGAACGTTTGGTGAGGGGACCCAGTGAGAGGAGTTCTTGGGTGATGGGCAGATGGAATGGGTGGAGAAATGGAAGGAAATTAATTGATAGGGAAATTGTAGGTGGGTGGTGTTGGGTGTGTGGCGGAGGAAATGGGTGAATAATCTGGTCACTGTTCCTGTATGGCATCTTTCTGATTGTTTCTAAGGACTGAAGTGATGCCCAGGTAGTGGCAAGATTATACCAGACAGTAAATCAGATTTTGAAAAAGTCACAGGCCAATTTAATGAGCACGTTCCTCTGTTTTCGACACCTCACCTCATGATGTGTCCAAGGATAGGGTGAAGGAGGCTCCAGCTGGTAAGCAGGGGCTCAGGTGCTACCTCAATCATCCAAAAGATAGACTAACTTGTGGTTCTGTGCATGTGTGTGCATGCTAGCCTCCTGCCATTGAAGAGGAGTACCCTCCCAGGAAACAAACTTCAAATCTTCATTGTAAAGCCATCATTTTGCCACGTGAACACCTTTGTTCTTCACACCGACCATTCATTGTCGCAACATGTTCCAAATTCCAGTCACTCTAAGGTGAAGAAGTTCACCTCTGATTATTGGCTTTATTAATAAGTTATTTTTATGAAATCAGATATGTATTCCCCCACAGTGGAAATATTTTCTCTATATCTAAGCTATCAAATTCTCAGAATGGTCCTGAAAATCTTCACTCTCACAAATGTTTTGCAATCAAAGCTATTAAGTTGAATTAATATTAAGATGCTACTAAGTTTGAATTGTTGAAGTTCATTGCAAAAAAAGTAACTAAGCAAGTATTGTCAGGAGGCTTCAATAAAATATGAGAAATATTAAACTGTCCTATCGCTAACCGGAATCCATGATTGAGTGTCATCTTGGATCACTTTGTATGGTACCAGAAAAAATCCTAAAGATTCATAAGTACCAGGGCAAGCTTAGAGAAGTATAGCACTTTATGACAGGAAAGCACTAGTTCCCACTCCAAACCACACTCCCCACCCCACCCCTAGGTTCTGTTCCTGAGAGTTGTTTGT